>NC_136819.1:5830420-6430420 GCF_951394365.1 Tetrao urogallus
GTCCAGAAAGGACCTCTCCCGACTTCTTCGAATGTGCTGCCTGGGAGCACAGCAGCTGTCGCTCCTCGAATCTCCAGCTGCCTCTTTCACAGAGGCGTTTCCCTTCTACCCTTGTAGTCACGGAACACAGAAGTGGATCCACAGAGAACCACACCTCAAAGAATTGTGGCTCGAAATGGAGGCACGGACACAAGACTCAGAGCCAGGCGTAGTGCGTTCCGCATCTATGTACACACGGCGAAGTCCAAACCGCTCCTTCCCGACGTGCGGAGAAGAGCCCGCAACTCGGAGAAAAGCTGCCCGCGACAGTCGCCCTTTCTCGCGACGGAGGAGCACGACTCCGCGGCTGGAGGCTGAACGCGGCATTCGGCGAAAAGCGCGACTTCTCGGGCAGCAGCGGCAAACGCTCCGGAGCGCTTCACCGCGAGTGCCACTTCCGAGCCGTGAGAGCGAAGTCGTGCCGCTCTGAAGCCGAGAACGGCCGAATTCAGCCTGCTGCCGTTCCTCCGAAGGGGGTCATTTTCTCCGCAGTCCAGAAAGGACCTCTCCCGACTTCTTCGAATGTGCTGCCTGGGAGCACAGCAGCTGTCGCTCCTCGAATCTCCAGCTGCCTCTTTCACAGAGGCTTTTCTCTTCTTCCCTTGTGGTCACAGAACACAGAAGTGGAGCCACGGAGAACCACACCTCAAAGAATTGTCGCTCGAAATTCCATAGTGCATGTGTATGCTCCTCTAGTGTTACTTAGTTAGTTATTCAGTGTGGAGAGGTTGGTCTCACACCAGCAAAAAAACCCAACCAAACAAACAGAAAACCAAAGAAAACACCTCTCAGGTGTATGTTGGCACATTGGAAGGATGTTGCAGGAATACCATTAAACAAGAAACGGCCATTAAATAAGAATCTAGGAACATAAATGGAATAATGGGACCAGTTTTCTAATTGAGTACCCTGATCAGGAGAGACCAAGTGCTGGGTGTTTGTGGAAGTGAGACTAGGCTCTGGAGAGAGAATCCCAGTGTTGGTACAGGGAGCCTCTGGAGAGGAGGAGGTAAACTGGGAATAACAGCAGCTGTTAGTGTCACGGCACTGGAGTAGTTCCGTAGGACCCAGGGATCCACTCAGAGAGACATGGGGAGTGCGGGGGGGGGGGGGGGGGGGGGAGGGGGGGGCTGGAAGAGCCGAGAGAGGGCTCCGCCCCCTTGGAATGAAAGTAATCTTAAATTATTGAGAAAGAGGGAGCAATTTCTGGTTGCATAGATGAAGGATGGGACTTTGGGAAGTCTACCCTAGCAGTTCCATTGGTTAAATTACAGCTAGGGGAGCAGGAGAAAGAAGTTTGCCTTTCGTGGATACGGGTGCCTCTTCCTGCCCGTAGATGATTTTGTAACAACAGAAGCAGCTAATCCCAATAAAAAAAAACCAAACTAACTAACTAACAAATACACAAACAAACAAACAAACAAATGAATGGCTTACTTTTTGGGATTAATTGAATATGGCCTGAGAAAACAAGAAGGAATAAATATATTCTTGAACATGCCAGGTTACTCTGGCAAGAAATTAAATACAACTGAAATTAAGGATCAAACAATATTAACTGAATGAGAATTGTAAATCTGCCTCCAACACCAACAGGGAAAACCAAGGTTATAACCCCAGAGACAGAAAGAGCAATATTTCATCAAAAACCTCTGGCAAACACCTCGAGAACTCCTTCAAAATTGCAACTGCTTCTCTTGAATCAGACACCGATGCATTGTTTCACTAAAGCAAGGTCCACATTCCCACTAGTGTTATGCTGTCTCATTTTATGCTTTAGTCATACATTACAAAGAAGCTTTCTTACTCATATATACTGAGGACATGTTATCTTCAGCCCAAGACAATGACTCTTCAGCTAATGCCACCCAGGCAAGCCGGATGATTGGTGATGCTGAGAAGGCTGAGGAACATTCTTTCTTTAAACAGGCCAAAGTCCATTCAAAGTTCAGACCTTGGCAAAATGCAAGCTTCGTATTTATGTACACAATAATGCTATTGGAATATGGATCAACAAAATAAATACATTTCATTGCACTCTTCTGGAAATCTGCACAGACAGAAATGAAATTCAGGAAGATTCCTGTGTTGCATGCAGGAGATGTTCGCTGCAGTGATCGTGGGAGAGAGCTGCCAGTAGAAAACTCTCATGTGAATTCACAAAGCATATCAAGAACAAGACAGCACCAAAGCTGTGAAACAAGGGTGTTTTTTCCTAAGACAGATAAGACTGCAAGAGAAGATGCTGCTTTCCACAAAGCATAGAATTTTATTTTATTTTTTTTATTTTATTTTATTTTATTTTAATTAGTAAGCAGAACTGGATATATCCACAGCCCATAACAATTCATGGAATTCCTTTGTTGGTCTTTCATACCCCTACAAGGCTTGGCAAAGGTGCCCAAAGCATAATCAAATACGGCAAAGCTGCAGTTAGGTTTGTTGCAGGAAGCAAGCTTCTGAAGTCCCTGCAACAGGATAGTACATAAGTGCTGTTTCCAGTTACGAAGAGAATCCCAACAAGAATTGTTAGTACCAATAAATGACAATAGATGGCAGCTGAGACCATGAAATACTCATCTTGCTGCTTGTCACTGCAGAAACGGCATTTCATTCGCACGGTAAGTCCGATACTTTCAGAGAACTACTTAAAGAGACGGTAGGCCTGTTGGATTCAGAATATGAGAATATTACCCCCCGAGCCTAGCCCTGTCTGCACTCCCATAGAGATGGGCACTCTTCATGCATATTTATGATAAGCCAGAACTCACCTTCTCTTCTCTCCTGCACTGCTGAGCTACTTGTAATCTTAATTGAGTGATGTATGTTGCAAAACACTAGGCAAATGTAACCTACCAAGCACCAGAAGAGAGCTAGACGAGTTTCTGTCCCCTTCAAAACTCCTTCGGCATGAACATATTGTCATAACATAGAACATATGTTATAACACATACGTTATGGAATATTGCTTTGGCCAGTTTAATTATGATTACATGCTGCACTGAATTTGTGATTTCCACTCTGTTATACTGGAATCTCCAGAGCCCTTTTCTTGTGGTGTCTTTTTAATTTTCTTCAAGAATCATTGTTTGTGGATATACGCTCTAGTGAACTAGGGCATCAACTGGGATCGGCAGCACTAGATATTGAAACTGGTTGTGGAAATTTCCTTGCATTGTAACTTCAAATACTCAGGTAATTGTAATGGTATCTTGGTAAGCGTTGGAAATATCCAAATAATTTTCTGGGACGGTAGCTCTGATCAAGCAGATTTTATTTGCAATTGCAATAGTGGGCCTCCAGCAGGCAGAGGAGTTGCTAAGTTGGGATAAGATGCTAAGAAGATGTTATGGTTTGCCAAATGAAATCAAATCATTTATGGAATCAAAAAGAAATATTGTTCCTCAAGGTGAAGATGAGGCATGGCTTACCTAGTTAGCCTCATGACCTTTTTGGCAGTAGGTACGTATGTGAACAACCTGTTTTCAAAGATGCATCACAGACACCTGGAGAACTCCTTCAAAATTGCAACTGCTTCTCTTGAATCAGACACTGATGCATTGTTTCACAAAAGCAAGGTCCACATTCCCACTAGTGTTATGCTGTCTCATTTTATGTTTTAGTCATACATTACAAAGAAGCTTTCTTACTCATACATTACATGCAAAATGCAAGCTTCGTATTCATGTACACAATAATACTATTGGAATATGGATCAACAAAATAAATAC
Source organism: Tetrao urogallus (assembly GCF_951394365.1). Classification (NCBI taxonomy): domain Eukaryota; kingdom Metazoa; phylum Chordata; class Aves; order Galliformes; family Phasianidae; genus Tetrao; species Tetrao urogallus. The sequence goes on from NC_136819.1 coordinate 5,834,191, forward strand.
ATTTCATTGCACTCTTCTGGAAATCTGCACAGACAGAAATGAAATTCAGGAAGATTCCTGTGTTGCATGCAGGAGATGTTCGCTGCAGTGATCGTGGGAGAGAGCTGCCATTAGAAAACTCTCATGTGAATTCACAAAGCATATCAAGAACAAGACAGCACCAAAGCTGTGAAACAAGGGTGTTTTTTCCTAAGACAGATAAGACTGCAAGAGAAGATGCTGCTTTCCACAAAGCATAGAATTTTATTTTATTGTTTTTATTTAATTTTTTTTTTTTAATTAGTAAGCAGAACTGGATATATCCACAGCCCATAACAATTCATGGAATTCCTTTGTTGTTCTTTCATACCCCTACAAGGCTTGGCAAAGATGCCCAATGCATAATCAAATACGGCAAAGCTGCAGTTAGGTTTGTCACAGGAAGCAAGCTTCTGAAGTCCCTGCAACAGGATAGTACATAAGTGCCGTTTCCAGTTCTTTAAAGACACCAGTTGTCAAGTGAACTGAGGAGATAGGAGCTCCTAAAAAGTCTGCCAATGTGAAAATGAAGTTCCTTACTGATCGTATCTGAGCTACTACCTCTAAAAACCACCACTAACTGGCAGATTACATTGTGGGAAAGGTGTTTCAGCCATCAGAACAATCAGAACAGCCTTCACGTCTTTTATTCCCTATCAGCCAACGCTTCTCTCTCCCTGCCCTGGTTCCCCATTGGCTGAGTACTGCAGGCTCACAAATTTCCCAACATTCCACTGAACATACAGATACTGGCTAAAGATGAACTGTTGCTAGCTAAGCATATATTGCTAATTCTCTCATTTGCTCATTCTGCACTAGGCCATTATTCCTGGACACCTGCTGTCCTGGGATAGAGGTAAGTTGGAAGGAAAAATGTAGGGGAGCATCACTTGCATTCCTCCTAATATAAAGGAGGGGCATTTTGACCTCCTGTCAGAGGCCCCTTAAGTTGTTCTTTTGCTGAGGGCCTCTTGGCAAAACAGAATAGCCTATAATACAAAAGTTACAATTTTGGTACTTCTGAAGTATTTCATCTTATCTACTAAGTGTGCATAAATGTGGAATAATAAGCCACTTTCTTGCAGAGAGGCTGTGCATGCCCCGTCCCTGGAGGTGTTCAAGGCCAGGTTGGATGGGGCCCTGCGCAGCCTGCTCCGGTATTAAATGTGGCGGTTGGTGGTGCTCTGGTATTAAATGTGGTTAGATTTGCATGTGGCAGGGGGTTTGGAGATTCATGAAGCTTGAGGTCCCTTCCAACCCTGGCCATTCTGTGATTCTGTGATTCCTCGGGCTGCTATTACTGGTGAGGAGAGCAGCTCTGTTTCCTGGGCTGATGGATGTGGTCCTGGCCCCTGAGGCATGCATTATATAGAGCGCAAGGTTCTGTTCTGTTCTATTTTGGGCCCAAACTTTTGTTACTTGCATTGTCTATAAGTGTTGACATGGTGACAGTGTCAAGCTCTTTACCAAGCTATTGGCCTTTCTGGTTTGAGCAAGAAATTGCACTTCAAGTTGGTGCACTTGTTTTTGTTTGTGGGATAATTTCTACTCCTATGGTATGGTATCCTTTTGATATTTCACAGTTGAACAACTAGAGTAATAAGGAGAGAGAGTTTTGGCAAATGCAGAAGCAATCAAAGCACAGAAAGCAAAGCTTTGTAAGTGTTCCATAGTTTGTATCATATCTGATCATAAATTGATAATCATAAATTACATAAAATATCTCCATGGCTTTACCTTCTCCAATCAAAATGGAAAGGACTCATAGCCCCTTACAGTGAGGATTATCTAGTTAGGTTTTATACACAAAGTGCTCGGGAAAACTGTAGCAATTGCAAGCAGCAGAAAAAGAAATTTGAGATAATTATCACGGGCTAATACATTGTAGCTATGTAAAGAATGGAGGAGAGGCAGAATTCAGAAAGTTTTCAGAAATAGTTCCAAGACATTAAAAAAGGTTTCTTGCTAGGCTTCAACCCTTGACAGAGCTACAGACAATTTCTATGTATGTTCTGTGATTTCTGGCAGGTCGTTTTCTCACTTACACTCATAGAATCACTCAGGTTGGAAAAGACCTTAAAAATCATCGAATCCAACCATAACCAACCATACTACTTTTGCTCTAACAACCCTCTGCTAAATCGTGTTCCTGAGCACCGCATCCAAGCGCGTCTTAAAACATCCAGGGATGGTGACTCAGCCACCTCCCTGGGGAGCCCAGTGCAGTGCTTTTCTAACTTCAGCTCTGAGAAAAGGACAAAAATTCATTTGGGATTCTTACGACCTTCTACTGTAAATCTCTGAATTCTGTATGGATGGGGCCTTATAAATATTTCTATAATCAGTCAAAGCACAGTAAAGCATATAAATTTTTTTCCTACAGGTTAAATACTGCTGATTAGCTGCTTACTTTTTAGAAAGTTCTCTGTCCTTAGTATTTACACAAGTCTTTTTCTGACCTGCTGTAAGCCCGTTAGTCCAAACCATATACATGCCATATACATGGACATATAGTCCAAACAGATAAGGAGTCTAATTTTAGAGCTGGAGATAGTGTAACACTGTTACTAGTTGATACTTGCTATTTCCTTGCATTCCAGGATTATGTAATAAACAAAAGAACTGCCTCATAGAAGAGAATGACTTTTTTTTTTAGGGGGGGGGAGGGGGGGAGACAGGGGGTTTTGGGAGGGCTGAGTTGGTTGTTTTAGCCTGGTTGTTCTGTTTTTCTGTCTGCTTCCAAGTGACTTCAGTATATGTCCATGCAATATGAAAACCATGGTATCACTGCACTCAAAAAAAAAAAAAGTTTCATCTTGAATATAGGAAAGTGCTGTCAGCAGCGGGACACATGGTGTTGCAAAAACACTGAGGTCTACAATGCAATAGGAGCCAGTTTGGGGAATGTAATAGCTGTCTTATCCTGAATAACTGCAATTCACAGAAATCTGTGATTCTCTAAGAGATGTGGATAGTAACACCTACACTCACAGGGGTGAATGGGATCCTTTTAGCTAACTCAAAAGGTATATTACATACCTGTATATATACATACATCTATACAGGTGTATTAGTGTTTAGTGTATTCAGCTAACATTTTGACAGTTACCTGCTGTTTTTTTGTTTGTTTGTTTGTTTCCCCAAGGCTATTTTTATGATTTTCCAGGATCAAAGAACATCTATAACAATTAATTTTCCATAGATCATTTCTTCTTTTTTTCATAATGTTGCGTTCCCTTACTTTCTGGCTCCGAACTTTGCTTCTACAATGCACAGGGATTCCAGCCACCACATGCATACAGCCAAGACATTTTAATGTGAATTAGATACTCAGGCATACACAACCTGTAACCCACATGCTACGTGTATCGCAACTCAACTTGCACCCCCTACAGCTGTATCTATCATGGCAGCAGCTCTACCCTGATGAGTGGCCAGGCCTAGCCCAGAGTCACAGCAAGGCTTGCAGAGCAGCGCTGAAAAAGAAAGCAACAGAACTGAGAAAAGGCTGTCTCCTTAAGAAAATATTTTAAACAAATCACAAACAAGTCACATGGCACAAGAATGTAATGACAGTGCTTTCTAATGGGATATAAGCGCCACAGCAGGTAACCGTACAAGACCACATGACCATACCTAACAGGTAACCATACATAACCTACAAGAACCATAGCAGCAGGTAATGAAGAAAAATTAGCTCACCCCTTCCAGAAACTAGTAACAACTCAAAAGAAGAGCAAACTCAGAGAGACACTGCTCCCTCTGCTGCTAACACTTAAATAATAGCAGCTTTTCCAATCATTGCTTGCACCTGAGCTCCCTGGGATAGCCTTGACCTCTCAACTAATGTTCAATCATTGGTTCAGGCTGTGAAGGGATGGAGTGCAGCAGAGTTGCCAGGTCACAGCCTGACCCAAAGAGTGAGTAGGTCAGGGGTGAACTCCTGCTGTTTTGGAAACGTGAAGTACAACGTGCATCGTGATGCAGGTACAGTACCTATCAATGATGTGATTGACAGGTGATTGTTGCAAGGTGGTCTTCTTATGGTTCTGTTGGAACAGTAGTTGATGTTCCTTCTGGAGGCTTATCTTCTTCAGTTGGGGTTTGGGTTCACTGGTTCCCAGAATTTCAGCACTCCACCACCTGGTGTCATGACATACCCTCGTAGACACTGAAGCACGCTGAAGTGTTGATGCTGCTACCAGTGGTCCTGTGGACTTCACAGCCTCAAGGGGAGTAGTGCAGATGTTTGAAAGGTCTGAGGAGTGGTGGGTCTGCCTTCAGTGGTAGGACACAGGCTGCGTTTTGGTCTTGAGTCAAACACCTCCACTTGTGCTGGGGCACAATGTCCTGGCCTTTGGTCTAACATCCGTTGTCCTGATATCTGGGGCTGGATCACTATATCAGGTACTACAGGGGGGTGGGGGTTCTAATTTGCCATGTGGACATGTTTAATGCTCTCTTTGTGATGAAAATTGGAGTGTCAGCTACTATCTTTACTGGCCGTGTAGTGATAACGATAGGGTTTACCTCTAACAAATTCCTCCAAGGTGCAAGTAGATGACACCGTTTCAGTCCTACTTGCACTTCCAAGGCCATTTCACCTTGTGTTTCTGAGGCTCTAGGTCCTCAAGGGAAGGGAGCACAAGGTGATTCATGGTGCCAACTTGTGGCTTGAGTAAGGTGTCCTTGCCTTAATTTGTATCCTAAGTGGGGAGGCCCAAGTGGTCTGCAATGTTCCTGAAGCACTGGGTCTGCCATCTCCTGGTCTCTCCTTCAAGTCCCACAAGGTTTCACCCCTGCAAGTCCACACCTGCAAGGACTATGAATCTGCCTTCAGAGTGGCCTTCAGGATCCCATTGGATCTATTAGGCCTGCTCCCATTGGCTTACAGGGCAGGTGGAACCACCATTTGATGCTGTGGTCTCCTGGATGGCAACCTCTCAAGGCTCATACTGAGGTGTGAGAATCCTTCTTTGTTTTTCTGGCTCAAAGTTTGCTTCCTTAGGTAATTTGTTGAGGAGGCAAGTGATGAATGTTGTGTGGCAATCAACATCGCTGTGTGGACAAATTTACATCTTTGGAACTGTTTGCCTTCGGAAGATAGTGCTCAGGACTGTTTAGTGGCAGAAGATGTAGCCTGTTACCAAATAACTCCTGTTTGCTATGGAAGACTGAGGGACAATGCCATTGTATCCTGCGAAGGCAAGATACAAGTTGGTGTCTCCCTGCTCCCTCTTATCTGCTGGCAAGGCCAGGAAGATAAGAACAGGAGTTTTCTGCTGAGATCCCAGAGCCAGAAGTTGCCACTCAAAGGAGAGCTGACTCAACCACTTTGGATTTGAGCTGTCACTGCAAAGACCGCTGATTCAAGCACTTTGAAACCATTGAAAAGGGGCCATCATCGCCATGGTCGTCGTCCTTTGTCGTCAAAAGAACAACAATGCCCGACGACCCACCACTACTGAAGATCAAAGACTGAACTACGAACCACGCTGGATCCATGGTGGTGACTATGTCCCTCTTGCTGCCTATAAAGACTCCTTGCTTCTTCTTTTCTATCGCCCTCCTTCCCCCATTACCCTAATTCATAATAGTGTCCGTTCTCCCCTTCCCCATTTCGCCTGATTAAGATCTGTAATAAACTGGTTGGACCAACATTTGAACCGCTGCTTCTTAATCTCACGCCGGGTATATAGATAATAAAAGAACCTCCTCTCCCTCCTATAAGTTGGAGCGAGACATTTATTTAATGGCATAGTCGTTGCAGGATACCCGCTGTGAGAGTGTTGTCCTTCCAGATATAGTTTGAAACTTTTTTTTCTCTGTGTACCTCCTGGAGTTGCATGGAGGGATATTTTTGAAAACTTAGACGTGAGTCCTTCTCCAGGAAGACCGCTCCGCATTCTGAAACTTTACAGTTTATCTGTATGCCTCTCGGGGACGTATGAATTAATTTTGATTACGTGTGTGCCTCCTCGGGAAGACCTCTCTGCATTTTGTGATTTAAGTATCTTGTAACTGAAGTGTGAAATTTGGACCTTTTTGTGTGCTCCCCTCAGAGAAAGGGAAGAGCATTAACTTTGAGCATTAGCATTTGAAAAGTGTGTGTTTCCCTGGGGAGATGAGGAGTCACTTGAGCTTTTGAATACGTACACCTCCACCTCCCTTAGTGTAGGTCTCTCATTGTATTGAAAAAATGAGCGACAGCATTGCCACCATGAAAAGTGAAGATGTATTATTTGATCTTTTAGAAAAACATGGTGCTCGACCCTCTTTATCAGGTATGGATTGGGCACGACAGAACTGGTATAACTTGCAGAGTGTTTCGGACCGTATTAGTGTTCTGCAAAACAATGCTCGTACCCGAGCTGGAAGAGGAAAGTCGTTTATTTGTGCCGTACTCGGGGCTACTTTAAAAGCAGCCGTGGAGTTCCGAGATGGAAAGCATTCGGCAGAACTCCAAACCATAGAAGCACTACAGGAATCGGTTAAAGTAACACAAGAATTGGTGAAAACTCTGCAGAATCCAATAGTGAACCTTGAGGAACAATTAGAAAGAGAGAAATGTAATTCGGCTTTGTTGCAAATGGCTTTTAAGGAACTGCTAACGTGTAAGCATGCCAGCCATACCGTCACCCATAGTTTGCCTCGAGAAAAAACTTTTCCTCAGGTGGAACTACCAGGAATGAAGGAAAGGCGAGATAAGTTAGAAATTCCAATAGCCCCATTGCGTCCTTTGATAAAAACTGAATATATATTTGATAACAGCGAGGATCTTTCCTCTCTCCTCCACTGCAGCCTCCCTCCTGCTTTTACTCTCTTCAGAGTCTGCAGCATTTTTTTCCACCTGCATGCTGTATCCGTGCGGCCAGCACATGATACAGAGCCCAAGTGGAACACCTGCTTGCAAAACAAAGCCTTACAAAACAAGATAAGTTAGCAAGGGTTCTCCCTAATTAAAAATAAATAAAATAAGATGAAAGGAACATATATTTGCATCTACAGCCTTTAAAACGGTCAGCATACTTTGTTCCATCCCAGGATGATTCTCCTGTTGGGCCTCTAGGCCCTTTCCAAATTCATATATTTTCAAATTGTAATCTTTGAAAGCTGACACCATTTTCTTGCAAAGCATTAAGCACGGGGCCATGCTATTTGTCTGCACTGCACTACGCCCTCCCTGTGCCCCTTGGCCAGGCTGGGCTGCTCCAGGAGGCAGATGATGTGGCAGGGTGAGCAGGCGCAAGTGTGAGCTGAGCTGGGCTGTGCGTGTCCTCTGGGTTTCAGGTAGGACAAGCCTAGAATCTTAGTAGAATTGGTTTTTAGCCATACCAAATAAAAACCAAACCAAACAAACAAAAGAAAAAACAACATGTTATATTATGTTTATGGTAGTTATAAAAAGTTAAAAGCCTTGTGATATAGAAATGCACAACATACTGTGAACAGGAGAAGAATGAGATACAGTTCAATCAGAGAAGGACATTAGAATAGCAGAAATAGTGAAAGTAACCACCTCCTTCCCGACCTTCCTCTATAGAAAAATTAGACTGCCCTGAGGAAGGTACAAAACAGATAATCCTGCTCCTTACAACTTTCAGTAACAAATAGTGCAATTTGCAGTTGCCTTTTCATACTTCTCCAGTTTACATGCAACCCTAGCATACTGCCGACTGTCATGCCCTGTTTTGTATGATCAGAAAAGTGTTACTATTGCCATGAAGCAACATATTACCTTTCATTAACCCTTACATTTCCTAGATGGTTGTGTTTTTTCTCCTTTTCTGACATCCATTCGTCACAATTAATCGCAAAAGATAATTTTTTTTTTTTTTTTTTCCCCACTAGTTTATCCTCTGGGAAGTTCTTTTCATGTTTTAGATGAGTTCCCACGTGGTACATACACGGTTCTATTCCCTTTGGCCGGTAATTAGATACACACTGTAAACTGATTTTTTACAGTATATGGCGAAAAAAAAAAGAAAAAAAAAAAAAAAGCACGTACAGTTTCCATATACAACAATATTTGATCATTCTAAGATCAGGGTTTTCTCATTGTCCTTTATTAATCTAGAGCATGGTTGTCTAACACTTTGGCTTACCTGGGCTGCACAGAGTAACAGGAATTGCCATGGGCTGCATATAAAATCGATAGTAAACTTACTATATATAAATAATAAAATGCATGTTTTACATATTTTTGTAAAAACATGAAAAACAGGGAGCAACAAAAACTAGTGGGATGTTAGACCTTGCTGTTGTGAAATTGATACATCAGGGTTGTTCAATAGCAGCGGTTGCCACTCCTAGTGAGTTCTCAAGGTGTTCACCAGCGATTTTGGATGAAATATTACTCTTCCTGTGCTTCACCTTTGACAGTAATTTTTCACAAATGCACGTATGTACAATCAATGAAAGGACAGATGTTATAGCGATGAAATGTACCAAAGGGCTTGGCTACGCAGTTATTACACCAAAGCAGAAAGGATAGAAGTCTTACCTGTATCCTGGGCTTGCTTATGAAACTCCAGTGGAATGGATCTCCAGAAGAGATCCTTCCCCACTGCCAGTCAGCTCTTAAATGGGCCTAGGAGAGGTGGAGCCAGGCTCCATCCCTTCTGGCAACACAACTGAATTGCCTTCACCTGTGTTCCCGTGGCTGACTCATTGCTCACCTCAGATGATCAATCACAGGTTCAGGCCATCATTCAGCAGTTCCCATACAATGTACAACCAAAAAAGTGATATGAATGACAACATGAACTTGGTGTAACTGTGAACAGAAGGATGTTTTCCTCCGATAAGATAGAGCTTATGAAAATCTGTTAAAGAGACATGACCAAATTTTTCTTTCAGTTGAATTCCAACTGCAACTCTATACATTCCACAAGAAAATTTGCAAAGATTGTATTCATGTCCACTGAAAATGGGCAATGATAGGTGGATTCAGGGGGTGGATGATCCCTGTAAACCAAATGTGCTTGAAATTGGTATTTGGGTGTTTCCCACCCCAGGAGTACAGGGCATCTGTCGCCCCAGTTCCAGAGTACATATTGACTCTCCAAACCAATCTGGGAGAGTTCAGACTAAGAGAAAGATGTATTATCGATTGGATGGTAAAGGCATTTTAAAGGGCCACGCAAAAACATTTTTTTTTGCCACAACCATGCTGGATCACGAGTACAAAGCAGTGTGGACTCCCAGGTGGGCAAAAAGAAATAGTCAAGACTGTCATCATCTTCACTGCAGAAGAGACTCAGGCTGGTAATATATCACAGTGAGACGCCCAAGGAAATGATGGTCACTTGCCCAGAGAAGGGTCCCATACAGGAGGGGAAATAGCCTGTTCCAAATGACACTTGGTAGACAGTTGGATCCAGCAGAGGGAATCCAAGGAGGTGAAGAGCCATCACATAGCATCCCCTCAACCAAAACAGTATGGTTTGAAGAGGGGGATGGATGGAGTAACCATTGGGCTGAGCTACAAGCCATGCGGATGGTTATAACTCAAGAGCCGGGGGAGAGTACACCGAACATCTGCACAGAAAGCCGAGCAGTGCACTGAGGGCTCACGCTCTGAATAGTACAGTGGGCCACTCAGGATTGGACCTGTCTCGAGCAAAGATATGTGGGTTGATATATGGAACATGGTTAGGCACGGGACTGTATGAACATACTACGTCTCAGGACATCAGTCCTTGCAGTTGCTGGACAACGATGAAGCTGACACACTGGCTCAAGTTAGATGGCTGGAAAATACATCAGCAGAAGACATAGCCCACTGGATGCATCAGAAATACGACAGGCAGGACATATGGGCAGTGGCCAAAGCACGTGGGCTGCCCGTAGAGTATTGCATATCATCAAAGAACATCAGGACTGTGACACTTGCTCGCAAATGAGACCAAGACCTCTGCTGGAAACAACAGCCCATCTTAGTAGAGGGCACGACCCACTACAGTAAAGGCAGTTTGATTATATAGGTCTCCTTTCTTGATCTGAGGGGGCAAGATATGCCCTATCATATTCTGATACAATGAATGGACTGATTCAAGCTGATCCTCGTACCAAAGAGAAACCAAACCTATGCCATTACAGCACTAATTAGGTTGATGGGATCATACAGGACTCCTCAGGTCATCAAGAGTAACCAAGGAATGCATTTCATGGACGCAACTGGGAAGAAGAGGGCCAAGACCACAGCATCAAATGGTGGTTCCACCTGCCCTGTAAGCCAATGGGAGCAGGCCTAATAGATCCAATGGGATCCTGAAGGCCACTCTGAAGGCAGATTCATAGTCCTTGCAGGTGTGGACTTGCAGGGGTGAAACCTTGTGGGACTTGAAGGAGAGACCAGGAGATGGCAGACCCAGTGCTTCAGGAACATTGCAGACCACTTGGGCCTCCCCACTTAGGATACAAATTAAGGCAAGGACACCTTACTCAAGCCACAAGTTGGCACCATGAATCACCTTGTGCTCCCTTCCCTTGAGGACCTAGAGCCTCAGAAACACAAGGTGAAATGGCCTTGGAAGTGCAAGTAGGACTGAAACGGTGTCATCTACTTGCACCTTGGAGGAATTTGTTAGAGGTAAACCCTATGGTTATCACTACACGGCCAGTAAAGATAGTAGCTGACACTCCAATTTTCATCACAAAGAGAGCATTAAACATGTCCACATGGCAAATTAGAACCCCCACCCCCCTGTAGTACCTGATATAGTGATCCAGCCCCAGATATCAGGACAACGGATGTTGGACCAAAGGCCAGGACATGCCCCAGCACAAGTGGAGGTGTTTGACTCAAGACCAAAACGCAGCCTGTGTCCTACCACTGAAGGCAGACCCACCACTCCTCAGACCTTTCAAACATCTGCACTACTCCCCTTGAGGCTGTGAAGTCCACAGGACCACTGGTAGCAGCATCAACACTTCAGCGTGCTTCAGTGTCTACGAGGGTATGTCATGACACCAGGTGGTGGAGTGCTGAAATTCTGGGAACCAGTGAACCCAAACCCCAACTGAAGAAGATAAGCCTCCAGAAGGAACATCAACTACTGTTCCAACAGAACCATAAGAAGACCACCTTGCAACAATCACCTGTCAATCACATCATTGATAGGTACTGTACCTGCATCACGATGCACGTTGTACTTCACGTTTCCAAAACAGCAGGAGTTCACCCCTGACCTACTCACTCTTTGGTTCAGGCTGTGACCTGGCAACTCTGCTGCACTCCATCCCTTCACAGCCTGAACCAATGATTGAACATTAGTTGAGAGGTCAAGGCTATCCCAGGGAGCTCAGGTGCAAGCAATGACTGGAAAAGCTGCTATTATTTAAGTGTTAGCAGCAGAGGGAGCAGTGTCTCTCTGAGTTTGCTCTTCTTTTGAGTTGTTACTAGTTTCTGGAAGGGGTGAGCTAATTTTTCTTCATTACCTGCTGCTATGGTTCTTGTAGGTTATGTATGGTGGTTACCTGTTAGGTATGGTCATGTGGTCTTGTACGGTTACCTGCTGTGGCGCTTATATCCCATTAGAAAGCACTGTCATTACATTCTTGTGCCATGTGACTTTGTTTAAAATATTTTCTTAAGGAGACAGCCTTTTCTCAGTTCTGTTGCTTTCTTTTTCAGCGCTGCTCTGCAAGCCTTGCTGTGACTCTGGGCTAGGCCTGGCCACTCATCAGGGTAGAGCTGCTGCCATGATAGATACAGCTGTAGGGGGTGCAAGTTGAGTTGCGATACACGTAGCATGTGGGTTACAGGTTGTGTATGCCTGAGTATCTAATTCACATTAAAATGTCTTGGCTGTATGCATGTGGTGGCTGGAATCCCTGTGCATTGTAGAAGCAAAGTTCGGAGCCAGAAAGTAAGGGAACGCAACATTATGAAAAAAAGAAGAAATGATCTCTGGAAAATTAATTGTTATAGATGTTCTTTGATCCTGGAAAATCATAAAAATAGCCTTGGGGAAACAAACAAACAAACAAAAAAACAGCAGGTAACTGTCAAAATGTTAGCTGAATACACTAAACACTAATACACCTGTATAGATGTATGTATATATACAGGTATGTAATATACCTTTTGAGTTAGCTAAAAGGATCCCATTCACCCCTGTGAGTGTAGGTGTTACTATCCACATCTCTTAGAGAATCACAGATTTCTGTGAATTGCAGTTATTCAGGATAAGACAGCTATTACATTCCCCAAACTGGCTCCTATTGCATTGTAGACCTCAGTGTTTTTGCAACACTATATGTACTGCTGCTCACAGCACTTTCCTATATTCAAGACGAACCTTCTTTTTTTTTTTTTTTTGAGTGCAGTGATACCATGGTTTTCATATTGCTTTACCCCACTCTATGCACATCTGATTGCTGTTGTGGGCCTTTCCCTGTACAGGTTTGATTTCACACACCTGTATCTACCCGTATTACATTGTATAAAACCTTTTTCTTGGAGAGTAATAAATGACTTTACCCCAGAAAGAACAGAAATATTCCTTCCCTCCTTCCTTCCTTCCTCCCTCACTTACTGCTTTGGCTTATTATTGAAATGCAGATCTCCTAGAGGTCTTCTTTCAAGTGTTTCAAATATTCTCTACAATACTTGTCATTAATGTATGGTATTGCTTTTTTGCCCACATTCTATTTATTAGATGGAGCTGGCCTCAGTATGAGCCTGGAGCCATTGCCATCCAGGAGCATTAATTAATTTGTTAAGGTGACAGGCTATTTCCAGTTCTGCTGTTTTGTTTTTACAGAGCATTTCTTGATGTGCAGCACATTTTGCAATGTGTTTCTGCCTATAATATTGTTTCAGGATAGGTTTGCATTGGAGAGACGGGGTGTCTCAGGAGCAGAGGCAAGCAAACTACACAGTCAGAGCAGCACAGAGTTATGAGTTTTATTTGGCATATGCACACACACAGGTATCCATTTTTGATAGCCCCAGAAGATGGCAAGCAGAAACTCCCTAAGCAAGTGCAATAGGAGCACTAGTAAGCTAAACCAGCAGCTCTCTAAGCAAGCACAGTATTACTTACTGACCTTGAGAGAGGGATGAAATTCTGAGAAGGAGTCTGCCTGCAGTGCTTTCAAAACATATCAGCAGGGCATTCCCCGCTTCCAAGTGCATCTTTCCTCTCTCCTCCACTGCAGCCTCCCTCCTGCTTTTACTCTCTTCAGAGTCTGCAGCATTTTTTTCCACCTGCATGCTGTATCCGTGCGGCCAGCACATGATACAGAGCCCAAGTGGAACACCTGCTTGCAAAACAAAGCCTTATAAAACAAGATAAGTTAGCAAGGGTTCTCCCTAATTAAAAATAAATAAAATAAGATGAAAGGAACATATATTTGCATCTACAGCCTTTAAAACGGTCAGCATACTTTGTTCCATCCCAGGATGATTCTCCTGTTGGGCCTCTAGACCCTTTCCAAATTCATATATTTTCAAATTGTAATCTTTGAAAGCTGACACCATTTTCTTGCAAAGCATTAAGCACGGGGCCATGCTATTTGTCTGCACTGCACTACGCCCTCCCTGTGCCCCTTGGCCAGGCTGGGCTGCTCCAGGAGGCAGATGATGTGGCAGGGTGAGCAGGCGCAAGTGTGAGCTGAGCTGGGCTGTGCGTGTCCTCTGGGTTTCAGGTAGGACAAGCCTAGAATCTTAGTAGAATTGGTTTTTAGCCTTACCAAATAAAAACCAAATCAAAACAAACAAAAGAAAAAACAACTTGCTATGTTTATGGTAGTTAAAAAAGTTAAAAGCCTTGTGATATAGAAATGCACAACATACTGTGAACAGGAGAAGAATGAGATACAGTTCAATCAGAGAAGGACATTAGAATAGCAGAAATAGTGAAAGAAACCACCTCCTTCCCGACCTTCCTCTATAGAAAAATTAGACTGCCCTGAGGAAGGTACAAAACACATAATCCTGCTCCTTACAACTTTCAGTAACAAATAGTGCAATTTGCAGTTGCCTTTTCATACTTCTCCAGTTTACATGCAACCCTAGCATACTGCTGACTGTCATGCCCTGTTTTGTATGATCCGAAAAGTGTTACTATTGCCATGAAGCAACATATTACCTTTCATTAACCCTTACATTTCCTAGATGGTTGTGTTTTTTCTCTTTTTTCTGACATCCATTCGTCACAATTAATCGCAAAAGATAATTTTTTTTTTTTTTTTTTTCCCCACTAGTTTATCCTCTGGGAAGTTCTTTTCATGTTTTAGATGAGTTCCCACGTGGTACATACAAGGTTCTATTCCCTTTGGCCGGTAATTAGATACACACTGTAAACTGATTTTTTACAGTATATGGCGAAAAAAAAAAAGAAAAAAAAAAAAAAAAGCACGTACAGTTTCCATATACAACAATATTTGATCATTCTAAGATCAGGGTTTTCTCATTGTCCTTTATTAATCTAGAGCATGGTTGTCTAACACTTTGGCTTACCTGGGCTGCACAGAGTAACAGGAATTGCCATGGGCTGCATATAAAATCGATAGTAAACTTACTATATATAAATAATAAAATGCATGTTTTACATATTTTTGTAAAAACATGAAAAACAGGGAGCAACAAAAACTAGTGGGATGTTAGACCTTGCTGTTGTGAAATTGATAATATATGTTCCTTTCATCTTATTTTATTTATTTTTAATTAGGGAGAACCCTTGCTAACTTATCTTGTTTTATAAGGCTTTGTTTTGCAAGCAGGTGTTCCACTTGGGCTCTGTATCACGTGCTGGCCGCACGGATACAGCATGCAGGTGGAAAAAAATGCTGCAGACTCTGAAGAGAGTAAAAGCAGGAGGGAGGCTGCAGTGGAGGAGAGAGGAAAGATGCACTTGGAAGCAGGGAATGCCCTGCTGATATGTTTTGAAAGCACTGCAGGCAGACTCCTTCCCAGAATTTCATCCCTCTCTCAAGGTCAGTAAGTAATACTGTGCTTGCTTAGAGAGCTGCTGGTTTAGCTTACTAGTGCTCCTATTGCACTTGCTTAGGGAGTTTCTGCTTGCCATCTTCTGGGGCTATCAAAAATGGATACCTGTGTGTGTGCATATGCCAAATAAAACTCATAACTCTGTGCTGCTCTGACTGTGTAGTTTGCTTGCCTCTGCTCCTGAGACACCCCGTCTCTCCAATGCAAACCTATCCTGAAACAATATTATAGGCAGAAACACATTGCAAAATGTGCTGCACATCAAGAAACGCTCTGTAAAAACAAAACAGCAGAACTGGAAATAGCCTGTCACCTTAACAAATTAATTAATGCTCCTGGATGGCAATGGCTCCAGGCTCATGCTGAGGCCAGCTCCATCTAATAAATAGAATGTGGGCAAAAAAGCAATACCATAAATTAATGACAAGTATTGTAGAGAATATTTGAAACACTTGAAAGAAGACCTCTAGGAGATCTGCATTTCAATAATAAGCCAAAGCAGCAAGTGAGGGAGGAAGGAAGGAAGGAGGGAAGGAATATTTCTGTTCTTTCCGGGGTAAAGTCATTTATTACTCTCCAAGAAAAAGGTTTTATACAATGTAATACGGGTAGATACAGGTGTGTGAAATCAAACCTGTACAGGGAAAGGCCCACAACAGCAATCAGATATGCATAGACTGGGGTAAAGCAATATGAAAACCATGGTATCACTGCACTCAAAAAAAAAAAAAAAAGAAGGTTCGTCTTGAATATAGGAAAGTGCTGTGAGCAGCAGTACATATAGTGTTGCAAAAACACTGAGGTCTACAATGCAATAGGAGCCAGATTGGGGAATGTAATAGCTGTCTTATCCTGAATAACTGCAATTCACAGAAATCTGTGATTCTCTAAGAGATGTGGATAGTAACACCTACACTCACAGGGGTGAATGGGATCCTTTTAGCTAACTCAAAAGGTATATTACATACCTGTATATATACATACATCTATACAGGTGTATTAGTGTTTAGTGTATTCAGCTAACATTTTGACAGTTACCTGCTGTTTTTTTGTTTGTTTGTTTGTTTCCCCAAGGCTATTTTTATGATTTTCCAGGATCAAAGAACATCTATAACAATTAATTTTCCATAGATCATTTCTTCTTTTTTTCATAATGTTGCGTTCCCTTACTTTCTGGCTCCGAACTTTGCTTCTACAATGCACAGGGATTCCAGCCACCACATGCATACAGCCAAGACATTTTAATGTGAATTAGATACTCAGGCATACACAACCTGTAACCCACATGCTACGTGTATCGCAACTCAACTTGCACCCCCTACAGCTGTATCTATCATGGCAGCAGCTCTACCCTGATGAGTGGCCAGGCCTAGCCCAGAGTCACAGCAAGGCTTGCAGAGCAGCGCTGAAAAAGAAAGCAACAGAACTGAGAAAAGGCTGTCTCCTTAAGAAAATATTTTAAACAAAGTCACATGGCACAAGAATGTAATGACAGTGCTTTCTAATGGGATATAAGCGCCACAGCAGGTAACCGTACAAGACCACATGACCATACCTAACAGGTAACCACTATACATAACCTACAAGAACCACAGCAGCAGGTAATGAAGAAAAATTAGCTCACCCCTTCCAGAAACTAGTAACAACTCAAAAGAAGAGCAAACTCAGAGAGACACTGCTCCCTCTGCTGCTAACACTTAAATAATAGCACCTTTTCCAGTCATTGCTTGCACCTGAGCTCCCTGGGATAGCCTTGACCTCTCAACTAATGTTCAATCATTGGTTCAGGCTGTGAAGGGATGGAGTGCAGCAGAGTTGCCAGGTCACAGCCTGAACCAAAGAGTGAGTAGGTCAGGGGTGAACTCCTGCTGTTTTGGAAACGTGAAGTACAACGTGCATCGTGATGCAGGTACAGTACCTATCAATGATGTGATTGACAGGTGATTGTTGCAAGGTGGTCTTCTTATGGTTCTGTTGGAACAGTAGTTGATGTTCCTTCTGGAGGCTTATCTTCTTCAGTTGGGGTTTGGGTTCACTGGTTCCCAGAATTTCAGCACTCCACCACCTGGTGTCATGACATACCCTCGTAGACACTGAAGCACGCTGAAGTGTTGATGCTGCTACCAGTGGTCCTGTGGACTTCACAGCCTCAAGGGGAGTAGTGCAGATGTTTGAAAGGTCTGAGGAGTGGTGGGTCTGCCTTCAGTGGTAGGACACAGGCTGCGTTTTGGTCTTGAGTCAAACACCTCCACTTGTGCTGGGGCATGTCCTGGCCTTTGGTCCAACATCCGTTGTCCTGATATCTGGGGCTGGATCACTATATCAGGTACTACAGGGGGGTGGGGGTTCTAATTTGCCATGTGGACATGTTTAATGCTCTCTTTGTGATGAAAATTGGAGTGTCAGCTACTATCTTTACTGGCCGTGTAGTGATAACCATAGGGTTTACCTCTAACAAATTCCTCCAAGGTGCAAGTAGATGACACCGTTTCAGTCCTACTTGCACTTCCAAGGCCATTTCACCTTGTGTTTCTGAGGCTCTAGGTCCTCAAGGGAAGGGAGCACAAGGTGATTCATGGTGCCAACTTGTGGCTTGAGTAAGGTGTCCTTGCCTTAATTTGTATCCTAAGTGGGGAGGCCCAAGTGGTCTGCAATGTTCCTGAAGCACTGGGTCTGCCATCTCCTGGTCTCTCCTTCAAGTCCCACAAGGTTTCACCCCTGCAAGTCCACACCTGCAAGGACTATGAATCTGCCTTCAGAGTGGCCTTCAGGATCCCATTGGATCTATTAGGCCTGCTCCCATTGGCTTACAGGGCAGGTGGAACCACCATTTGATGCTGTGGTCTTGGCCCTCTTCTTCCCAGTTGCGTCCATGAAATGCATTCCTTGGTTACTCTTGATGACCTGAGGAGTCCTGTATGATCCCATCAACCTAATTAGTGCTGTAATGGCATGGGTTTGGTTTCTCTTTGGTACGAGGATCAGCTTGAATCAGTCCATTCATTGTATCAGAATATGATAGGGCATATCTTGCCCCCTCAGATCAAGAAAGGAGACCTATATAATCAAACTGCCTTTACTGTAGTGGGTCGTGCCCTCTACTAAGATGGGCTGTTGTTTCCAGCAGAGGTCTTGGTCTCATTTGCGAGCAAGTGTCACAGTCCTGATGTTCTTTGATGATATGCAATACTCTACGGGCAGCCCACGTGCTTTGGCCACTGCCCATATGTCCTGCCTGTCGTATTTCTGATGCATCCAGTGGGCTATGTCTTCTGCTGATGTATTTTCCAGCCATCTAACTTGAGCCAGTGTGTCAGCTTCATCGTTGTCCAGCAACTGCAAGGACTGATGTCCTGAGACGTAGTATGTTCATACAGTCCCGTGCCTAACCATGTTCCATATATCAACCCACATATCTTTGCTCGAGACAGGTCCAATCCTGAGTGGCCCACTGTACTATTCAGAGCGTGAGCCCTCAGTGCACTGCTCGGCTTTCTGTGCAGATGTTCGGTGTACTCTCCCCCGGCTCTTGAGTTATAACCATCCGCATGGCTTGTAGCTCAGCCCAATGGTTACTCCATCCATCCCCCTCTTCAAACCATACTGTTTTGGTTGAGGGGATGCTATGTGATGGCTCTTCACCTCCTTGGATTCCCTCTGCTGGATCCAACTGTCTACCAAGTGTCATTTGGAACAGGCTATTTCCCCTCCTGTATGGGACCCTTCTCTGGGCAAGTGACCATCATTTCCTTGGGCGTCTCACTGTGATATATTACCAGCCTGAGTCTCTTCTGCAGTGAAGATGATGACAGTCTTGACTATTTCTTTTTGCCCACCTGGGAGTCCACACTGCTTTGTACTCGTGATCCAGCATGGTTGTGGCAAAAAAAAATGTTTTTGCGTGGCCCTTTAAAATGCCTTTACCATCCAATCGATAATACATCTTTCTCTTAGTCTGAACTCTCCCAGATTGGTTTGGAGAGTCAATATGTACTCTGGAACTGGGGCGACAGATGCCCTGTACTCCTGGGGTGGGAAACACCCAAATACCAATTTCAAGCACATTTGGTTTACAGGGATCATCCACCCCCTGAATCCACCTATCATTGCCCATTTTCAGTGGACATGAATACAATCTTTGCAAATTTTCTTGTGGAATGTATAGAGTTGCAGTTGGAATTCAACTGAAAGAAAAATTTGGTCATGTCTCTTTAACAGATTTTCATAAGCTCTATCTTATCGGAGGAAAACATCCTTCTGTTCACAGTTACACCAAGTTCATGTTGTCATTCATATCACTTTTTTGGTTGTACATTGTATGGGAACTGCTGAATGATGGCCTGAACCTGTGATTGATCATCTGAGGTGAGCAATGAGTCAGCCACGGGAACACAGGTGAAGGCAATTCAGTTGTGTTGCCAGAAGGGATGGAGCCTGGCTCCACCTCTCCTAGGCCCATTTAAGAGCTGACTGGCAGTGGGGAAGGATCTCTTCTGGAGATCCATTCCACTGGAGTTTCATAAGCAAGCCCAGGATACAGGTAAGACTTCTATCCTTTCTGCTTTGGTGTAATAACTGCGTAGCCAAGCCCTTTGGTACATTTCATCGCTATAACATCTGTCCTTTCATTGATTGTACATACGTGCATTTGTGAAAAATTACTGTCAAAGGTGAAGCACAGGAAGAGTAATATTTCATCCAAAATCGCTGGTGAACACCTTGAGAACTCACTAGGAGTGGCAACCGCTGCTATTGAACAACCCTGATGTATCAATTTCACAACAGCAAGGTCTAACATCCCACTAGTTTTTGTTGCTCCCTGTTTTTCATGTTTTTACAAAAATATGTAAAACATGCATTTTATTATTTATATATAGTAAGTTTACTATCGATTTTATATGCAGCCCATGGCAATTCCTGTTACTCTGTGCAGCCCAGGTAAGCCAAAGTGTTAGACAACCATGCTCTAGATTAATAAAGGACAATGAGAAAACCCTGATCTTAGAATGATCAAATATTGTTGTATATGGAAACTGTACGTGCTTTTTTTTTTTTTTCTTTTTTTTTTCGCCATATACTGTAAAAAATCAGTTTACAGTGTGTATCTAATTACCGGCCAAAGGGAATAGAACCGTGTATGTACCACGTGGGAACTCATCTAAAACATGAAAAGAACTTCCCAGAGGATAAACTAGTGGGGAAAAAAAAAAAAAAAAAATTATCTTTTGCGATTAATTGTGACGAATGGATGTCAGAAAAGGAGAAAAAACACAACCATCTAGGAAATGTAAGGGTTAATGAAAGGTAATATGTTGCTTCATGGCAATAGTAACACTTTTCTGATCATACAAAACAGGGCATGACAGTCGGCAGTATGCTAGGGTTGCATGTAAACTGGAGAAGTATGAAAAGGCAACTGCAAATTGCACTATTTGTTACTGAAAGTTGTAAGGAGCAGGATTATCTGTTTTGTACCTTCCTCAGGGCAGTCTAATTTTTCTATAGAGGAAGGTAGGGAAGGAGGTGGTTTCTTTCACTATTTCTGCTATTCTAATGTCCTTCTCTGATTGAACTGTATCTCATTCTTCTCCTGTTCACAGTATGTTGTGCATTTCTATATCACAAGGCTTTTAACTTTTTATAACTACCATAAACATAGCAAGTTGTTTTTTCTTTTGTTTGTTTTGATTTGGTTTTTATTTGGTAAGGCTAAAAACCAATTCTACTAAGATTCTAGGCTTGTCCTACCTGAAACCCAGAGGACACGCACAGCCCAGCTCAGCTCATACTTGCGCCTGCTCACCCTGCCACATCATCTGCCTCCTGGAGCAGCCCAGCCTGGCCAAGGGGCACAGGGAGGGCGTAGTGCAGTGCAGACAAATAGCATGGCCCCGTGCTTAATGCTTTGCAAGAAAATGGTGTCAGCTTTCAAAGATTACAATTTGAAAATATATGAATTTGGAAAGGGTCTAGAGGCCCAACAGGAGAATCATCCTGGGATGGAACAAAGTATGCTGACCGTTTTAAAGGCTGTAGATGCAAATATATGTTCCTTTCATCTTATTTTATTTATTTTTAATTAGGGAGAACCCTTGCTAACTTATCTTGTTTTATAAGGCTTTGTTTTGCAAGCAGGTGTTCCACTTGGGCTCTGTATCATGTGCTGGCTGCACGGATACAGCATGCAGGTGGAAAAAAATGCTGCAGACTCTGAAGAGAGTAAAAGCAGGAGGGAGGCTGCAGTGGAGGAGAGAGGAAAGATCCTCGCTGTTATCAAATATATATTCAGTTTTTATCAAAGGACGCAATGGGGCTATTGGAATTTCTAACTTATCTCGCCTTTCCTTCATTCCTGGTAGTTCCACCTGAGGAAAAGTTTTTTCTCGAGGCAAACTATGGGTGACGGTATGGCTGGCATGCTTACACGTTAGCAGTTCCTTAAAAGCCATTTGCAACAAAGCCGAATTACATTTCTCTCTTTCTAATTGTTCCTCAAGGTTTTTTGGATTGTTTTGGATTCTGCAGAGTTTTCACCAATTCTTGTGTTACTTTAACCGATTCCTGTAGTGCTTCTATGGTTTGGAGTTCTGCCGAATGCTTTCCATCTCGGAACTCCACGGCTGCTTTTAAAGTAGCCCCGAGTACGGCACAAATAAACGACTTTCCTTTTCCAGCTCGGGTACGAGCATTGTTTTGCAGAACACTAATACGGTCCGAAACACTCTGCAAGTTATACCAGTTCTGTCGTGCCCAATCCATACCTGATAAAGAGGGTCGAGCACCATGTTTTTCTAAAAGATCAAATAATACATCTTCACTTTTCATGGTGGCAATGCTGTCGCTCATTTTTTCAATACAATGAGAGACCTACACTAAGGGAGGTGGAGGTGTACGTATTCAAAAGCTCAAGTGACTCCTCATCTCCCCAGGGAAACACACACTTTTCAAACGCTAATGCTCAAAGTTAATGCTCTTCCCTTTCTCTGAGGGGAGCACACAAAAAGGTCCAAATTTCACACTTCAGTTACAAGATACTTAAATCACAAAATGCAGAGAGGTCTTCCCGAGGAGGCACACACGTAATCAAAATTAATTCATACGTCCCCGAGAGGCATACAGATAAACTGTAAAGTTTCAGAATGCGGAGCGGTCTTCCTGGAGAAGGACTCACGTCTAAGTTCTCAAAAATATCGCTCCATGCAACTCCAGGAGGTACACAGAGAAAAAAAAGTTTCAAACTATATCTGGAAGGACAACACTCTCACAGCGGGTATCCTGCAACGACTACGCCATTAAATAAATGTCTCGCTCCAACTTATAGGAGGGAGAGGAGGTTCTTTTATTATCTATATACCCGGCGTGAGATTAAGAAGCAACGGTTCAAATGTTGGTCCAACCAGTTTATTACAGATCTTAATCAGGCGAAATGGGGAAGGGGAGAACGGACACTATTATGAATTAGGGTAATGGGGGAAGGAGGGCGATAGAAAAGAAGAAGCAAGGAGTCTTTATAGGCAGCAAGAGGGACATAGTCACCACCATGGATCCAGCGTGGTTCGTAGTTCAGTCTTTGATCTTCAGTAGTGGTGGGTCGTCGGGCATTGTTGTTCTATTGACGACAAAGGACGACGACCATGGCGATGATGGCCCCTTTTCAATGGTTTCAAAGTGCTTGAATCAGCGGTCTTTGCAGTGACAGCTCAAATCCAAAGTGGTTGAGTCAGCTCTCCTTTGAGTGGCAGCTTCTGGCTCTGGGATCTCAGCAGAAAACTCCTGTTCTTATCTTCCTGGCCTTGCCAGCAGATAAGAGGGAGCAGGGAGACACCAACTTGTATCTTGCCTTCGCAGGATACAATGGCATTGTCCCTCAGTCTTCCATAGCAAACAGGAGTTATTTGGTAACAGGCTACATCTTCTGCCACTAAACAGTCCTGAGCACTATCTTCCGAAGGCAAACAGTTCCAAAGATGTAAATTTGTCCACACAGCGATGTTGATTGCCACACAACATTCATCACTTGCCTCCTCAACAAATTACCTAAGGAAGCAAACTTTGAGCCAGAAAAACAAAGAAGGATTCTCACACCTCAGTATGAGCCTTGAGAGGTTGCCATCCAGGAGACCACAGCATCAAATGGTGGTTCCACCTGCCCTGTAAGCCAATGGGAGCAGGCCTAATAGATCCAATGGGATCCTGAAGGCCACTCTGAAGGCAGATTCATAGTCCTTGCAGGTGTGGACTTGCAGGGGTGAAACCTTGTGGGACTTGAAGGAGAGACCAGGAGATGGCAGACCCAGTGCTTCAGGAACATTGCAGACCACTTGAGCCTCCCCACTTAGGATACAAATTAAGGCAAGGACACCTTACTCAAGCCACAAGTTGGCACCATGAATCACCTTGTGCTCCCTTCCCTTGAGGACCTAGAGCCTCAGAAACACAAGGTGAAATGGCCTTGGAAGTGCAAGTAGGACTGAAACGGTGTCATCTACTTGCACCTTGGAGGAATTTGTTAGAGGTAAACCCTATGGTTATCACTACACGGCCAGTAAAGATAGTAGCTGACACTCCAATTTTCATCACAAAGAGAGCATTAAACATGTCCACATGGCAAATTAGAACCCCCACCCCCCTGTAGTACCTGATATAGTGATCCAGCCCCAGATATCAGGACAACGGATGTTGGACCAAAGGCCAGGACATGCCCCAGCACAAGTGGAGGTGTTTGACTCAAGACCAAAACGCAGCCTGTGTCCTACCACTGAAGGCAGACCCACCACTCCTCAGACCTTTCAAACATCTGCACTACTCCCCTTGAGGCTGTGAAGTCCACAGGACCACTGGTAGCAGCATCAACACTTCAGTGTGCTTCAGTGTCTACGAGGGTATGTCATGACACCAGGTGGTGGAGTGCTGAAATTCTGGGAACCAGTGAACCCAAACCCCAACTGAAGAAGATAAGCCTCCAGAAGGAACATCAACTACTGTTCCAACAGAACCATAAGAAGACCACCTTGCAACAATCACCTGTCAATCACATCATTGATAGGTACTGTACCTGCATCACGATGCACGTTGTACTTCACGTTTCCAAAACAGCAGGAGTTCACCCCTGACCTACTCACTCTTTGGTTCAGGCTGTGACCTGGCAACTCTGCTGCACTCCATCCCTTCACAGCCTGAACCAATGATTGAACATTAGTTGAGAGGTCAAGGCTATCCCAGGGAGCTCAGGTGCAAGCAATGATTGGAAAAGGTGCTATTATTTAAGTGTTAGCAGCAGAGGGAGCAGTGTCTCTCTGAGTTTGCTCTTCTTTTGAGTTGTTACTAGTTTCTGGAAGGGGTGAGCTAATTTTTCTTCATTACCTGCTGCTATGGTTCTTGTAGGTTATGTATGGTGGTTACCTGTTAGGTATGGTCATGTGGTCTTGTACGGTTACCTGCTGTGGCGCTTATATCCCATTAGAAAGCACTGTCATTACATTCTTGTGCCATGTGACTTTGTTTAAAATATTTTCTTAAGGAGACAGCCTTTTCTCAGTTCTGTTGCTTTCTTTTTCAGCGCTGCTCTGCAAGCCTTGCTGTGACTCTGGGCTAGGCCTGGCCACTCATCAGGGTAGAGCTGCTGCCATGATAGATACAGCTGTAGGGGGTGCAAGTTGAGTTGCGATACACGTAGCATGTGGGTTACAGGTTGTGTATGCCTGAGTATCTAATTCACATTAAAATGTCTTGGCTGTATGCATGTGGTGGCTGGAATCCCTGTGCATTGTAGAAGCAAAGTTCGGAGCCAGAAAGTAAGGGAACGCAACATTATGAAAAAAAGAAGAAATGATCTCTGGAAAATTAATTGTTATAGATGTTCTTTGATCCTGGAAAATCATAAAAATAGCCTTGGGGAAACAAACAAACAAACAAAAAAACAGCAGGTAACTGTCAAAATGTTAGCTGAATACACTAAACACTAATACACCTGTATAGATGTATGTATATATACAGGTATGTAATATACCTTTTGAGTTAGCTAAAAGGATCCCATTCACCCCTGTGAGTGTAGGTGTTACTATCCACATCTCTTAGAGAATCACAGATTTCTGTGAATTGCAGTTATTCAGGATAAGACAGCTATTACATTCCCCAAACTGGCTCCTATTGCATTGTAGACCTCAGTGTTTTTGCAACACTATATGTACTGCTGCTCACAGCACTTTCCTATATTCAAGACGAACCTTCTTTTTTTTTTTTTTTTTTTGAGTGCAGTGATACCATGGTTTTCATATTGCTTTACCCCACTCTATGCACATCTGATTGCTGTTGTGGGCCTTTCCCTGTACAGGTTTGATTTCACACACCTGTATCTACCCGTATTACATTGTATAAAACCTTTTTCTTGGAGAGTAATAAATGACTTTACCCCGGAAAGAACAGAAATATTCCTTCCCTCCTTTCTTCCTTCCTCCCTCACTTACTGCTTTGGCTTATTATTGAAATGCAGATCTCCTAGAGGTCTTCTTTCAAGTGTTTCAAATATTCTCTACAATACTTGTCATTAATGTATGGTATTGCTTTTTTGCCCACATTCTATTTATTAGATGGAGCTGGCCTCAGTATGAGCCTGGAGCCATTGCCATCCAGGAGCATTAATTAATTTGTTAAGGTGACAGGCTATTTCCAGTTCTGCTGTTTTGTTTTTACAGAGCATTTCTTGATGTGCAGCACATTTTGCAATGTGTTTCTGCCTATAATATTGTTTCAGGATAGGTTTGCATTGGAGAGACGGGGTGTCTCAGGAGCAGAGGCAAGCAAACTACACAGTCAGAGCAGCACAGAGTTATGAGTTTTATTT
Source organism: Tetrao urogallus (assembly GCF_951394365.1). Lineage (NCBI taxonomy): Eukaryota > Metazoa > Chordata > Aves > Galliformes > Phasianidae > Tetrao > Tetrao urogallus. The sequence continues at coordinate 5,860,011 of NC_136819.1, forward strand.
GGCATATGCACACACACAGGTATCCAGAGTGCAGTGATACCATGGTTTTCATATTGCATGGACATATACTGTAGTCACTTGGAAGCAGACAGAAAAACAGAACAACCAAGCTAAAACAACCAACTCAGCCCTCCCAAAACCCCCTGTCTTCCCCCCCCTCCCCCCCCCCTAAAAAAAAAGTCATTCTCTTCTATGAGGCAGTTCTTTTGTTTATTACATAATCCTGGAATGCAAGGAAATAGCAAGTATCAACTAGTAACAGTGTTACACTATCTCCAGCTCTAAAATTAGACTCCTTATCTGGTTTGGACTAACGGGCTTACAGCAGGTCAGAAAAAGACTTGTGTAAATACTAAGGACAGAGAACTTTCTAAAAAGTAAGCAGCTAATCAGCAGTATTTAACCTGTAGGAAAAAAATTTATATGCTTTACTGTGCTTTGACTCATTATAGAAATATTTATAAGGCCCCATCCATACAGAATTCAGAGATTTACAGTAGAAGGTCGTAAGAATCCCAAATGAATTTTTGTCCTTTTCTCAGAGCTGAAGTTAGAAAAGCACTGCACTGGGCTCCCCAGGGAGGTGGCTGAGTCACCATCCCTGGATGTTTTAAGATGCGCTTGGATGCGGTGCTCAGGAACACGATTTAGCAGAGGGTTGTTAGAGCAAAAGTAGTATGGTTGGTTATGGTTGGATTCGATGATTTTTAAGGTCTTTTCCAACCTGAGTGATTCTATGAGTGTAAGTGAGAAAACGACCTGCCAGAAATCACAGAACATACATAGAAATTGTCTGTAGCTCTGTCAAGGGTTGAAGCCTAGCAAGAAACCTTTTTTAATGTCTTGGAACTATTTCTGAAAACTTTCTGAATTCTGCCTCTCCTCCATTCTTTACATAGCTACAATGTATTAGCCCATGATAATTATCTCAAATTTCTTTTTCTGCTGCTTGTAATTGCTACAGTTTTCCAGAGCACTTTGTGTATAAAACCTAACTAGATAATCCTCACTGTAAGGGGCTATGAGTCCTTTCCATTTTGATTGGAGAAGGTAAAGCCATGGAGATATTTTATGTAATTTATGATTATCAATTTATGATCAGATATGATACAAACTATGGAACACTTACAAAGCTTTGCTTTCTGTGCTTTGATTGCTTCTGCATTTGCCAAAACTCTCTCTCCTTATTACTCTAGTTGTTCAACTGTGAAATATCAAAAGGATACGATACCATAGGAGTAGAAATTATCCCACAAACAAAAACAAGTGCACCAACTTGAAGTGCAATTTCTTGCTCAAACCAGAAAGGCCAATAGCTTGGTAAAGAGCTTGACACTGTCACCATGTCAACACTTATAGACAATGCAAGTAACAAAAGTTTGGGCCCAAAATAGAACAGAACAGAACCTTGCGCTCTATACAATGCATGCCTCTGGGGCCAGGACCACATCCATCAGCCCAGGAAACAGAGCTGCTCTCCTCACCAGTAATAGCAGCCCGAGGAATCACAGAATCACAGAATGGCCAGGGTTGGAAGGGACCTCAAGCTTCATGAATCTCCAAACCCCCTGCCACATGCAAATCTAACCACATTTAATACCAGAGCACCACCAACCGCCACATTTAATACCGGAGCAGGCTGCGCAGGGCCCCATCCAACCTGGCCTCGAACACCTCCAGGGACGGGGCATGCACAGCCTCTCTGCAAGAAAGTGGCTTATTATTCCACATTTATGCACACTTAGTAGATAAGATGAAATACTTCAGAAGTACCAAAATTGTAACTTTTGTATTATAGGCTATTCTGTTTTGCCAAGAGGCCCTCAGCAAAAGAACAACTTAAGGGGCCTCTGGCAGGAGGTCAAAATGCCCCTCCTTTATATTAGGAGGAATGCAAGTGATGCTCCCCTACATTTTTCCTTCCAACTTACCTCTATCCCAGGACAGCAGGTGTCCAGGAATAATGGCCTAGTGCTGAATGAGCAAATGTGAGAATTAGCAATATACGCTTAGCTAGCAACAGTTCATCTTTAGCCAGTATCTGTATGTTCAGTGGAATGTTGGGAAATTTGTGAGCCTGCAGTACTCAGCCAATGGGGAACCAGGGCAGGGAGAGAGAAGCGTTGGCTGATAGGGAATAAAAGACGTGAAGGCTGTTCTGATTGTTCTGATGGCTGAAACACCTTTCCCACAATGTAATCTGCCAGTTAGTGGGGGTTTTTAGAGGTAGTAGCTCAGATACGATCAGTAAGGAACTTCATTTTCACATTGGCAGACTTTTTAGGAGCTCCTATCTCCTCAGTTCACTTGACAACTGGTGTCTTTAAAGAACTGGAAACGGCACTTATGTACTATCCTGTTGCAGGGACTTCAGAAGCTTGCTTCCTGCAACAAACCTAACTGCAGCTTTGCCGTATTTGATTATGCATTGGGCACCTTTGCCAAGCCTTGTAGGGGTATGAAAGAACAACAAAGGAATTCCATGAATTGTTATGGGCTGTGGATATATCCAGTTCTGCTTACTAATTAAAAAAAAAAAAAATTAAATAAAAACAAAAAAATAAAATTCTATGCTTTGTGGAAAGCAGCATCTACTCTTGCAGTCTTATCTGTCTTAGGAAAAAACACCCTTGCTTCACAGCTTTGGTGCTGTCTTGTTCTTGATATGCTTTGTGAATTCACATGAGAGTTTTCTACTGGCAGCTCTCTCCCACGATCACTGCAGCGAACATCTCCTGCATGCAACACAGGAATCTTCCTGAATTTCATTTCTGTCTGTGCAGATTTCCAGAAGAGTGCAATGAAATGTATTTATTTTGTTGATCCATATTCCAATAGTATTATTGTGTACATAAATACGAAGCTTGCAATTTGCAAGTAATGAGTAATATGAGTAAGAAAGCTTCTTTGTAATGTATGACTAAAACATAAAATGAGACAGCATAACACTAGTGGGAATGTGGACCTTGCTTTTGTGAAACAATGCATCAGTGTCTGATTCAAGAGAAGCAGTTGCAATTTTGAAGGAGTTCTCCAGGTGTCTGTGATGCATCTTTGAAAACAGGTTGTTCACATACGTACCTACTGCCAAAAAGGTCATGAGGCTAACTAGGTAAGCCATGCCTCATCTTCACCTTGAGGAACAATATTTCTTTTTGATTCCATAAATGATTTGATTTCATTTGGCAAACCATAACATCTTCTTAGCATCTCATCCCAACTTAGCAACTCCTCTGCCTGCTGGAGGCCCACTATTGCAATTGCAAATAAAATCTGCTTGATCAGAGCTACCGTCCCAGAAAATTATTTGGATATTTCCAACGCTTACCAAGATACCATTACAATTACCTGAGTATTTGAAGTTACAATGCAAGGAAATTTCCACAACCAGTTTCAATATCTAGTGCTGCCGATTCCAGTTGATGCCCTAGTTCACTAGAGCGTATATACACAAACAATGATTCTTGAAGAAAATTAAAAAGACACCACAAGAAAAGGGCTCTGGAGATTCCAGTATAACAGAGTGGAAATCACAAATTCAGTGCAGCATGTAATCATAATTAAACTGGCCAAAGCAATATTCCATAACGTATGTGTTATAACATATGTTCTATGTTATGACAATATGTTCATGCCGAAGGAGTTTTGAAGGGCACAGAAACTCGTCTAGCTCTCTTCTGGTGCTTGGTAGGTTACATTTGCCTAGTGTTTTGCAACATACATCACTCAATTAAGATTACAAGTAGCTCAGCAGTGCAGGAGAGAAGAGAAGGTGAGTTCTGGCTCATCATAAATATGCATGAAGAGTGCCCATCTCTATGGGAGTGCAGACAGGGCTAGGCTCGGGGGGTAATATTCTCATATTCTGAATCCAACAGGCCTACCATCTCTTTAAGTAGTTCTCTGAAAGTATCGGACTTACCGTGCGAATGAAATGCCGTTTCTGCAGTGACAAGCAGCAAGATGAGTATTTCATGGTCTCAGCTGCCATCTATTGTCATTTATTGGTACTAACAATTCTTGTTGGGATTCTCTTCGTAACTGGAAACAGCACTTATGTACTATCCTGTTGCAGGGACTTCAGAAGCTTGCTTCCTGCGACAAACCTAACTGCAGCTTTGCCGTATTTGATTATGCATTGGGCACCTTTGCCAAGCCTTGTAGGGGTATGAAAGAACAACAAAGGAATTCCATGAATTGTTATGGGCTGTGGATATATCCAGTTCTGCTTACTAATTAAAAAAAAAATAAAATAAAAAAAATAAAATAAAATTCTATGCTTTGTGGAAAGCAGCATCTTCTCTTGCAGCCTTATCTGTCTTAGGAAAAAACACCCTTGTTTCACAGCTTTGGTGCTGTCTTGTTCTTGATATGCTTTGTGAATTCACATGAGAGTTTTCTAATGGCAGCTCTCTCCCACGATCACTGCAGCGAACATCTCCTGCATGCAACACAGGAATCTTCCTGAATTTCATTTCTGTCTGTGCAGATTTCCAGAAGAGTGCAATGAAATGTATTTATTTTGTTGATCCATATTCCAATAGTATTATTGTGTACATAAATACGAAGCTTGCAATTTGCAAGTAATGAGTAATATGAGTAAGAAAGCTTCTTTGTAATGTATGACTAAAACATAAAATGAGACAGCATAACACTAGTGGGAATGTGGACCTTGCTTTTGTGAAACAATGCATCAGTGTCTGATTCAAGAGAAGCAGTTGCAATTTTGAAGGAGTTCTCCAGGTGTCTGTGATGCATCTTTGAAAACAGGTTGTTCACATACGTACCTACTGCCAAAAAGGTCATGAGGCTAACTAGGTAAGCCATGCCTCATCTTCACCTTGAGGAACAATATTTCTTTTTGATTCCATAAATGATTTGATTTCATTTGGCAAACCATAACATCTTCTTAGCATCTTATCCCAACTTAGCAACTCCTCTGCCTGCTGGAGGCCCACTATTGCAATTGCAAATAAAATCTGCTTGATCAGAGCTACCGTCCCAGAAAATTATTTGGATATTTCCAACGCTTACCAAGATACCATTACAATTACCTGAGTATTTGAAGTTACAATGCAAGGAAATTTCCACAACCAGTTTCAATATCTAGTGCTGCCGATCCCAGTTGATGCCCTAGTTCACTAGAGCGTATATACACAAACAATGATTCTTGAAGAAAATTAAAAAGACACCACAAGAAAAGGGCTCTGGCGATTCCAGTATAACAGAGTGGAAATCACAAATTCAGTGCAGCATGTAATCATAATTAAACTGGCCAAAGCAATATTCCATAACGTATGTGTTATAACATATGTTCTATGTTATGACAATATGTTCATGCCGAAGGAGTTTTGAAGGGGACAGAAACTCATCTAGCTCTCTTCTGGTGCTTGGTAGGTTACATTTGCCTAGTGTTTTGCAACATACATCACTCAATTAAGATTACAAGTAGCTCAGCAGTGCAGGAGAGAAGAGAAGGTGAGTTCTGGCTCATCATAAATATGCATGAAGAGTGCCCATCTCTATGGGAGTGCAGACAGGGCTAGGCTCGGGGGGTAATAGTCTCATATTCTGAATCCAACAGGCCTACCGTCTCTTTAAGTAGTTCTCTGAAAGTATCGGACTTACCGTGCGAATGAAATGCCGTTTCTGCAGTGATAAGCAGCAAGATGAGTATTTCATGGTCTCAGCTGCCATCTATTGTCATTTATTGGTACTAACAATTCTTGTTGGGATTCTCTTCGTAACTGGAAACAGCACTTATGTACTCTCCTGTTGCAGGGACTTCAGAAGCTTGCTTCCTGCGACAAACCTAACTGCAGCTTTGCCGTATTTGATTATGCATTGGGCACCTTTGCCAAGCCTTGTAGGGGTATGAAAGAACAACAAAGGAATTCCATGAATTGTTATGGGCTGTGGATATATCCAGTTCTGCTTACTAATTAAAAAAAAAGAAATTAAATAAAAAAAATAAACTAAAATTCTATGCTTTGTGGAAAGCAGCATCTTCTCTTGCAGTCTTATCTGTCTTAGGAAAAAACACCCTTGTTTCACAGCTTTGGTGCTGTCTTGTTCTTGATATGCTTTGTGAATTCACATGAGAGTTTTCTAATGGCAGCTCTCTCCCACGATCACTGCAGCGAACATCTCCTGCATGCAACACAGGAATCTTCCTGAATTTCATTTCTGTCTGTGCAGATTTCCAGAAGAGTGCAATGAAATGTATTTATTTTGTTGATCCATATTCCAATAGCATTATTGTGTACATAAATACGAAGCTTGCATTTTGCCAAGGTCTGAACTTTGAATGGACTTTGGCCTGTTTCAAGAAAGAATGTTCCTCAGCCTTCTCAGCATCACCAATCATCCGGCTTGCCTGGGTGGCATTAGCTGAAGAGTCATTGTCTTGGGCTGAAGATAACATGTCCTCAGTATATATGAGTAAGAAAGCTTCTTTGTAATGTATGACTAAAACATAAAATGAGACAGCATAACACTAGTGGGAATGCGGACCTTGCTTTTGTGAAGCAAATGCATCGGTGTCTGATTCCAGGGAAGCGGTTGCAATTTTGAAAGAGTTCTCGAGGAGTTTGTCAGAGGTTTTTGATGAAATATTGCTCTTTCTGTCTCTGGGGTTATAACCTTGGTTTTCCCTGTTGGTGTTGGAGGCAGATTTACAATTCTCATTCAGTTAATATTGTTTGATCCTTAATTTCAGTTGTATTTAATTTCTTGCCAGAGTAACATGGCATGTTCAAGAATGTATTTATTCCTTCTTGTTTTCTCAGGCCATATTCAATTAATCCCAAAAAGTAAGCCATTCATTTATTTGTTTGTTTGTTTGCGTATTTGTTAGTTTGTTTTTTGTTTTTTTTTTTTATTGGGGTTAGCTGCTTCTGTTGTTACAAAATCATCTACGGGCAGGAAGAGGCACCCGTATCCACGAAAGGTAAACTTCTTTCTCCTGCTCCCCTAGATGTAATTTAACCAATGGAACTGCTAGGGTAGACTTCCCAAAGTCCCATCCTTCATCGATGCAACCAGAAATTGCTCCCTCTTTCTCAGTAATTTAAGATTACTTTCATTCCAAGGGGGCGGAGCCCTCTCTCGGCTCTTCCAGCCCCTCCCCCCCCCCCCCCCCCCCCCCACTCCCCATGTCTCTCTGAGTGGATCCCTGGGTCCTACGGAACTATTCCAGTGCCGTGACACTAACAGCTGCTGTTATTCCCAGTTTACCTCCTCCTCTCCAGAGGCTCCCAGTACCAACACTGGGATTCTCTCTCCAGAGCCTAGTCTCACTTCCAGCGCCCTGTCCTCTCACCTCCCCCTTTGCAAGTAATGCTGTTTACAGCACAAGTCTCCGTCTGCTGCTCACTCTCTCACACCAAGTTCTGCTCGCGGGGAAATGGTGTGGGGGGTTGCTCTCACACCAGCACAGATTAACTCACTTTCTCTGTAACCCTTTTTCCTTTGTCGTACCCTCAGTTGCACTTCCACATACCTTCCATTCTACTTCTGTATACCAGTAACAATTACCTTTTTAAACCATCAAAACAGTTTGTCTCATTCCTTTCAAAATCCACAAATCAAACCGCACAATTCTTCAACTTCCACAAACACCCCGCACTTGGTCTCTCCTGATCAGGGTACTCAATTAGAAAACTGGTCCCATTATTCCATTTATGTTCCTAGATTCTTATTTAATGGCCGTTTCTTGCTTAATGGTATTCCTGCAACATCCTTCCAATGTGCCAACATACACCTGAGAGGTGTTTTCTTTGGTTTTCTGTTTGTTTGGTTGGGTTTTTTTGCTGGTGTGAGAGCAACCTCTCCACACTGAATAACTGACTAACTAACACTAGAGGAGCATATACATGAACTATGGAATTTCGAGCCACAATTCTTTGAGGTGTGGATCTCCGTTGCTCCAATTCTGTGTTCCGTGACCACAAGGGTAGAAGGGAAACGCCTCTGTGAAAGAGGCAGCTGGAGATTCGAGGAGCGACAGCTGCTGTGCTCCCAGGCAGCACATTCGAAGAAGTCGGGAGAGGTCCTTTCTGGACTGCGGAGAAAATAACCCCCTCCGGAGGAACGGCAGCAGGCTGAATTCGGACGTTCTCGGCTTCAGAGCGGCGCGACTTCGCTCTCACGGCTCGGAAGTGGCACTCGCGGTGAAGCGCTCCGGAGCGTTTGCCGTTGCTGCCCGAGAAGTCGCGCTTTTCGCCGAATGCCGCGTTCAGCCTCCAGCCGCGGAGTCGTGCTCCTCCGTCGCCGAGAAAGGGCGACTGTCGCCGGCAGCTTTTCTCCGAGTTGCGGGCTCTCCTACGCTCATCAGGAAGTCTCCCAAGGACTTGACGTTTTCTCTCAGATATATAGCAGTTTCTTCCAATGATGAGATATATTCCCCCGGAAATACCTACTTGGTTATAAAAATACGGCCTTTTTTCCCCAAATACCAGCTTATTCACTTATATTTTTAGCCTATTTAGTTTTGAAGCCTAGTCTCAAATTTCTTTATCAGAAATGAAAGCAAGGGTGTGTATTTTTCACTGCTCACTCGACTCTGTTTAGCCAGCATATCAAAACACATGAAAGCATTTTTCATAAGTTGAACTTGCCATAATTCAAGTTTCTTTAATTTTTTTTTCGTTTTGTTTTGGTTTGGAACAGCACAGATCAGGTGATTTCTCATCTTGAAGATGCATGTTCATCTCATTTAAATGAGCAGTCAAATCCAACAAAAAACTAGCTATGAAAATCCATTTCTCATCTTCACCATTAAAACCAGTGTTTCTTTCGGATTCCATAAACGACTTGATTTCATTTCGCGAATCATCACATCCTCTTAGCATTTCATCCCAAGTTAGTCACCTTCCTTAGGAAAAGTAAATGATGCCCCCATAGTCAGCATCTATACTTCCCACGAATTCCTGTAATTAGCAACTATTCAGTCCATTGGACATAATGATGTTCAATGCGGCACCTCCGAGAGAGGGTTATTTTCTCCGCAGTCCAGAAAGGACCTCTCCCGACTTCTTCGAATGTGCTGCCTGGGAGCACAGCAGCTGTCGCTCCTCGAATCTCCAGCTGCCTCTTTCACAGAGGCTTTTCTCTTCTTCCCTTGTGGTCACAGAACACAGAAGTGGACCAAAGACAACCACGCAGCAGAGAATTGTCGCTCGAAATTGAATGCACGAACACTACATTCAGAGTCAGGCGTAGTGCGTTCCGCATCTATGTACACACGGCGACGTCCACACCTCTCCTTTTTCATGCGCGGAGAAGAGCCCGCAACTCGGAGAAAAGCTGCCGGCGACAGTCGCCCTTTCTCGGCGACGGAGGAGCACGACTCCGCGGCTGGAGGCTGAACGCGGCATTCGGCGAAAAGCGCGACTTCTCGGGCAGCAACGGCAAACGCTCCGGAGCGCTTCACCGCGAGTGCCACTTCCGAGCCGTGAGAGCGAAGTCGCGCCGCTCTGAAGCCGAGAACGTCCGAATTCAGCCTGCTGCCGTTCCTCCGGAGGGGGTTATTTTCTCCGCAGTCCAGAAAGGACCTCTCCCGACTTCTTCGAATGTGCTGCCTGGGAGCACAGCAGCTGTCGCTCCTCGAATCTCCAGCTGCCTCTTTCACAGAGGAGTTTCCCTTCTACCCTTGTGGTCACGGAACACAGAATTGGAGCCACAGAGAACCACACATCAAAGAACTGTCACTCGAAATTGAAGGCACGGACACAAGACTCATAGGCAGGCGTAGTGCGTTCCGCATCTATGTACACACGGCGACGTCCAAACCGCTCCTTCCCGACGTCCGGAGAAGAGCCCGCAACTCGGAGAAAAGCTGCCGGCGACAGTCGCCCTTTCTCGGCGACTGAGGAGCACGACTCCGCGGCTGGAGGCTGAACGCGGCATTCGGCGAAAAGCGCGACTTCTCGGGCAGCAACGGCAAACGCTCCGGAGCTCTTCACCGCGAGTGCCACTTCCGAGCCGTGAGAGCGAAGATGACAGCTGAGACCATGAAATACTCATCTTGCTGCTTGTCACTGCAGAAACGGCATTTCATTCGCACGGTAAGTCCGATACTTTCAGAGAACTACTTAAAGAGACGGTAGGCCTGTTGGATTCAGAATATGAGAATATTACCCCCCGAGCCTAGCCCTGTCTGCACTCCCATAGAGATGGGCACTCTTCATGCATATTTATGATGAGCCAGAACTCACCTTCTCTTCTCTCCTGCACTGCTGAGCTACTTGTAATCTTAATTGAGTGATGTATGTTGCAAAACACTAGGCAAATGTAACCTACCAAGCACCAGAAGAGAGCTAGACGAGTTTCTGTCCCCTTCAAAACTCCTTCGGCATGAACATATTGTCATAACATAGAACATATGTTATAACACATACGTTATGGAATATTGCTTTGGCCAGTTTAATTATGATTACATGCTGCACTGAATTTGTGATTTCCACTCTGTTATACTGGAATCGCCAGAGCCCTTTTCTTGTGGTGTCTTTTTAATTTTCTTCAAGAATCATTGTTTGTGTATATACGCTCTAGTGAACTAGGGCATCAACTGGGATCGGCAGCACTAGATATTGAAACTGGTTGTGGAAATTTCCTTGCATTGTAACTTCAAATACTCAGGTAATTGTAATGGTATCTTGGTAAGCGTTGGAAATATCCAAATAATTTTCTGGGACGGTAGCTCTGATCAAGCAGATTTTATTTGCAATTGCAATAGTGGGCCTCCAGCAGGCAGAGGAGTTGCTAAGTTGGGATGAGATGCTAAGAAGATGTTATGGTTTGCCAAATGAAATCAAATCATTTATGGAATCAAAAAGAAATATTGTTCCTCAAGGTGAAGATGAGGCATGGCTTACCTAGTTAGCCTCATGACCTTTTTGGCAGTAGGTACGTATGTGAACAACCTGTTTTCAAAGATGCATCACAGACACCTGGAGAACTCCTTCAAAATTGCAACTGCTTCTCTTGAATCAGACACTGATGCATTGTTTCACAAAAGCAAGGTCCACATTCCCACTAGTGTTATGCTGTCTCATTTTATGTTTTAGTCATACATTACAAAGAAGCTTTCTTACTCATATTACTCATAACATGCAAAATGCAAGCTTCGTATTTATGTACACAATAATACTATTGGAATATGGATCAACAAAATAAATACATTTCATTGCACTCTTCTGGAAATCTGCACAGACAGAAATGAAATTCAGGAAGATTCCTGTGTTGCATGCAGGAGATGTTCGCTGCAGTGATCGTGGGAGAGAGCTGCCATTAGAAAACTCTCATGTGAATTCACAAAGCATATCAAGAACAAGACAGCACCAAAGCTGTGAAACAAGGGTGTTTTTTCCTAAGACAGATAAGACTGCAAGAGAAGATGCTGCTTTCCACAAAGCATAGAATTTTATTTTATTGTTTTTATTTAATTTTTTTTTTTTTTAATTAGTAAGCAGAACTGGATATATCCACAGCCCATAACAATTCATGGAATTCCTTTGTTGTTCTTTCACACCCCTACAAGGTTTGGCAAAGGTGCCCAATGCATAATCAAATACGGCAAAGCTGCAGTTAGGTTTGTCACAGGAAGCAAGCTTCTGAAGTCCCTGCAACAGGATAGTACCTAAGTGCCGTTTCCAGTTCTTTAAAGACACCAGTTGTCAAGTGAACTGAGGAGATAGGAGCTCCTAAAAAGTCTGCCAATGTGAAAATGAAGTTCCTTACTGATCGTATCTGAGCTACTACCTCTAAAAACCCCCACTAACTGGCAGATTACATTGTGGGAAAGGTGTTTCAGCCATCAGAACAATCAGTCCAGCCTTCACGTCTTTTATTCCCTATCAGCCAACGCTTCTCTCTCCCTGCCCTGGTTCCCCATTGGCTGAGTACTGCAGGCTCACAAATTTCCCAACATTCCACTGAACATACAGATACTGGTTAAAGATGAACTGTTGCTAGCTAAGCGTATATTGCTAATTCTCACATTTGCTCATTCAGCACTAGGCCATTATTCCTGGACACCTGCTGTCCTGGGATAGAGGTAAGTTGGAAGGAAAAATGTAGGGGAGCATCACTTGCATTCCTCCTAATCCAAAAGAGGGACAGTTTGACCTCCTGTCAGAGGCCCCTTAAGTTGTTCTTTTGCTGAGGGCCTCTTGGCAAAACAGAATAGCCTATAATACAAAAGTTACAATTTTGGTACTTCTGAAGTATTTCATCTTATCTACTAAGTGTGCATAAATGTGGAATAATAAGCCACTTTCTTGCAGAGAGGCTGTGCATGCCCCGTCCCTGGAGGTGTTCAAGGCCAGGTTGGATGGGGCCCTGCGCAGCCTGCTCCGGTATTAAATGTGGCGGTTGGTGGTGCTCTGGTATTAAATGTGGTTAGATTTGCGTGTGGCAGGGGGTTTGGAGATTCATGAAGCTTGAGGTCCCTTCCAACCCTGGCCATTCTGTGATTCTGTGATTCCTCGGGCTGCTATTACTGGTGAGGAGAGCAGCTCTGTTTCCTGGGCTGATGGATGTGGTCCTGGCCCCAGAGGCATGCATTGTATAGAGCGCAAGGTTCTGTTCTGTTCTATTTTGGGCCCAAACTTTTGTTACTTGCATTGTCTATAAGTGTTGACATGGTGACAGTGTCAAGCTCTTTACCAAGCTATTGGCCTTTCTGGTTTGAGCAAGAAATTGCACTTCAAGTTGGTGCACTTGTTTTTGTTTGTGGGATAATTTCTACTCCTATGGTATGGTATCCTTTTGATATTTCACAGTTGAACAACTAGAGTAATAAGGAGAGAGAGTTTTGGCAAATGCAGAAGCAATCAAAGCACAGAAAGCAAAGCTTTGTAAGTGTTCCATAGTTTGTATCATATCTGATCATAAATTGATAATCATAAATTACATAAAATATCTCCATGGCTTTACCTTCTCCAATCAAAATGGAAAGGACTCATAGCCCCTTACAGTGAGGATTATCTAGTTAGGTTTTATACACAAAGTGCTCTGGAAAACTGTAGCAATTTCAAGCAGCAGAAAAAGAAATTTGAGATAATTATAGCTGGCTAATACATTGTAGCTATGTAAAGAATGGAGGAGAGGCAGAATTCAGAAAGTTTTCCGAAATAGTTCCAAGACATTAAAAAAGGTTTCTTGCTAGGCTTCAACCCTTGACAGAGCTACAGACAATTTCTATGTATGTTCTGTGATTTCTGGCAGGTCGTTTTCTCACTTACACTCATAGAATCACTCAGGTTGGAAAAGACCTTAAAAATCATCGAATCCAACCATAACCAACCATACTACTTTTGCTCTAACAACCCTCTGCTAAATCGTGTTCCTGAGCACCGCATCCAAGCGCATCTTAAAACATCCAGGGATGGTGACTCAGCCACCTCCCTGGGGAGCCCAGTGCAGTGCTTTTCTAACTTCAGCTCTGAGAAAAGGACAAAAATTCATTTGGGATTCTTACGACCTTCTACTGTAAATCTCTGAATTCTGTATGGATGGGGCCTTATAAATATTTCTATAATCAGTCAAAGCACAGTAAAGCATATAAATTTTTTTCCTACAGGTTAAATACTGCTGATTAGCTGCTTACTTTTTAGAAAGTTCTCTGTCCTTAGTATTTACACAAGTCTTTTTCTGACCTGCTGTAAGCCCGTTAGTCCAAACCATATACATGCCATATACATGGACATATAGTCCAAACAGATAAGGAGTCTAATTTTAGAGCTGGAGATAGTGTAACACTGTTACTAGTTGATACTTGCTATTTCCTTGCATTCCAGGATTATGTAATAAACAAAAGAACTGCCTCATAGAAGAGAATGACTTTTTTTTTTAGGGGGGGGGAGGGGGGGGGAGACAGGGGGTTTTGGGAGGGCTGAGTTGGTTGTTTTAGCTTGGTTGTTCTGTTTTTCTGTCTGCTTCCAAGTGACTTCAGTATATGTCCATCTCAGAAATCTGTTTGTATTATGATCTTTAATGCAAATATGAAAAATATTTACTACAGACACCTTTTCACTGATATTCTGATACTTCCCTCAACTAAGCAAACCTCATTATTCTTCAACAGGTCCTCTACAAACTGATTAGTAGAGAAGAAGCCACTGGGAGTAACAAACAATTAAGAGGCCACGGCCACCTGAGGGAAACCTCATGGTGTTTTGTTTTGGCCAAGGAAAACCAGTTGATCATTTTCAGAACTTGCATAAAGTAATAAATAAATAAATAAAAATGATAAAAATAAATAGTAATAATAATTAAATAAAAGTAAGAAAAGACCATTCAAGCTGCATGAAAATAAAATCATGGATTCTCACTACCACTGTTGCTGTATTTGCTTATAAAGCCAAGATCATGGCCTCAATCTACTGTGTAAAACTGCATAATTTGACATGCTGTCTTCCTCTAAAGAGGGGTTAAAAACACAAATGAAATCTTAGAATCCATTTGAAAATCAATTTTACTTGATTTCCCTTAACTTCAATAATACAATGAAACCCAACCTTCAGTTAAAAGGATGAGTAACATGAGCAAACGTGGATTAATAACTGGTATAACTAAGTGATATTATTCTATAGACTTCAAAGGGGTCTGCCTTCTGAATATCACCAGATTTTACAAAAGATCATTCAGATCCACGCTTTAAACGTATGCTATCAAAATAAGCTCAACTAGCTTACAAAAATGACTAGGCATTTTCACTTTCAATAGATACGATTTAAAATGATGCCTTTAAAGTAGTGACCAAGCTCGGTGTGGCTTCCATCATTTCTAGCCTCGCTATATTAACTACATCTCAAGAATAAGGATTGCGCTCATGGAAAAATCAGGTAGTGAATGTCAGTCTTACTGAGAAGACTAACGGTCATCACTTTATCTAAAAATAATAAAACATGGATCACACAAATATACGTTTTCTTGTCTGGAAAAAAGCAAGAATTTTCAGAAGGAGCATAAAATCACAAGCAGCATGGATGCTCAGATTTTGTATATTCAAAGGCAAAAAAAGAATTCTCATAGAAAATATCCATAGAAAATATGTAATCCTTTATCGCCTTTGGAGAAACAGCATGCATGCAAGAGCAGTTGGTGAATCAGGTGCTAGAGGAGTACTGCTTTGTCTTCTCCACAAGTCAGTTCTTTCCACTTAAACAATTTATAAACAGAATTAGGTAATGTTGGAGGAAGGTCAAAGCACTGGATTCAGTACCAAAAAACATTCAATGCTGCCAAGCTCTTTTAAAACAGCTAAAAAGAAAATATTTGATTTTACTGTACATCAGAAATACTTGAAGGAAAGATATCTTTATACTCTAGATCATCAAAAGCCCAAAAGGTAATGCTAAGTCCCAGTGCTACTGATGATACAAAAAATGAAAAATTGTCTTTTAATGCAAATACAAATTACATATCTTTTCAGAGATATCAAAGGAAGAAAAAGAGGCTGGAGGGTCACCTGAGATAGTCAACCTGTCTCCGATACTGTGAGCTCCTCCATCAAGACAAAAAAGAAGGGCTGTTGCTCTAGGTGACAACCTTCCGAGGCAAAAAGAGGGCCTGATATGTAAACCAGATCCAACACATTCCACATCCACAGTCTTTGGTTTCCCTGGAGAAAGGGTAAGAGGCATAAAAATGCAGATGTAAATAACATAAATATGCTCAAAGTGACGGTATGGGGCCAGAGCAATGGGAATCTGTGCCCTGATATGCAATTAAGTCATTTTTAAGTTTTAAAAATTACGTAAGCAACAAGGAAGTTCTTGACTACCTGATCAGATTGAATCAGGGTGGCAATAGATCTCATCAGCTCAGTGTGAAGACGAGGTAGTAGTACTGTCTGGACACCAGAGGAAGGAAAGGACTGCGTGGAAAAGTTTGCACTTTCATAAATGCATGGGAAAAGAAACAAAAAAAAGGAGGAGGAAAGGACCAAATCTGAGAATAAGGCAGAGAGAGGAGTGAATACAGCTGAGATTCATCCCAGCAAGAAACTGAGGAATGGATAGATGACTCTGGGGAGATGAAGTTAGCTACGCCACCAAACGTGCAGATAGAGATGGCAAACGATACAGAAAACAGAATCAGATGAAAGTAAAACTTGGAGTTCTAAAATGTCCCCACATAATCACGGCCAAGCTTTCTTTGAGCAAACCCAAAATCATGCTTTCTTTCTTGTTAACCTAGTCCGAGGTCAATGTTCATAGTCCAGAATAATGTCTGAAGCCAAAATGGAGTACCAAGGTAAAATCAAGCATCTGTAAACAAGGGTAGGAATATCAGATGAAGAGCCAGAAATGTAGTTGAAAGGCAGGCAGTGCCCAGGGATTTGAGATACAGGGCACAGACTTCACCCAACTGCACACGCTACTGCAACTGAAGGGCATGGGAAGCCTCTTCAGCCCTCTGATTACTATTAAACCTCGGGAGAGGAGATCCTAATGGAAAAGAAATGAGATTCAAGCCAATTACAAATGAAAATCCTTTCATTCAGCTGCGTTTGCCATGCTGTCCAGATGTTCTCTCCCAGATAACAATAATTTTTCTAAAAGTGTGATTTTAAGCCTTATTTTCTTTTCCACTAAAAGCTTCTACTGGGAGAAGGGAAATTCTGAGCTTTCTGTTGACATTACGTTTGTCTGCAGGGCCCATAATATGACTTAATTGCATATCAGGGCACAGATTCCCATTGCTCTGGCCCCATACCATCCCTTTGAGCAGTGCGTTAAATGCAGCACATTTCAGATCAAAAGCCAAATGCCTTCACCATGCAACCCCTACTGTGAGTGCCTCACAGAACATGAATTCCTCTATGACTGCAATGCACCCTGAGCCTTCTGAGTCCATAGGATGGCACTGTTTAGGCCTCTCATGCTGCTGCTGAGACCTTCAGCTCCAACTCTATCTGATCCAGACTGAATCTTCCTCGTTCATTTGTCAGTCCATCACCAAGAAAAAGCCCAGTCCCTCTGCAAACAGATGCAACAAGGGAACCCCAGGTTATGAAGGCAATATTTACATCCAGGTGAAGTTTCTCACTTTTACTTAGGGCCAGCCTGACTTCCTTGCTGGCATCCCAGTCGTCCCACTGCCAAGGCCCCTCACCTCTTCTGCAAAACGCAAGTGCAGCAGTGCTTCTTCCTTGACAGGGGACAGGTAACAGGAGGAGGCCCCTGACCTCACCCCATTATTCAACTGTTTTGAGAGAAAGTGTGTGTGCTCATCCACTAGAAAAAGTGGCTTTTTGCATTAGGGGCTTCTCAAATAAAGCTTATGTACAGTTCAATGAGTGCTTTGAAAATTTAGGCTGTTTAAAATGATTCTGATTTTGTAAGAATCAATTCGTATAGAGTCTACACTTCCTGAACGATTGAACTAACATTGTATTCCTCATAAACATAAATGGAATTTTAATCAATACACGTGTTGTATGTTTACACAATCCCAACTCACCCTTCTGAAACATTCTTTTGACCTTTCTGATCACAAGAGTAGTGCACTGAGTGCAGGTGTCCAGTTGTGGAAAGGCCTGCCATAATGCTGATGTGTGGTATGAAACTGGGGTGCTAGACACAACTAGTTCCAGCCCACTGCTACTCACTCCTACTGCCTCACAGGACCCATTAGCCAATGGGCAGGCAGCTCAGAGGGAATGGAGCTCAGAAGAAAGATCCCAGAAAAGAGTGGGAACACCTTGTGAGAAGGTCATGGAGAAGGTGCTATGTGCCCCCAGCAGCGCTCACCCTGCAGCTCCTGAAGAGCGTATGCTGGATCAGGGAGAGGTGTGAGGAGGAAGGGAGAGCGGAGAGGAGCTACTCTGCGACAGATGAAGGAGTCAGAAATGGAGGGGTGAGGAAGACCTGCTGAGCAGGGAATGGGATGAATAAATGAAATTTATTTTCCCTAAGTTAAATTTGTTTTACATCTGAGGTAATATTCCCATGGGCTTTCCCCTCTCTCCCTGGCTTTCTGTGCAGGGGGAGTGAGAGAGAGGCTGAGGGAGTGTTTGGTGGCCATAAAATCAACACACCAAATACACTGTGGCAAAAGCAATAGAAAATCAATATACATTGATTAAGTTGACCAGTTACAGTCTCAGCACCGCGATTACTAGGAAGTCAGGTAGATCTTGGTGCATTATACAATAGATGTTCTTACTGATGGTGTCGATTGCCTAAGCAAATTAGGCCTTTGAAGAGCAAATTGTACAGCTGATTCAATGTGTATGTATGAGGTCTGCTTCAACAGTAACGGCTCCTATTTGATTATATTAGTCCACAATATCAGAGGCCGATGCTGGTGGTGTGACAATAGAGGATGAACCTTCTCAACAGTATTCCATTACAGGTATATTACATACCTGTATATATACATACATCTATACAGGTGTATTAGTGTTTAGTGTATTCAGCTAACATTTTGACAGTTACCTGCTCTTTTTTCTTTTTCTTTTCTTCCCCCGAAAGACTGTTTTTATGATTTTCCAGGATCAAAGAACATCTATAACAATTAATTTTCCAGAGATCATTTCTTCTTTTTTTCATAATGTTGCGTTCCCTTACTTTCTGGCTCCGAACTTTGCTTCTACAATGCACAGGGATTCCAGCCACCACATGCATACAGCCAAGACATTTTAATGTGAATTAGATACTCAGGCATACACAACCTGTAACCCACATGCTACGTGTATCGCAACTCAACTTGCACCCCCTACAGCTGTATCTATCATGGCAGCAGCTCTACCCTGATGAGTGGCCAGGCCTAGCCCAGAGTCACAGCAAGGTTTGCAGAGCAGCGCTGAAAAAGAAAGCAACAGAACTGAGAAAAGGCTGTCTCCTTAAGAAAATATTTTAAACAAAGTCACATGGCACAAGAATGTAATGACAGTGCTTTCTAATGGGATAAAAGCGCCACAGCAGGTAACCGTACAAGACCACATGACCATACCTAACAGGTAACCATACATAACCTACAAGAACCATAGCAGCAGGTAATGAAGAAAAATTAGCTCACCCCTTCCAAAAACTAGTAACAACTCAAAAGAAGAGCAAACTCAGAGAGACACTGCTCCCTCTGCTGCTAACAGAGCATTGATTGAGCTCTGATTGATCATCTGAGGTGAGCAATGAGTCAGCCACGGGAACACAGGTGAAGGCAATTCAGTTGTGTTGCCAGAAGGGATGGAGCCTGGCTCCACCTCTCCTAGGCCCATTTAAGAGCTGACTGGCAGTGGGGAAGGATCTCTTCTGGAGATCCATTCCACTGGAGTTTCATAAGCAAGCCCAGGATACAGGTAAGACTTCTATCCTTTCTGCTTTGGTGTAATAACTGCGTAGCCAAGCCCTTTGGTACATTTCATCGCTATAACATCTGTCCTTTCATTGATTGTACATACGTGCATTTGTGAAAAATTACTGTCAAAGGTGAAGCACAGGAAGAGTAATATTTCATCCAAAATGGCTGGTGAACACCTTGAGAACTCACTAGGAGTGGCAACCGCTGCTATTGAACAACCCTGATGTATCAATTTCACAACAGCAAGGTCTAACATCCCACTAGTTTTTGTTGCTCCCTGTTTTTCATGTTTTTACAAAAATATGTAAAACATGCATTTTATTATTTATATATAGTAAGTTTACTATCGATTTTATATGCAGCCCATGGCAATTCCTGTTACTCTGTGCAGCCCAGGTAAGCCAAAGTGTTAGACAACCATGCTCTAGATTAATAAAGGACAATGAGAAAACCCTGATCTTAGAATGATCAAATATTGTTGTATATGGAAACTGTACGTGCTTTTTTTTATTTTTTTTCTTTTTTTTTTTCTCCATATACTGTAAAAAATCAGTTTACAGTGTGTATCTAATTACCGGCCAAAGGGAATAGAACCTTGTATGTACCACGTGGGAACTCATCTAAAACATGAAAAGAACTTCCCAGAGGATAAACTAGTGGGGAAAAAAAAAAAAAAAAAAATTATCTTTTGCGATTAATTGTGACGAATGGATGTCAGAAAAGGAGAAAAAACACAACCATCTAGGAAATGTAAGGGTTAATGAAAGGTAATATGTTGCTTCATGGCAATAGTAACACTTTTCTGATCATACAAAACAGGGCATGACAGTCAGCAGTATGCTAGGGTTGCATGTAAACTGGAGAAGTATGAAAAGGCAACTGCAAATTGCACTATTGGTTACTGAAAGTTGTAAGGAGCAGGATTATCTGTTTTGTACCTTCCTCAAGGCAGTCTAATTTTTCTATAGAGGAAGGTAGGGAAGGAGGTGGTTTCTTTCACTATTTCTGCTATTCTAATGTCCTTCTCTGATTGAACTGTATCTCATTCTTCTCCTGTTCACAGTATGTTGTGCATTTCTATATCACAAGGCTTTTAACTTTTTATAACTACCATAAACATAATATAACATGTTGTTTTTTTCTTTTGCTTGTTTGGTTTCGTTTTTATTTGGTAAGGCTAAAAACCAATTCTACTAAGATTCTAGGCTTGTCCTACCTGAAACCCAGAGGACACGCACAGCCCAGCTCAGCTCACACTTGCGCCTGCTCACCCTGCCACATCATCTGCCTCCTGGAGCAGCCCAGCCTGGCCAAGGGGCACAGGGAAGGCGTAGTGCAGTGCAGACAAATAGCATGGCCCCGTGCTTAATGCTTTGCAAGAAAATGGTGTCAGCTTTCAAAGATTACAATTTGAAAATATATGAATTTGGAAAGGGTCTAGAGGCCCAACAGGAGAATGATCCTGGGATGGAACAAAGTATGCTGACCGTTTTAAAGGCTGTAGATGCAAATATATGTTCCTTTCATCTTATTTTATTTATTTTTAATTAGGGAGAACCCTTGCTAACTTATCTTGTTTTATAAGGCTTTGTTTTGCCAGCAGGTGTTCCACTTGGGCTCTGTATCATGTGCTGGCCGCACGGATACAGCATGCAGGTGGAAAAAAATGCTGCAGACTCTGAAGAGAGTAAAAGCAGGAGGGAGGCTGCAGTGGAGGAGAGAGGAAAGATGCACTTGGAAGCGGGGAATGCCCTGCTGATATGTTTTGAAAGCACTGCAGGCAGACTCCTTCCCAGAATTTCATCCCTCTCTCAAGGTCAGTAAGTAATACTGTGCTTGCTTAGAGAGCTGCTGGTTTAGCTTACTAGTGCTCCTATTGCACTTGCTTAGGGAGTTTCTGCTTGCCATCTTCTGGGGCTATCAAAAATGGATACCTGTGTGTGTGCATATGCCAAATAAAACTCATAACTCTGTGCTGCTCTGACTGTGTAGTTTGCTTGCCTCTGCTCCTGAGACACCCCGTCTCTCCAATGCAAACCTATCCTGAAACAATATTATAGGCAGAAACACATTGCAAAATGTGCTGCACATCAAGAAATGCTCTGTAAAAACAAAACAGCAGAACTGGAAATAGCCTGTCACCTTAACAAATTAATTAATGCTCCTGGATGGCAATGGCTCCAGGCTCATACTGAGGCCAGCTCCATCTAATAAATAGAATGTGGGCAAAAAAGCAATACCATACATTAATGACAAGTATTGTAGAGAATATTTGAAACACTTGAAAGAAGACCTCTAGGAGATCTGCATTTCAATAATAAGCCAAAGCAGTAAGTGAGGGAGGAAGGAAGGAAGGAGGGAAGGAATATTTCTGTTCTTTCCGGGGTAAAGTCATTTATTACTCTCCAAGAAAAAGGTTTTATACAATGTAATACGGGTAGATACAGGTGTGTGAAATCAAACCTGTACAGGGAAAGGCCCACAACAGCAATCAGATGTGCATGGAGTGGGGTAAAGCAATATGAAAACCATGGTATCACTGCACTCAAAAAAAAAAAAAAAAGAAGGTTCGTCTTGAATATAGGAAAGTGCTGTCAGCAGCAGTACATATAGTGTTGCAAAAACACTGAGGTCTACAATGCAATAGGAGCCAGTTTGGGGAATGTAATAGCTGTCTTATCCTGAATAACTGCAATTCACAGAAATCTGTGATTCTCTAAGAAATGTGGATAGTAACACCTACACTCACAGGGGTGAATGGGATCCTTTTAGCTAACTCAAAAGGTATATTACATACCTGTATATATACATACATCTATACAGGTGTATTAGTGTTTAGTGTATTCAGCTAACATTTTGACAGTTACCTGCTGTTTTTTTGTTTGTTTGTTTGTTTCCCCAAGGCTATTTTTATGATTTTCCAGGATCAAAGAACATCTATAACAATTAATTTTCCAGAGATCATTTCTTCTTTTTTTCATAATGTTGCGTTCCCTTACTTTCTGGCTCCGAACTTTGCTTCTACAATGCACAGGGATTCCAGCCACCACATGCATACAGCCAAGACATTTTAATGTGAATTAGATACTCAGGCATACACAACCTGTAACCCACATGCTACGTGTATCGCAACTCAACTTGCACCCCCTACAGCTGTATCTATCATGGCAGCAGCTCTACCCTGATGAGTGGCCAGGCCTAGCCCAGAGTCACAGCAAGGTTTGCAGAGCAGCGCTGAAAAAGAAAGCAACAGAACTGAGAAAAGGCTGTCTCCTTAAGAAAATATTTTAAACAAAGTCACATGGCACAAGAATGTAATGACAGTGCTTTCTAATGGGATAAAAGCGCCACAGCAGGTAACCGTACAAGACCACATGACCATACCTAACAGGTAACCATACATAACCTACAAGAACCATAGCAGCAGGTAATGAAGAAAAATTAGCTCACCCCTTCCAAAAACTAGTAACAACTCAAAAGAAGAGCAAACTCAGAGAGACACTGCTCCCTCTGCTGCTAACACTTAAATAATAGCACCTTTTCCAGTCATTGCTTGCACCTGAGCTCCCTGGGATAGCCTTGACCTCTCAACTAATGTTCAATCATTGGTTCAGGCTGTGAAGGGATGGAGTGCAGCAGAGTTGCCAGGTCACAGCCTGAACCAAAGAGTGAGTAGGTCAGGGGTGAACTCCTGCTGTTTTGGAAACGTGAAGTACAACGTGCATCGTGATGTAGGCACAGTACCTATCAATGATGTGATTGACAGGTGATTGTTGCAAGGTGGTCTTCTTATGGTTCTGTTGGAACAGTAGTTGATGTTCCTTCTGGAGGCTTATCTTCTTCAGTTGGGGTTTGGGTTCACTGGTTCACTGGAATTTCAGCACTCCACCACCTGGTGTCATGACATACCCTCGTAGACACTGAAGCACGCTGAAGTGTTGATGCTGCTACCAGTGGTCCTGTGGACTTCACAGCCTCAAGGGGAGTAGTGCAGATGTTTGAAAGGTCTGAGGAGTGGTGGGTCTGCCTTCAGTGGTAGGACACAGGCTGCGTTTTGGTCTTGAGTCAAACACCTCCACTTGTGCTGGGGCATGTCCTGGCCTTTGGTCCAACATCCGTTGTCCTGATATCTGGGGCTGGATCACTATATCAGGTACTACAGGGGGGTGGGGGTTCTAATTTGCCATGTGGACATGTTTAATGCTCTCTTTGTGATGAAAATTGGAGTGTCAGCTACTATCTTTACTGGCCGTGTAGTGATAACCATAGGGTTTACCTCTAACAAATTCCTCCAAGGTGCAAGTAGATGACACCGTTTCAGTCCTACTTGCACTTCCAAGGCCATTTCACCTTGTGTTTCTGAGGCTCTAGGTCCTCAAGGGAAGGGAGCACAAGGTGATTCATGGTGCCAACTTGTGGCTTGAGTAAGGTGTCCTTGCCTTAATTTGTATCCTAAGTGGGGAGGCCCAAGTGGTCTGCAATGTTCCTGAAGCACTGGGTCTGCCATCTCCTGGTCTCTCCTTCAAGTCCCACAAGGTTTCACCCCTGCAAGTCCACACCTGCAAGGACTATGAATCTGCCTTCAGAGTGGCCTTCAGGATCCCATTGGATCTATTAGGCCTGCTCCCATTGGCTTACAGGGCAGGTGGAACCACCATTTGATGCTGTGGTCTTGGCCCTCTTCTTCCCAGTTGCGTCCATGAAATGCATTCCTTGGTTACTCTTGATGACCTGAGGAGTCCTGTATGATCCCATCAACCTAATTAGTGCTGTAATGGCATAGGTTTGGTTTTTCTTTGGTACGAGGATCAGCTTGAATTAGTCCATTCATTGTATCAGAATATGATAGGGCATATCTTGCCCCCTCAGATCAAGAAAGGAGACCTATATAATCAAACTGCCTTTACTGTAGTGGGTCGTGCCCTCTACTAAGATGGGCTGTTGTTTCCAGCAGAGGTCTTGGTCTCATTTGCGAGCAAGTGTCACAGTCCTGATGTTCTTTGATGATATGCAATACTCTACGGGCAGCCCACGTGCTTTGGCCACTGCCCATATGTCCTGCCTGTCGTATTTCTGATGCATCCAGTGGGCTATGTCTTCTGCTGATGTATTTTCCAGCCATCTAACTTGAGCCAGTGTGTCAGCTTCATCGTTGTCCAGCAACTGCAAGGACTGATGTCCTGAGACGTAGTATGTTCATACAGTCCCGTGCCTAACCATGTTCCATATATCAACCCACATATCTTTGCTCGAGACAGGTCCAATCCTGAGTGGCCCACTGTACTATTCAGAGCGTGAGCCCTCAGTGCACTGCTCGGCTTTCTGTGCAGATGTTCGGTGTACTCTCCCCCGGCTCTTGAGTTATAACCATCCGCATGGCTTGTAGCTCAGCCCAATGGTTACTCCATCCATCCCCCTCTTCAAACCATACTGTTTTGGTTGAGGGGATGCTATGTGATGGCTCTTCACCTCCTTGGATTCCCTCTGCTGGATCCAACTGTCTACCAAGTGTCATTTGGAACAGGCTATTTCCCCTCCTGTATGGGACCCTTCTCTGGGCAAGTGACCATCATTTCCTTGGGCGTCTCACTGTGATATATTACCAGCCTGAGTCTCTTCTGCAGTGAAGATGATGACAGTCTTGACTATTTCTTTTTGCCCACCTGGGAGTCCACACTGCTTTGTACTCGTGATCCAGCATGGTTGTGGCAAAAAAAAATGTTTTTGCGTGGCCCTTTAAAATGCCTTTACCATCCAATCGATAATACATCTTTCTCTTAGTCTGAACTCTCCCAGATTGGTTTGGAGAGTCAATATGTACTCTGGAACTGGGGCGACAGATGCCCTGTACTCCTGGGGTGGGAAACACCCAAATACCAATTTCAAGCACATTTGGTTTACAGGGATCATCCACCCCCTGAATCCACCTATCATTGCCCATTTTCAGTGGACATGAATACAATCTTTGCAAATTTTCTTGTGGAATGTATAGAGTTGCAGTTGGAATTCAACTGAAAGAAAAATTTGGTCATGTCTCTTTAACAGATTTTCATAAGCTCTATCTTATCGGAGAAAAACATCCTTCTGTTCACAGTTACACCAAGTTCATGTTGTCATTCATATCACTTTTTTGGTTGTACATTGTATGGGAACTGCTGAATGATGGCCTGAACCTGTGATTGATCATCTGAGGTGAGCAATGAGTCAGCCACGGGAACACAGGTGAAGGCAATTCAGTTGTGTTGCCAGAAGGGATGGAGCCTGGCTCCACCTCTCCTAGGCCCATTTAAGAGCTGACTGGCAGTGGGGAAGGATCTCTTCTGGAGATCCATTCCACTGGAGTTTCATAAGCAAGCCCAGGATACAGGTAAGACTTCTATCCTTTCTGCTTTGGTGTAATAACTGCGTAGCCAAGCCCTTTGGTACATTTCATCGCTATAACATCTGTCCTTTCATTGATTGTACATACGTGCATTTGTGAAAAATTACTGTCAAAGGTGAAGCACAGGAAGAGTAATATTTCATCCAAAATGGCTGGTGAACACCTTGAGAACTCACTAGGAGTGGCAACCGCTGCTATTGAACAACCCTGATGTATCAATTTCACAACAGCAAGGTCTAACATCCCACTAGTTTTTGTTGCTCCCTGTTTTTCATGTTTTTACAAAAATATGTAAAACATGCATTTTATTATTTATATATAGTAAGTTTACTATTGATTTTATATGCAGCCCATGGCAATTCCTGTTACTCTGTGCAGCCCAGGTAAGCCAAAGTGTTAGACAACCATGCTCTAGATTAATAAAGGACAATGAGAAAACCCTGATCTTAGAATGATCAAATATTGTTGTATATGGAAACTGTACGGGCTTTTTTTTTTTTTTTTTTCTTTTTTTTTTTCGCCATATACTGTAAAAAATCAGTTTACAGTGTGTATCTAATTACCGGCCAAAGGGAATAGAACCTTGTATGTACCACGTGGGAACTCATCTAAAACACGAAAAGAACTTCCCAGAGGATAAACTAGTGGGGAAAAAAAAAAAAAAAAAATTATCTTTTGCGATTAATTGTGACGAATGGATGTCAGAAAAGGAGAAAAAACACAACCATCTAGGAAATGTAAGGGTTAATGAAAGGTAATATGTTGCTTCATGGCAATAGTAACACTTTTCGGATCATACAAAACAGGGCATGACAGTCAGCAGTATGCTAGGGTTGCATGTAAACTGGAGAAGTGTGAAAAGGCAACTGCAAATTGCACTATTTGTTACTGAAAGTTGTAAGGAGCAGGATTATCTGTTTTGTACCTTCCTCAGGGCAGTCTAATTTTTCTATAGAGGAAGGTAGGGAAGGAGGTGGTTTCTTTCACTATTTCTGCTATTCTAATGTCCTTCTCTGATTGAACTGTATCTCATTCTTCTCCTGTTCACAGTATGTTGTGCATTTCTATATCACAAGGCTTTTAACTTTTTATAACTACCATAAACATAATATAACATGTTGTTTTTTTCTTTTGCTTGTTTGGTTTCGTTTTTATTTGGTAAGGCTAAAAACCAATTCTACTAAGATTCTAGGCTTGTCCTACCTGAAACCCACAGGACACGCACAGCCCAGCTCAGCTCACACTTGCGCCTGCTCACCCTGCCACATCATCTGCCTCCTGGAGCAGCCCAGCCTGGCCAAGGGGCACAGGGAGGGCGTAGTGCAGTGCAGACAAATAGCATGGCCCCGTGCTTAATGCTTTGCAAGAAAATGGTGTCAGCTTTCAAAGATTACAATTTGAAAATATATGAATTTGGAAAGGGCCTAGAGGCCCAACAGGAGAATCATCCTGGGATGGAACAAAGTATGCTTACCGTTTTAAAGGCTGTAGATGCAAATATATGTTCCTTTCATCTTATTTTATTTATTTTTAATTAGGGAGAACCCTTGCTAACTTATCTTGTTTTATAAGGCTTTGTTTTGCCAGCAGGTGTTCCACTTGGGCTCTGTATCATGTGCTGGCCGCACGGATACAGCATGCAGGTGGAAAAAAATGCTGCAGACTCTGAAGAGAGTAAAAGCAGGAGGGAGGCTGCAGTGGAGGAGAGAGGAAAGATGCACTTGGAAGCAGGGAATGCCCTGCTGATATGTTTTGAAAGCACTGCAGGCAGACTCCTTCCCAGAATTTCATCCCTCTCTCAAGGTCAGTAAGTAATACTGTGCTTGCTTAGAGAGCTGCTGGTTTAGCTTACTAGTGCTCCTATTGCACTTGCTTAGGGAGTTTCTGCTTGCCATCTTCTGGGGCTATCAAAAATGGATACCTGTGTGTGTGCATATGCCAAATAAAACTCATAACTCTGTGCTGCTCTGACTGTGTAGTTTGCTTGCCTCTGCTCCTGAGACACCCCGTCTCTCCAATGCAAACCTATCCTGAAACAAT
Organism: Tetrao urogallus; assembly: GCF_951394365.1. Taxonomy (NCBI): domain Eukaryota; kingdom Metazoa; phylum Chordata; class Aves; order Galliformes; family Phasianidae; genus Tetrao; species Tetrao urogallus. The sequence goes on from NC_136819.1 coordinate 5,887,747, forward strand.
ATTATAGGCAGAAACACATTGCAAAATGTGCTGCACATCAAGAAATGCTCTGTAAAAACAAAACAGCAGAACTGGAAATAGCCTGTCACCTTAACAAATTAATTAATGCTCCTGGATGGCAATGGCTCCAGGCTCATACTGAGGCCAGCTCCATCTAATAAATAGAATGTGGGCAAAAAAGCAATACCATACATTAATGACAAGTATTGTAGAGAATATTTGAAACACTTGAAAGAAGACCTCTAGGAGATCTGCATTTCAATAATAAGCCAAAGCAGTAAGTGAGGGAGGAAGGAAGGAAGGAGGGAAGGAATATTTCTGTTCTTTCCGGGGTAAAGTCATTTATTACTCTCCAAGAAAAAGGTTTTATACAATGTAATACGGGTAGATACAGGTGTGTGAAATCAAACCTGTACAGGGAAAGGCCCACAACAGCAATCAGATGTGCATAGACTGGGGTAAAGCAATATGAAAACCATGGTATCACTGCACTCAAAAAAAAAAAAAAAAAAAAGAAGGTTCGTCTTGAATATAGGAAAGTGCTGTCAGCAGCAGTACATATAGTGTTGCAAAAACACTGAGGTCTACAATGCAATAGGAGCCAGTTTGGGGAATGTAATAGCTGTGTTATCCTGAATAACTGTAATTCATAGAAATCTGTGATTCTCTAAGAGATGTGGATAGTAACACCTACACTCACAGGGGTGAATGGGATCCTTTTAGCTAACTCAAAAGGTATATTACATACCTGTATATATACATACATCTATACAGGTGTATTAGTGTTTAGTGTATTCAGCTAACATTTTGACAGTTACCTGCTGTTTTTTTGTTTGTTTGTTTGTTTCCCCAAGGCTATTTTTATGATTTTCCAGGATCAAAGAACATCTATAACAATTAATTTTCCATAGATCATTTCTTCTTTTTTTCATAATGTTGCGTTCCCTTACTTTCTGGCTCCGAACTTTGCTTCTACAATGCACAGGGATTCCAGCCACCACATGCATACAGCCAAGACATTTTAATGTGAATTAGATACTCAGGCATACACAACCTGTAACCCACATGCTACGTGTATCGCAACTCAACTTGCACCCCCTACAGCTGTATCTATCATGGCAGCAGCTCTACCCTGATGAGTGGCCAGGCCTAGCCCAGAGTCACAGCAAGGCTTGCAGAGCAGCGCTGAAAAAGAAAGCAACAGAACTGAGAAAAGGCTGTCTCCTTAAGAAAATATTTTAAACAAAGTCACATGGCACAAGAATGTAATGACAGTGCTTTCTAATGGGATATAAGCGCCACAGCAGGTAACCGTACAAGACCACATGACCATACCTAACAGGTAACCACCATACATAACCTACAAGAACCATAGCAGCAGGTAATGAAGAAAAATTAGCTCACCCCTTCCAGAAACTAGTAACAACTCAAAAGAAGAGCAAACTCAGAGAGACACTGCTCCCTCTGCTGCTAACACTTAAATAATAGCACCTTTTCCAATCATTGCTTGCACCTGAGCTCCCTGGGATAGCCTTGACCTCTCAACTAATGTTCAATCATTGGTTCAGGCTGTGAAGGGATGGAGTGCAGCAGAGTTGCCAGGTCACAGCCTGAACCAAAGAGTGAGTAGGTCAGGGGTGAACTCCTGCTGTTTTGGAAACGTGAAGTACAACGTGCATCGTGATGCAGGTACAGTACCTATCAATGATGTGATTGACAGGTGATTGTTGCAAGGTGGTCTTCTTATGGTTCTGTTGGAACAGTAGTTGATGTTCCTTCTGGAGGCTTATCTTCTTCAGTTGGGGTTTGGGTTCACTGGTTCCCAGAATTTCAGCACTCCACCACCTGGTGTCATGACATACCCTCGTAGACACTGAAGCACACTGAAGTGTTGATGCTGCTACCAGTGGTCCTGTGGACTTCACAGCCTCAAGGGGAGTAGTGCAGATGTTTGAAAGGTCTGTGGAGTGGTGGGTCTGCCTTCAGTGGTAGGACACAGGCTGCGTTTTGGTCTTGAGTCAAACACCTCCACTTGTGCTGGGGCACAATGTCCTGGCCTTTGGTCCAACATCCGTTGTCCTGATATCTGGGGCTGGATCACTATATCAGGTACTACAGGGGGGTGGGGGTTCTAATTTGCCATGTGGACATGTTTAATGCTCTCTTTGTGATGAAAATTGGAGTGTCAGCTACTATCTTTACTGGCCGTGTAGTGATAATCATAGGGTTTACCTCTAACAAATTCCTCCAAGGTGCAAGTAGATGACACCGTTTCAGTCCTACTTGCACTTCCAAGGCCATTTCACCTTGTGTTTCTGAGGCTCTAGGTCCTCAAGGGAAGGGAGCACAAGGTGATTCATGGTGCCAACTTGTGGCTTGAGTAAGGTGTCCTTGCCTTAATTTGTATCCTAAGTGGGGAGGCCCAAGTGGTCTGCAATGTTCCTGAAGCACTGGGTCTGCCATCTCCTGGTCTCTCCTTCAAGTCCCACAAGGTTTCACCCCTGCAAGTCCACACCTGCAAGGACTATGAATCTGCCTTCAGAGTGGCCTTCAGGATCCCATTGGATCTATTAGGCCTGCTCTCATTGGCTTACAGGGCAGGTGGAACCACCATTTGATGCTGTGGTCTCCTGGATGGCAACCTCTCAAGGCTCATACTGAGGTGTGAGAATCCTTCTTTGTTTTTCTGGCTCAAAGTTTGCTTCCTTAGGTAATTTGTTGAGGAGGCAAGTCTTGAATGTTGTGTGGCAATCAACATCGCTGTGTGGACAAATTTACATCTTTGGAACTGTTTGCCTTCGGAAGATAGTGCTCAGGACTGTTTAGTGGCAGAAGATGTAGCCTGTTACCAAATAACTCCTGTTTGCTATGGAAGACTGAGGGACAATGCCATTGTATCCTGCGAAGGCAAGATACAAGTTGGTGTCTCCCTGCTCCCTCTTATCTGCTGGCAAGGCCAGGAAGATAAGAACAGGAGTTTTCTGCTGAGATCCCAGAGCCAGAAGCTGCCACTCAAAGGAGAGCTGACTCAACCACTTTGGATTTGAGCTGTCACTGCAAAGACCGCTGATTCAAGCACTTTGAAACCATTGAAAAGGGGCCATCATCGCCATGGTCATCGTCCTTTGTCGTCAATAGAACAACAATGCCCGACGACCCACCACTACTGAAGATCAAAGACTGAACTACGAACCACGCTGGATCCATGGTGGTGACTATGTCCCTCTTGCTGCCTATAAAGACTCCTTGCTTCTTCTTTTCTATCGCCCTCCTTCCCCCATTACCCTAATTCATAATAGTGTCCGTTCTCCCCTTCCCCATTTCGCCTGATTAAGATCTGTAATAAACTGGTTGGACCAACATTTGAACCGTTGCTTCTTAATCTCACGCCGGGTATATAGATAATAAAAGAACCTCCTCTCCCTCCTATAAGTTGGAGCGAGACATTTATTTAATGGCGTAGTCGTTGCAGGATACCCGCTGTGAGAGTGTTGTCCTTCCAGATATAGTTTGAAACTTTTTTTTCTCTGTGTACCTCCTGGAGTTGCATGGAGGGATATTTTTGAAAACTTAGACGTGAGTCCTTCTCCAGGAAGACCGCTCCGCATTCTGAAACTTTACAGTTTATCTGTATGCCTCTCGGGGACGTATGAATTAATTTTGATTACGTGTGTGCCTCCTCGGGAAGACCTCTCTGCATTTTGTGATTTAAGTATCTTGTAACTGAAGTGTGAAATTTGGACCTTTTTGTGTGCTCCCCTCAGAGAAAGGGAAGAGCATTAACTTTGAGCATTAGCATTTGAAAAGTGTGTGTTTCCCTGGGGAGATGAGGAGTCACTTGAGCTTTTGAATACGTACACCTCCACCTCCCTTAGTGTAGGTCTCTCATTGTATTGAAAAAATGAGCGACAGCATTGCCACCATGAAAAGTGAAGATGTATTATTTGATCTTTTAGAAAAACATGGTGCTCGACCCTCTTTATCAGGTATGGATTGGGCACGACAGAACTGGTATAACTTGCAGAGTGTTTCGGACCGTATTAGTGTTCTGCAAAACAATGCTCGTACCCGAGCTGGAAAAGGAAAGTCGTTTATTTGTGCCGTACTCGGGGCTACTTTAAAAGCAGCCGTGGAGTTCCGAGATGGAAAGCATTCGGCAGAACTCCAAACCATAGAAGCACTACAGGAATCGGTTAAAGTAACACAAGAATTGGTGAAAACTCTGCAGAATCCAATAGTGAACCTTGAGGAACAATTAGAAAGAGAGAAATGTAATTCGGCTTTGTTGCAAATGGCTTTTAAGGAACTGCTAACGTGTAAGCATGCCAGCCATACCGTCACCCATAGTTTGCCTCGAGAAAAAACTTTTCCTCAGGTGGAACTACCAGGAATGAAGGAAAGGCGAGATAAGTTAGAAATTCCAATAGCCCCATTGCGTCCTTTGATAAAAACTGAATATACATTTGATAACAGCGAGGATCTTTCCTCTCTCCTCCACTGCAGCCTCCCTCCTGCTTTTACTCTCTTCAGAGTCTGCAGCATTTTTTTCCACCTGCATGCTGTATCCGTGCGGCCAGCACATGATACAGAGCCCAAGTGGAACACCTGCTTGCAAAACAAAGCCTTATAAAACAAGATAAGTTAGCAAGGGTTCTCCCTAATTAAAAATAAATAAAATAAGATGAAAGGAACATATATTTGCATCTACAGCCTTTAAAACGGTCAGCATACTTTGTTCCATCCCAGGATGATTCTCCTGTTGGGCCTCTAGACCCTTTCCAAATTCATATATTTTCAAATTGTAATCTTTGAAAGCTGACACCATTTTCTTGCAAAGCATTAAGCACGGGGCCATGCTATTTGTCTGCACTGCACTACGCCCTCCCTGTGCCCCTTGGCCAGGCTGGGCTGCTCCAGGAGGCAGATGATGTGGCAGGGTGAGCAGGCGCAAGTGTGAGCTGAGCTGGGCTGTGCGTGTCCTCTGGGTTTCAGGTAGGACAAGCCTAGAATCTTAGTAGAATTGGTTTTTAGCCTTACCAAATAAAAACGAAACCAAACAAGCAAAAGAAAAAACATGTTATATTATGTTTATGGTAGTTATAAAAAGTTAAAAGCCTTGTGATATAGAAATGCACAACATACTGTGAACAGGAAAAGAATGAGATACAGTTCAATCAGAGAAGGACATTAGAATAGCAGAAATAGTGAAAGAAACCACCTCCTTCCCTACCTTCCTCTATAGAAAAATTAGACTGCCCTGAGGAAGGTACAAAACAGATAATCCTGCTCCTTACAACTTTCAGTAACAAATAGTGCAATTTGCAGTTGCCTTTTCACACTTCTCCAGTTTACATGCAACCCTAGCATACTGCTGACTGTCATGCCCTGTTTTGTATGATCAGAAAAGTGTTACTATTGCCATGAAGCAACATATTACCTTTCATTAACCCTTACATTTCCTAGATGGTTGTGTTTTTTCTCCTTTTCTGACATCCATTCGTCACAATTAATCGCAAAAGATAATTTTTTTTTTTTTTTTCCCCACTAGTTTATCCTCTGGGAAGTTCTTTTCATGTTTTAGATGAGTTCCCACGTGGTACATACAAGGTTCTATTCCCTTTGGCCGGTAATTAGATACACACTGTAAACTGATTTTTTACAGTATATGGCGAAAAAAAAAAAAAAAAGAAAAAAAAAAAAAGCACGTACAGTTTCCATATACAACAATATTTGATCATTCTAAGATCAGGGTTTTCTCATTGTCCTTTATTAATCTAGAGCATGGTTGTCTAACACTTTGGCTTACCTGGGCTGCACAGAGTAACAGGAATTGCCATGGGCTGCATATAAAATCAATAGTAAACTTACTATATATAAATAATAAAATGCATGTTTTACATATTTTTGTAAAAACATGAAAAACAGGGAGCAACAAAAACTAGTGGGATGTTAGACCTTGCTGTTGTGAAATTGATACATCAGGGTTGTTCAATAGCAGCGGTTGCCACTCCTAGTGAGTTCTCAAGGTGTTCACCAGCGATTTTGGATGAAATATTACTCTTCCTGTGCTTCACCTTTGACAGTAATTTTTCACAAATGCACGTATGTACAATCAATGAAAGGACAGATGTTATAGCGATGAAATGTACCAAAGGGCTTGGCTACGCAGTTATTACACCAAAGCAGAAAGGATAGAAGTCTTACCTGTATCCTGGGCTTGCTTATGAAACTCCAGTGGAATGGATCTCCAGAAGAGATCCTTCCCCACTGCCAGTCAGCTCTTAAATGGGCCTAGGAGAGGTGGAGCCAGGCTCCATCCCTTCTGGCAACACAACTGAATTGCCTTCACCTGTGTTCCCGTGGCTGACTCATTGCTCACCTCAGATGATCAATCACAGGTTCAGGCCATCATTCAGCAGTTCCCATACAATGTACAACCAAAAAAGTGATATGAATGACAACATGAACTTGGTGTAACTGTGAACAGAAGGGTGTTTTTCTCCGATAAGATAGAGCTTATGAAAATCTGTTAAAGAGACATGACCAAATTTTTCTTTCAGTTGAATTCCAACTGCAACTCTATACATTCCACAAGAAAATTTGCAAAGATTGTATTCATGTCCACTGAAAATGGGCAATGATAGGTGGATTCAGGGGGTGGATGATCCCTGTAAACCAAATGTGCTTGAAATTGGTATTTGGGTGTTTCCCACCCCAGGAGTACAGGGCATCTGTCGCCCCAGTTCCAGAGTACATATTGACTCTCCAAACCAATCTGGGAGAGTTCAGACTAAGAGAAAGATGTATTATCGATTGGATGGTAAAGGCATTTTAAAGGGCCACGCAAAAACATTTTTTTTTGCCACAACCATGCTGGATCACGAGTACAAAGCAGTGTGGACTCCCAGGTGGGCAAAAAGAAATAGTCAAGACTGTCATCATCTTCACTGCAGAAGAGACTCAGGCTGGTAATATATCACAGTGAGACGCCCAAGGAAATGATGGTCACTTGCCCAGAGAAGGGTCCCATACAGGAGGGGAAATAGCCTGTTCCAAATGACACTTGGTAGACAGTTGGATCCAGCAGAGGGAATCCAAGGAGGTGAAGAGCCATCACATAGCATCCCCTCAACCAAAACAGTATGGTTTGAAGAGGGGGATGGATGGAGTAACCATTGGGCTGAGCTACAAGCCATGCGGATGGTTATAACTCAAGAGCCGGGGGAGAGTACACCGAACATCTGCACAGAAAGCCGAGCAGTGCACTGAGGGCTCACGCTCTGAATAGTACAGTGGGCCACTCAGGATTGGACCTGTCTCGAGCAAAGATATGTGGGTTGATATATGGAACATGGTTAGGCACGGGACTGTATGAACATACTACGTCTCAGGACATCAGTCCTTGCAGTTGCTGGACAACGATGAAGCTGACACACTGGCTCAAGTTAGATGGCTGGAAAATACATCAGCAGAAGACATAGCCCACTGGATGCATCAGAAATACGACAGGCAGGACATATGGGCAGTGGCCAAAGCACGTGGGCTGCCCGTAGAGTATTGCATATCATCAAAGAACATCAGGACTGTGACACTTGCTCGCAAATGAGACCAAGACCTCTGCTGGAAACAACAGCCCATCTTAGTAGAGGGCACGACCCACTACAGTAAAGGCAGTTTGATTATATAGGTCTCCTTTCTTGATCTGAGGGGGCAAGATATGCCCTATCATATTCTGATACAATGAATGGACTGATTCAAGCTGATCCTCGTACCAAAGAAAAACCAAACCTATGCCATTACAGCACTAATTAGGTTGATGGGATCATACAGGACTCCTCAGGTCATCAAGAGTAACCAAGGAATGCATTTCATGGACGCAACTGGGAAGAAGAGGGCCAAGACCACAGCATCAAATGGTGGTTCCACCTGCCCTGTAAGCCAATGGGAGCAGGCCTAATAGATCAAGTGGGATCCTGAAGGCCACTCTGAAGGCAGATTCATAGTCCTTGCAGGTGTGGACTTGCAGGGGTGAAACCTTGTGGGACTTGAAGGAGAGACCAGGAGATGGCAGACCCAGTGCTTCAGGAACATTGCAGACCACTTGGGCCTCCCCACTTAGGATACAAATTAAGGCAAGGACACCTTACTCAAGCCACAAGTTGGCACCATGAATCACCTTGTGCTCCCTTCCCTTGAGGACCTAGAGCCTCAGAAACACAAGGTGAAATGGCCTTGGAAGTGCAAGTAGGACTGAAACGGTGTCATCTACTTGCACCTTGGAGGAATTTGTTAGAGGTAAACCCTATGGTTATCACTACACGGCCAGTAAAGATAGTAGCTGACACTCCAATTTTCATCACAAAGAGAGCATTAAACATGTCCACATGGCAAATTAGAACCCCCACCCCCCTGTAGTACCTGATATAGTGATCCAGCCCCAGATATCAGGACAACGGATGTTGGACCAAAGGCCAGGACATGCCCCAGCACAAGTGGAGGTGTTTGACTCAAGACCAAAACGCAGCCTGTGTCCTACCACTGAAGGCAGACCCACCACTCCACAGACCTTTCAAACATCTGCACTACTCCCCTTGAGGCTGTGAAGTCCACAGGACCACTGGTAGCAGCATCAACACTTCAGCGTGCTTCAGTGTCTACGAGGGTATGTCATGACACCAGGTGGTGGAGTGCTGAAATTCTGGGAACCAGTGAACCCAAACCCCAACTGAAGAAGATAAGCCTCCAGAAGGAACATCAACTACTGTTCCAACAGAACCATAAGAAGACCACCTTGCAACAATCACCTGTCAATCACATCATTGATAGGTACTGTACCTGCATCACGATGCACGTTGTACTTCACGTTTCCAAAACAGCAGGAGTTCACCCCTGACCTACTCACTCTTTGGTTCAGGCTGTGACCTGGCAACTCTGCTGCACTCCATCCCTTCACAGCCTGAACCAATGATTGAACATTAGTTGAGAGGTCAAGGCTATCCCAGGGAGCTCAGGTGCAAGCAATGACTGGAAAAGGTGCTATTATTTAAGTGTTAGCAGCAGAGGGAGCAGTGTCTCTCTGAGTTTGCTCTTCTTTTGAGTTGTTACTAGTTTCTGGAAGGGGTGAGCTAATTTTTCTTCATTACCTGCTGCTATGGTTCTTGTAGGTTATGTATGGTTACCTGTTAGGTATGGTCATGTGGTCTTGTACGGTTACCTGCTGTGGCGCTTATATCCCATTAGAAAGCACTGTCATTACATTCTTGTGCCATGTGACTTTGTTTAAAATATTTTCTCAAGGAGACAGCCTTTTCTCAGTTCTGTTGCTTTCTTTTTCAGCGCTGCTCTGCAAACCTTGCTGTGACTCTGGGCTAGGCCTGGCCACTCATCAGGGTAGAGCTGCTGCCATGATAGATACAGCTGTAGGGGGTGCAAGTTGAGTTGCGATACACGTAGCATGTGGGTTACAGGTTGTGTATGCCTGAGTATCTAATTCACATTAAAATGTCTTGGCTGTATGCATGTGGTGGCTGGAATCCCTGTGCATTGTAGAAGCAAAGTTCGGAGCCAGAAAGTAAGGGAACGCAACATTATGAAAAAAAGAAGAAATGATCTCTGGAAAATTAATTGTTATAGATGTTCTTTGATCCTGGAAAATCATAAAAATAGCCTTGGGGAAACAAACAAACAAACAAAAAAACAGCAGGTAACTGTCAAAATGTTAGCTGAATACACTAAACACTAATACACCTGTATAGATGTATGTATATATACAGGTATGTAATATACCTTTTGAGTTAGCTAAAAGGATCCCATTCACCCCTGTGAGTGTAGGTGTCACTATCCACATCTCTTAGAGAATCACAGATTTCTGTGAATTGCAGTTATTCAGGATAAGACAGCTATTACATTCCCCAAACTGGCTCCTATTGCATTGTAGACCTCAGTGTTTTTGCAACACTATATGTACTGCTGCTGACAGCACTTTCCTATATTCAAGACGAACCTTCTTTTTTTTTTTTTTTTTGAGTGCAGTGATACCATGGTTTTCATATTGCTTTACCCCAGTCTATGCACATCTGATTGCTGTTGTGGGCCTTTCCCTGTACAGGTTTGATTTCACACACCTGTATCTACCCGTATTACATTGTATAAAACCTTTTTCTTGGAGAGTAATAAATGACTTTACCCCGGAAAGAACAGAAATATTCCTTCCCTCCTTCCTTCCTTCCTTCCTCCCTCACTTACTGCTTTGGCTTATTATTGAAATGCAGATCTCCTAGAGGTCTTCTTTCAAGTGTTTCAAATATTCTCTACAATACTTGTCATTAATGTATGGTATTGCTTTTTTGCCCACATTCTATTTATTAGATGGAGCTGGCCTCAGTATGAGCCTGGAGCCATTGCCATCCAGGAGCATTAATTAATTTGTTAAGGTGACAGGCTATTTCCAGTTCTGCTGTTTTGTTTTTACAGAGCATTTCTTGATGTGCAGCACATTTTGCAATGTGTTTCTGCCTATAATATTGTTTCAGGATAGGTTTGCATTGGAGAGACGGGGTGTCTCAGGAGCAGAGGCAAGCAAACTACACAGTCAGAGCAGCACAGAGTTATGAGTTTTATTTGGCATATGCACACACACAGGTATCCATTTTTGATAGCCCCAGAAGATGGCAAGCAGAAACTCCCTAAGCAAGTGCAATAGGAGCACTAGTAAGCTAAACCAGCAGCTCTCTAAGCAAGCACAGTATTACTTACTGACCTTGAGAGAGGGATGAAATTCTGGGAAGGAGTCTGCCTGCAGTGCTTTCAAAACATATCAGCAGGGCATTCCCTGCTTCCAAGTGCATCTTTCCTCTCTCCTCCACTGCAGCCTCCCTCCTGCTTTTACTCTCTTCAGAGTCTGCAGCATTTTTTTCCACCTGCATGCTGTATCCGTGCGGCCAGCACATGATACAGAGCCCAAGTGGAACACCTGCTTGCAAAACAAAGCCTTATAAAACAAGATAAGTTAGCAAGGGTTCTCCCTAATTAAAAATAAATAAAATAAGATGAAAGGAACATATATTTGCATCTACAGCCTTTAAAACGGTCAGCATACTTTGTTCCATCCCAGGATCATTCTCCTGTTGGGCCTCTAGACCCTTTCCAAATTCATATATTTTCAAATTGTAATCTTTGAAAGCTGACACCATTTTCTTGCAAAGCATTAAGCACGGGGCCATGCTATTTGTCTGCACTGCACTACGCCCTCCCTGTGCCCCTTGGCCAGGCTGGGCTGCTCCAGGAGGCAGATGATGTGGCAGGGTGAGCAGGCGCAAGTGTGAGCTGAGCTGGGCTGTGCGTGTCCTGTGGGTTTCAGGTAGGACAAGCCTAGAATCTTAGTAGAATTGGTTTTTAGCCTTACCAAATAAAAACGAAACCAAACAAGCAAAAGAAAAAACATGTTATATTATGTTTATGGTAGTTATAAAAAGTTAAAAGCCTTGTGATATAGAAATGCACAACATACTGTGAACAGGAGAAGAATGAGATACAGTTCAATCAGAGAAGGACATTAGAATAGCAGAAATAGTGAAAGAAACCACCTCCTTCCCTACCTTCCTCTATAGAAAAATTAGACTGCCCTGAGGAAGGTACAAAACAGATAATCCTGCTCCTTACAACTTTCAGTAACAAATAGTGCAATTTGCAGTTGCCTTTTCACACTTCTCCAGTTTACATGCAACCCTAGCATACTGCTGACTGTCATGCCCTGTTTTGTATGATCCGAAAAGTGTTACTATTGCCATGAAGCAACATATTACCTTTCATTAACCCTTACATTTCCTAGATGGTTGTGTTTTTTCTCCTTTTCTGACATCCATTCGTCACAATTAATCGCAAAAGATAATTTTTTTTTTTTTTCCCCCACTAGTTTATCCTCTGGGAAGTTCTTTTCATGTTTTAGATGAGTTCCCACGTGGTACATACAAGGTTCTATTCCCTTTGGCCGGTAATTAGATACACACTGTAAACTGATTTTTTACAGTATATGGAGAAAAAAAAAAAAGAAAAAAAAAAAAAAAGCACGTACAGTTTCCATATACAACAATATTTGATCATTCTAAGATCAGGGTTTTCTCATTGTCCTTTATTAATCTAGAGCATGGTTGTCTAACACTTTGGCTTACCTGGGCTGCACAGAGTAACAGGAATTGCCATGGGCTGCATATAAAATCAATAGTAAACTTACTATATATAAATAATAAAATGCATGTTTTACATATTTTTGTAAAAACATGAAAAACAGGGAGCAACAAAAACTAGTGGGATGTTAGACCTTGCTGTTGTGAAATTGATACATCAGGGTTGTTCAATAGCAGCGGTTGCCACTCCTAGTGAGTTCTCAAGGTGTTCACCAGCGATTTTGGATGAAATATTACTCTTCCTGTGCTTCACCTTTGACAGTAATTTTTCACAAATGCACGTATGTACAATCAACGAAAGGACAGATGTTATAGCGATGAAATGTACCAAAGGGCTTGGCTACGCAGTTATTACACCAAAGCAGAAAGGATAGAAGTCTTACCTGTATCCTGGGCTTGCTTATGAAACTCCAGTGGAATGGATCTCCAGAAGAGATCCTTCCCCACTGCCAGTCAGCTCTTAAATGGGCCTAGGAGAGGTGGAGCCAGGCTCCATCCCTTCTGGCAACACAACTGAATTGCCTTCACCTGTGTTCCCGTGGCTGACTCATTGCTCACCTCAGATGATCAATCACAGGTTCAGGCCATCATTCAGCAGTTCCCATACAATGTACAACCAAAAAAGTGATATGAATGACAACATGAACTTGGTGTAACTGTGAACAGAAGGATGTTTTTCTCCGATAAGATAGAGCTTATGAAAATCTGTTAAAGAGACATGACCAAATTTTTCTTTCAGTTGAATTCCAACTGCAACTCTATACATTCCACAAGAAAATTTGCAAAGATTGTATTCATGTCCACTGAAAATGGGCAATGATAGGTGGATTCAGGGGGTGGATGATCCCTGTAAACCAAATGTGCTTGAAATTGGTATTTGGGTGTTTCCCACCCCAGGAGTACAGGGCATCTGTCGCCCCAGTTCCAGAGTACATATTGACTCTCCAAACCAATCTGGGAGAGTTCAGACTAAGAGAAAGATGTATTATCGATTGGATGGTAAAGGCATTTTAAAGGGCCACGCAAAAACATTTTTTTTTGCCACAACCATGCTGGATCACGAGTACAAAGCAGTGTGGACTCCCAGGTGGGCAAAAAGAAATAGTCAAGACTGTCATCATCTTCACTGCAGAAGAGACTCAGGCTGGTAATATATCACAGTGAGACGCCCAAGGAAATGATGGTCACTTGCCCAGAGAAGGGTCCCATACAGGAGGGGAAATAGCCTGTTCCAAATGACACTTGGTAGACAGTTGGATCCAGCAGAGGGAATCCAAGGAGGTGAAGAGCCATCACATAGCATCCCCTCAACCAAAACAGTATGGTTTGAAGAGGGGGATGGATGGAGTAACCATTGGGCTGAGCTACAAGCCATGCGGATGGTTATAACTCAAGAGCCGGGGGAGAGTACACCGAACATCTGCACAGAAAGCCGAGCAGTGCACTGAGGGCTCACGCTCTGAATAGTACAGTGGGCCACTCAGGATTGGACCTGTCTCGAGCAAAGATATGTGGGTTGATATATGGAACATGGTTAGGCACGGGACTGTATGAACATACTACGTCTCAGGACATCAGTCCTTGCAGTTGCTGGACAACGATGAAGCTGACACACTGGCTCAAGTTAGATGGCTGGAAAATACATCAGCAGAAGACATAGCCCACTGGATGCATCAGAAATACGACAGGCAGGACATATGGGCAGTGGCCAAAGCACGTGGGCTGCCCGTAGAGTATTGCATATCATCAAAGAACATCAGGACTGTGACACTTGCTCGCAAATGAGACCAAGACCTCTGCTGGAAACAACAGCCCATCTTAGTAGAGGGCACGACCCACTACAGTAAAGGCAGTTTGATTATATAGGTCTCCTTTCTTGATCTGAGGGGGCAAGATATGCCCTATCATATTCTGATACAGTGAATGGACTGATTCAAGCTGATCCTCATACCAAAGAAAAACCAAACCTATGCCATTACAGCACTAATTAGGTTGATGGGATCATACAGGACTCCTCAGGTCATCAAGAGTAACCAAGGAATGCATTTCATGGACGCAACTGGGAAGAAGAGGGCCAAGACCACAGCATCAAATGGTGGTTCCACCTGCCCTGTAAGCCAATGGGAGCAGGCCTAATAGATCCAATGGGATCCTGAAGGCCACTCTGAAGGCAGATTCATAGTCCTTGCAGGTGTGGACTTGCAGGGGTGAAACCTTGTGGGACTTGAAGGAGAGACCAGGAGATGGCAGACCCAGTGCTTCAGGAACATTGCAGACCACTTGGGCCTCCCCACTTAGGATACAAATTAAGGCAAGGACACCTTACTCAAGCCACAAGTTGGCACCATGAATCACCTTGTGCTCCCTTCCCTTGAGGACCTAGAGCCTCAGAAACACAAGGTGAAATGGCCTTGGAAGTGCAAGTAGGACTGAAACGGTGTCATCTACTTGCACCTTGGAGGAATTTGTTAGAGGTAAACCCTATGGTTATCACTACACGGCCAGTAAAGATAGTAGCTGACACTCCAATTTTCATCACAAAGAGAGCATTAAACATGTCCACATGGCAAATTAGAACCCCCACCCCCCTGTAGTACCTGATATAGTGATCCAGCCCCAGATATCAGGACAACGGATGTTGGACCAAAGGCCAGGACATGCCCCAGCACAAGTGGAGGTGTTTGACTCAAGACCAAAACGCAGCCTGTGTCCTACCACTGAAGGCAGACCCACCACTCCTCAGACCTTTCAAACATCTGCACTACTCCCCTTGAGGCTGTGAAGTCCACAGGACCACTGGTAGCAGCATCAACACTTCAGCGTGCTTCAGTGTCTACGAGGGTATGTCATGACACCAGGTGGTGGAGTGCTGAAATTCTGGGAACCAGTGAACCCAAACCCCAACTGAAGAAGATAAGCCTCCAGAAGGAACATCAACTACTGTTCCAACAGAACCATAAGAAGACCACCTTGCAACAATCACCTGTCAATCACATCATTGATAGGTACTGTACCTGCATCACGATGCACGTTGTACTTCACGTTTCCAAAACAGCAGGAGTTCACCCCTGACCTACTCACTCTTTGGTTCAGGCTGTGACCTGGCAACTCTGCTGCACTCCATCCCTTCACAGCCTGAACCAATGATTGAACATTAGTTGAGAGGTCAAGGCTATCCCAGGGAGCTCAGGTGCAAGCAATGACTGGAAAAGGTGCTATTATTTAAGTGTTAGCAGCAGAGGGAGCAGTGTCTCTCTGAGTTTGCTCTTCTTTTGAGTTGTTACTAGTTTCTGGAAGGGGTGAGCTAATTTTTCTTCATTACCTGCTGCTATGGTTCTTGTAGGTTATGTATGGTGGTTACCTGTTAGGTATGGTCATGTGGTCTTGTACGGTTACCTGCTGTGGCGCTTATATCCCATTAGAAAGCACTGTCATTACATTCTTGTGCCATGTGACTTTGTTTAAAATATTTTCTTAAGGAGACAGCCTTTTCTCAGTTCTGTTGCTTTCTTTTTCAGCGCTGCTCTGCAAGCCTTGCTGTGACTCTGGGCTAGGCCTGGCCACTCATCAGGGTAGAGCTGCTGCCATGATAGGTACAGCTGTAGGGGGTGCAAGTTGAGTTGCGATACACGTAGCATGTGGGTTACAGGTTGTGTATGCCTGAGTATCTAATTCACATTAAAATGTCTTGGCTGTATGCATGTGGTGGCTGGAATCCCTGTGCATTGTAGAAGCAAAGTTCGGAGCCAGAAAGTAAGGGAACGCAACATTATGAAAAAAAGAAGAAATGATCTATGGAAAATTAATTGTTATAGATGTTCTTTGATCCTGGAAAATCATAAAAATAGCCTTGGGGAAACAAACAAACAAACAAAAAAACAGCAGGTAACTGTCAAAATGTTAGCTGAATACACTAAACACTAATACACCTGTATAGATGTATGTAATATACCTTTTGAGTTAGCTAAAAGGATCCCATTCACCCCTGTGAGTGTAGGTGTTACTATCCACATTTCTTAGAGAATCACAGATTTCTGTGAATTGCAGTTATTCAGGATAAGACAGCTATTACATTCCCCAATCTGGCTCCTATTGCATTGTAGACCTCAGTGTTTTTGCAACACTATATGTACTGCTGCTGACAGCACTTTCCTATATTCAAGATTAACCTTCTTTTTTTTTTTGATTGCAGTGATACCATGGTTTTCATATTGCATGGACATATACTGAAGTCACTTGGAAGCAGACAGAAAAACAGAACAACCAAGCTAAAACAACCAACTCAGCCCTCCCAAAACCCCCTGTCTCCCCCCCCTCCCCCCCGCTAAAAAAAAAAGTCATTCTCTTCTATGAGGCAGTTCTTTTGTTTATTACATAATCCTGGAATGCAAGGAAATAGCAAGTATCAACTAGTAACAGTGTTACACTATCTCCAGCTCTAAAATTAGACTCCTTATCTGGTTTGGACTAACGGGGTTACAGCAGGTCAGAAAAAGACTTGTGTAAATACTAAGGACAGAGAACTTTCTAAAAAGTAAGCAGCTAATCAGCAGTATTTAACCTGTAGGAAAAAATTTATATGCTTTACTGTGCTTTGACTCATTATAGAAATATTTATAAGGCCCCATCCATACAGAATTCAGAGATTTACAGTAGAAGGTCGTAAGAATCCCAAATGAATTTTTGTCCTTTTCTCAGAGCTGAAGTTAGAAAAGCACTGCACTGGGCTCCCCAGGGAGGTGGCTGAGTCACCATCCCTGGATGTTTTAAGATGCGCTTGGATGCGGTGCTCAGGAACACGATTTAGCAGAGGGTTGTTAGAGCAAAAGTAGTATGGTTGGTTATGGTTGGATTCGATGATTTTTAAGGTCTTTTCCAACCTGAGTGATTCTATGAGTGTAAGTGAGAAAACGACCTGCCAGAAATCACAGAACATACATAGAAATTGTCTGTAGCTCTGTCAAGGGTTGAAGCCTAGCAAGAAACCTTTTTTAATGTCTTGGAACTATTTCTGAAAACTTTCTGAATTCTGCCTCTCCTCCATTCTTTACATAGCTACAATGTATTAGCCAGCTATAATTATCTCAAATTTCTTTTTCTACTGCTTGCAATTGCTACAGTTTTCCAGAGCACTTTGTGTATAAAACCTAACTAGATAATCCTCACTGTAAGGGGCTATGAGTCCTTTCCATTTTGATTGGAGAAGGTAAAGCCATGGAGATATTTTATGTAATTTATGATTATCAATTTATGATCAGATATGATACAAACTATGGAACACTTACAAAGCTTTGCTTTCTGTGCTTTGATTGCTTCTGCATTTGCCAAAACTCTCTCTCCTTATTACTCTAGTTGTTCAACTGTGAAATATCAAAAGGATACCATACCATAGGAGTAGAAATTATCCCACAAACAAAAACAAGTGCACCAACTTGAAGTGCAATTTCTTGCTCAAACCAGAAAGGCCAATAGCTTGGTAAAGAGCTTGACACTGTCACCATGTCAACACTTATAGACAATGCAAGTAACAAAAGTTTGGGCCCAAAATAGAACAGAACAGAACCTTGCGCTCTATATAATGCATGCCTCTGGGGCCAGGACCACATCCATCAGCCCAGGAAACAGAGCTGCTCTCCTCACCAGTAATAGCAGCCCGAGGAATCACAGAATCACAGAATGGCCAGGGTTGGAAGGGACCTCAAGCTTCATGAATCTCCAAACCCCCTGCCACACGCAAATCTAACCACATTTAATACCAGAGCACCACCAACCGCCACATTTAATACCGGAGCAGGCTGCGCAGGGCCCCATCCAACCTGGCCTTGAACACCTCCAGGGACGGGGCATGCACAGCCTCTCTGCAAGAAAGTGGCTTATTATTCCACATTTATGCACACTTAGTAGATAGGATGAAATACTTCAGAAGTACCAAAATTGTAACTTTTGTATTATAGGCTATTCTGTTTTGCCAAGAGGCCCTCAGCAAAAGAACAACTTAAGGGGCCTCTGACAGGAGGTCAAACTGTCCCTCTTTTGGATTAGGAGGAATGCAAGTGATGCTCCCCTACATTTTTCCTCCCAACTTACCTCTATCCCAGGACAGCAGGTGTCCAGGAATAATGGCCTAGTGCTGAATGAGCAAATGTGAGAATTAGCAATATACGCTTAGCTAGCAACAGTTCATCTTTAGCCAGTATCTGTATCTTTAGGGGAATGTTGGGAAATTTGTGAGCCTGCAGTACTCAGCCAATGGGGAGCCAGGGCAGGGAGAGAGAAGCGTTGGCTGATAGGGAATAAAAGACGTGAAGGCTGTTCTGATTGTTCTGATGGCTGAAACACCTTTCCCACAATGTAATCTGCCAGTTAGTGGGGGTTTTTAGAGGTAGTAGCTCAGATACGATCAGTAAGGAACTTCATTTTCACATTGGCAGACTTTTTAGGAGCTCCTATCTCCTCAGTTCACTTGACAACTGGTGTCTTTAAAGAACTGGAAACGGCACTTAGGTACTATCCTGTTGCAGGGACTTCAGAAGCTTGCTTCCTGTGACAAACCTAACTGCAGCTTTGCCGTATTTGATTATGCATTGGGCACCTTTGCCAAGCCTTGTAGGGGTATGAAAGAACAACAAAGGAATTCCATGAATTGTTATGGGCTGTGGATATATCCAGTTCTGCTTACTAATTAAAATAAAATAAAAAAAATAAAATAAAATAAAATAAAATAAAATGAAATAAAATAAATAAAATTCTATGCTTTGTGGAAAGCAGCATCTTCTCTTGCAATCTTATCTGTCTTAGGAGAAAACACCCTTGCTTCACAGCTTTGGTGCTGTCTTGTTCTTGATATGCTTTGTGAATTCACATGAGAGTTTTCTAATGGCAGCTCTCTCCCACGATCACTGCAGCGAACATCTCCTGCATGCAACACAGGAATCTTCCTGAATTTCATTTCTGTCTGTGCAGATTTCCAGAAGAGTGCAATGAAATGTATTTATTTTGTTGATCCATATTCCAATAGCATTATTGTGTACATAAATACGAAGCTTGCATTTTGCCAAGGTCTGAACTTTGAATGGACTTTGGCCTGTTTCAAGAAAGAATGTTCCTCAGCCTTCTCAGCATCACCAATCATCCGGCTTGCCTGGGTGGCATTAGCTGAAGAGTCATTGTCTTGGGCTGAAGATAACATGTCCTCAGTATATATGAGTAAGAAAGCTTCTTTGTAATGTATGACTAAAGCATAAAATGAGACAGCATAACACTAGTGGGAATGTGGACCTTGCTTTTGTGAAACGAATGCATCGGTGACTGATTCCAGGGAAGCGGTTGCAATTTTGAAGAAGTTCTCGAGGAGTTTGCCAGAGGTTTTTGATGAAATATTGCTCTTTCTGTCTCTGGGGTTATAACCTTGGTTTTCCCTGTTTGCGTTAGAGGCAGATTTACAATTCTCATTCAGTTAATATTGTTTGATCCTTAATTTCAGTTGTATTTAATTTCTTGCCAGAGTAACCTGGCATGTTCAAGAATATATTTATTCCTTCTTGTTTTCTCAGGCCATATTCAATTAATCCCAAAAAGTAAGCCATTCATTTATTTGTTTGTTTGTTTGTGTATTTGTTAGTTTGTGTTTTTTTTGTTTTTTTTTGTTTTTTTTTTATTGGGATTAGCTGCTTCTGTTGTTACAAAATCATCTACGGGCAGGAAGAGGCACCCGTATCCACGAAAGGTAAACTTCTTTCTCCTGCTCCCCTAGCTGTAATTTAACCAATGGAACTGCTAGGGTAGACTTCCCAAAGTCCCATCCTTCATCGATGCAACCAGAAATTGCTCCCTCTTTCTCAGTAATTTAAGATTACTTTCATTCCAATGGGGCGGAGCCCTCTCTCGGCTCTTCCAGCCCCCCCCCACTCCCCATGTCTCTCTGAGTGGATCCCTGGGTCCTACGGCCCTACTCCAGAGCCGTGACACTAACAGCTGCTGTTATTCCCAGTTTACCTCCTCCTCTCCAGAGGCTCCCAGTACCAACACTGGGATTCTCTCTCCAGAGCCTAGTCTCACTTCCACAAACACCCAGCACTTGTTGTCTCCTGATCAGGGTACTCAATTAGAACACTGGTCCCATTATTCCATTTATGTTCCTAGATTCTTATTTAATGGCCGTTTCTTGTTTAATGCTATTCCTGCAACATCCTTCCAATGTGCCAACATACACCTGAGAGGTGTTTTCTTTGGTTTTCTGTTTGTTTGGTTCGGTTTTTTTGCTGGTGTGAGAGCAACCTCTCCACACTGAATAACTAACTAACTAACACTAGAGGAGCATACACATGAACTATGGAATTTCGAGCCACAATTCTTTGAGGTGTGGTTTTCTGTGGCTCCACTTCTGTGTTCTGTGACCACAAGGGAAGAAGAGAAAAGCCTCTGTGAAAGAGGCAGCTGGAGATTCGAGGAGCGACAGCTGCTGTGCTCCCAGGCAGCACATTCGAAGAAGTCGGGAGAGGTCCTTTCTGGACTGCGGAGAAAAAAAACCCTCCGGAGGAACGGCAGCAGGCTGAATTCGGACGTTCTCGGCTTCAGAGCGGCACGACTTCGCTCTCACGGCTCGGAAGTGGCACTCGCGGTGAAGCGCTCCGGAGCGTTTGCCGTTGCTGCCCGAGAAGTCGCGCTTTTCGCCGAATGCCGCGTTCAGCCTCCAGCCGCCGAGTCGTGCTCCTCCGTCGCCGAGAAAGGGCGACTGTCGCCGGCAGCTTTTCTCCGAGTTGCGGGCTCTTCTCCGCGCATGAAAAAGGAGTGGTGTGGACGTCGCCGAGTGTACATAGATGCGGAACGCACTACGCCTGACTCTGAATGTAGTGTTCGTGCCTTCAATTTCGAGCGACAATTCTCTGCTGCGTGGTTGTCTTTGGTCCACTTCTGTGTTCTGTGACCACAAGGGAAGAAGAGAAAAGCCTCTGTGAAAGAGGCAGCTGGAGATTCGAGGAGCGACAGCTGCTGTGCTCCCAGGCAGCCCATTAGAAGAAGTCGGGAGAGGTCCTTTCTGGACTGCGGAGAAAATAACCCCCTCCGGAGGAACGGCCGCATTGAACACCATTATGTCCAATGGACTGAATAGTTGCTAATTACAGGAATTCGTGGGAAGTATAGATGCTGGCTATGGGGGCATCATTTACTTTTCCTAAGGAAGGTGGCTAAGTTGGGATAAAATGCTAAGAGGATGTGATGATTTGCGAAATGAAATCAAGTCGTTTATGGAATCCGAAAGAAACATTGGTTTTAATGGTGAAGATGAGAAATGGCTTTTCATAGCTAGTTTTTTGTTGGATTTGACTGCTCATTTAAATGAGATGAACATGCATCTTCAAGATGAGAAATCACCTGATCTGTGCTGTTCCAAACCAAAACAAAACGAAAAAAAAATTAAAGAAACTTGAATTATGGCAAGTTCAACTTATGAAAAATGCTTTCATGTGTTTTGATATGCTGGCTAAACAGAGTCGAGTGAGCAGTGAAAAATACACACCCTTGCTTTCATTTCTGATAAAGAAATTTGAGACTAGGCTTCAAAACTAAATAGGCTAAAAATGTTAGTGAATAAGCTGGTATTTGGGGAAAAAAGCCCGTATTTTTATAACCAAGTAGGTATTTCCGGGGGAATATATCTCATCATTGGGAGAAACTGCTATATATCTGAGAGAAAACGTCAAGTCCTTGGGAGACTTCCTGATGAGCGTAGGAGAGCCCGCAACTCGGAGAAAAGCTGCCGGCGACAGTCGCCCTTTCTCGGCGACGGAGGAGCACGACTCCGCGGCTGGAGGCTGAACGCGGCATTCGGCGAAAAGCGCGACTTCTCGGGCAGCAACGGCAAACGCTCCGGAGCGCTTCACCGCGAGTGCCACTTCCGAGCCGTGAGAGCGAAGTCGTGCCGCTCTGAAGCCGAGAACGTCCGAATTCAGCCTGCTGCCGTTCCTCCGGAGGGGGTTATTTTCTCCGCAGTCCAGAAAGGACCTCTCCCGACTTCTTCGAATGTGCTGCCTGGGAGCACAGCAGCTGTCGCTCCTCGAATCTCCAGCTGCCTCTTTCACAGAGGCTTTTCTCTTCTTCCCTTGTGGTCACAGAACACAGAAGTGGAGCCACAGAAAACCACACCTCAAAGAATTGTGGCTCGAAATTCCATAGTGCATGTGTATGCTCCTCTAGTGTTAGTTAGTTAGTTATTCAGTGTGGAGAGGTTGCTCTCACACCAGCAAAAAAAACCGAACCAAACAAACAGAAAACCAAAGAAAACACCTCTCAGGTGTATGTTGGCACATTGGAAGGATGTTGCAGGAATAGCATTAAACAAGAAACGGCCATTAAATAAGAATCTAGGAACATAAATGGAATAATGGGACCAGTGTTCTAATTGAGTACCCTGATCAGGAGAGACCAATTGCTGGGTGTTTGTGGAAGTTGAAGAATTGTGCGGTTTGATTTGTGGATTTTGAAAGGAATGAGACAAACTGTTTTGATGGTTTAAAAAGGTAATTGTTACTGGTATACAGAAGTAGAATGGAAGGTATGTGGAAGTGCAACTGAGGGTACGACAAAGGAAAAAGGGTTACAGAGAAAGTGAGTTAATCTGTGCTGGTGTGAGAGCAACCCCCCACACCATTTCCCCGCAAGCAGAACTTGGTGTGAGAGAGTGAGCAGCAGACGGAGACTTGTGCTGTAAACAGCATTACTTGCAAAGGGGGAGGTGAGAGGACAGGGCGCTGGAAGTGAGACTAGGCTCTGGAGAGAGAATCCCAGTGTTGGTACTGGGAGCCTCTGGAGAGGTGGAGGTAAACTGGGAATAACAGCAGCTGTTAGTGTCACGGCTCTGGAGTAGGGCCGTAGGACCCAGGGATCCACTCAGACAGACATGGGGAGTGGGGGGGGGCTGGAAGAGCCGAGAGAGGGCTCCGCCCCATTGGAATGAAAGTAATCTTAAATTACTGAGAAAGAGGGAGCAATTTCTGGTTGCATCGATGAAGGATGGGAATTTGGGAAGTCTACCCTAGCAGTTCCATTGGTTAAATTACAGCTAGGGGAGCAGGAGAAAGAAGTTTACCTTTCGTGGATACGGGTGCCTCTTCCTGCCCGTAGATGATTTTGTAACAACAGAAGCAGCTAATCCCAATAAAAAAAAAAAAAAAAAAAACAAACTAACAAATACACAAACAAACAAACAAATAAATGAATGGCTTACTTTTTGGGATTAATTGAATATGGCCTGAGAAAACAAGAAGGAATAAATATATTCTTGAACATGCCAGGTTACTCTGGCAAGAAATTAAATACAACTGAAATTAAGGATCAAACAATATTAACTGAATGAGAATTGTAAATCTGCCTCTAACGCAAACAGGGAAAACCAAGGTTATAACCCCAGAGACAGAAAGAGCAATATTTCATCAAAAACCTCTGGCAAACACCTGGAGAACTCCTTCAAAATTGGCAACCGCTTCCCTGGAATCAGGCACCGATGCATTCGTTTCACAAAAGCAAGGTCCACATTCCACTAGTGTTATGCTGTCTCATTTTATGCTTTAGTCATACATTACAAAGAAGCTTTCTTACTCATATATACTGAGGACATGTTATCTTCAGCCCAAGACAATGACTCTTCAGCTAATGCCACCCAGGCAAGCCGGATGATTGGTGATGCTGAGAAGGCTGAGGAACATTCTTTCTTGAAACAGGCCAAAGTCCATTCAAAGTTCAGACCTTGGCAAAATGCAAGCTTCGTATTTATGTACACAATAATGCTATTGGAATATGGATCAACAAAATAAATACATTTCATTGCACTCTTCTGGAAATCTGCACAGACAGAAATGAAATTCAGGAAGATTCCTGTGTTGCATGCAGGAGATGTTCGCTGCAGTGATCGTGGGAGAGAGCTGCCATTAGAAAAACTGTCATGTGAATTCACAAAGCATATCAAGAACAAGACAGCACCAAAGCTGTGAAGCAAGGGTGTTTTCTCCTAAGACAGATAAGATTGCAAGAGAAGATGCTGCTTTCCACAAAGCATAGAATTTAATTTAATTTTTATTTATTTTAATTAGTAAGCAGAACTGGATATATCCACAGCCCATAACAATTCATGGAATTCCTTTGTTGTTCTTTCATACCCCTACAAGGCTTGGCAAAGGTGCCCAATGCATAATCAAATACGGCAAAGCTGCAGTTAGGTTTGTTGCAGGAAGCAAGCTTCTGAAGTCCCTGCAACAGGATAGTACATAAGTGCTGTTTCCAGTTACGAAGAGAATCCCAACAAGAATTGTTAGAACCAATAAATGACAATAGATGGCAGCTGAGACCATGAAATAGTCATCTTGCTGCTTGTCACTGCAGAAACGGCATTTCATTCGCACGGTAAGTCCGATACTTTCAGAGAACTACTTAAAGAGACGGTAGGCCTGTTGGATTCAGAATATGAGACTATTACCCCCCGAGCCTAGCCCTGTCTGCACTCCCATAGAGATGGGCACTCTTCATGCATATTTATGATGAGCCAGAACTCACCTTCTCTTCTCTCCTGCACTGCTGAGCTACTTGTAATCTTAATTGAGTGATGTATGTTGCAAAACACTAGGCAAATGTAACCTACCAAGCACCAGAAGAGAGCTAGACGAGTTTCTGTCCCCTTCAAAACTCCTTCGGCATGAACATATTGTCATAACATAGAACATATGTTATAACACATACGTTATGGAATATTGCTTTGGCCAGTTTAATTATGATTACATGCTGCACTGAATTTGTGATTTCCACTCTGTTATACTGAATCTCCAGAGCCCTTTTCTTGTGGTGTCTTTTTAATTTTCTTCAAGAATCATTGTTTGTGGATATACGCTCTAGTGAACTAGGGCATCAACTGGGATCGGCAGCACTAGATATTGAAATTGGTTGTGGAAATTTCCTTGCATTGTAACTTCAAATACTCAGGTAATTGTAATGGTATCTTGGTAAGCGTTGGAAATATCCAAATAATTTTCTGGGACGGTAGCTCTGATCAAGCAGATTTTATTTGCAATTGCAATAGTGGGCCTCCAGCAGGCAGAGGAGTTGCTAAGTTGGGGATAAGATGCTAAGAAGATGTTATGGTTTGCCAAATGAAATCAAATCATTTACGGAATCAAAAAGAAATATTGTTCCTCAAGGTGAAGATGGGGCATGGCTTACCTAGTTAGCCTCATGACCCTTTTTGGCAGTAGGTACGTATGTGAACAACCTGTTTTCAAAGATGCATCACAGACACCTGGAGAACTCCTTCAAAATTGCAACTGCTTCTCTTGAATCAGACACTGATGCATTGTTTCACAAAAGCAAGGTCCACATTCCCACTAGTGTTATGCTGTCTCATTTTATGCTTTAGTCATACATTACAAAGAAGCTTTCTTACTCATATTACTCATTACTTGCAAAATGCAAGCTTCGTATTTATGTACACAATAATACTATTGGAATATGGATCAACAAAATAAATACATTTCATTGCACTCTTCTGGAAATCTGCACAGACAGAAATGAAATTCAGGAAGATTCCTGTGTTACATGCAGGAGATGTTCGCTGCAGTGATCGTGGGAGAGAGCTGCCATTAGAAAACTGTCATGTGAATTCACAAAGCATATCAAGAACAAGACAGCACCAAAGCTGTGAAACAAGGGTGTTTTCTCCTAAGACAGATAAGATTGCAAGAGAAGATGCTGCTTTCTACAAAGCATAGAATTTTTTTTAATTTTTATTTTTTTTTTTAATTAGTAAGCAGAACTGGATATATCCACAGCCCATAACAATTCATGGAATTCCTTTGTTGTTCTTTCATACCCCTACAAAGCTTGGCAAAGATGCCCAATGCATAATCAAATACGGCAAAGCTGCAGTTAGGTTTGTCACAGGAAGCAAGCTTCTGAAGTCCCTGCAACAGGATAGTACATAAGTGCCGTTTCCAGTTCTTTAAAGACACCAGTTGTCAAGTGAACTGAGGAGATAGGAGCTCCTAAAAAGTCTGCCAATGTGAAAATGAAGTTCCTTACTGATCGTATCTGAGCTACTACCTCTAAAAACCACCACTGACTGGCAGATTACATTGTGGGAAAGGTGTTTCAGCCATCAGAACAATCAGAACAGCCTTCACGTCTTTTATTCCCTATCAGCCAACGCTTCTCTCTCCCTGCCCTGGCTCCCCATTGGCTGAGTACTGCAGGCTCACAAATTTCCCAACATTCCACTAAACATACAGATACTGGCTAAAGATGAACTGTTGCTAGCTAAGCGTATATTGCTAATTCTCACATTTGCTCATTCAGCACTAGGCCATTATTCCTGGACACCTGCTGTCCTGGGATAGAGGTAAGTTGGAAGGAAAAATGTAGGGGAGCATCACTTGCATTCCTCCTAATCCAAAAGAGGGACAGTTTGACCTCCTGTCAGAGGCCCCTTAAGTTGTTCTTTTGCTGAGGGCCTCTTGGCAAAACAGAATAGCCTATAATACAAAAGTTACAATTTTGGTACTTCTGAAGTATTTCATCCTATCTACTAAGTGTGCATAAATGTGGAATAATAAGCCACTTTCTTGCAGAGAGGCTGTGCATGCCCCGTCCCTGGAGGTGTTCAAGGCCAGGTTGGATGGGGCCCTGCGCAGCCTGCTCCGGTATTAAATGTGGCGGTTGGTGGTGCTCTGGTATTAAATGTGGTTAGATTTGCGTGTGGCAGGGGGTTTGGAGATTCATGAAGCTTGAGGTCCCTTCCAACCCTGGCCATTCTGTGATTCTGTGATTCCTCGGGCTGCTATTACTGGTGAGGAGAGCAGCTCTGTTTCCTGGGCTGATGGATGTGGTCCTGGCCCCAGAGGCATGCATTATATAGAGCGCAAGGTTCTGTTCTGTTCTATTTTGGGCCCAAACTTTTGTTACTTGCATTGTCTATAAGTGTTGACATGGTGACAGTGTCAAGCTCTTTACCAAGCTATTGGCCTTTCTGGTTTGAGCAAGAAATTGCACTTCAAGTTGGTGCACTTGTTTTTGTTTGTGGGATAATTTCTACTCCTATGGTATGGTATCCTTTTGATATTTCACAGTTGAACAACTAGAGTAATAAGGAGAGAGAGTTTTGGCAAATGCAGAAGCAATCAAAGCACAGAAAGCAAAGCTTTGTAAGTGTTCCATAGTTTGTATCATATCTGATCATAAATTGATAATCATAAATTACATAAAATATCTCCATGGCTTTACCTTCTCCAATCAAAATGGAAAGGACTCATAGCCCCTTACAGTGAGGATTATCTAGTTAGGTTTTATACACAAAGTGCTCTGGAAAACTGTAGCAATTACAAGCAGTAGAAAAAGAAACTTGAGATAATTATCATGGGCTAATACATTGTAGCTATGTAAAGAATGGAGGAGAGGCAGAATTCAGAAAGTTTTCCGAAATAGTTCCAAGACATTAAAAAAGGTTTCTTGCTAGGCTTCAACCCTTGACAGAGCTACAGACAATTTCTGTGTATGTTTTGTGATTTCTGGCAGGTCGTTTTCTCACTTACACTCATAGAATCACTCAGGTTGGAAAAGACCTTAAAAATCATCGAATCCAACCATAACCAACCATACTACTTTTGCTCTAACAACCCTCTGCTAAATCGTGTTCCTGAGCACCGCATCCAAGCGCATCTTAAAACATCCAGGGATGGTGACTCAGCCACCTCCCTGGGGAGCCCAGTGCAGTGCTTTTCTAACTTCAGCTCTGAGAAAAGGACAAAAATTCATTTGGGATTCTTACGACCTTCTACTGTAAATCTCTGAATTCTGTATGGATGGGGCCTTATAAATATTTCTATAATCAGTCAAAGCACAGTAAAGCATATAAATTTTTTTCCTACAGGTTAAATACTGCTGATTAGCTGCTTACTTTTTAGAAAGTTCTCTGTCCTTAGTATTTACACAAGTCTTTTTCTGACCTGCTGTAAGCCCGTTAGTCCAAACCATATACATGCCATATACATGGACATATAGTCCAAACAGATAAGGAGTCTAATTTTAGAGCTGGAGATAGTGTAACACTGTTACTAGTTGATACTTGCTATTTCCTTGCATTCCAGGATTATGTAATAAACAAAAGAACTGCCTCATAGAAGAGAATGACTTTTTTTTTTAGGGGGGGGGAAGGGGGGAGACAGGGGGTTTTGGGAGGGCTGAGTTGGTTGTTTTAGCTTGGTTGTTCTGTTTTTCTGTCTGCTTCCAAGTGACTTCAGTATATGTCCATCTCAGAAATCTGTTTGTATTATGATCTTTAATGCAAATATGAAAAATATTTACTACAGACACCTTTTCACTGATATTCTGATACTTCCCTCAACTAAGGAAACCTCATTATTCTTCAACAGGTCCTCTACAAACTAATTAGTAGAGAAGAAGCCACTGGGAGTAACAAACAATTAAGAGGCCACGGCCACCTGAGGGAAACCTCATGGTGTTTTGTTTTGGCCAAGGAAAACCAGTTGATCATTTTCAGAACTTGCATAAAGTAATAAATAAATAAATAAAAATGATAAAAATAAATAGTAATAATAATTAAATAAAAGTAAGAAAAGACCATTCAAGCTGCATGAAAATAAAATCATGGATTCTCACTACCACTGTTGCTGTATTTGCTTATAAAGCCAAGATCATGGCCTCAATCTACTGTGTAAAACTGCATAATTTGACATGCTGTCTTCCTCTAAAGAGGGGTTAAAAACACAAATGAAATCTTAGAATCCATTTGAAAATCAATTTTACTTGATTTCCCTTAACTTCAATAATACAATGAAACCCAACCTTCAGTTAAAAGGATGAGTAACATGAGCAAACGTGGATTAATAACTGGTATAACTAAGTGATATTATTCTATAGACTTCAAAGGGGTCTGCCTTCTGAATATCACCAGATTTTACAAAAGATCATTCAGATCCACGCTTTAAACGTATGCTATCAAAATAAGCTCAACTAGCTTACAAAAATGACTAGGCATTTTCACTTTCAATAGATACGATTTAAAATGATACCTTTAAAGTAGTGACCATCATTTCTAGCCTCGCTATATTAACTACATCTCAAGAATAAGGATTGCGCTCATGGAAAAATCAGGTAGTGAATGTCAGTCTTACTGAGAAGACTAACGGTCATCACTTTATCTAAAAATAATAAAACATGGATCACACAAATATACGTTTTCTTGTCTGGAAAAAAGCAAGAATTTTCAGAAGGAGCATAAAATCACAAGCAGCATGGATGCTCAGATTTTGTATATTCAAAGGCAAAAAAAGAATTCTCATAGAAAATATCCATAGAAAATATGTAATCCTTTATCGCCTTTGGAGAAACAGCATGCATGCAAGAGCAGTTGGTGAATCAGGTGCTAGAGGAGTACTGCTTTGTCTTCTCCACAAGTCAGTTCTTTCCACTTAAACAATTTATAAACAGAATTAGGTAATGTTGGAGGAAGGTCAAAGCACTGGATTCAGTACCAAAAAACATTCAATGCTGCCAAGCTCTTTTAAAACAGCTAAAAAGAAAATATTTGATTTTACTGTACATCAGAAATACTTGAAGGAAAGATATCTTTATACTCTAGATCATCAAAAGCCCAAAAGGTAATGCTAAGTCCCAGTGCTACTGATGATACAAAAAATGAAAAATTGTCTTTTAATGCAAATACAAATTACATATCTTTTCAGAGATATCAAAGGAAGAAAAAGAGGCTGGAGGGTCACCTGAGATAGTCAACCTGTCTCCGATACTGTGAGCTCCTCCATCAAGACAAAAAAGAAGGGCTGTTGCTCTAGGTGACAACCTTCCGAGGCAAAAAGAGGGCCTGATATGTAAACCAGATCCAACACATTCCACATCCACAGTCTTTGGTTTCCCTGGAGAAAGGGTAAGAGGCATAAAAATGCAGATGTAAATAACATAAATATGCTCAAAGTGACGGTATGGGGCCAGAGCAATGGGAATCTGTGCCCTGATATGCAATTAAGTCATTTTTAAGTTTTAAAAATTACGTAAGCAACAAGGAAGTTCTTGACTACCTGATCAGATTGAATCAGGGTGGCAATAGATCTCATCAGCTCAGTGTGAAGACGAGGTAGTAGTACTGTCTGGACACCAGAGGAAGGAAAGGACTGCGTGGAAAAGTTTGCACTTTCATAAATGCATGGGAAAAGAAACAAAAAAAAGGAGGAGGAAAGGACCAAATCTGAGAATAAGGCAGAGAGAGAGGAGTGAATACAGCTGAGATTCATCCCAGCAAGAAACTTATGAATGGATAGATGACTCTGGGGAGATGAAGTTAGCTACGCCACCAAACGTGCAGATAGAGATGGCAAACGATACAGAAAACAGAATCAGATGAAAGTAAAACTTGGAGTTCTAAAATGTCCCCACATAATCACGGCCAAGCTTTCTTTGAGCAAACCCAAAATCATGCTTTCTTTCTTGTTAACCTAGTCCGAGGTCAATGTTCATAGTCCAGAATAATGTCTGAAGCCAAAATGGAGTACCAAGGTAAAATCAAGCATCTGTAAACAAGGGTAGGAATATCAGATGAAGAGCCAGAAATGTAGTTGAAAGGCAGGCAGTGCCCAGGGATTTGAGATACAGGGCACAGACTTCACCCAACTGCACACGCTACTGCAACTGAAGGGCATGGGAAGCCTCTTCAGCCCTCTGATTACTATTAAACCTCGGGAGAGGAGATCCTAATGGAAAAGAAATGAGATTCAAGCCAATTACAAATGAAAATCCTTTCATTCAGCTGCGTTTGCCATGCTGTCCAGATGTTCTCTCCCAGATAACAGTAATTTTTCTAAAAGTGTGATTTTAAGCCTTATTTTCTTTTCCACTAAAAGCTTCTACTGGGAGAAGGGAAATTCTGAGCTTTCTGTTGACATTACGTTTGTCTGCAGGGCCCATAATATGACTTAATTGCATATCAGGGCACAGATTCCCATTGCTCTGGCCCCATACCATCCCTTTGAGCAGTGCGTTAAATGCAGCACATTTCAGATCAAAAGCCAAATGCCTTCACCATGCAACCCCTACTGTGAGTGCCTCACAGAACATGAATTCCTCTATGACTGCAATGCACCCTGAGCCTTCTGAGTCCATAGGATGGCACTGTTTAGGCCTCTCATGCTGCTGCTGAGACCTTCAGCTCCAATTCTATCTGATCCAGACTGAATCTTCCTCGTTCATTTGTCAGTCCATCACCAAGAAAAAGCCCAGTCCCTCTGCAAACAGATGCAACAAGGGAACCCCAGGTTATGAAGGCAATATTTACATCCAGGTGAAGTTTCTCACTTTTACTTAGGGCCAGCCTGACTTCCTTGCTGGCATCCCAGTCGTCCCACTGCCAAGGCCCCTCACCTCTTCTGCAAAACGCAAGTGCAGCAGTGCTTCTTCCTTGACAGGGGACAGGTAACAGGAGGAGGCCCCTGGCCTCACCCCATTATTCAACTGTTTTGAGAGAAAGTGTGTGTGCTCATCCACTAGAAAAAGTGGCTTTTTGCATTAGGGGCTTCTCAAATAAAGCTTATGTACAGTTCAATGAGTGCTTTGAAAATTTAGGCTGTTTAAAATGATTCTGATTTTGTAAGAATCAATTCGTATAGAGTCTACACTTCCTGAACGATTGAACTAACATTGTATTCCTCATAAACATAAATGGAATTTTAATCAATACACGTGTTGTATGTTTACACAATCCCAACTCACCCTTCTGAAACATTCTTTTGACCTTTCTGATCACAAGAGTAGTGCACTGAGTGCAGGTGTCCAGTTGTGGAAAGGCCTGCCATAATGCTGATGTGTGGTATGAAACTGGGGTGCTAGACACAACTAGTTCCAGCCCACTGCTACTCACTCCTACTGCCCCACAGGACCCATTAGCCAATGGGCAGGCAGCTCAGAGGGAGTGGAGCTCAGAAGAAAGATCCCAGAAAAGAGTGGGAACACCTTGTGAGAAGGTCATGGAGAAGGTGCTATGTGCCCCCAGCAGCGCTCACCCTGCAGCTCCTGAAGAGCGTATGCTGGATCAGGGAGAGGTGTGAGGAGGAAGGGAGAGCGGAGAGGAGCTACTCTGCGACAGATGAAGGAGTCAGAAATGGAGGGGTGAGGAAGACCTGCTGAGCAGGGAATGGGATGAATAAATGAAATTTATTTTCCCTAAGTTAAATTTGTTTTACATCTGAGGTAATATTCCCATGGGCTTTCCCCTCTCTCCCTGGCTTTCTGTGCAGGGGGAGTGAGAGAGAGGCTGAGGGAGTGTTTGGTGGCCATAAAATCAACACACCAAATACACTGTGGCAAAAGCAATAGAAAATCAATATACATTGATTAAGTTGACCAGTTACAGTCTCAGCACCGCGATTACTAGGAAGTCAGGTAGATCTTGGTGCATTATACAATAGATGTTCTTACTGATGGTGTCGATTGCCTAAGCAAATTAGGCCTTTGAAGAGCAAATTGTACAGCTGATTCAATGTGTATGTATGAGGTCTGCTTCAACAGTAACGGCTCCTATTTGATTATATCAGTCCACAATATCAGAGGCCGATGCTGGTGGTGTGACAATAGAGGATGAACCTTCTCAACAGTATTCCATTAAAGGTATATTACATACCTGTATATATACATACATCTATACAGGTGTATTAGTGTTTAGTGTATTCAGCTAACATTTTGACAGTTACCTGCTCTTTTTTCTTTTTTTTTTCTTCCCCCAAGACTGTTTTTATGATTTTCCAGGATCAAAGAACATCTATAACAATTAATTTTCCATAGATCATTTCTTCTTTTTTTCATAATGTTGCGTTCCCTTACTTTCTGGCTCCAAACTTTGCTTCTACAATGCAAAGGGATTCCAGCCACCACATGCATACAGCCAAGACATTTTAGTGTGAATTAGATACTCAGGCATACACAACCTGTAACCCACATGCTACGTGTATCGCAACTCAACTTGCACCCCCTACAGCTGTATCTATCATGGCAGCAGCTCTACCCTGATGAGTGGCCAGGCCTAGCCCAGAGTCACAGCAAGGCTTGCAGAGCAGCGCTGAAAAAGAAAGCAACAGAACTGAGAAAAGGCTGTCTCCTTAAGAAAATATTTTAAACAAAGTCACATGGCACAAGAATGTAATGACAGTGCTTTCTAATGGGATATAAACGCCATAGCAGGTAAACGCACAAGACCACATGACCATATCTAACAGGTAACCATACATAACCTACAAGAACCATAGCAGCAGGTAATGAAGAAAAATTAGCTCACCCCTTCCAAAAACTAGTAACAACTCAAAAGAAGAGCAAACTCAGAGAGACACTGCTCCCTCTGCTGCTAACAGAGCATTGATTGAGCTCTGACTGATCATCTGAGGTGAGCAATGAATCAGCCACGGGAACACAGGTGAAGGCAATTCAGTTGTGTTGCCAGAAGGGATGGAGCCTGGCTCCACCTCTCCTAGGCCCATTTAAGAGCTGACTGGTAGTGGGGAAGGATCTCTTCTGGAGATCCATTCCACTGGAGTTTCATAAGCAAGCCCAGGATACAGGTAAGACTTCTATCCTTTCTGCTTTGGTGTAATAACTGCGTAGCCAAGCCCTTTGGTACATTTCATCGCTATAACATCTGTCCTTTCATTGATTGTACATACGTGCATTTGTGAAAAATTACTGTCAAAGGTGAAGCACAGGAAGAGTAATATTTCATCCAAAATCGCTGGTGAACACCTTGAGAACTCACTAGGAGTGGCAACCGCTGCTATTGAACAACCCTGATGTATCAATTTCACAACAGCAAGGTCTAACATCCCACTAGTTTTTGTTGCTCCCTGTTTTTCATGTTTTTACAAAAATATGTAAAACATGCATTTTATTATTTATATATAGTAAGTTTACTATTGATTTTATATGCAGCCCATGGCAATTCCTGTTACTCTGTGCAGCCCAGGTAAGCCAAAGTGTTAGACAACCATGCTCTAGATTAATAAAGGACAATGAGAAAACCCTGATCTTAGAATGATCAAATATTGTTGTATGTGGAAACTGTACGTGCTTTTTTTTTTTTTTTTTCTTTTTTTTTTCTCCATATACTGTAAAAAATCAGTTTACAGTGTGTATCTAATTACCGGCCAAAGGGAATAGAACCTTGTATGTACCACGTGGGAACTCATCTAAAACACGAAAAGAACTTCCCAGAGGATAAACTAGTGGGGGGGAAAAAAAAAAAATTATCTTTTGCGATTAATTGTGACGAATGGATGTCAGAAAAGGAGAAAAAACACAACCATCTAGGAAATGTAAGGGTTAATGAAAGGTAATATGTTGCTTCATGGCAATAGTAACACTTTTCTGATCATACAAAACAGGGCATGACAGTCAGCAGTATGCTAGGGTTGCATGTAAACTGGAGAAGTATGAAAAGGCAACTGCAAATTGTACTATTTGTTACTGAAAGTTGTAAGGAGCAGGATTATCTGTTTTGTACCTTCCTCAAGGCAGTCTAATTTTTCTATAGAGGAAGGTAGGGAAGGTGGTGGTTTTTTTCACTATTTCTGCTATTCTAATGTCCTTCTCTGATTGAACTGTATCTCATTCTTCTCCTGTTCACAGTATGTTGTGCATTTCTATATCACAAGGCTTTTAACTTTTTATAACTACCATAAACATAGCAAGTTGTTTTTTCTTTTGTTTGTTTTGATTTGGTTTTTATTTGGTAAGGCTAAAAACCAATTCTACTAAGATTCTAGGCTTGTCCTACCTGAAACCCACAGGACACGCACAGCCCGGCTCAGCTCACACTTGCGCCTGCTCACCCTGCCACATCATCTGCCTCCTGGAGCAGCCCAGCCTGGCCAAGGGGCACAGGGAGGGCGTAGTGCAGTGCAGACAAATAGCATGGCCCCGTGCTTAATGCTTTGCAAGAAAATGGTGTCAGCTTTCAAAGATTACAATTTGAAAATATATGAATTTGGAAAGGGTCTAGAGGCCCAACAGGAGAATCATCCTGGGATGGAACAAAGTATGCTGACCGTTTTAAAGGCTGTAGATGCAAATATATGTTCCTTTCATCTTATTTTATTTATTTTTAATTAGGGAGAACCCTTGCTAACTTATCTTGTTTTATAAGGCTTTGTTTTGCAAGCAGGTGTTCCACTTGGGCTCTGTATCATGTGCTGGCTGCACGGATACAGCATGCAGGTGGAAAAAAATGCTGCAGACTCTGAAGAGAGTAAAAGCAGGAGGAAGGCTGCAGTGGAGGAGAGAGGAAAGATGCACTTGGAAGCGGGGAATGCCCTGCTGATATGTTTTGAAAGCACTGCAGGCAGACTCCTTCCCAGAATTTCATCCCTCTCTCAAGGTCAGTAAGTAATACTGTGCTTGCTTAGAGAGCTGCTGGTTTAGCTTACTAGTGCTCCTATTGCACTTGCTTAGGGAGTTTCTGCTTGCCATCTTCTGGGGCTATCAAAAATGGATACCTGTGTGTGTGCATATGCCAAATAAAACTCATAACTCTGTGCTGCTCTGACTGTGTAGTTTGCTTGCCTCTGCTCCTGAGACACCCCGTCTCTCCAATGCAAACCTATCCTGAAACAATATTATAGGCAGAAACACATTGCAAAATGTGCTGCACATCAAGAAATGCTCTGTAAAAACAAAACAGCAGAACTGGAAATAGCCTGTCACCTTAACAAATTAATTAATGCTCCTGGATGGCAATGGCTCCAGGCTCATACTGAGGCCAGCTCCATCTAATAAATAGAATGTGGGCAAAAAAGCAATACCATACATTAATGACAAGTATTGTAGAGAATATTTGAAACACTTGAAAGAAGACCTCTAGGAGATCTGCATTTCAATAATAAGCCAAAGCAGTAAGTGAGGGAGGAAGGAGGGAAGGAATATTTCTGTTCTTTCCGGGGTAAAGTCATTCATTACTCTCCAAGAAAAAGGTTTTATACAATGTAATACGGGTAGATACAGGTGTGTGAAATCAAACCTGTACAGGGAAAGGCCCACAACAGCAATCAGATGTGCATAGAGTGGGGTAAAGCAATATGAAAACCATGGTATCACTGCACTCAAAAAAAAAAAAAAAAAAAAAGAAGGTTCGTCTTGAATATAGGAAAGTGCTGTCAGCAGCAGTACATATAGTGTTGCAAAAACACTGAGGTCTACAATGCAATAGGAGCCAGTTTGGGGAATGTAATAGCTGTCTTACCCTGAATAACTGCAATTCACAGAAATCTGTGATTCTCTAAGAAATGTGGATAGTAACACCTACACTCACAGGGGTGAATGGGATCCTTTTAGCTAACTCAAAAGGTATATTACATACCTGTATATATACATACATCTATACAGGTGTATTAGTGTTTAGTGTATTCAGCTAACATTTTGACAGTTACCTGCTGTTTTTTTGTTTGTTTGTTTGTTTCCCCAAGGCTATTTTTATGATTTTCCAGGATCAGAGAACATCTATAACAATTAATTTTCCATAGATCATTTCTTCTTTTTTCCATAATGTTGCGTTCCCTTACTTTCTGGCTCCGAACTTTGCTTCTACAATGCAAAGGGATTCCAGCCACCACATGCATACAGCCAAGACATTTTAATGTGAATTAGATACTCAGGCATACACAACCTGTAACCCACATGCTACGTGTATCGCAACTCAACTTGCACCCCCTACAGCTGTATCTATCATGGCAGCAGCTCTACCCTGATGAGTGGCCAGGCCTAGCCCAGAGTCACAGCAAGGTTTGCAGAGCAGCGCTGAAAAAGAAAGCAACAGAACTGAGAAAAGGCTGTCTCCTTAAGAAAATATTTTAAACAAAGTCACATGGCACAAGAATGTAATGACAGTGCTTTCTAATGGGATACAAGCGCCACAGCAGGTAACCGTACAAGACCACATGACCATACCTAACAGGTAACCACCATACATAACCTACAAGAACCATAGCAGCAGGTAATGAAGAAAAATTAGCTCACCCCTTCCAGAAACTAGTAACAACTCAAAAGAAGAGCAAACTCAGAGAGACACTGCTCCCTCTGCTGCTAACACTTAAATAATAGCACCTTTTCCAGTCATTGCTTGCACCTGAGCTCCCTGGGATAGCCTTGACCTCTCAACTAATGTTCAATCATTGGTTCAGGCTGTGAAGGGATGGAGTGCAGCAGAGTTGCCAGGTCACAGCCTGACCCAAAGAGTGAGTAGGTCAGGGGTGAACTCCTGCTGTTTTGGAAACGTGAAGTACAACGTGCATCGTGATGCAGGTACAGTACCTATCAATGATGTGATTGACAGGTGATTGTTGCAAGGTGGCTTCTTATGGTTCTGTTGGAACAGTAGTTGATGTTCCTTCTGGAGGCTTATCTTCTTCAGTTGGGGTTTGGGTTCACTGGTTCCCAGAATTTCAGCACTCCACCACCTGGTGTCATGACATACCCTCGTAGACACTGAAGCACGCTGAAGTGTTGATGCTGCTACCAGTGGTCCTGTGGACTTCACAGCCTCAAGGGGAGTAGTGCAGATGTTTGAAAGGTCTGAGGAGTGGTGGGTCTGCCTTCAGTGGTAGGACACAGGCTGCGTTTTGGTCTTGAGTCAAACACCTCCACTTGTGCTGGGGCATGTCCTGGCCTTTGGTCCAACATCCGTTGTCCTGATATCTGGGGCTGGATCACTATATCAGGTACTACAGGGGGGTGGGGGTTCTAATTTGCCATGTGGACATGTTTAATGCTCTCTTTGTGATGAAAATTGGAGTGTCAGCTACTATCTTTACTGGCCGTGTAGTGATAACCATAGGGTTTACCTCTAACAAATTCCTCCAAGGTGCAAGTAGATGACACCGTTTCAGTCCTACTTGCACTTCCAAGGCCATTTCACCTTGTGTTTCTGAGGCTCTAGGTCCTCAAGGGAAGGGAGCACAAGGTGATTCATGGTGCCAACTTGTGGCTTGAGTAAGGTGTCCTTGCCTTAATTTGTATCCTAAGTGGGGAGGCCCAAGTGGTCTGCAATGTTCCTGAAGCACTGGGTCTGCCATCTCCTGGTCTCTCCTTCAAGTCCCACAAGGTTTCACCCCTGCAAGTCCACACCTGCAAGGACTATGAATCTGCCTTCAGAGTGGCCTTCAGGATCCCATTGGATCTATTAGGCCTGCTCCCATTGGCTTACAGGGCAGGTGGAACCACCATTTGATGCTGTGGTCTTGGCCCTCTTCTTCCCAGTTGCGTCCATGAAATGCATTCCTTGGTTACTCTTGATGACCTGAGGAGTCCTGTATGATCCCATCAACCTAATTAGTGCTGTAATGGCATAGGTTTGGTTTTTCTTTGGTACGAGGATCAGCTTGAATCAGTCCATTCATTGTATCAGAATATGATAGGGCATATCTTGCCCCCTCAGATCAAGAAAGGAGACCTATATAATCAAACTGCCTTTACTGTAGTGGGTCGTGCCCTCTACTAAGATGGGCTGTTGTTTCCAGCAGAGGTCTTGGTCTCATTTGCGAGCAAGTGTCACAGTCCTGATGTTCTTTGATGATATGCAATACTCTACGGGCAGCCCACGTGCTTTGGCCACTGCCCATATGTCCTGCCTGTCGTATTTCTGATGCATCCAGTGGGCTATGTCTTCTGCTGATGTATTTTCCAGCCATCTAACTTGAGCCAGTGTGTCAGCTTCATCGTTGTCCAGCAACTGCAAGGACTGATGTCCTGAGACGTAGTATGTTCATACAGTCCCGTGCCTAACCATGTTCCATATATCAACCCACATATCTTTGCTCGAGACAGGTCCAATCCTGAGTGGCCCACTGTACTATTCAGAGCGTGAGCCCTCAGTGCACTGCTCGGCTTTCTGTGCAGATGTTCGGTGTACTCTCCCCCGGCTCTTGAGTTATAACCATCCGCATGGCTTGTAGCTCAGCCCAATGGTTACTCCATCCATCCCCCTCTTCAAACCATACTGTTTTGGTTGAGGGGATGCTATGTGATGGCTCTTCACCTCCTTGGATTCCCTCTGCTGGATCCAACTGTGTCCAAAGTGTCATTTGGAACAGGCTATTTCCCCTCCTGTATGGGGAGGAGACCGTTGTAAGGCTCCCTGTAAGGAGGGACCCTTCTCTGCGCAAGTGACCATCATTTCCTTGGGCGTCTCACTGTGATATATTACCAGCCTGAGTCTCTTCTGCAGTGAAGATGATGACAGTCTTGACTATTTCTTTTTGCCCACCTGGGAGTCCACACTGCTTTGTACTCGTGATCCAGCATGGTTGTGGCAAAAAAAAATGTTTTTGCGTGGCCCTTTAAAATGCCTTTACCATCCAATCGATAATACATCTTTCTCTTAGTCTGAACTCTCCCAGATTGGTTTGGAGAGTCAATATGTACTCTGGAACTGGGGCGACAGATGCCCTGTACTCCTGGGGTGGGAAACACCCAAATACCAATTTCAAGCACATTTGGTTTACAGGGATCATCCACCCTCTGAATCCACCTATCATTGCCCATTTTCAGTTGACATGAATACAACCTTTGCAAATCTTCTTGTGGAATGTATAGAGTTGCAGTTGGAATTCAACTGAAAGAAAAATTTGGTCATGTCTCTTTAACAGATTTTCATAAGCTCTATCTTATCGGAGAAAAACATCCTTCTGTTCACAGTTACACCAAGTTCATGTTGTCATTCATATCACTTTTTTGGTTGTACATTGTATGGGAACTGCTGAATGATGGCCTGAACCTGTGATTGATCATCTGAGGTGAGCAATGAGTCAGCCACAGGAACACAGGTGAAGGCAATTCAGTTGTGTTGCCAGAAGGGATGGAGCCTGGCTCCACCTCTCCTAGGCCCATTTAAGAGCTGACTGGCAGTGGGGAAGGATCTCTTCTGGAGATCCATTCCACTGGAGTTTCATAAGCAAGCCCAGGATACAGGTAAGACTTCTATCCTTTCTGCTTTGGTGTAATAACTGCGTAGCCAAGCCCTTTGGTACATTTCATCGCTATAACATCTGTCCTTTCGTTGATTGTACATACGTGCATTTGTGAAAAATTACTGTCAAAGGTGAAGCACAGGAAGAGTAACATTTCATCCAAAATCGCTGGTGAACACCTTGAGAACTCACTAGGAGTGGCAACCGCTGCTATTGAACAACCCTGATGTATCAATTTCACAACAGCAAGGTCTAACATCCCACTAGTTTTTGTTGCTCCCTGTTTTTCATGTTTTTACAAAAATATGTAAAACATGCATTTTATTATTTATATATAGTAAGTTTACTATTGATTTTATATGCAGCCCATGGCAATTCCTGTTACTCTGTGCAGCCCAGGTAAGCCAAAGTGTTAGACAACCATGCTCTAGATTAATAAAGGACAAAGAGAAAACCCTGATCTTAGAATGATCAAATATTGTTGTATATGGAAACTGTACGTGCTT
The DNA here is from genome assembly GCF_951394365.1 of Tetrao urogallus. Lineage (NCBI taxonomy): Eukaryota > Metazoa > Chordata > Aves > Galliformes > Phasianidae > Tetrao > Tetrao urogallus. The sequence continues at coordinate 5,928,442 of NC_136819.1, forward strand.
TTTTTTTCTTTTTTTTTTTTCTCCATATACTGTAAAAAATCAGTTTACAGTGTGTATCTAATTACCGGCCAAAGGGAATAGAACCTTGTATGTACCACGTGGGAACTCACCTAAAACATGAAAAGAACTTCCCAGAGGATAAACTAGTGGGGAAAAAAAAAAAAAAAAAATTATCTTTTGCGATTAATTGTGACGAATGGATGTCAGAAAAGGAGAAAAAACACAACCATCTAGGAAATGTAAGGGTTAATGAAAGGTAATATGTTGCTTCATGGCAATAGTAACACTTTTCTGATCATACAAAACAGGGCATGACAGTCAGCAGTATGCTAGGGTTGCATGTAAACTGGAGAAGTATGAAAAGGCAACTGCAAATTGCACTATTTGTTACTGAAAGTTGTAAGGAGCAGGATTATCTGTTTTGTACCTTCCTCAGGGCAGTCTAATTTTTCTATAGAGGAAGGTAGGGAAGGAGGTGGTTTCTTTCACTATTTCTGCTATTCTAATGTCCTTCTCTGATTGAACTGTATCTCATTCTTCTCCTGTTCACAGTATGTTGTGCATTTCTATATCACAAGGCTTTTAACTTTTTATAACTACCATAAACATAGCAAGTTGTTTTTTCTTTTGTTTGTTTTGATTTGGTTTTTATTTGGTAAGGCTAAAAACCAATTCTACTAAGATTCTAGGCTTGTCCTACCTGAAACCCACAGGACACGCACAGCCCAGCTCAGCTCATACTTGCGCCTGCTCACCCTGCCACATCATCTGCCTCCTGGAGCAGCCCAGCCTGGCCAAGGGGCACAGGGAGGGCGTAGTGCAGTGCAGACAAATAGCATGGCCCCGTGCTTAATGCTTTGCAAGAAAATGGTGTCAGCTTTCAAAGATTACAATTTGAAAATATATGAATTTGGAAAGGGTCTAGAGGCCCAACAGGAGAATCATCCTGGGATGGAACAAAGTATGCTGACCGTTTTAAAGGCTGTAGATGCAAATATATGTTCCTTTCATCTTATTTTATTTATTTTTAATTAGGGAGAACCCTTGCTAACTTATCTTGTTTTATAAGGCTTTGTTTTGCAAGCAGGTGTTCCACTTGGGCTCTGTATCATGTGCTGGCTGCACGGATACAGCATGCAGGTGGAAAAAAATGCTGCAGACTCTGAAGAGAGTAAAAGCAGGAGGGAGTAGCTGCAGTGGAGGAGAGAGCAAAGATCCTCGCTGTTATCAAATATATATTCAGTTTTTATCAAAGGACGCAATGGGGCTATTGGAATTTCTAACTTATCTCGCCTTTCCTTCATTCCTGGTAGTTCCACCTGAGGAAAAGTTTTTTTCTCGAGGCAAACTATGGGTGACGTTATGGCTGGCATGCTTACACCTTAGCAGTTCCTTAAAAGCCATTTGCAACAAAGCCGAATTACATTTCTCTCTTTCTAATTGTTCCTCAAGGTTCACTATTGGATTCTGCAGAGTTTTCACCAATTCTTGTGTTACTTTAACCGATTCCTGTAGTGCTTCTATGGTTTGGAGTTCTGCCGAATGCTTTCCATCTCGAAACTCCACGGCTGCTTTTAAAGTAGCCCCGAGTACGGCACAAATAAACGACTTTCCTTTTCCAGCTCGGGTACGAGCATTGTTTTGCAGAACACTAATACGGTCCGAAACACTCTGCAAGTTATACCAGTTCTGTCGTGCCCAATCCATACCTGATAAAGAGGGTCGAGCACCATGTTTTTCTAAAAGATCAAATAATACATCTTCACTTTTCATGGTGGCAATGCTGTCGCTCATTTTTTCAATACAATGAGAGACCTACACTAAGGGAGGTAAAGGTGTACGTATTCAAAAGCTCAAGTGACTCCTCATCTCCCCAGGGAAACACACACTTTTCAAATGCTAATGCTCAAAGTTAATGCTCTTCCCTTTCTCTGAGGGGAGCACACAAAAAGGTCCAAATTTCACACTTCAGTTACAAGATACTTAAATCACAAAATGCAGAGAGGTCTTCCCGAGGAGGCACACACGTAATCAAAATTAATTCATACGTCCCCGAGAGGCATACAGATAAACTGTAAAGTTTCAGAATGCGGAGCGGTCTTCCTGGAGAAGGACTCACGTCTAAGTTCTCAAAAACATCCCTCCATGCAACTCCAGGAGGTACACAGAGAAAAAAAAGTTTCAAACTATATCTGGAAGGACAACACTCTCACAGCGGGTATCCTGCAACGACTACGCCATTAAATAAATGTCTCGCTCCAACTTATAGGAGGGAGAGGAGGTTCTTTTATTATCTATATACCCGGCGTGAGATTAAGAAGCAACGGTTCAAATGTTGGTCCAAGCAGTTTATTACAGATCTTAATCAGGCGAAATGGGGAAGGGGAGAACGGACACTATTATGAATTAGGGTAATGGGGGAAGGAGGGCGATAGAAAAGAAGAAGCAAGGAGTCTTTATAGGCAGCAAGAGGGACATAGTCACCACCATGGATCCAGCGTGGTTCGTAGTTCAGTCTTTGATCTTCAGTAGTGGTGGGTCGTCGGGCATTGTTGTTCTATTGACGACAAAGGACGACGACCATGGCGATGATGGCCCCTTTTCAATGGTTTCAAAGTGGTCTTTGCAGTGACAGCTCAAATCCAAAGTGGTTGAGTCAGCTCTCCTTTGAGTGGCAGCTTCTGGCTCTGGGATCTCAGCAGAAAACTCCTGTTCTTATCTTCCTGGCCTTGCCAGCAGATAAGAGGGAGCAGGGAGACACCAACTTGTATCTTGCCTTCGCAGGATACAATGGCATTGTCCCTCAGTCTTCCATAGCAAACAGGAGTTATTTGGTAACAGGCTACATCTTCTGCCACTAAACAGTCCTGAGCACTATCTTCCGAAGGCAAACAGTTCCAAAGATGTAAATTTGTCCACACAGCGATGTTGATTGCCACACAACATTCATCACTTGCCTCCTCAACAAATTACCTAAGGAAGCAAACTTTGAGCCAGAAAAACAAAGAAGGATTCTCACACCTCAGTATGAGCCTTGAGAGGTTGCCATCCAGGAGACCACAGCATCAAATGGTGGTTCCACCTGCCCTGTAAGCCAATGGGAGCAGGCCTAATAGATCCAATGGGATCCTGAAGGCCACTCTGAAGGCAGATTCATAGTCCTTGCAGGTGTGGACTTGCAGGGGTGAAACCTTGTGGGACTTGAAGGAGAGACCAGGAGATGGCAGACCCAGTGCTTCAGGAACATTGCAGACCACTTGGGCCTCCCCACTTAGGATACAAATTAAGGCAAGGACACCTTACTCAAGCCACAAGTTGGCACCATGAATCACCTTGTGCTCCCTTCCCTTGAGGACCTAGAGCCTCAGAAACACAAGGTGAAATGGCCTTGGAAGTGCAAGTAGGACTGAAACGGTGTCATCTACTTGCACCTTGGAGGAATTTGTTAGAGGTAAACCCTATGGTTATCACTACACGGCCAGTAAAGATAGTAGCTGACACTCCAATTTTCATCACAAAGAGAGCATTAAACATGTCCACATGGCAAATTAGAACCCCCACCCCCCTGTAGTACCTGATATAGTGATCCAGCCCCAGATATCAGGACAACGGATGTTGGACCAAAGGCCAGGACATTGTGCCCCAGCACAAGTGGAGGTGTTTGACTCAAGACCAAAACGCAGCCTGTGTCCTACCACTGAAGGCAGACCCACCACTCCTCAGACCTTTCAAACATCTGCACTACTCCCCTTGAGGCTGTGAAGTCCACAGGACCACTGGTAGCAGCATCAACACTTCAGCGTGCTTCAGTGTCTACGAGGGTATGTCATGACACCAGGTGGTGGAGTGCTGAAATTCTGGGAACCAGTGAACCCAAACCCCAACTGAAGAAGATAAGCCTCCAGAAGGAACATCAACTACTGTTCCAACAGAACCATAAGAAGACCACCTTGCAACAATCACCTGTCAATCACATCATTGATAGGTACTGTACCTGCATCACGATGCACGTTGTACTTCACGTTTCCAAAACAGCAGGAGTTCACCCCTGACCTACTCACTCTTTGGTTCAGGCTGTGACCTGGCAACTCTGCTGCACTCCATCCCTTCACAGCCTGAACCAATGATTGAACATTAGTTGAGAGGTCAAGGCTATCCCAGGGAGCTCAGGTGCAAGCAATGACTGGAAAAGGTGCTATTATTTAAGTGTTAGCAGCAGAGGGAGCAGTGTCTCTCTGAGTTTGCTCTTCTTTTGAGTTGTTACTAGTTTCTGGAAGGGGTGAGCTAATTTTTCTTCATTACCTGCTGCTATGGTTCTTGTAGGTTATGTATGGTTACCTGTTAGGTATGGTCATGTGGTCTTGTACGGTTACCTGCTGTGGCGCTTGTATCCCATTAGAAAGCACTGTCATTACATTCTTGTGCCATGTGACTTTGTTTAAAATATTTTCTTAAGGAGACAGCCTTTTCTCAGTTCTGTTGCTTTCTTTTTCAGCGCTGCTCTGCAAACCTTGCTGTGACTCTGGGCTAGGCCTGGCCACTCATCAGGGTAGAGCTGCTGCCATGATAGGTACAGCTGTAGGGGGTGCAAGTTGAGTTGCGATACACGTAGCATGTGGGTTACAGGTTGTGTATGCCTGAGTATCTAATTCACATTAAAATGTCTTGGCTGTATGCATGTGGTGGCTGGAATCCCTGTGCATTGTAGAAGCAAAGTTTGGAGCCAGAAAGTAAGGGAACGCAACATTATGAAAAAAAGAAGAAATGATCTATGGAAAATTAATTGTTATAGATGTTCTTTGATCCTGGAAAATCATAAAAATAGCCTTGGGGAAACAAACAAACAAACAAAAAAACAGCAGGTAACTGTCAAAATGTTAGCTGAATACACTAAACACTAATACACCTGTATAGATGTATGTATATATACAGGTATGTAATATACCTTTTGAGTTAGCTAAAAGGATCCCATTCACCCCTGTGAGTGTAGGTGTTACTATCCACATTTCTTAGAGAATCACAGATTTCTGTGAATTGCAGTTATTCAGGATAAGACAGCTATTACATTCCCCAAACTGGCTCCTATTGCATTGTAGACCTCAGTGTTTTTGCAACACCGTGTGTACCGCTGCTGACAGCACTTTCCTATATTCAAGACGAACCTTCTTTTTTTTTTGAGTGCAGTGATACCATGGTTTTCATATTGCATGGAAATATACTGAAGCCACTTGGAAGCGGACAGAAAAACAGAACAACCAAGCTAAAACAACCAACTCAGCCCTCCCAAAACCCCCCGTCTCCCGCCCCTAAAAAAAAAAAGTCATTCTGTTATATGAGGCAGTTCTTTTGTTTATTACATAATCCTGGAATGCAAAGAAATAGCAAGTATCAACTAGTAACAGTGTTACACTATCTCCAGCTCTAAAATTAGACTCCTTATCTGGTTTAGACTAACGGGCTTACAGCAGGTCAGAAAAAGTCTTGTGTAAATACTAAGGACAGAGAACTTTCTAAAAAGTAAGCAGCTAATCAGCAGTATTTAACCTGTAGGAAAAAAATTTATATGCTTTACTGTGTTTATCACATCACTCACCCATCCTGCAGCGTGGTTGTCTTTGGTCCACTTCTGTGTTCTGTGACCACAAGGGTAGAAGAGAAAAAGGTAAGCAGCTAATCAGCAGTATTTAACCTGTAGGAAAAAATTTATATGCTTTACTGTGCTTTGACTCATTATAGAAATATTTATAAGGCCCCATCCATACAGAATTCAGAGATTTACAGTAGAAGGTCGTAAGAATCCCAAATGAATTTTTGTCCTTTTCTCAGAGCTGAAGTTAGAAAAGCACTGCACTGGGCTCCCCAGGGAGGTGGCTGAGTCACCATCCCTGGATGTTTTAAGATGCGCTTGGATGCGGTGCTCAGGAACACGATTTAGCAGAGGGTTGTTAGAGCAAAAGTAGTATGGTTGGTTATGGTTGGATTCGATGATTTTTAAGGTCTTTTCCAACCTGAGTGATTCTATGAGTGTAAGTGAGAAAACGACCTGCCAGAAATCACAAAACATACACAGAAATTGTCTGTAGCTCTGTCAAGGGTTGAAGCCTAGCAAGAAACCTTTTTTAATGTCTTGGAACTATTTCTGAAAACTTTCTGAATTCTGCCTCTCCTCCATTCTTTACATAGCTACAATGTATTAGCCCATGATAATTATCTCAAGTTTCTTTTTCTACTGCTTGTAATTGCTACAGTTTTCCAGAGCACTTTGTGTATAAAACCTAACTAGATAATCCTCACTGTAAGGGGCTATGAGTCCTTTCCATTTTGATTGGAGAAGGTAAAGCCATGGAGATATTTTATGTAATTTATGATTATCAATTTATGATCAGATATGATACAAACTATGGAACACTTACAAAGCTTTGCTTTCTGTGCTTTGATTGCTTCTGCATTTGCCAAAACTCTCTCTCCTTATTACTCTAGTTGTTCAACTGTGAAATATCAAAAGGATACGATACCATAGGAGTAGAAATTATCCCACAAACAAAAACAAGTGCACCAACTTGAAGTGCAATTTCTTGCTCAAACCAGAAAGGCTTGGTAAAAAAGCTTGGTAAAGAGCTTGACACTGTCACCATGTCAACACTTATAGAGAATGCAAGTAACAAAAGTTTGGGCCCAAAATAGAACAGAACAGAACCTTGCGCTCTATATAATGCATGCCTCTGGGGCCAGGACCACATCCATCAGCCCAGGAAACAGAGCTGCTCTCCTCACCAGTAATAGCAGCCCGAGGAATCACAGAATCACAGAATGGCCAGGGTTGGAAGGGACCTCAAGCTTCATGAATCTCCAAACCCCCTGCCACACGCAAATCTAACCACATTTAATACCAGAGCACCACCAACCGCCACATTTAATACCGGAGCAGGCTGCGCAGGGCCCCATCCAACCTGGCCTTGAACACCTCCAGGGACGGGGCATGCACAGCCTCTCTGCAAGAAAGTGGCTTATTATTCCACATTTATGCACACTTCGTAGATAAGATGAAATACTTCAGAAGTACCAAAATTGTAACTTTTGTATTATAGGCTATTCTGTTTTGCCAAGAGGCCCTCAGCAAAAGAACAACTTAAGGGGCCTCTGACAGGAGGTCAAACTGTCCCTCTTTTGGATTAGGAGGAATGCAAGTGATGCTCCCCTACATTTTTCCTTCCAACTTACCTCTATCCCAGGACAGCAGGTGTCCAGGAATAATGGCCTAGTGCTGAATGAGCAAATGTGAGAATTAGCAATATACGCTTAGCTAGCAACAGTTCATCTTTAGCCAGTATCTGTATGTTCAGAGGAATGTTGGGAAATTTGTGAGCCTGCAGTACTCAGCCAATGGGGAACCAGGGCAGGGAGAGAGAAGCCTTGGCTGATAGGGAATAAAAGACGTGAAGGCTGTTCTGATTGTTCTGATGGCTGAAACACCTTTCCCACAATGTAATCTGCCAGTCAGTGGTGGTTTTTAGAGGTAGTAGCTCAGATACGATCAGTAAGGAACTTCATTTTCACATTGGCAGACTTTTTAGGAGCTCCTATCTCCTCAGTTCACTTGACAACTGGTGTCTTTAAAGAACTGGAAACGGCACTTAGGTACTATCCTGTTGCAGGGACTTCAGAAGCTTGCTTCCTGTGACAAACCTAACTGCAGCTTTGCCGTATTTGATTATGCATTGGGCATCTTTGCCAAGCCTTGTAGGGGTATGAAAGAACAACAAAGGAATTCCATGAATTGTTATGGGCTGTGGATATATCCAGTTCTGCTTACTAATTAAAAAAAAAATAAAAATTAAATAAAATTCTATGCTTTGTAGAAAGCAGCATCTTCTCTTGCAATCTTATCTGTCTTAGGAGAAAACACCCTTGTTTCACAGCTTTGGTGCTGTCTTGTTCTTGATATGCTTTGTGAATTCACATGAGAGTTTTCTAATGGCAGCTCTCTCCCACGATCACTGCAGCGAACATCTGCATGCAACACAGGAATCTTCCTGAATTTCATTTCTGTCTGTGCAGATTTCCAGAAGAGTGCAATGAAATGTATTTATTTTGTTGATCCATATTCCAATAGCATTATTGTGTACATAAATACGAAGCTTGCATTTTGCAAGTAATGAGTAATATGAGTAAGAAAGCTTCTTTGTAATGTATGACTAAAGCATAAAATGAGACAGCATAACACTAGTGGGAATGTGGACCTTGCTTTTGTGAAACAATGCATCAGTGTCTGATTCAAGAGAAGCAGTTGCAATTTTGAAGGAGTTCTCCAGGTGTCTGTGATGCATCTTTGAAAACAGGTTGTTCACATACGTACCTACTGCCAAAAAGGTCATGAGGCTAACTAGGTAAGCCATGCCTCATCTTCACCTTGAGGAACAATATTTCTTTTTGATTCCATAAATGATTTGATTTCATTTGGCAAATCATAACATCTTCTTAGCATCTTATCCCAACTTAGCAACTCCTCTGCCTGCTGGAGGCCCACTATTGCAATTGCAAATAAAATCTGCTTGATCAGAGCTACCATCCCAGAAAATTATTTGGATATTTCCAACGCTTACCAAGATACCATTACAATTACCTGAGTATTTGAAGTTACAATGCAAGGAAATTTCCACAACCAATTTCAATATCTAGTGCTGCCGATCCCAGTTGATGCCCTAGTTCACTAGAGCGTATATCCACAAACAATGATTCTTGAAGAAAATTAAAAAGACACCACAAGAAAAGGGCTCTGGCGATTCCAGTATAACAGAGTGGAAATCACAAATTCAGTGCAGCATGTAATCATAATTAAACTGGCCAAAGCAATATTCCATAACGTATGTGTTATAACATATGTTCTATGTTATGACAATATGTTCATGCCGAAGGAGTTTTGAAGGGCACAGAAACTCGTCTAGCTCTCTTCTGGTGCTTGGTAGGTTACATTTGCCTAGTGTTTTGCAACATACATCACTCAATTAAGATTACAAGTAGCTCAGCAGTGCAGGAGAGAAGAGAAGGTGAGTTCTGGCTCATCATAAATATGCATGAAGAGTGCCCATCTCTATGGGAGTGCAGACAGGGCTAGGCTCGGGGGGTAATAGTCTCATATTCTGAATCCAACAGGCCTACCGTCTCTTTAAGTAGTTCTCTGAAAGTATCGGACTTACCGTGCGAATGAAATGCCGTTTCTGCAGTGACAAGCAGCAAGATGACTATTTCATGGTCTCAGCTGCCATCTATTGTCATTTATTGGTACTAACAATTCTTGGTGGGATTCTCTTCGTAACTGGAAACAGCACTTATGTACTATCCTGTTGCAGGGACTTCAGAAGCTTGCTTCCTGCAACAAACCTAACTGCAGCTTTGCCGTATTTGATTATGCTTTGGGCATCTTTGCCAAGCCTTGTAGGGGTATGAAAGAATAACAAAGGAATTCCATGAATTGTTATGGGCTGTGGATATATCCAGTTCTGCTTACTAATTAAAAATAAATAAATAAATAAATAAATAAATAAAATTCTATGCTTTGTGGAAAGCAGCATCTTCTCTTGCAATCTTATCTGTCTTAGGAGAAAACACCCTTGCTTCACAGCTTTGGTGCTGTCTTGTTCTTGATATGCTTTGTGAATTCACATGACAGTTTTCTAACGGCAGCTCTCTCCCACGATCACTGCAGCGAACATCTCCTGCATGCAACACAGGAATCTTCCTGAATTTCATTTCTGTCTGTGCAGATTTCCAGAAGAGTGCAATGAAATGTATTTATTTTGTTGATCCATATTCCAATAGCATTATTGTGTACATAAATACGAAGCTTGCATTTTGCCAAGGTCTGAACTTTGAATGGACTTTGGCCTGTTTCAAGAAAGAATGTTCCTCAGCCTTCTCAGCATCACCAATCATCCGGCTTGCCTGGGTGGCATTAGCTGAAGAGTCATTGTCTTGGGCTGAAGATAACATGTCCTCAGTATATATGAGTAAGAAAGCTTCTTTGTAATGTATGACTAAAACATAAAATGAGACAGCATAACACTAGTGGGAATGTGGACCTTGCTTTTGTGAAACGAATGTATCAGTGTCTGATTCCAGGGAAGCGGTTGCCAATTTTGAAGGAGTTCTCGAGGAGTTTGCCAGAGGTTTTTGATGAAATATTGCTCTTTCTGTCTCTGGGGTTATAACCTTGGTTTTCCCTGTTTGTGTTGGAGGCAGATTTACAATTCTCATTCAGTTAATATTGTTTGATCCTTAATTTCAGTTGTATTTAATTTCTTGCCAGAGTAACCTGGCATGTTCAAGAATATATTTATTCCTTCTTGTTTTCTCAGGCCATATTCAATTAATCCCAAAAAGTAAGACATTCATTTATTTGTTTGTTTGTTTGTGTATTTGTTAGTTTGGTTTTTTTTTTTTTTTTATTGGGATTAGCTGCTTCTGTTGTTACAAAATCATCTACGGGCAGGAAGAGGCACCCGTATCCACGAAAGGTAAACTTCTTTCTCCTGCTCCCCTAGCTGTAATTTAACCAATGGAACTGCTAGGGTAGACTTCCCAAATTCCCATCCTTCATCGATGCAACCAGAAATTGCTCCCTCTTTCTCAGTAATTTAAGATTACTTTCATTCCAATGGGGCGGAGCCCTCTCTCGGCTCTTCCAGCCCCCCCCCCACTCCCCATGTCTCTCTGAGTGGATCCCTGGGTCCTACGGCCCTACTCCAGAGCCGTGACACTAACAGCTGCTGTTATTCCCAGTTTACCTCCTCCTCTCCAGAGGCTCCCAGTACCAACACTGGGATTCTCTCTCCAGAGCCTAGTCTCACTTCCAGCGCCCTGTCCTCTCACCTCCCCCTTTGCAAGTAATGCTGTTTACAGCACAAGTCTCCGTCTGCAGCTCACTCTCTCACACCAAGTTCTGCTCGCGGGGAAATGGTGTGGGGCGTTGCTCTCACACCAGCACAGATTAACTCACTTTCTCTGTAACCCTTTTTCCTTTGTCGTACCCTCAGTTGCACTTCCACATACCTTCCATTCTACTTCTGTATACCAGTAACAATTACCTTTTTAAACCATCAAAACAGTTTGTCTCATTCCTTTCAAAATCCACAAATCAAACCGCACAATTCTTCAACTTCCACAAACACCCAGCAATTGGTCTCTCCTGATTAGGGTACTCAATTAGAAAACTGGTCCCATTATTCCATTTATGTTCCTAGATTCTTATTTAATGGCCGTTTCTTGTTTAATGCTATTCCTGCAACATCCTTCCAATGTGCCAACATACACCTGAGAGGTGTTTTCTTTGGTTTTCTGTTTGTTTGGTTCGGTTTTTTTGCTGGTGTGAGAGCAACCTCTCCACACTGAATAACTGACTAACTAACACTAGAGGAGCATACACATGCACTATGGAATTTCGAGCCACAATTCTTTGAGGTGTGGTTTTCTGTGGCTCCACTTCTGTGTTCTGTGACCACAAGGGAAGAAGAGAAAAGCCTCTGTGAAAGAGGCAGCTGGAGATTCGAGGAGCGACAGCTGCTGTGCTCCCAGGCAGCACATTCGAAGAAGTCGGGAGAGGTCCTTTCTGGACTGCGAAGAAAATGACCCCCTCCGGAGGAACGGCAGCAGGCTGAATTCGGACGTTCTCGGCTTCAGAGCGGCACGACTTCGCTCTCACGGCTCGGAAGTGGCACTCGCGGTGAAGCGCTCCGGAGCGTTTGCCGTTGCTGCCCGAGAAGACGCGCTTTTCGCCGAATGCCGCGTTCAGCCTCCAGCCGCGGAGTCGTGCTCCTCCGTCGCCGAGAAAGGGCGACTGTCGCCGGCAGCTTTTCTCCGAGTTGCGGGCTCTTCTCCGCACCTCGGGAAGGAGCGGTTTGGACTTCGCCGTGTGTACATAGATGCGGAACGCACTACGCCTGCCTCTGAGTCTTGTGTCCGTGCCTTCATTTCGAGCGAAAGTTCTTTGAGGTGTGGTTCACTGTGGCTCCAATTCTGTGTTCTGTGACCACAAGGGTAGAAGGGAAACGCCTCTCTGAAAGAGGCAGGTGGAGATTCGAGGAGCGACAGCTGCTGTGCTCCCAGGCAGCACATTCGAAGAAGTCGGGAGAGATCCTTTCTGGACTGCGGAGAAGATAACCCTCTCTCGGAGGAGCATCATTATGTCCAACGGACTGAATAGTTTACTAATTACAGGAATTCGTGGGAAGTATAGATGCTGACTATGGGGGCATCATTTACTTTTCCTAAGGAAGGTGGCTAAGTTGGGATAAAATGCTAAGAGGATGTGATGATTTGCGAAATGAAATCAAGTCGTTTATGGAATCCGAAAGAAACATTGGTTTTAAAGGTGAAGATGAGAAATGGCTTTTCATAGCTAGTTTTTTGTTGGATTTGACTTCTCATTTAAATGAGATGAACATTCATCTTCAAGATGAGAAATCACCTCATCTGTGCTGTTTCAAACCAAAACAAAACAAAAAAAAAATTAAAGAAACTTGAATTATGGCAAGTTCAACTTATGAAAAATGCTTTCATGTGTTTTGATATGCTGGATAAAAAGAGTCGAGTGAGCAGTGAAAAATACACACTCTTGCTTTCATTTCTGACAAAGCAATTTGAGACTAGGCTTCAAAACTAAATTAGTGAATAAGCTGGTATTTGGGGAAAAAAGGCCGTATTTTTATAACCAAGTAGGTATTTCCGGGGGAATATATCTCATCATTGGGAGAAACTGCTATATATCTGAGAGAAAACGTCAAGTCCTTGGGAGACGTCCCGATGAGCGTAGGAGAGCCCGCAACACGGAGAAAAGCTGCCGGCGACAGTCGCCCTTTCTCGGCGACGGAGGAGCACGACTCCGCGGCTGGAGGCTGAACGCGGCATTCGGCGAAAAGCGCGACTTCTCGGGCAGCAACGGCAAACGCTCCGGAGCGCTTCACCGCGAGTGCCACTTCCGAGCCGTGAGAGCGAAGTCGTGCCGCTCTGAAGCCGAGAACGGCCGAATTCAGCCTGCTGCCGTTCCTCCGGAGGGGGTCATTTTCTCCGCAGTCCAGAAAGGATCTCCCCCTACTTCTTCGAATGTGCTCCCTGGGAGCAAGGCACCTGTCGCTCCTCGAATCTCCACCTGCCTCTTTCCGAGAGGCTTTTCCCTCCTACCCTTGTGGTCGCGGAAAGCAGAAGTGGAGCCACAGAGAACCACACCTCAAAGAATTGTCGCTCGAAATGAAGGCACGGACACAAGACTCAGAGGCAGGCGTAGTGCGTTCCGCATCTATGTACACACGGCGAAGTCCAAACCGCTCCTTCCCGAGGTGCGGAGAAGAGCCCGCAACTCGGAGAAAAGCTGCCGGCGACAGTCGCCCTTTCTCGGCGACGGAGGAGCACGACTCCGCGGCTGGAGGCTGAAAGCGGCATTCGGCGAAAAGCGCGACTTCTCGGGCAGCAACGGCAAACGCTCCGGAGCAGTTCAGCGCCAGTGCCACTTCCGAGCCGTGAGAGCGAAGTCGTGCCGCTCTGAAGCCGAGAACGGCCGAATTCAGCCTGCTGCCGTTCCTCCGGAGGGGGTCATTTTCTCCGCAGTCCAGAAAGGACCTCTCCCGACTTCTTCGAATGTGCTCCCTGGGAGCAATGCACCTGTCGCTCCTCGAATCTCCACCTGCCTCTTTCAGAGAGGCGTTTCCCTTCTACCCTTGTGGTCACGGAACACAGAAGTGGAGCCACAGAGAACCACACCTCAAAGAATTGTTGCTCGAAATGAAGGCGCGGACACGAGACTCAGAGGCAGGCGTAGTGTGTTCCGCATCTATGTACACACGGCGAAGTCCAAACCGCTCCTTCCCGACGTGCGGAGAAGAGCCCGCAACTCGGAGAAAAGCTGCCGGCGACAGTCGCCCTTTCTCGGCGACGGAGGAGCACGACTCCGCGGCTGGAGGCTGAAAGCGGCATTCGGCGAAAAGCGCGACTTCTCGGGCAGCAACGGCAAACGCTCCGGAGCAGTTCAGCGCCAGTGCCACTTCCGAGCCGTGAGAGCGAAGTCGTGCCGCTCTGATGCCGAGAACGACCGAATTCAGCCTGCTGCCGTTCCTCCAGAGGGGGTCATTTTCTCCGCAGTCCAGAAAGGATCTCCCCCTACTTCTTCGAATGTGCTGCCTGGGAGCAAGGCACCTGTCGCTCCTCGAATCTCCACCTGCCTCTTTCAGAGAGGCTTTTCCCTCCTACCCTTGTGGTCGCGGAAAGCAGAAGTGGAGCCACAGAGAACCACACCTCAAAGAATTGTCGCTCGAAATGAAGGCACGGACACAAGACTCAGAGGCAGGCGTAGTGCGTTCCGCATCTATGTACACACGGCGAAGTCCAAACCGCTCCTTCCCGAGGTGCGGAGAAGAGCCCGCAACTCGGAGAAAAGCTGCCGGCGACAGTCGCCCTTTCTCGGCGACGGAGGAGCACGACTCCGCGGCTGGAGGCTGAAAGCGGCATTCGGCGAAAAGCGCGACTTCTCGGGCAGCAACGGCAAACGCTCCGGAGCAGTTCAGCGCCAGTGCCACTTCCGAGCCGTGAGAGCGAAGTCGTGCCGTTCTGAAGCCGAGAACGGCCGAATTCAGCCTGCTGCCGTTCCTCCGGAGGGGGTCATTTTCTCCGCAGTATAGAAAGGATCTCTCCCGACTTCTTCGAATGTGCTCCCTGGGAGCAAGGCACCTGTCGCTCCTCGAATCTCCACCTGCCTCTTTCAGAGAGGCGTTTCCCTTCTACCCTTGTGGTCACAGAACACAGAAGTGCAGCCACAGGGAACCACACCACAAAGAATTGTCGCTCGAAATGAAGGCGCGGACACGAGACTCAGAGGCAGGCGTAGTGCGTTCCGCATCTATGCGCACACGGCGAAGTCCAAACCGCTCCTTCCCGACTTGCGGAGAAGAGCCCGCAACTCGGAGAAAAGCTGCCGGCGACAGTCGCCCTTTCTCGGCGACGGAGGAGCACGACTCCGCGGCTGGAGGCTGAACGCGGCATTCGGCGAAAAGCGCGACTTGTCGAGCAGCAACGGCAAACGCTGCGGATCAGTTCAGCGCCAGTGCCACTTCCGAGCCGTGAGAGCGAAGTCGTGCCGCTCTGAAGCCGAGAACGTCCGAATCAGCCTGCTGCCGTTCCTCCGGAGGGGGTCATTTTCTCCGCAGTCCAGAAAGGATCTCTCCCGACTTCTTCGAATGTGCACACACGGCGAAGTCCAAACCGCTTTTTTCCGATGTGCGGAAATTCCATAGTGTATGTGTGTGCTCCTCTAGTGTTAGTTAGTTAGTTCTTCGGTGTGGAGAGGTTGCTCTCACACCAGAAGAAAAACCAAAACAAGAAGACAAACTAAAAAACAAACAAAACACCTCTGTACGTTGTCACATTGGAAGGATGTTGCAGGAGCGCCAGAGGGAATATTAAATAAGAAACTTGGAACATAAATGGAATAATTGGAATAGTTTTCTAATTATGGGACCAGTACTCAATTAGAAAACTCGGTACTTAATTAGAGAGCAAGTGCTCGTTGTTTGTGGAAGTTGAAGAATTGTGCGGTTTGATTTGTGGATTTTGAAAGGAATGAGGCAAACTGTTTTGATGGTTTAAAAAGGTAATTGTTACCGGTATACAGAAGTAGAATGGAGGGTATGTGGAAGTGTAACTGAGGGTACGACAAAGGAAAAAGGGTTAAAGAGAAGGTGTGTTAACCTGTGCTGGTGTGAGAGCAACCCCCCACACCGTTTCCCCGCGAGCAGAACTTGGTGTGAGAGAGTGAGCTGCAGACGGAGACTTGTGCTGTAAACAGCATTACTTGCAAAGGGGGAGGTGAGAGGACAGGGCGCTGGAAGTGAGACTAGGCTCTGGAGAGAGAATCCCAGTGTTGGTACTGGGAGCCTCTGGAGAGGAGGAGGTAAACTGGGAATAACGGCAGCTGTTAGTGTCACGGCACTGGAGTAGGGCCGTAGGACCCAGGGATCCACTCAGAGAGACATGGGGAGTGGGGGGGGGGCTGGAAGAGCCGAGAGAGGGCTCCGCCCCATTGGAATGAAAGTAATCTGTAAATTACTGAGAAAGAGGGAGCAATTTCTGGTTGCATCGATGAAGGATGGGACTTTGGGAAGTCTACCCTAGCAGTTCCATTGGTTAAATTACAGCTAGGGGAGCAGGATAAAGAACTTTATCTTTTTTTGAATACGGGTGCCTCTTCCTGCCCGTAGATGATTTTGTAACAGCAGAAGCAGCTAATCCCGAATAAACAAACAAACAAACAAACAAACAAACAAACAAATAAATGAATGGCTTACTTTTTGGGATTAATTGAATATTGACTGAGAAAACAAGAAGGAATAAATATATTCTTGAACATGCCAGGTTACTCTGGCAAGAAATTAAATACAACTGAAATTAAGGATCAAACAATATTAACTGAATGAGAATTGTAAATCTGCCTCTAACGCAAACAGGGAAAACCAAGGTTATAAACCCAGAGACAGAATGAACAATATTTCATCAAAAACCTCTGGCAAACACCTGGAGAACTCCTTCAAAATTGGCAACCGCTTCCCTGGAATCAGGCACCGATGCATTCGTTTCACAAAAGCAAGGTCCAAATTCCCACTAGTGTGGGAAAGCTTTCCCATTTTATGTTTTAGCCATAGATTACAAAGAAGCTTTCTTACTCATATATACTAAGGACATGTTATGTTCAGCCCAAGACAATGGCTCTTCAGCTAATGCCACCCAGGCAAGCCAGATGATTGGTGATGCTGAAAAGGCTCAGGAACATTCTTTCTTTAAACAGGCCAAAGTCCATTCAAAATCCAAAACTTGGCAAAAATTCAATCTTACACAATAGTATTATTAGAATACAGATCAACAAAATAAGTAAGTCCCATTCTTGCAAAACCTGCTTCTAGTTCCATTGCTCTCTTCTGGAAATCTGCACAGACAGAAATGAAATTCAGGAAGATTCCTGTGTTGCATGCAGGAGATATTCGCTGCAGTGATCGTGGGAGAGAGCTGCCATTAGAAAACTGTCATGTGAATTCACAAAGCATATCAAGAACAAGACATCACCAAAGCTGAGAAACAAAGTTGTTTTTTCCTAAGACAGATAAGATTTCAAGAGAACATGCTGCTTTCCACAAAGCATAGAATTTTATTATTTTTTTAATTTGTAAGCAGAATTGGGTTTGAAAATGAAGTTCCTTACTGATCATATCTTAACTAGTACCTCTAACAACCACCACTAACTGGCAGATAACATCGTGGGAACATTCCAGTAGAGAACAGCCATCAGGTAGGTGCCTCATCAAGCTCTCTAAGACAGCTTGTTGACTGAAGCCATGCTCACGATCCATTGTTGGCCACCAGTGTTGCTGGTTGACTAAGTAATTACAAAATCAGTCTTTAAAAATTGGAAATTTTGTTTCTTAGTTTTATGTTACCATAACTATTTTGGATTAATTTGTATGTATGTGTTCCTGACATTTAAAAATGATCTTTGGTTCTTATTCTCCTAAATGGCCCTGAATCTTTCTTCGGACTAGATAAGCACATTTGTGTTATTTACACTGGGAAGAAAGAGAACTTCCCTCCTCTGTAGGGGTGCAGATGCAGAAGAAGCACATAAACACGGCATTAATTTTAGGAAAAAATTGTGTCTAAGCTTGGGAGTTCAGAAGAAGATGACAAAGTGTTTGGTCCCCATTTTTGGGCTTATTGAAATGCCACTCAATCTGCTTTTAATGCCATGGTTGCAGAAGGAAATGTTTCTAGTCTGAAGCAATCAACAAGCCCCCCCCAATTTGTGCTGTGTAATATTCAGTGGAGATGAAGCATGGGAATGCTACAAACATATTTTTAAAAGGCAGGGGAGCATGCAGAAAACAGCGTTACAACTTTAATTCCCTATTTCCCGATGCTTCTGTCTCCCTGCCCTGGTTCCCCATTGGCTGAGTACTGCAGGTTCACTATTTTCCCAACATTCCACTAAACATACGGATACTGGCTAAAGGTGAATTGTTGCTAGCTAAGTCTATATTGCTAATTAACTTCTCACATTTGCTCATTCAGCACTAGGCCATTATTCCTGGACACCTGCTGTCCTGGGATAGAGGTAAGTTTGAAGGAAAAGTGTAGGGAAGCATCAGTTCCATTCCTCCTAATCCAAAAGAGGGACAGTTCGACCTCATGTCAGAGGCCCCTTAAGCTGCTCTTTTGCTGAGGGCCTCTTGGCAAAACAGAATAGTCTATAATACAGAAGTTACAATTTTGGTACATATTAATTATTTCATCTATCTACTAAGCGTGCATAAATATGGAAGGATTACCTAAAGGACAAGCGACAGGGGTTATTAAAGACCCCCTTATTGGAATGAAGAGAATCCCCAAAAGAATTGTTAGTACCAATAAATGACAATAGATGGCAGCTGAGACCATAAGATACTCATCTTGCTGGTTCTAACTGCAGAAACAGCATTGCACTCCCCCAGTAAGTCAGATACTTTCAGAGAACTACTTAAAGAGATGGTAGGCCTGTTGGATTCAGAATATGAGAATATAACCCCCAGAGCATAGCCCCATCTGCACTCCCATTGATATGGGCATTCTTCATGCTTATTTATGATCAGCTTATTTATGGTCAGGTCTGAAAAGAGAAGAAAAAAGCTGTAATTGATTCCATCAGCCCTTCATGTGTTCAAACAAAAGATAACATCCAGAGAAACCTCCTTCCACTAGAAATAGGAGGGACTCAAAAGTTTTGAGTCTCTTTTTCCTTCTGAAGGGAGTACATGCTCAACAGAGATGATCCACTTCCACCTATCTTCTGCATGCTGTTAGGTTCTGGACCACTGGCACAGAAAACTGAAGTCCTGGGGGGAAAACAAAGCAAAGCAAAACAAAACAAACAAACCAAAAAACCAACCACAGCAAAAAGGGGAAAGATGCCACTTGTAACAAAACTGGTGTTGTTAAAATACATCAAGGAGGGAAGAGTTTATTTCAACAGACCCCAGCTGGTTCCTGCTCTTACTGTTGAGTAAAAGTCGGTTCTCAGGGCTTCAGTAGAAGTGCTGAAAACCACTCCTTGCTGCTGCTATTTGGAAATAAATTTTTACAAGCATCTCATACAAATGTGCCATGCTTGCATTCAGCCTAAAGGAACTACTCTGTTCCTTTAGGAACAGGTTGTTTTCCTTCTTTTGCCTGTGTGCAGAAAGCACAGTCATGAACAAAGGCATGGAAGGCAAGGTTTGGAAATTAGATGCACTGCAGTTGTCTGTCTCTCAATACAAAAACCTTCTCTTCCAGAATAGGACCCAAATGCTGGACTTCTTGGGTTGAATTCTGATTTTACACAGATGTGAGTATCAGCATGGAATCATCTCAACTAAAATACAAAACCCTTTCCCAACCAATCCTTAATTGCTAATGGGAATTTCAGTCACTGCACTCTTGAAAATCCTGGCACTCCAAACTTTAAATTTTTATTCAAGGTTATAATTAGGAGTGTACATTTGAATGATATTGCATGATGCATTCAATATCATCCTCAGGGACAGCTGTAGTTCTAAGACCCACACACACTCATCTTTAGAGTATGTACGTTCATAATTTGGACCCTAGGTAGTCAGGCTAGTTAGCTGCCCCTTTCTGCAGGCTACAATTCAGAGAGATATTGAATACTGAGTTAACGCAGACATGTCACTGATACCATAAAAATCTCAGCACCCAACCTGTGTCGTACTGATCAAAGTCCAAAGTATTCCTTCTGAAGCGTCTGACCTCAAAGTGCAAAGGTAAAATGACAGAGAAATTTGTAAACTCTTTTAACAACGTCTAGCCTCACTGGTTCATTTAATGCTTGATTTGAAAGCAAAGAAAACAAGGCAAAACAAAGTCCAGCAAAGCCCTTCTACTTTTAAATTACTCTCTTTATATACTTAATATTTATATATATTTATTTCCTCATGACAGTAAAATACATCAGTAACAATATGGTATGAAAACTCCTCTGTTCTAAGCCAGCAGCAGTTTTTCCTAGAACAATTATGCTAATTTTTTGCTTTTTTTGATTAAAGGAAAGCAATTTGCTTCGCTTAGATATGTCTTGTCTGCAGCAAACTGTCTGTACCTTTGGCATGCACACAGAACATCCAAACAAACAAAAAAAAAAAGAAAGATCTAGCATCCAAAAACTGCTCAATCTTGCCATTGTGTAGTTCCTCAAACTTTAATTACATATTGGTTGTGGAAGAGAAAAAATTTATTTGGCACATTAAAACAAAATTGCGTTAATGTGACCCTAGTGACAACCAGCCAACTTCAGGCACATAAGGAAGTCCAACACTACTTTTTAAGAAATGTTACATGCAGAAATTATCATTAAATGTACCCTCTTGCTCACCATTACACAAATCATAGTTGCATGTTCATTAATTCATCCTGTGAAACGATCTGGACATTCTGATGCCCCCAATTTATCAACCTAAATCACCAAACCTCACAGCAAAACTTGTGTCATAAGAAAACATTTTGGGCCCTACATTGTAGGGTGCCCAATAATCAACACAGTGGAAAAATATTTTCATACACATCACTAGAAACATCCAAATGCTGCTCTATTAATCTTCACATTGGGGTGCTTTCTCTCTTGAGATGTGGTAGTAGATTACTTGCAGAGAAATGGAAGACCCAGGTAGAGGCTGCGTAATACTAAGCAAACTTGCCTCCTTCCCTTTTGGTTGACTCCTACCAGTGTATTTAATTGCCAAAACTGCTGTTAACTCTGTAACTGCCAACACAGATGCAAAAGGCATGCGTGGTACATTAGAACCATCAGTGAGTATCAGCATGGAATCATCTCAACTAAAATACAAAACCCTTTCCCAACCAATCCTTAATTGCTAGTGGGAATTTCAGTCACTGCACTCTTGAAAATCCTGGCACTCCAAACTTTAAATTTTTATTCAAGGTTATAATTAGGAGTGTACATTTGAATGGTATTGAATGATGTCTCTGTGACAAGGGAGCAAAGAGACCCACAGATCCATGCCCTGGGAAGTGCAGGGAGAGAAAGGGAAAAGGTAGAGAGGCGGGCCTAGGAAACCAGCAGCAATGAGCTACAGGAAAAAACTTAGTTTACTAAATATAGCAGCTGAATGGGAGATAATAAATATAATACCATATGATTGGAATTGAAGCTGGTGTTAAGCCCTGGGCACCTCTCCCAGAACTGGAGTATTAGTAGTGATTGACAAAGCACTTGAGCTCTCACTTCTGTAGAAATGCTGAAAGCCAAAAATACTAGTTCAGGTTGTCTGGTGTCTCATCTGCAGTGGCTTTCTATTTTACAGTTTCTCTTTGGTACCATCGGCACTGGCTGTGAACTAGTGTTAGTAATCCAGGCTTGCAAGGCTTTGTGTCAGTGGTGGAGCTGATAATGTTACAAGTTAAGCTTTTCAGGATCTCTGAAAAACTGGTCAGTTTTTCAGCTTCAGGGAGTTAGCAGGCTAATCTGCACACTGGGATGGTGTATTATTTAAGACTGGTATGTTAAAAGCTGCACAAAGCTCTTGGGCCTTTGTATTATTTAAGCTGAAATAAAAAATGAGCTAATAATGCTGATGATCTAGGGGAAGTTGCAGTGAAATGCTAGAAGCAACAATAGGCCACAAGAACTTGTTAGATCCAATAACTGGTTCAAGTTGTCCTCTTTGATACATCTATCACATTTTGAATCTGCTGTCTTTTAGGTGTTCTTCATTCTCAAGTAATGTAAAAAATCTTAAATATGTTTACAAATACTGTCAAATTGCAGCCCACTTCATGTGAGTATTCATGCACAAATGTACTGCAGTGACATTACTGCCTCGCATTGAGCACTTGTCAAAGTGCATAACTTGTGCATGTTTCATGAATTATGAAATAATTTGATATCCTTTGTAAGAGAGGACAAACATTTGAATGAGCAGAAACAAAGTCAGCTCAGCTGATCTTTCCATTAAATACCAATTTTCCATCAATAAATTACAGCCCTGGGCAAGCACATTAACAGTAAAACAGTGTTGCTAATTCTCTTGGACTCCACGGAGTGCACTGTTAGTAGTGGAAATGATTCTTGACATTTTAGCTGAACTTGGAGCCTTATGACAGAAATAGTTTTTCTTCAGTGAATGTTTCACAGTGAGTGCAGCTATGAAGGAATAAAAAAATGAAGTACATTCTATTTTCTTTATCTGCTGTAGAAATCAGAAGCGAAATGCTATAATACATTGAATGTAATGCACACATTACAGACATATCTAGAATGTCACTATATTTCTATGCATGTTTCTATGCAGCATTTCTAGAAGTAAACCAGATAAATCTTGGAACTGCTACATTTTAGACTGTGAAATCATGGACAGATGCATGTTGTGAATGTCTGCCTAGAATTTTCCCACATGCTTTTTGATAAGCTGTAATCTTCTCAGGGGTTTTGGAGTTGTTTGTGGATTTATTAATAAACGCCTTTAACTTATCACTGGGTACCACTGAAGCATTCCCCAGATTTGAGTCTCCAACACTGTGAGAAACTTAAAGGGGAAAGAAGAATTTTGTATGGTATTCAGATTTTACTGTGAGGTAAAGAAGCAACACAACTACACCAAGATTTTAATCTTAAACAGACTTGACTGACACCGTTAAGATTTATTTATAACCTAAATAAATCC
The DNA here is from genome assembly GCF_951394365.1 of Tetrao urogallus. Taxonomy (NCBI): domain Eukaryota; kingdom Metazoa; phylum Chordata; class Aves; order Galliformes; family Phasianidae; genus Tetrao; species Tetrao urogallus. Next base: position 5,951,184 of record NC_136819.1, read on the forward strand.
ATGTTTGTTTGCATTTAGAATTCAAGGCCTCACTCCTTCCCCATAGGCTGCAATGGAGTGAGTGGGAAGACCAAATGGGATGTTCTGGATGGCGTTGTTAGACAGTTGTTTAAGGTCAGTAAGTAACGTCTGCTCTCTGCTTCAAGTCTCCAATTAGTATTCACACAGTATTTCACAACAGGAGATCTGTATGGAGGCTCAGATGTATGTTCTGGTGTGAGTTTGGGTATATGTGCAAGCAGTGCTGAGTTGTACAAAGAGGTGATATATAACTTGAGACAAGTCTGCTAACTTTATTTTCCATAGTTTCCTCACATGTTAGCTTCACAGCAGTTACTTGCCTATTCTCTATGCTTTATGTTTGAGGATTAGCTTGTTATTTTAAACAGGCTTCGGACAGCATCAAGTAGTATTTAACTCAGGGTGATTATTGTTACAGCATAGACCCTACAGGCACAGCAATTTCATTGTCTTGTAGATTTTCCCCTTCTTTTTTCACCTTAGGAGTACATCATTCACGTGGATCCAGTGAGTCAGCTGGGGCTGAATTCAGACAGTGTTCTGGGTTACAGCATTGGAGAGATCAAACATACGAATAGTTCTGAGACACCTGAGCTGTTGCCCTGTGGCTATCTGGTTGGAGAAAACAATACTATTTCAGTTACCATCAAAGGTAATGATGTTTGATCAGTCCATTGTAGTTGTCAGTAATCATGGTTTTATCAAAGCATACTGTGTCAGGAAATATAGAGGAGTAGAAAAGATTTTATTGCCTTTATTTTTCCCATCCTTTCTTTTTAATTACTCACCATTCTGTTTTCATTTGATTAAGGCAGCACTTGGAGACTATAAAATTAGTAGATCTTCAGTCTGTAACAATAGGAATAATTCTACACACTTAGCAGCTTTCTCCAGACCTCTTAAATTGGTGCCTGAAGTTGTACTGCAGAGCACATCACATCACAGGCAATGCAGTGGAATTGTTTCAGCAGCAAGTATGCTTTGAAATCAATAAAGCCTCAGAATTTCAGTCAGCTGATTGTAACAGACCTACTTGGCATTTCCTTAATGCGGAGTAAAAAGGACAATTTAACTTGCTTGATTCATCTCATTTGATAGTCCCTCCTTCAGAGCCAACAGGGAGAGAGCCTGGAATTCATAATATATTTAACCCTGGATCGTTGAAAGCAAGTTTTTCAAAATGTATTGTTTTCAAAATTCTCATCAATGTGATTGAGCATATTATGCTGATAAGAATTTAATGTCCTGTGACACTGAAATTCTCAGAGGCCTTTTTTGTACGAAAACTATCGTATGAACTTGGAGTTGAGGAAAAGTCCTCAGTCACTGCAGTCTATCAGCTTGCTCACAGTACTTGTGAATGCTGCCAAACACTACAGCTCAAATTTGAAGTCTGACTGCACATTCAGGAGTGTTTCAATTTCTGAGTATTGTTGCAAAAGATCGTTTCCTTGTGTTACAAATCAGCAATTAGGGAGACAAAATAAGTCATGAGATATCTGAGTTTGCTGAGAGCCCCAAATACTCTGCTTACGTAGGCTGCATTGTCCAAGAGTATAACTCCAAGTGAAACACTGCTCAACAACTGCCATACCTACGAAGTTGCAGTCTTGTTTTATGCTTAACTTGCAGTGGCTTGACTTGCACGTTAGAGGTTCGTACATGGTAACATTTTTCAATAAGATATGAATGTATTTAATCAATTTATGGGAAACCAGTTACTCACATACACCTTCAAGATATAAAGCTGCCTATATAAATATTTAATATTCCATGTAACCATCGAGGTGCAAACATTTCTCTGTCTGATCTGCCAACTTCCCTTTCTTCTGTTTATTTTGAAGCACTGTGTGTTTTGTCTGAGCCAATTCTGCCTAAAGTGATTGCTGACATGGCATAAATGCTTATCAGTGGAAGTTTTATGTTAGAAGAGATAGCTATCAGCAGACAGAGAAGGATTTTAATTAGAAGTGTTTGGGAAAACAGGGGGAGTTGATGATAGCTGCTTTTTTCAAAAGTAAACAGGTAAATTCTGGAGGAATGTGTGCTGCGCATGACAAAATAGTCTAAAACAGATGGCTCACGTGTGAAAGATGTAGCCTGGAAATCGTTGCATGGCAAAATTTCATAGAATCATAGAATGGCTTGAAGGGACCCCAAGGATCACCAAGTTCCAACCCCTCTGCTGCAGGCAGGGCCACCAACCTCCATATTTAATACCAGAGCAGGCTGCGCAGGGCCCCATCCAACCTGGCCTTGAACACCTCCAGGGATGGGGCATCCACAGCCTCTCCGGGCAGCCTGTTCCAGCACCTCACCACTCACTTGGTAAAGAACTTCCCCCGACATCCAGCCTAAATCTTCCCTCCGAGGACACAATGAGACACAGCAGAGTGCTTTGAGAACTGGGACAGCTGAAGGAAAATCCAGGTGAAGCTCACAGCTCACTGCTGCACATTTTTATGTGGGCTGTTCCCTGTCGTGAGAGATAGCAGAGTAGGGAAGGGATTTCCCTATGAAATAATAACTCGCTTGGTCAGGTTGGATCAACAACAACAAAAAACTTAGAACAATGCAGGTAACCTGGATACAAAATAGGAATTCCTACAGATGCCGCATCTCTTTCCGTTGCAGGCATCTTCGAAAACAGTTTGGACTGCCTGGTGTTTGAATCACTGATCCCAAAGCCCATCCTGCAGCGCTATGTCTCTCTCCTGCTGGAACACCGGAGGATTATCTTGTCTGGCCCCAGTGGCACTGATAAAACACACCTAGCAAACTGGCTCTCTGACTATATGGTCCTGTGGGAGGGCAGGGAGCTGGCTGATGGAATTATTGCAACCTTCAACGTGGACCATAAGTCCAGCAAGGTGAGAACACAGAAATCACTGTTTGTGCAGTACCATTATCCCAAAGGAGCAATATTTAAGGTTTTCAGAATTGCGGGTTCACCCGGTGATGGGCGTGCAATAGCAGGCTTCCAGGTGTGCATTTGAACACTGAGAGGTGCTAGGATTTTCAGGTGGCCTGAGGGTTGCTGTGGACATTAAACGCCTGCATCAAATTCTTAGCAACTTAAGAAGTCCCTATTGCAAGTGAATGTTTTTCTCAAAAAACACAGAATGCATCTCCAGGCTGTCAGAATTCCTGCAGCTACAGGTATCAGCAGTGGTAATCTGCATATGTTGTCTCTGTAGTTACTGCTGTCCAGACACATTCCTGAGCTCCTAAGGCATGTCTCTGTTTTTATGTGCTTTGGGTTTTGCCAAATATACCTTCAGTGAATGTCTAGGCTAAAAAATAATTATAATAAAAAAGCAGCATGTTTGATGGCCTTAGGCAAATCTTGCAGGGGGAAAAGGGATGGTTGAGAGTGCGGTTGTGGGCCACTGGTTCAATTTGAGATGTGCTGTGCAGTTAGTAAGTTAGTGCTTTAAAGATTATTTAAATTTGTATTAATTACTAATTTACTAATTAATTATTTAAATTTGTATTATTTATCTTTAAAGAGCATTTCAACCACACCCAGTCACCCTGCAGTAGTACTCTGAGCTCATCATTCTTACTGAAGGTATCTAAATTTGGTCTCTATTGGGGAGTACTTTATACCAGATTGATTTGGTCTGGTTTGTTTTGGTATAAGCATGGTTGCAAGACCAGAGAACAAACCTAGGAATGAAAGTGCCTGTCTTGCTTGGTGTGTAGAGATCACAGTACGTTCCTGAAAAAGAAAAATCTATTTCAGTCTTCTAAATGTCATATTAGGACAGCACAAATGAGAAAAGAAAAAAAAAATTAAATGAAAAGACAGAATCTTAACCCTCTAGGTCTTTATCTCATACATGTCTCTTGATGTTCAGTGTAACCTGAGAAAGAGAAGGAAAACCAGATTTTTCTGCTTCCTCAGTGTGTAAGAGACAGCGGTCTCCTTCTTTAGATTTCTTGGCAACATCACTAGCTAATTTATCTTAACTGTTTTTTTTCAAGACATATGATGAAATCTCTGGGTTTACACTCAAATTCTAACACACTCACTTATTTCTGTAGAATTTACCACACTATTTACACAGATATCCATTCCAAATCCCCACACTGTATAAAATCAAGGAACTGGAGTGCATAGTCATGAGACACACACAAGATCTCTGACAGGTAGAGCTGCATCAGATATTACCAAAAATACTCAAATCCCACAAGTACTGCACAGTCATGATACGCAGTGCTTGCTTCTCACCTTTGCAATTGAGCTCAGGTGTATTGATGACTCCATTAATTGCAGCCTGGGCAGCAGCATTTTGCTTCTTCAGTAGTTCAACAGTCTTCCTTAGCTCATTCAGTTCAGAGTCCTTAGAAAAGGAAACAGTGGTGATACGTCAGAAAATGCAGATGGTACCCAGCTGCACCAGTTTTCAGTCCAAGCACTGGGATTTGACAGAATTTTTGTAATATGTATATCCAACAAAAGAAAAACGAAGTTTGGTATACACCTGGGGAAGCACATCCTCAAGAGGACACAACACAGCTTTGTTATTTTAATACAATAGATATACATGCTCTGTAGTAGAGGAACAATGTATATCCACATCCACTGTCCAAGAAAACACTCTGCACTTCTTTTGAACACAAGTGTGAATGCACAGGGAAGAAATGTATTGAATCTGGAAAGCCTCAGACACTATCTCCCATTGTATTCTCCTGGAGAAGCTGGCAGCCTATGGCTTGGACAGGTACACTCTTTGCTGGGTAAAAAACTGGCTGGAGGGCCAGGCCCAGAAAGTGGAATGAACAGAGTTTAGATGTTGTACAGGGAGACATGGTTTAGTAGGAAATACTGGTGATAGGTGGACAGTTGGACTGGATGATCCTGGAGGTCCTTTCCAACCTTGGTGATTCTATGATTCTATGCTATTTCCATATTAAGGCTTTTCTATATTAGTTATCAAGCTCTATCCCTAAATATTCACCATACTGAAATCATGAAATGCATGAAAATTAGTACTTTTAGGTTTCTAAGTTGTATGTTTACTAGAAAACACAGGAAGTTGGTTAAAACTGTAGTACTCTTCTATATAACCTATCTAACAGGTCATGCTTACTAGTCAGTGCCCAGTCCAAGTCAATCCACTTTTCCTTGTAAAGGAGAGCCAATAATTAATCTGCACAATTAACTCTATCAGTGTCATTCTTAAAACAAAGAGATCTGTCTTAAGGTGGAAAGATGATGGAAGTCATGGAGGCAGAGAAGCTCACCGTGCTGTGCTGCAGAACAGAAACAGCACTACTGAGCTCTTGCAGCTAGTCTGCAAGCTGCTCCATCAGCTGATGCTCTGCAACTAACTCAGTGGGCTCCAATACCTGGGGACACCTGACTTGCCACGAAGGTTCAAGCTGCTGAATATTATCCAGAACTTCATGGTGCTTGGCCAGTTCCCATGGCAGCTGGGTTGGAGCTCAATGATCTTCAAGGTCCCTTTCAGTCTAAGCCACTCTATGATTCTATTATGTGATTCTATGAATTACCCTCTGTTCTTTTTACATGAAGCACTGAGAACCCAGTGTTAACTGCATTAGGAATTGAAAATGACTGAGAAGTAAAATAAAGGAGTAGATTGAGAAGATGGAAAGCTTGATAAATGGGAACTATGTTTCTAGTGCCATGGTAAGGCATTATTATTACCGTACACATAGAAATGCACATGTTGAAATAACTGAACATAGGCATAGCTCAATGTATGTCTCATTAGCCACAATATTCTACAAGTACCACAACAAATATTTCATTTTTCAATTCAAAATCTACCTAGAACAAAAAAAACTGTCTCAAATCTTTCCAAGCAGAAATGGGCATTGGCTCAAACAGATATATATGGCACAGCCCTGCACAGAGCCATGCCAGACATGTCATCATCAGCACACGGCTGACTTACCCGAAATACACATCACAATCTCACATTCACACTGCAAACAAACATGAACAGTACAATAACACAGGGATGTGCACCTCTCATTCCCATCAGCCTCTACAAAAATAAGCAGATCTGAGGCTGTGAGAAAATAGCAAGAAGTAAGCGGAACCATTGCTACATGTGTTTGAAAATGTAAACATTTGTTTAAAAAGCAGACTGCAAAGTTTCTGTTGGGAGAGCAGAGAACAATGGGGGCTGTGTGAAATGCTGATACTCGTCCAAACATTGCAAGAATTAAAAAAAAAAGAGAGAGAAAGCAAACAGGATTACATGGATTAACAAGCAGCACACGTAAGGGAATCTTGCCAAGTTTCGTATTCAAAGAGATGATGGACACCAATGTCCTCCTCAGTAGTATGTGCTCTTACATTTATCTATTCCCACAACTGAGGATGTCACTACGATCCAAGCTGATGACTGCTCATCTGCAGCTTGTTTACCCTAGAACTGCTTATTTTTGCAGCAAGCTTCTGTTTTTCAGATGACTTCTATCTGTGACTGCAGAAGAGAACACACAAATAAACTTGCTCAGGATCATGCATAGCATTCAACATTCCTGGCTTCAACTCTTTTTTCTCCAAGTGTAAACACCAAATTCCAGAGGTATTGCCTGCACCGACAAAAATCAGGTATGTTCAGTCTTCGGGCAACTGTGAATTAATTCTCACAGCCCCTTAGGCCACTGTTACCTATGATTCCATTTATGGAATAGGAAAACATAATGCTTTGCAATCCGAGTTTCTATCCATTTTTATTCCTACCAGTTTCAGCTATTTGTATCTCATCCCACTCAAATAACAAACAAAAGAGCCAGTCTTCAACGACTCTCTCAATATCTGAAGATGCAGTTTTTATCAGACTTTTAAAGCAAAGCAAACACTGTAATTCAGTATATAAAGGAAGGCATAAGGTAATTCAGTAGGACTGAGTGTGTTATTTTTCATAAGGTCCCACATATGCATGCAGTTATTTTTTAAAATACATTAAAACATTTTTAGTGGCATTTTAATTCCCTCTTCCCACCAAAAAAAAAAAAAAAAATCAGAACAAATCCAGATGAGTAACATTGCAGCACATTCATAAGTGAATCTATACAAAGATGAACTACACAGCTGGATGCTTCGAGGGATGTTTTTCTTACAATGTGTCTCCTTAAATCAGGTTAATGAGGGACGTTTTCTCCACCAGAAAGCTGGTATGCCGAAATACACAGGTTTTCCTTTTGCTCTATACTTCCCTCAGCTCACATATTTACTCCTTTTCTTGTGTTTAGGCTTTTTGCTTTCTTTTCAAGATGAGAAGTACGCATACTGCATTTTGATTGAGGATGGAAGGGACCATCATTTAACAATTTTCTGGCCTCAGAGTTCTAAAACCCAATTTGCCATAGTCACGAGAAACTCAACAAATTAGATTCAAGAGAATGGAGAAGCTTTAAAAAATTCATGGGGAATTATCTTCTGATATTGGCATTTTGTCACTTGTCATTTGACTCTACTGATATTTTCTTTCACCTCTTCATGTGAAAGCAGCAGGCAAAACTTCAAATCTGCATACTTTAGTACACTGGAACAGAAATCAGGCTGAAGTTTTTTATGGCATCTACAAGGCTGCAAGGCTATTTGCAATGTTTTACAATACGGCCTCTTATAACTTTCTGTATTTGTTTCTCCTGCCCAAGTTGAGAAGTTACTGATAGAAGACACACAAAATCTATTTTATAAAGTTCTCTAAGATCACTGTAAATGCAAGTTTAGACTCACAAACAGCTCAGGGTGGCCATTTTAAACTTTATTTCATAGGTGGCCATGAACCATCAAAATTCCTGTGACCTTCCTGAATGTAAAGTTAGCTAAGCAACAGAACAGAAGTTCAGACTTTAAAATCAACATCTCATTTACATACAAACACAGACAGGAGAGCATGGTTTGGTGATATTGATGAGCCTTTATTGATTGATTGATGTAAATATTTTGCTACCACCAAAAGGAGCAAATTTGTCTCACTCCTCTGCTTGCCAGCTGTGCTATGCTGCTGTCATGCCCCTGTGCTTACACCAGCTCTGATGCTCAACTGAGTCTGATCACTCCACTGAGCTGATCCAACTCAGCAACCTGGGGAGAAACTGTTCACATTTCCATTAAACTACTTTTCACATAATTTAGCTTGTTCCATTAGCTTAGTGGAATTGTTTGATGAGTGGCAGAACCAGTGTAAGGGAAGGAGCAGGTGGGGGAGGATGTGGGCGTTTCTGTCCAACAGAAACAAGCTGTTAAGTGTTCAGCCATATCAGTAAACCATGCCATTTGATCTTCAGTAAGTTCTTGCCTTTATTTGAATTTGTCAGTTTAACTGGGGACTCCATCACTGCAGATTATTATAAAATGTGTTATCTTTAGCCAAGAGAGAAAACAAAATCCTGGACTTGGCCTGGTTGTATCATTAGCAGTCAGAGATCCAATTAGTTCTGCACTCCAAGGTCATACTATTCATACTCAGTATGTTTTGCAGAGGAAGCTCCCCAGTGAAATATCCCAGAGTAAAGATGCAGTGATTTTTAGCTTTCTGGATGCTAATGCAAAGGTATGAAGTTGGAAGTCAGCTCACATCTTTAATTCCCCAAATATATAAATTAAACTCTTCCATCTTTCCCTGTGTTCTCCTTAGGGTACAGGACATTTGAAATAAATACCAGTTAAAATGTTTGCTCTTTGCTCATTGTTTTGCCATTATGACATGGTTAAGGACTTTATCAAATCCACTTAGCCAAAAACAGCCCCTTCTCTGGGAGATAAAGCAAGTATTGCTCAGGAGTAGGGCCAACCAGTAGGAGCAGACCAGCACACATGTACAAGGCTACCCTGCTGGACCCGCTATAGCTTCTACTGCGGTCTGGTTTTAGCAGTGCACATAACCAAAAAGCTGTCAAACTCTTGTAGTCCTTTCACAGATTTGTAGATTCCCATTCAGAGGAATCAACAGGATGGGATGTTTTAAGATATACTTTGCCATTGTTTGTTCTAGAAAGCAGCCTAGAGATGTCCCACAGAACTAGCATATAAACGCTGGACCTATCAAAAGCATGATTTTGCTCTTTTCCTCTAACTGCGTACTAAGATGCTTTCCACCCATTTTTCCATTTAAAAAATAAAAATAGAAATCACTTACAGAGAATTGGAATGAGAAGCTCTCAGCAATGGTGTAGAAACAGTAGAATTATAGTGTGGCAGCTTTGGCGATGAAGGCAATGAAGAACCTGTATCTTCTCAATATCTGAATGAGGAGATGCTGACTTGGGAGATTTCTTTTTACCAAAAGCTTGCTTGAAGGAGCTGCGTAACTGAAAAACAAGACCACAGCAGTAGACACACCATGAAGAATGCATCCATACAAAAAGCCACAGACTGAAACTCCAACATGCAAATATTCCAAACAATAAAGCCATACTCACAGATTTTAACAGAGCTAAAAGGGAATCAAAAAGCTTGAATTGAATAACCAACTTCCTGTGTTTTCAGGTTTAAGGCTTGATTTAATTAAGGTTTAATTTTCAATCTTCGTTTTGCACCAATGTATTCACTTTTAACACAATAAAAGCACTGTCCTGTCATCTTCATAATGTTTCCTTAAACTTCTTTAAATAGTTCTGGGTTAAATGAGAAGTGTAGGCTGATGTAGAGACCTACTACATTACAGTGACAAAGAACAGAAGCTAAAGTAAAAATTTCAGAAGTTTTTACCTTATCTAAGGCTTAACAGCAGGCTTGTCACAAAAACCAAAAGAGTTGCCAACAATTTGAAGACACAGCAATTTGCTCCTTCTATAATTAATACATAACCCTGCACAAGGAGATGACATTGCTTCCCTTTAACCAGTGCTTTTTGGAGGAGGGCAGCAATACTACAGTTACGGAGGAGCTAGCAAGATATTCAAATGAAACAATTGTGAGAAATAAAAACAAGAGCCTGCTCAAGAAACACTTTCTTTAAGTACAAGAGGTTTCATAAACACTTCCAAGGAGACACTGTATAAATATATATCAAGATTCTCCCAGCTCAGGCCACATTTTGTAGCTCTAAAGAAAAGATCCCCAAAGATCCAGGGAGATCTAAATTCAGTGAGAGGAAAGGGGTGGAATGATTCACTGGCTAGTATGGGATCTAGGGACTTTAGTCCAAACTACATTCAGACTAGGTCACTAAGGCAGTTCATGGTCTAATTCAAAATGGAGCTTAATATATTGTACCTTTCCTCCGGTACATGGTACCTTGTACACAGTACAAGATGAGCAAAGAAGGAAAAACGGGAAATGAAAGGTAAGTAATGCAAAATCCTGAATAATGTATGTTAATCACAGTAATTTCTTAAATGTTGTTTTTTTGTGTGTAGAACTGCACACTAACATTCCAGATAGAGCTCTCAAAGTGTCTAACATGTCTACTTACAAGAAGAAAGGCCTATAAGGCAAAAAGAAAAAAAATAACAAATCTCTCATTGTGGACTTGTTCTATTTTAGTGACAAACTTGAAGCTTTCCCTGAGGGGTTGGACACTGTACTACTTTTAGCCAGACCGACTTTTGACAGCTCTTTCTACTTTAGGACCGGCCTTTTGGCTGTTAAGGAAATCCATTTACCTACAGAAGCATGTTAATTTCAGAGGCAAAAGCCTAAGTTCAATGGAGGTAGTTCCAAAGTCTAGCAAGCTGTTTTCTTTCATTGCTTTATGGTCTCATGGTCTGCTCAGCTGATGGTTATCCAGCTAATCTGTTACCCAGAGGAGGTGCAGCCTCTAGCTGTGAATTCGAGTTTTTACTGCACGTTTATATTCTTCATAATCTTCAAAATCTTGCCAGAGAGGAAACTGTGTGAAGGACGGCAAGCTTAGCTGGGCAGCAGCAGTTCCAGGTGCCTCGAACCCAGCAGCGTGCAGAATCACAGATTCTGTGCAGGAACAACAACAACAAAAAGAAAAGCAGCAGCAAGGGGAGAAAAGGCCCCTGCAGCATCTCCGTTTTATTCATTTCATTTCATTATTTCATTTTAGCAACTAGGAATAAAGATTTTAGAATGTAAAATCTTTGCAAAGGGCATGCCTTTCTGGATCCATGCTGCTGGGGCTGATGGTCTACCAGTACCATACTGAGGTCATCATCAGAGATTGCACCTTCACTGCCTAGATCCATAAACACATTATGCCTGTGTTACACCAGAAGGGTATTACACATGAAGTGTGTTTCAACACATAGGAGTCAACTTCCCTCCATACTAACACTGCACTGTTGAAAAATGCATATTCTTAAGAGACTCAGGAGAGGCGTTAATGTTTATTTCTGTTTGGAAGCAATCACAATCTTTTACTCCCTCCTGGATGAAGATATGCTGGTGGAGTAAGCACAAGCATTTACAATTGACCTAGCAGGTCTTGGAAACTTCTGCAGAAATACAAGCTCGCTTGGTTACAGCAAGCTTAATTTTAAGTGATTCTGTGTTCCTTAGTTCCGTTTCCCTCTTCCTTCTCAGCACAGCTGAGAATGGGCTCTCCAAATTTTCTCGCTAAATTCCAGTCTTTTAACTTCATTTTATAAAAAGTGATCCCTCTCTCTCTCCTCTCTTCAGACATCATTCTTTTCCTTCAGCATTAGTGGTAGAGCCAGTAAGTGTTCTCATTCTTAAGCTGGCAGCAAACATCAACTGGTCTCTTCCCAGCTTCTGTACAATTTAATATGTTAGTTCCTAGAAAGAGGAAAATGTGAGAGCATAAAGGAAAGAAAGAGAGAAAATTCAGCAGAAGCCACGGGATAACCGACATCCTGCTGAGTCTGAGTTGTGATTTGGCAGGACAGCAACGAACATTAAACACGTTGTCTGCTCCCCAGTGTGAATGCTACACTGCCATCTTAGCATGCTGACATTTTTCTCACCAACTCATCTTCTAGATAATGTGAAATATGTAACATTTTTCCCTACTTACCACATCAAGATTAAAATTGGCTTTCACTATGGACTCAAAGCTGCATTTTGTTTAATCATTTCCTGAGAAGTTTTAGCTCACACCTCTCTTCTTGACTTGAGAACTCAGACTGGAACGGAACTATCTCAGCACAGAATGCAGGCAGTGCTTGGGCTGACCATGCCACAGCTTCCCTTGGGAGGAAAAGATTTATTTGTGGGTATTCTAATCAGCCAGCTCTTCTACTAGTTGTGATAACATCAGGTTAGAGTAACATGTACCAAATAGCTGCTACTTTGCCTCCCATGCTTACAAACCATCACAAACTTTGTGAAACAATATGTAAATACACAAGATAAAGTGGCTGGTAGGATCTCACAGCCCAAGATAATGTAGGGTTGTCATTTAGAGGACAGCAAGGAATTCTTTAAGCTATTCTCCAAATAGCCAAAATGCAATTTTTAGTTATAGTTTTAATAACTGGTTAAAAAAAAAAAAAAAAGTTTTCAATTTCTTGTATTTTTTAACACATTTGACAAGTATAATGCATGTATGTAAAACTGTACATGATGGTTTCACCATGAAGTTCATCCACAGCGGTAATCTGCTCGTACGTTTCATAAAAAGCACTGACTCTCAGTAAGGGAAACCTGGGTTCAGAGAAGACTTGGAATCACAGTCAGAAAGCACACAGCTCAGATTAAGAAAGAAAACATACTCAAGAGAAAACAGTACTAAACTAATCAGAATAATGTTAAATCTAAATTAAGTATGAACAGTATTTTCAGCTGCTTGAAAGTCCATTTTGTGAAACAAACGTGGAAGCAGCTATTTGTCAGCACAAAAATTACTATTAAAATGTTTTTATACAAGCAGGACTAATATTAAATACATTCCATCACCAAACTACCATACATTTATATTTTCAGGGGGGCAAAAAAGTGACCTAACTGAGGTATTCCTGCTCCAGCAGGGGAACTGGACTAGATGATCTTTTGAGGTCCCTTCCAATCCCTGACTTTCTGTGATTCTGTGATTCTTTAGGAATCAATAAACTTTACTCCACAACGGGAATTCCTTTCCTCAACATTCAGCAAATGCAAAATGCTCACCTTGTCTCTAGTCCTTAACCCCACAGCTCCCGGTGCTGTGCTATGGACTGGTGCTATGGACCAAACCAGCCCTTCTGCTGTTGCTGAGCAGCACCTGCACAGCCTCAAGGCTCTCTTTTCCCAGCCTCAAAGGCTGCAGGTTGAGAAGAAGCTGGGAGGGGACACAGCTGACCCTAGCTGACCAAAGGGAGATTCCTTTGGTAACAACATGCTCAGCAACAAAACACAGGGCAGAGAGGTGCTGGGTATGCACCAAGGAGGAGGTGTCATACGTAACTACCAAACCCACCTACTTCTGCAGCATGCTTAAACACAGAAGTGAACGCTGGTGATGAGAATTAGGGAGATGTGTCTGATCTTTTAATGAGACAGCAGTTAGCTTCTGAGCCACCAGGCACCATACATCCTGACGTACATCATGTGCTGATAGGGAAGAATACCACACACACACACAGCCATTTTCTGGTTTTGAAAAATTCTGGTGCTCCTCATAAACAAAAGCAATTAACTCAAGGTTGGTACCTTTTTCTTCGGGTTCAAAACATTTGTTGTGGGTTGTTTGGTGTCTTTTTTTTTTTTTGTTGGTTTGGAAACAAACTTCTAAATATCTCAATCAAAGGTAACTAAATAGTTGAAGAATGATTAAATAACTTCTCTCTCAACAGACAAACAATCCCCATCAGTTTTAAATTCACATGAATTCTATGCTCTAATCAGTGCACCAATTACAGAACTTAGATGAAAAACTCTCCACTTTTTAACAGACATACACAAAGACATTACTGAATTAGAATAATTATTTGTACAAGTCAGTGGAGATGAGATGTGTATTTCACTTACCTTGCATACTGAGATGGGGGGGAAAAATAGGAGTTAAAAACTTTAAGTTACCTATATTTAATCCTCCATTCCATGGCGCGTGGCTACAGTCACAAACAACAATTTCAGTTTGCTATTTAAAATGACATTTTAAAGCAGGGATTGACTCACCTTCTGCTGACAGCCCCTGTATGTTAATCCCCTTAGCAGCCAGGAAACTCAGGCATGCGTCTATTTTTTCAATCTATTCACGAGCAAAAGAATATGCATTGTAATAATTGTTTCTGTTAATTTCCCGCCACCCTTTATTGCATTCAGTCTTCATATCACACAAAAAGACCCTTTATATGCTCATATTGTGGAAGCAGTAACAATATGATGTCTCCTAAGTTACTAAGGTCCTACACTGATGGAGCATTACCAAGCTCTGGACTATTTGTACATGAATGAAGCACATTATTTAATGCTCTAACCACGACAGATGATCTAGAATGCCCTAGAGGCATTCAAGGCCAGGCTGGATGTGGCTCTGGGCAGCCTACTATCCCGTGCCAGTAGGGGTGAAATTAGATGATCTTTAAGGTCCTTTTCAACCCAGTCCATTCTATTGACATTTGAGCTCCAGCCTGGATCTGGGCCTGGATCTCCTAGAGAAATCCTCAAGCTTGTCCTAATTGGGACAGGATGCCCAGTGGGGTGGTGGGGTCACTCTCCCTGGAGGTATTCAGCTAATGTGTAGATGTAGCACTGAGGGATGTGATTAGTGGGCATGGTAGGGATGGGTTGGACTTGGTGATTTTTTCCAACCTTTATGATTCCATGAGCCAATTCAAATGTAATGCCTCGTTATTATCTTTTTTTAAAACATTGGCCCACAATGTCAGAGGCAGTTATGGGCAGTATGTCAGTAGAGGCTGACTGTGGGCAGTAGAGTTGCGCAGTATGGCAGCAGAGCTTGAACCTTCCCACTGATATCCCATTACTTTTTGTTGCAGTCTGACACAATGGCATCTGACATGGAAGTGCACATGAAGAAAAGGTGTGGTATTCAATTCCTCCACACGAAAAAACTGGCAGCCACTGACATTCAGCAACACTGAGCATTTATGGTGACCAGACAGCGGATGTGAGCACAGGGAGCTGGTGGGCAGTGCATTTCAGCAGTGGTGACAGTAGGTTACCTTCGCTGGTGGAGATTTTTACAAGCGTGGCATGAAGGCTCTTGTTCACTGCTGGTGAAAATGCACACTAAAGGTGGTGACTGTGTTGACAGAATAGAGTTTTATAGCTGAGAACTTGCTCTGTGAAACAATGTTGTGCTCTCTGTAACTGTTATAATTTCCATGGAAATAAATAAGCAGTATTACTTTTTGAGCCATTTACGTACGTAAAAATCATCCTAATTAAAGCAAAAATATAAGATATTCTAGATACTATATCTACTATATATATCTATATCTACTATATATCTATCTATCTATCTATCTATCTATCTATCTATTTACTATACTATACTACATACTGCCTTCTACTAATCAAAATAACCATTCTCAGACAGCTACAGTATATGAGTAATGGCTGGAAACCTAAAATTTGTGACAAGGCAAACAGAAGAAGTTTACTTCTCTGAGCTGTATAAACCCCTGTAAAAGCTATGATCTGTTTCCAACACTCAAGAGAGAAGTGCTTACTACTACATACTCCTTCAAAAGAAGCAAAGATCTAAGAACCAGAAGAAACTGCCATACAAACAGCTTTCACTTTTATATTTTATTACATTATATTATAAACTATGTATTATAAACTTGACAAATTTGGTACTTTCTTGACAGCTATTTGGGGAACTACAGGCCTGTCAGCCTGACCTCGGTGCCAGGGAAGGTTATGGAGCAGATTGTCTTGAGGGAGATCATGCGGCATGTGCGGGATGAGCGGGGGATCAGGCCTAGCCAGCATGGGTTTGTGAAGGGCAGGTCCTGCTTGACCAACCTGATCTCCTTCTATGATCTAGTGACCCATCTGGTGGATGAGGGAAAGGCTGTTGATGTGGTCTACCTAGACTTCAGCAAAGCCTTTGACACTGTCTCCCACAGCATTCTCCTGCAGAAGCTGGCAGCCCGAGGCTTGGATGGGTACACTCTCGGCTGGGTGAGGAGCTGGCTGGAGGGCCGGGCACAGAGAGTGGTGGTGAATGGAGTCAAATCCAGCTGGCGGCCGGTCGTGAGTGGTGTTCCCCAGGGGTCGGTGCTGGGGCCTGTCCTCTTCAATATCTTTATTGATGACCTGGATGAGGGCATCGAGTGCACCCTCAGTAAATTCGCAGATGACACCAAATTGGCTGGAAGCGTGGATCTGCCTGGGGGTAGCGAGGCCCTACAGAGGGATCTGGACAGGCTGGAGAGCTGGGCTGAAGCCAATGGGATGAGTTTCAACAAGGCCAAATGCCGGGTCCTGCACTTCGGCTACAACAACTCCAGGCGATGCTACAGGCTTGGGGTGTGGCTGGAGGACGGCGTAGAGGAAATGGACCGGGGGTATTGATTGATGCTCGGCTGAACATGAGCCGACAGTGTGCCCAGGTGGCCAAGAAGGCCAATGGCAGCCTGGCTTGCATCAGAAACAACGTTGCAAGCAGGAACAGAGAGGTGATTGTTCCCCTATATTCAGCACTGGTGAGGCTGCACCTCGAGTACTGTGTCCAGTTTTGGGCCCCTCACTGCAAGAAAGATATTGAGGCCCTGGAACGTGTTCAAAGGAGGGCAACAAAGCTGGTGAGGGGTCTGGAACACAGGGCTGCTGAGGAGAGGCTGAAGGAGCTGGGAATGTTCAGCCTGGAGAAGAGGAGGCTCAGGGGAGACCTCATTGCTCTCTATAACTTCCTGAAGGGAGGTTGTAGTGAGCTGGGGGTCGGCCTCTTCTCTCGTGTCATTAGTGATAGGACCAGAGGGAATGGCTTCAAGCTACGGCAGGGGAGATTCAGGCTGGACATCAGGAAGTATTACTTTTCAGAAAGGGTGGTCAGGCACTGGAATGGACTGCCAAGGGAGGTGGTGGAGTCACCGAGCCTGGGGGTGTTCAAGGAAAGGCTGGATGTTGTGCTGAGGGACATGGTTTAGTGGGAGCTATTGGGAATAGGTTGGACTGGATGATCTCTTAGGTCTTTTCCAACCTTGGTGATTCTATGATTCTATGATTAAGTTTCACTGTACTGTTCTAAAACAGTAAACACCAGGGTTTCTGTTGACAAACCAAAGCAACAACACAGAGCTCGAAGCAGAACAGAGCTATGTGAAGAGCAGCAGATAGCTTATATAACCAACATAAGCTTTTAACTTGGCATACTCTGATTTTACTTACATTTTGTAAAACTGCAACATTTTCTTCACAGCCAGAGTACAGAAAAAAGAATCAAGAGTTTCTCAAAAAGGAGGAGAATACGAGAAATTTTATTTCTGCGTATCCTCAGACTTGTAAAGATATTTTTCTTCTTCCTCTCCTGGGATGTGACCCTCGTGACCCTACGTGCCTGTCTCACTGATAGCAATACACAGATGGTAAGCACAATAACAACAGTTAAAAAAAGAAAAAGAAAAAAGAAGGAAGGAGCACAACGTGAAGTTCCAAAGAGGGAACAAATGCCTCCCCTATAGAGAAAAAAATTGTATTTTAAATTCATATACAATTAGAAGAAACCCAGGAAGGTGAGAGCAAATGTTCTGTGAGCTAAACATTCCAGGCACACTTGGCCACATATCTCCTACAGCAGCCCATGGAGTGAGGCTGATGTCTGCTCCAGCTGACCACAGCCCTTCCAAGCACCATGAGGGTCAGGGCCTGGAGATACCCATTTGTCACTACAGCAACATTCAGCTTGTAAACACATGCTGACCATAAGGCAAAGCTTACCCATTAAAGCTAGGGAAGACCGAGCAGCAGGCACTGAAATTCCTGCTATTGCATTTCTCAGGTCAATGCTGGACAAGTCTTACTTGAAAATATACAGCTAGATTTAACCACTGCGATGCCTGTCCAAAAATCTCAGAGCAGGTATTTGCAGGGGGAAGAAATGCTTGTGATGCTTCTGATCCTTCCCACAGATCCTCAGCTCAGACTGGGGGGCATGCTGAGGAGAGATGTGAACACATTAGTTTTAGCAAATGAACTAGAACTTCCTGCACTGCTCACTTTAAAAGCAGGGGCTCCTCCAGGCTGACAAGCTCCTATTTGGCTTTGCATGTCCAGAACAGTTCATTTTCAGAATATAAGTAATAAGTCAAATACTAAAACAGCAGTTTCCTTACAAAGTGAACAAACTGAAAACAAGCACTTTTTGTCTTGACAAAGTCCTTGTCCTTGCAGAAAAGAGTTCATGTTTGCAAGCAGAAAAACGGAGCAGCGTTGTTTTATCAGTACAGCTTGACACCTGCATCAGAAAGGAATAGTTCCTGAAAAAACCACTGGTCAAGACACACATATCAAAAGAAACCTTTCCTCTTTGTTACTTGATAACATACATTCTTGCATAAACACAAAGTGATCACTCTTAAAAAGAATAAAACCTAACCACAAACCAACACGGAAATCACAGTTACTTCCGACCCTGTTTATGAGGGGAAAGTATGGGGTTGGTTTAGCCTATATGCATACTGCTTTCTTCAAACTCTTGCCTTGGGCATCCCACAACTTCCCCAGGCTTGGCACGAACAGATGAGGGCCTCCTTCCCCCACCTACAGATCCTCCTGCTCCTCTCCCTCTGGCACTGACAGCTTTGCCATTGCTCCACTCCTTCCACAGCAAGGGTAACATGCTATCACTCCACCAACTTTCACACCTAACATTTTATCTAAAGTGATGAAAAAATCTTTTACAAAACAAAATCACATTGATCCTTGAAAAATCAACTTTTTTCCCTCATCAGTCTTTTCTCCAACATTTTTTCTTATGTACTGCTATATGTACTTTACGATATGTACTGCTATATCTCTTTCTACTGTCACATTCAATGTTTCTCGTTTTACATGCGAGATGGAAAACACACCCTGCACCCCTCCTATATGACAAATGGTTGCTACTTGCTTTATCTCTCCTTCCAGCTCCATCCTTGGCTAAGTGTCAGCTGTCGCCTGCATCTGCCAACGCACCGCTTCACTTCCAATCATCTCCTCTCTGTTTTGTCTCCAAGTCCATGTTTTAATATTTAACTTTCTTTACTCAGCTCCCTCCCTAGTCACTTCTTTTGTGGCTGATGCAAATCTTTTTCCTTCACCTTGTTCGTCCCAGATCTCCCATCATTCAAAACGTCTCCTCCTTTCCTTTTTTCTGATAGCATCTCATCTGCACTCTTACTCTGTATGTTACAATTCATCTATTGTAGTTGCCAGATAACACAACCACCTCTCTCTCTCCCTTTCCTTCATTTCAGTGCTATGCAAAAAGGATGCATCAAAACGCAGAATCTCGTATATTGTCCCAATTCTGCAGGATGTCAAATGCCGTGCTCAAATATCATTCCAAAACAAGAGGCAAAATAAATTGTTAGAAAGAAAAACATCCCTGTTCTTCTGTAACCACACATCAGCAGAGAGAAAGCCCCATTTGTACTTATCAATCTCAGCCTTTTATCAGAAGTGGATAGGAGAGGAAACCAGCTTTGTTTTACTCTCCTTCGCCCAGTTCTCAAGAACCATGCCAATGTTTTCTTATACTTCATTCCAAAAACCAGAAAACAATTGTGCTGATCATCTCTATATTTTCCTGGCCTGAGAACCTACACTTCATACTACTACATCCTCTATTAACCACAGAGTTTCTGCATGCCGGATGGAACCAATCATCACAGTCACAAGCTTTTGTTTAGAAAAGCATCTACAGTACAAAAATATGAAGGTTTGAGAGAAAACAGTTCTTATGTACAGGAAATACATAAAATTGCCTGTAAGAGGTTATATATATTTAAAAAAAACAAAAACAAAAACATATATATATATATATATATTTTTTAAAGCGGATTCTTATATGGAGACAAAGGAGATAGAGATACTTCGAACCACAGAAAAACCCAAAGGAGATGAGAATAGGGTCTGGGTTCTCACACAGGTATCCTTGTCATGTCATATCTGGCACCGAGACTAGGCTGACAGGTATTGATGGTCCCAAATAGTTCTGCACCAAACTTAATTTGAAGTGTTCAGTTTGGGCAAACCCACATGATGATTTGCCCAACATTCTGTAGAGATGGAAACAGCAATGCAAAGAGGCCTGCTCTGGCTCAGTGTTCAGCTCTCTAAAGTTTGGCAAGCTTTACTGGCTTATGACCACTCCACATGGAAGCAAATCCACCCAGTTTCACGTGGCCCTAGTGGGCTGGCGAGACACAGAGTCACTGTGGAAGAAAAGCTCAGCCAGCGCTGTTTGTGTCACACAATCTATTCAGTGCATCACAAGAAAAGGCTAGGAAACACATCTGAACCTCATCAGTGCCAAATCTTTTGACACTGTTGCCAGCTGAAAAAGAAACCCCTCAGTCCCACCTCCAGCACGGCACACTTCAAAGCAGCCTCTTCCTGCAGCACCCAGCCAGAAGCTCCAGCCCACCCTGAATTCTAAGCACCGTCTGCCGGCTCCCAGCACTGTGCTGCACACAGCAGGACAGAAGCATCCCAATACGTCCAGCAGCATCTCAGCTGAACATCTGCATGTCTTTAGCAAGAAACACTGAATGCTACTCAGTTTATTCGTACTTTTACTGGCTAGAATAAATGAAATAAGAAAAGTATTTCTTATCTCATTAAAATATGGTGAGGAGTAAATCAGTTTGAACAAAGGAATTAGGTACCAGGATGACTTTTTTGTTCACTGAAGCCAGATGAGTAATGTGAGATGAATAATTTATAAGATAAATTCCTAAGTCACCAAGAACGAACTTTATTTTACTCACAGTCAGTAGCCAATACCACCACAGATCCCATCTGAAACACAGACTATTAACAGTTCACAAATTGTAAGTATTAGCACACAAGTAACACAAATTTGACCAGATCTGCGTAGGTAATAGACCATCTCAAGGTATTTTTTTCCTAGACTGGATGACTATGACTTTCAGAACAGATTATTAGTTTCCATTTAAGATAGCAGAACACTGTGCAGCCCTCCTCCCAAGCCACACACACCACTAACACTTCCTTTGCAGTGACAACGTGTACCCGAGGCCCTCATCGCCTCCATCTAGCTCATTGAGAAACTGGCAGCAATCTGGAGAGAAACAGCACTGTACGGAGACCTGGCTTGCCTTTAAATTACTACAGATCAAAATCTAGGATCAAAATATTTAGTCTGGAGCTGTGTGCTGAGGAACAGCACAAGAAATCAGAGCAAGAGACAGGAAGTGACATCCTGCAGCATCCAGCTAGCAATGCTCCTGCCAAATTCATTCTGCAGCACCCTGAGCTTCCAAAATGACTGGTTCACTGCATACATTTACAGTGAATAATAATCAGCTTTTTAGGACTTGTTTTATTCCTTACTTCTGTATCAGAATTAATCTACTAAGCAAGTTTTTCTGATTGGGTAGCTTAAAAGTGAGGATTGCATCCAAATGTCAAACAACAGACACACAGGGAATGCTCCCAGTGTTCGGTTAGAACAAATGAACTACTAGTAAAAGATCCTACCAGCAGAAGTGTAAATTAGTCCATTAAACGTACGTGTTGGTTCTTTTCTACTGCTAACTCTGCAAAGAACTTTTTCCTTTCTCTATGTATAAACAGCACGATACAGGAAATACACTTGCTAAGCCCTGTCTGCCATCAATTCAGATGCACTGTACTCGTTCCTCTTTTAAGCCATAAGGTCACTATCAGGACTGCTATCAGAGGCAACACATCCTACCCTGATTAC
This sequence comes from Tetrao urogallus, assembly GCF_951394365.1. NCBI lineage: Eukaryota > Metazoa > Chordata > Aves > Galliformes > Phasianidae > Tetrao > Tetrao urogallus. The sequence continues at coordinate 5,972,951 of NC_136819.1, forward strand.
AGTGCTCCCTATCCAGCTTTTCACCAGACTGAATCTGCCAATTTCAAGAGACTTACTCTTGATTTAGACCAAAGTAAATGAGAGTGGAATTAACTAGCTCATTTTTTTTTCTAACCATGTTTAAATCAAAACCCCATAATCTGCCAGCATCAGGAATGCTTTATTTCCAACACACCTATTCATTCGAAGGCAATATACTCCAGCATAAGATTATTTTCTTCTCCACTCTCTCGTCCATTTTCCTTCATGTAACTTAGATCAACGCGTAGTTCTACTGCTTTGCATCATATAATACAAGCTCTGATTTGGTGACAGCTCTTGTAGCAATGATAGCTTACAAAATTCTGAACCCTCCCACACCAGTACGTCTCCCCCAGTTTTGCAAATATCACTGTTTGAAGGTCATTTGGTGAAGGAAAAGAGGCAGTGATCTGGATGTAAACAATTCATACAGAACCCCACACACTCAACTCGGCAAGCAGAAGAAGGTTAACGCAGTGCTGGAAGCATTGCTGGAACCTAATGTAAACCAGACCAAAACGAAAACCACGTGCAGTAACACTGTAGTATGGAATAAAACAGCAAGAGTCAGAATAACGACTACACATGATGTGATGTTTTCAAACTTAACACCTGAATATAAATCCTTCTGAAACTTCAACACCACACTCTTAACACTCAGCCACGTCAACATCACTATAGGAAATTCAGCTTATCTGCTGAATGTGTCCCTTGCCTTGTAAATAAAGCCTTTCCTAGGCTCCTTCTTTTCGCAGCTGAACGACAGCATATGGCAGCCGCAGATACTGATGCCCCACTCCCAGTGACACTGCTGCTCCAGCCCTGGGAGCTGCTCCTCTGATAAATCAGCTTTAGCTAGCCATGTACTGCTGCTCTCTTGGCAGCAATGTGCTCCTGTGCCATGCACTGCCAAGTGAGGATGCCAATCTCTGGACACCAGCCTTTGGGCCGCAGCCAGATAGATGCTTTCTGCTGCTCTTCTGCTTTGTGATCCTGAATGACAAGAAAGCATGAGCTGTAAAAACAATGCTAATACCAACTGAAGAAACAAACCCTTCTTTCCTGCTACCCCCTCAGTGTCTGCATTCCAGGTTTCCACCTGCCAGGTGAGAGGCTGCTGCCAGCTTCATCACCCCAACTCCAGGATGGCTACCTCACTTCCAGCCACAGGAACAAAGGGAATGGCAACCCCCATGGGCAAGCCATCACCCAGCACACAGCCTGCTGGCCTCCGACGCTATCCTGCGTGCAAATAGCAACAGTCTGTGCATGTCTGGCACATTCACCAAAAGAAATCTGGCATACGTCTTACTGTGAATAATTAGGACCAGCACTTAAAACTCTGTTAGTTCAAGGTAGCTCTTATTAGGGCTCCATTGCTCCAAACATTTAAAATGAGAGCAGCATGACAAGATACAAGGCCGTCCACACACAGCACCATCCTGCTCTACAGGAACTGGTGATCGGGTAAGGCTTGGAGCAAATAGACCAGACACGGTACCAAACTGCTCCTTGGCAATTTGCTTATCTCATAGATTCACAGAATCACCTAAGTTGTAAAAGACCTCTAAGCGCATCCGGTCCAACTGTCCACCTATCACCACCACTTCCCACTAAAGCACATCCCCTCAGTGCCACATCTAAATGTTGGAAGTAAGGTTGTTTGATGGTGTCTCCCTGCCTTTGTCCTCACGAGAAGTGAATACAAAAGCTCTGTAATGCAATCCAAATCCAGTTTGGATATGATAAACATAGACTTTAATACACAATGATTTTTTAGATGCTTTCTTTTTTAACAAAGCATTTTGAATTTTAGGAGAAATATGTCACGGAGAAATGAGGGGAACAGGCTTGATTTCCTGTCTCATTACTTTAGAATAAGCCCTCAAGACTTTACATGCAAGTCCTACCAAACCCAAGGTTTCACCAAATTCTGGTTTTATAAATCCTGAGAGAGTAGTGGATTCCAAACAAGGGCAAAGCTAGGAGCTTCCCATCTCCAGCACCTGAGCTGGTGCCACCACCAGTGCTCTTGTGATCCACAATCAGAAGGCAGTTACAAAGACCTCTAGATACTTCATCTGTTAGAAAAAAAGAAAATCAGTACCATGCAGTAGCCCTGAAACTAATGAGATGGATTATATGCTATGAACGGTAGTTTCCAACAAACCTGGCATCAGCAATACCTTTTTTGGCTCAAGGTCTGCAGAAGGTGCAGAAGCCAGAGGAAGTCATAGAAGCTCTCAGCTGTTCATCCGTGCTATGTTGCCTGTGAGGGAATTCAGGGATTGGTTTGCAAGAAGGATGCTGCAGCACTGGAGTTGCTCCTGCAACTCCTTCCACATGAGCATGGAGAAAGTCTAATCACCCCCTCCCGGACAGCTACAATGGAAGCAATGAGTTACAGGAGTCAGGGTTGGTGTCTAATCAGTGTAATTAATCTAATTAGATGATTAACCTGAAGAGGGAAGAGCTGCTTTAGGCACAAGTAGAATACTGCATGAATCACTACTTGGCAATGATCGTAATTAATTGGAAAATGCAAGTTGCGGTTTATTGGAAGGTATGGACTAAGTCAGAAGATACACAAAATACTAGGCACAAGGAGCTCAGCTCCAGGCAGTCTTACCTCTGCTCGTCAGAAACCAAGACACTGCTGTCACTGAGAATGTCGGCTAATTCGTCAGACACTAGAAAATGTCCTGGGACGCAACACCTGCTACAACTGTACACCAAATGAGCAGTAATGGTGGGGGTTCTGAGGTGTTACACATTTTGCAATGTTTCACGGCTTTTCATCACTGATTTCCTTTCAGTCCCCTCCATTAAAGCATCAGGGAAATACTCCCATTCTTACCCAAACAAAGGACACCACTTTTCCACAATGCCAGGATTGAATAATGGAAATGTTGCCACTAGCATCCATAGAAAGGACCCAGCTTCCATAGAGCCAGGCCTCATTTTGCAAGTTGTAAGTTTGAGCAAGTTTAGAGTGCAGATATGAAATGACATGGCTCCTTTCAGAATCCTAAGAAAGAGATAGAAGAAGCAACCAAGTAGTGTCACATCTGACAACGGAGAGTTGCCTGGCCCTGATTTTGAGCGACTGCTTGCCATGAAAGCGAAACACTGCAGCACTGGAAGTGCACATCCACTAGGGAAAGGCTCCCAACACACTCTAGCAATGTGTGGCTACATACACCAGCTTTGCAGCCTGCCTCTACGCTTCACAGCTGCAAAAATAATTGCTGCGGAAGTGATTTATCCCCTTTGAGCAGATCTAAAGCCAATAGAGTTCAGTGAAATCTGAATAAGAGTATTTACAGCTATTACCAGCTAATGCATTACTGCCAATAGAAAAATTATCTTCTATTTCATATTCGGAGAGCTAATGTGCAGCACATTTCATCTTTATTTCTTAACTTCCAGTAGGGAAAATGCAAATGCTGAAACTCTTCAATAATCTGCCACCATATAGCATTCAGCTAAGGAGAGAACTGTCCCCATTTTATTAAAATCTAAAGCAATTACTGCTCCAGTCATGAAATAAATCACTACTTACATTTTTATCAACTAATAAACTAGGAAGGCAGCTACCTCTTAGGACATCTGTAGTGAGGCACAGAATCACTGCTGCTCAAAGCAGCATCAAGAGAAGGAAGGAGCAAGAGCTGTTCAAGGTTTGCCTCGCCCATCGCCATTGGTCATGGCAGTGGCAGAGACACCATTAGGTACACTCCACACTTTTATTCTGTTGTTAGGTATTGCATATGAATGTTTAAAGAGCTCTCTAAGATTTCCAGCAAGCTCTGAAAGTGAAGACTTAGCCCTGGCTTCCTTCCTCCCACCAGCAGCAAAATTACTACCGATGACCCTCTGAGCATCTTCACCACCTTCTCTTGACCTTCTCCAACAGCTCTTGTCACCCAACATCCTTCCTATGCTGGGTCCAGATGCCCTCAAAGCAGGCTTCGTGACCCAGCCAGCTTCAAAGCTGAGCCACTGATGACAGGGAAAGCCAGCTCAGCCACCTCAGTGTGCTGCTTGGCTTGGATCACAGAGCAAGGCACCACCAAAAAGAGCTTTACTGATGCCTGTTTTTGTGATTACATTTAAAAAAAAAAATTAAAAAATCAACCACAGAAGTATGAATCTAGTCCACTGATGAGAAAGAACGCCTGTGGTGTTCTGGATATGCTGTCTAAAGGTCTTGAAAAGTTGTTTTAAATTGACTTGGATTTGAATACCATTACATTATCAGATTATGAACAGGTGCCTCACTGCAATCAAGAGCAGTAACAGCAGTGGCAATTACAAAGTGTATGAATGCCAGAAAAACACGTTTTTAATTTGTCATAGCTAATATTTATCCAAGTTAACTGCTGATTTACCTTGTTGATTGTAAAACTCTGGAGCCAGGTGTGGAATCTGTTTTTCCCATAAGGCTCTGTCAAGCATCAAGCGAATCTTTAGTGGCAGACAAAGAATGAAAGGCAATTCAGAAGTATGAGAAAGGGTCCAAACAAGCAAGTTAAACAGTTGTTTTGCATCACAAATGCAGCGCAGGTCTTTGTTCCTCCTCCATACAAATTCTGAGCAATCACTATAGCTATCAAAACAATTAAAAGAAGAAAAAAAATGAGACAATGTGCTTTTCTTCTCAAGTACCTCTCCAAGTTTCAGATAAAGTTCGCTCACATGCCATCAAGAGACTATCAGTACTGAGTTCCTTCTGCCTTCATAAGGCAGTAATTGATGCTGATTATCTTGGCAGCATTACCTACTGCGTGGCAGGCAAGTTACAGTAAGGTACCACAGCTGCATTGCTCCCTGCACATTTCAGCTCAGGTTAAAATAAAACATTAAAAGCATGCGAAAGAAGTTTCTGCACTACTGAGAGCATCTGCACCCAAACACTACTTGTGCTTGCTCTTTCCCAGGTACCAGGTTTTGTCTTTCAGATAAACCCAGAGATGAAAATGCTGTACTTGTGTCACTGACTTAAAATCGTATTGCCTGCCTTTTCTAATGCATGTTCATTTATCTATAAAGTATGGATTGTGCACGCATCGCCTCCCAGAGCAAGAACACAGCGACACTTTCACAACAGTCCATCACTGCCCCCAACTTCCACAGATCTCACTAAATGCTGCTATCTTATGGATTTGTACAGAACATGCATAAGTTCTGACACCAAAACTACAACTCAGTAGCTGTGCTCATGATAACAGGAGCCTGTCAATTTTCCACTTCACTGGATTTGATGCCAGGAGCCAATAGCAACCCTCTGAACCCAGCAAGGTGACTGATGCAGGTGCAAGCCCATATGGAAACACGCATTTAGAGACAGGAATGGCACTGTTTGAAGACAACATCATATGCACTGGGAATGCTATAACACGTACGGATACCATGCACTATCACTTCCTTAACAAGAAGCTTGATTGTGCAATACATCTCCTTGCCTCAAATTGGTGACTTCACCACAATTGCTACATCCTCAAACAAACAAACCAAAAAGTAACTTGCATGAAAATCATGGTTTGGTCTCTTTAAAGTTGCATTGGAGTCACTATTCTGAAACTGAAACAGGTGAGTCAAGTTCAGGATGCTTTTCTGCCAAATGTATTCCAACAATAACCTTTCAAAGCCTACGAAATACAATTTTTTCAGGTGTTTGCAGGTTTGCTTAAAAATGCATCTTGAAAAGCAGTTTTGTAAAGAAAAATCCCTACTCATACTTGCACTGCAAAACATCACGGGTTCAGTAGTTCAACTGATTTCTACAGTCTCTGCTTAGTTTTAAGATTGTTACACGCACATGCACACCATATAATCATAGGTACAATACTTCCCCTTATTATTTAATCCCCTGGAGCTGTAACTGAAAAATGCTAATATTACCTTGCATACTTGAAGCAGCTTGTTAAAGAAAGGCAATTTTCTCATGTGCCAAAAGATTGCAGTCTCGTGAGATCCCCTGGTTATTTCATAAAGTAATTTATTCATAATTAAAGCAAAATTGTGTCTTACCCAACCATGTCATGTTTTGCAAGACAGATTTAGATGAAAAACAAGAATCTACCCTGCCAGGGGAATGAGAGTAAAATCACATCACAGGTGAAGGAAAAGGAGCAAAGTGGACATTTTGTTTTCTCATGGGTTACATTCAGCCATGGAGGTAACACCAAAATCAATAATGGACTGAGATTGGACTCAGAGTATGGCACCCAACGTTGGTCAGGCTGACCTAGCAATAAGTACAGCATGCAGCGCAGCAAGGATCCCAGGAAGGAAAACAGAACAAGTCTTTGTGTGCTATTATTCCTATTGAAAGCAGAGATGTGTATCAAATACAATAACTGGCTGTAATGTAGAAGAGTCAGCAAAAACACATGCAAAACACTGCTACTCAAAATGATGACATTTCCTCACAAGAAGCTACACAAGAATTTGACGCATCAAGATCACATCAGAGTCCAAAAAAAACCAGTTTCAAACAGGGCTCTCAGAAAATAAGGGCTGGATAGGAAAATTCTGCCTACTTTGATACACAAATTGCAGGTAAAGGGGAAAATAAGCACGAAACAAAAACCAAAAGCAGGAAAACTCACTAGAAAAATTGCTATCTTAGTGCAGGAACACATGTGCCTGAAAACACTCCATGGCTAACCACTCTTAGTGGTTAACCCCTCTGTCAGTAAGTTCATGGGCTTGTAAGGGCAGGGAAAGTGTCTCAGCTGACTGCTGGAAAGGTCCTGGAAAGGAACACAACAGTAAGTGTGAAGCATTCCTCAGTTCTGAGTAAACCATCAAACCAGACATCCAGCCTGCAATTAGGACCTTCCAGCCTACCAAAAATAACCAAAGTGAACAGGCAGCCACAGACTGACATTACTTGGGCCTTTTACTGGCCCAGCAAACCACATTAAAGAAGCCAACAGAGCAGACATGAGTATTTACATACAAAGAGGCATACAAAGCAGCAGTGTGAAGCTAGAATGGCTCCAGCCGCTACAATTATCATAAGATTCATATTTTGTTTCAACAATTAAAAAAAAGCCTACTTTTCAAACACTGTAAAATATAATGTTTCAAGCTATATATCAAACTCCTCCCTGAAAACTAGTTCGAAGTAGATGATCCTTAAGGTCCCTTCCAACACAAGTTATCCTATGACCCTGTGAAAGCCAGATTGACAAAGTGTCTGCTGTCATCTGTTCCGGCATGAGAGTTGTAAGTTTTCAATTCCTGCTTTGAGTACTATACAGAACTAAGTTTCATCATCAGGAAACCCAGGACCAAAAAGCACGTACATTAGTAATACTGTAGAGAACATTAAATTGTTCTGTGGGATTTTTGATTTTTTCAAACTAAACAAAGGAGACAGCTATGTCCGATAGACAAACGGGAAGAATTATAGGATGTATTCTTTACCTTTCTTCTGACAACCGCAGGGTTGCATTCCACAGACTCCAAGAGCCTGAAAGGTTTGCTCTAGGAAGGTGCAGCAATTGTGGAACACCAGCACCAAAACAGTCTTGGGATTAAACTCACACAAGGTTTTTACGTGGTCAGAGTGAAAACACCTTTACAGCGAATTACAGTGAATTCAAGTTAATCAAATTATGCTTCATTTTCCCCTGCAATCTGGGGTCCATTCCTTAGCAAAAAATGAAAGCAGCAGTTGTTGTCCATGAATTGACCTGCAAAGTGTTTAGTCCTACCAGTATTTTGAAGGCAAAAATATATATATATATATATAACCCGAGTGCTACAATATTGATTTTTAAGTTAAATATAATAAAATATACCATTTCTTCTAGTGACATAACATTATTCTGAAGGTAAAGAGCTACTTCAAAGGAACTGGGAAAAATACAATGCAGTAACTCCAAGCAGTCTGTGTGCTATAATTGCCACGTCTCTGATTTACAGCTCCATTGATTATTGGTTACTACTAAGGAGAACTGCTGTCATCTGCTTTTACTAACATGGGTACAGAAAGTTCTGAGTAGGCTTGAGATATTTTACACAGGGAGAAATCATCAGGCAGTACTATCCAGAAGACTGAATTCACCCATCAAGGCCCACCAGTGGCATACTCATCACGGGTCAAACCTCCATCCCCAGCACACCTCAGGTGCAACTGTTCCTCCCCGAACCACCCAACTCACCCAGCTGGACACCAAGACACTGGACACAGCTGGACACCAGCGCTAACAACTCAAGTATTCTCAAAGCTAAGCTCAGATTCTGACCAGAAATCCTCATCTACAACAGCATCACAATGCTTCTCCCCTTCCCCCTCTCACCCCCCTCAGATTTTTGAGCTTTTGAGCACCATCTCACAGCAGCCATCCCAGCAGCTCTCTGCTGCATATCTGTCAGGGTCATGCACACACAGAAGAAGAGATATCTAGAAGCACAGTGCAGCAGCACTGTATGCTCTTGACATTAGTACCAGGTCCCTTGTTTCTAGTTTCTTTTTACCTTAATCTTTGGCTCTTTATACCCTTACCATTTACAGTCCTTCCTTGACTATTACGATGCACCGTTAATGCTTTTAGTCATAAGCTGCTGCTAACACTCAGCTTTATCTGCTGCTTCCATCTTCCATTCTGGATTTCAGACACAACTCGCTAAATGAGAATAGCTGCACTCAGTGGTAACGCGGTATCTGTTTGTGTTTACACAAAGGATTATTCATTTCTCATTCGGGATCTATCCTGTAGATAAAGCGTTACTGGGAAGGCTTGCTAAATAACAGACTCCAGGCTGCAAAACCAATTATATTGCTTTGCTCAAGGTTTTTTTCCACTAGCAAAGCTTCTTTAACTCCTGTGAGAAGAAATAATGATTGTAGCTCAGAGTTGGAGCGACTGCAGTTCCAAAGTTTCAGAGCAGCTGCAAAGGTGTCTTGAATTTATGCATTTGATCTTCGAGTCCTCAGTTATGCCAAACAGAAATGCGCTTTGTCATAAATAAGCATAAAGACAGAAGTAAGTAGGGCACTTACCCTGCTCAAAGTCACTGCCATGCAAAGGTGAACGCTGAAAGCGTTTCAAATTCATAATTCAGCTCTTATTAGAGAGGAAGGTAAAATGCAGAAATGCACCCATGCAGTTCTGACAGTCTCAAAGGAAATGCTTTAGCAGGTGAAACTTGGATCCTTTCATTATCTTCAAGATCTAGCTCGGTCCCACAGCCAGCTAACTGGTGTTAGTTAGTTACCAAAAGAGCAGCACTTCCATCTGAAGAGACACCCAGCAAGGAACAAGCACATTCCTATCCCTATTGAGTACAGGTGAGGGGGATTCGTCACAGGTGGGGCAAGGAGGTCTTCTTACTCACTGCAGGGGGCAAGCCTCAGCTAGGACAGGTTTTGTATTGCTTTTATTTCTGACTAAGCCAACAGAATGGACACATTTGTTGTATGCTTGACATAACATCATTCATGCAGAGAAAAAGAAGCGTGATGATAAATAATGACTGGATTGGACCGACTGCTCCTCAGCCTCTCCAAGATACCAGCTCAGATGGGACAATGTCCATGGGCACAGCTTCTGGAACACAGCTGTCCTCTCCACACACAGATGCAAGGAGCCAGCAGGATGCACCAGTGCCAACCCACATCTCTGTAGAGCTCTCTGCTGAGCATGCAAGCTCTGGGACTGACTGTTTCTCTACCTCTCCACGGTGAGAATGAGACATGGGATGATGCACATCTGGTATGTGGAACAACCAGAATGCAGCTAAGACTGTGGTATGGGTGCTGTGACCAAGGACAGGCTGCTGCAACAGCCAACAGCTGGACAGAGCACACTTTGTGAAAGGCTCTGTTAAAATTCATTCATCAGCTGTAACTGTTCAACCCACAGCAACACACTGCAAACACGTGCCTACAACTGCCACCAGCAAACAAGCACATGGGAGCCAAGTCAACACTCACATGCACCAATCTAAATCCAAACAGTTCCTGGATCTCTTTGCATATCAGACAGATCCACATATTAACAGTAGATCTGTGTTATAGCACAAGATACTTCATAGAAAAACGTGCCAATGCCACTTCCCCTCTAGGTTTACTTTCTGGACTTACGGATAGTGACTGTTGGCTTTATCTTTCAGGTCCTCCCCTCTCCTCAAATGGGCATCAGCATGTTTTTCTATCCAGAAGAAGGGCGCACACACCCTGTTAACAAAGCTATCAACACTACCATACACAAGATGTTTGCACATGCTCTTTACCTGAAGTCACACTTGTGCTAAAACAAGCACAGAGAACACCAGAAATAAGAAACCAGCAACAACAAAAAAAACAGTATCAGCAGGAAGATAAGGGTATTTGGAAATAGGAAGTTACTGCATCAATATTCCTTGCCCTGAAGTGCCTATACCAAGGCAGATCTACTGTACTTCTCCAACTTAGTCACTTAAACAAAGCACGTGCATATAAACAAACTTCACAACATGATTACACATCGATGACTGCTGTAACAAAACTTGTTTTAACCTTTTAAACTTTGGGTTTGTTCTCGGTCACTGAGAACACAACAGATCTTCATTTGGAGCTTAGAAAACAGTGTTAACCCTACACTTCCAATTCTGTTCTCATCATGTTCTCAATGAACACTAACACAGCTGGGGCTAATATTTAAAATCAAGGGTTAACTTACCATGGAAGGAAGTTTCCAAAAGCCACAAGCTTGCAGGAAACCACAACCAAAACACTCCCCATCATCTCTCACTGACAAGTACAAATCAAGAAGAGGTCACAGCACACCAGCACTGCATTTCATCACAAAAGTGGGTTCCACTGAACATTCTGCTTTAGGGTTAGCCCTTAAATAAAAGGGATGGAAATAAATAACCAGAATACTCAAAAAATAGACTGCACAGCAGAAATTTAGGAAAACTTCCATTAACAATACTAGATTTGGTAATTTGGAGTGGAGGTGGCTATTTGAGCATTCTTCAATTTTCAAGATACAACATTTGTCTATTACATCTATATTGTATTACATGATTGCAGATAGCTGCCTTCTCCTCAAAAAAAAAAAAAAAAAAAAAAAAAAAGACAGAAGGTAGATTTTGAAGTACAAACTCATATAGCAAATGCATTATTTTCACTGTAACTCTAACCTTTAAAATGAGTAGGCAGCTAATTGCAGAGCAACTGTCCAAGTCTTCCAGTGACACTTGTCTCGCTCCAATTTATAGGAGGGAGAGGAGGTTCTTTTATTATCTATATACCCGGCGTGAGATTAAGAAGCAACGGTTCAAATGTTGGTCCAACCAGTTTATTACAAATCTTAATCAGAGAAATGGGGAAGGGGAGGACGGACACTATTATGAATTAGGGTAATGGGGGAAGGGAAGGAGGGCGATAGAAAAGATAGAAAAGAAGAAGCAAGGAGTCTTTATAGGCAGAAAGAGGGAGATAGTCACCACCATGGATCCAGCGAGGTTCATAGTTCAGTCTTTGATCTTCAGTAGCAGTGGGTTGTCAGGCAGAGTTGTCCTGTTGCCAACGACGATGACGACCATGGTGATGATGGCCCTTTTTCAATGCTTCAAAGTGGTTGAGTCAGCTGTTTTTGGAGTGACAGCTCAAATCCAAAGTGGTCGAATCAGCTCTCCTTTGAGTGACAGCTCAAACCCAAGGTGGTTGAGTCAGTTCTCCTTGCGGTGGCAGCTTCTGGCTCTGGGATCTCAGCAGGAACCTTCTTTGTTCTTATCTTTCTGGCCTTGCCAGCAGATAAGAGGAAGCAGGGAGGCACCAACTTGCATCTTGCCTTCGCAAGATAAAATGGTATCACCCCCAGCCTTCCATACTTAGCTGGAGCGGTTTGGCCACAGGCCAGATCTTCCGCCAGTGAACACTCTCCTGAGCACTCTCTTCCCCTCTTCTACAGAGCAAGCAGCTCTGGGGGAAGGGGCTTGCAAATGTTCCCAAAACGATATCGATTGTCACACAGTTAGCACCCATCAGTTGCCTCCTTGACAAGTCACTCAGAGTCTTATCACAAGAAAAACCTCAGGAAGCAAGCTTTGAGCAAAAAAAAACTAAGAAGGATTCTCACAACACTCAAGCGAGTAAACAGACTATGATTTTTATTTATTTATTAAATGTAAAGCTCCTTCAGTAGTGAGAACAGCTGGTCAAAGTAATCATTTGGCAAGGCCTGCCAAGGTCTAAAAACGTATTCGTTATGGTAGATTACATGCTTTAAACCAAAATGATATGCTTAAGCATACAAATATTTATGAAAGACTGGGGTGTTTTATACGTATAGATTGCACAATTTGGAAGTACATGTGTACACACGCATCCCAGTTCAGCGTGCTATAAACATATCCCTTTCATTTTCTACTTTGCTGTCTAATTCTTTCCCCTGACCCATCTTCATGAATCATGCATGTTTCTGTCCATATGCACAGAAATAGATGTGTTTCAACGCACAGACTGCCAGCCACATTTGCAGGTAATTGCACTTACCACACAGCTCTGCTTCCACTTTTACCAACACCATGCCTAATTCAGAGCTGTATGAATTATTGTGCCTTAGATTTGAACTGAAAACACTAAGGACACACAACACATTCCTGGGAAACATTCGTAAGAGTTGCTTTCTATTTTCCTGTGTTAATAAACCATATGTTATCACCTAGATGATCTCAATAAGGAAAATATTGATCAAACATTCGTATGAGCGAGCCCTCATACACCCATCATAGCACAGCACACTAACATTTTAACCCAAGCTTCTTATTATTTTGCATAAGAGCCTATGGGACAAAGTACACACCAACGGTGAATTCAAGGCTTTACGTTGAGCTATATGCTAATACAATTTCACATCGAACAACCTTCCCATGGAAGAGCTGAAACCTGAAAATCTGGACCACATCCCTGCTAATTCTCTCTCTGGTTTACCCCATGAATAATAAAAAAAATAAAGGTACTTTCAGCAATGATCATAGGATAGAAAGTCTTCCAGTATTCATGCTCCAACTCTTGGAAAACATGGAGACTTACAGAACCCAAGTCTTCAAAAAATATTTGCTCAGAACTGCTTATTAACATCATTCAAAAACCTAGAGAAGTGATCTAATAAAACTAAGATACAATCTAAAAATGGTTTGAAGGTTAGAATTTCTGACCTCATCTCAAAGCATCTGAGTTCTGCACAAAGCAGCCCAACAAATCGCCCAGGAACTACTTTTTGCAGTTATCTGCTAGTGATGTAGAATTGTGGCAACCTCGTTTGGCCTTCTGGCAATTCTAGACCTTATCACTCAACAAGAAGAGTGAGGACCGCACATGAAAGCGGCAAAGCACAGCCACAGGCATCTAGCAGGGAGCATGATGACAGTGCATGATCAAAGCCTGCATTCATTAAAAGATTCAGTTTTTTGACTACATTTCAAGATGCATATTCAAGGACAAGTTATACAGGTTGTTCTGGCCTAAGACAGGTATTTCATCTACCAACTATACAGGTTAAGCAAGTCAAAAAACCTCCATAATAAGACTTTTTCTGTCCTGTGCTGTCCATCACACCCTTACCATGTACACTTCAGCCAAGCCCACAGTACTAGAAGGGATTCCCTTACATCATGCAATAACAATGATGCACATACGTTTGTAAAGTGACACTGAAGGGTCAGACTGGCAAGAGGCCACACTCATCTCCCAGCAGCAGCAGCACACCAACCTCAACCTTCTCACTGAGAAGCCAAATATATTTTTATTATTTTCACACTGTTGGAATCAATATCACAAATTAGCAATTCCTTTACAGATAGAGAATCTTTTCAACTCAGCATGAATATTTCAGTCCAAGCTACTAATTTGCAAAGGACAAGAACAGCAAACCTCCTCAAATCATACTTGAAGCAATGTGACCATGCAGCAATCTGCTTACACATTAAGAATGGCCAGTTCTGGCTTCGAAATCACTTAAAGTTTTGTTCCTGTGCAAAACAGCATCCTACTCTAAGCAACGTGATGGAAATCTGAATGTTCCTGATGAAAAAATGTTGCAGTGTTTTGTGGCTGAAAAACACAGGATTTTTCATGTTATTATGTGCCTCAGTCCTCACCTGTAAGCTCTTAACAGCAAGCAATTGTACTGCTGAGAAAGTACATCTTTGGAAACATAGCAATGGAAAAACCTGGCGTTCTCTGGCAAGTCTTCTTCCTCTTTGCAGAGGAGCAAGTCTTCAGCAAGCACGTGGCCAGAGCACTACAAGTTGCTCCCCTCAACGTTATCTCTGCATGCTTTAGGATCTCCTGCCAGGTCTGGAGTTGCAAGAGTACTTCAAGTACAAGTTCAGAAGGAACAAGGAGCATTATAAAGCCCCTTATACAAGGCTTAAAATGAGAAAATTCATTTTTCTTTAGGGTGTATCAACATAATTACCAGAACTTAAACCAACAAGTACTCAATGGATCACATACTGAAATTCAGGGCACAAAAGGCAAAGCCTGACTTTCACACAGAAGTTATAAGTACTCATGGAAATAACACTGGCCTTACCATGAGTACAGGCAGCCTCCACTAACACAGAAGAATACAAGCTCAGTTGTGAAAAGACTACAAACTCCTTCCATCCACAGAAAGCCAACTACTGAAGCAATTTGTAATCTTTTTCCTTTCTTTTCTACCAGTTGCTGTGCTTCATTTCTCAGCCTTGAACAGATTGCTGACGCAACACAGTGTGAACACAGTTCACCTACCTCATCCAGATAACTGGAAACAGCATATCCATTAACTGCTGCTCTGGACCAAGTTTCTTGCTTCTCATTTTCCAATGGAAAAAGAAGGATCAGAGACGATCACTTTCACAAAAACAATAGTATATCTCTACAGACAGAAAAGCTGCAGCAAAAATCATCATCTTGCATCAATGGCAAAAGTATGCTGTGTGCCCTTCCACAGAGAGACGAGGGAGTCCTCATCCCAGAGATCATATGTTCTATTTAGACAAATAGAAGAACAGAGGCTGTGGAATAAAACAAAGGCAAAGACGCAAGCTGCTCAGCACCTGAACAGTTTTTCCTTCTCCTTGCATGAATACACTTTGAAATACAGCTCACAACCAAACGCTCAGTGCAAGAGTAAATAACTTCATCTTTTTAAATGAGACCCTTATCATCATTCCCCTGTGCAACACATTTTCCTTTTTTGCTTTATTTGAGCACATATCCCTGCACACAGAACAACCTTTTAGAAGACATCAGCTTAGTAAGGTTTTTGAAGTAGCCTCAAAACAGAGAGAGGAATGCAAAAGAAAGTCACGGCTGTCTTTTCTCAGCCACAATCCTGTTTCATGGCCCTTCCCATCTTTATCCCACATCCTTCCATTCTACCAAAAAGTTTCTGCATTTTCTCAAGGCAACAAGGCTGGGGAAGGGGTTGGAGAATATGGCCTATGAGGAGAGACTGAGGGAACTGGAACTGGGGCTGTTCAGTCTGGGGAAAAGGAGGGGGGGGTGGGGGGAGGGTTGTCTTCTTGCTCTCTTCCAACATCTGAAAGGTGCTTACAGCGAAAGCGAGGTTGGTCTCTTCTCACCGGTGACAGGTGACAGGATGAGGGAAAGCAGCCTGAAGTTTCACCAGGGTAAGTATAGGTTGGATATCAGGAAAAATTTCTTTACAGAAAGGGTTGTTAAGCACTGGAATAGGCTCCCCACAGAGGTGGTTGAGTCACCATCCCTGAATGTGTTTAAAAACCATTTGGATGTGGTGCTCAGGGACACAATTTAGCAAAGGGCTGTTAGAGTTAGGGTAGGATGGTTAGGCTGTGATTGGACTCGATGATCTTGAAGGTCTTTTCCAACCCAAGTGATTCTATGATTCTATAATTCTGTGATTCTATGATTCTTAGCTCTTCATCACAGTAAATGAAAATTGTTAAATATTTTGGCCCAATGAGTCAAGGCCAAAGTAGATGAGCCAGGTCAGGCTACACATCAGTGAAAAATCTGAAATACCTTAATTAAGACCAGTCGAGTCAGATAAATGCTCAGCTGCTCTGAACCAAACCCAGTCTGAGCACAGAGACCACAGAACAAGGAAGGAGTCTTGGCACTCAGTGGAATGGAGGCAAGGAAAATACACAGTATGCACTTGCTTCTGTATGGCCCAGCCAAATTCCTGTGCCTTTGCTAACCTGACAAGTTTTGTATATAGTTTTCTTGTTAGCTAGCAGAATTTGTCCTAAAGGATGTGATATCACATGCAGTGATAAAAATGGTATCTTCCAGGAAGCATGCAAAGCTTGGGGACACATGGGGACATGGACATGGAGGATGTGAGCAAGTATTAACTGAATTGTTGCAACTTTTCTCCCCCTTTCATGTTTTGATTGGTCACAGATACATTTTCACTCTCAGTTCTCCAACCTGTAAAATGCCATAAGCAGAACAAGGGAAATTGCCTTCTATAATCTAGGAAGAATTTGTGCTGTAATCATTTAATGAGAGATCTCTCTTGATGTACAGCTTTCATTCAATGGAAGAGTCAACAGCCATGTTAAATACACGTAATTTCCTAGCTCAAAAGCTCTTGCTGTCCTGGGGTATTTGGAAATAAACTTCTTTGCAATTCTGAATTTTTTTTTAAGGGTTTGGGGTGGGGCTGTTTTGTAATTGATTATTCATACTCTGAATAGAGCTAGAAAGCTACAAATATCTGCTTACAGAGAAAAAGAGAGAACAGGTTTGCACCAATCAAGAAAACCTGGACTGAAGAAGTGAAATCTCATTTCACTCTCTGTAAAAAGCAGACAGGTAAATAGATTGCCAAGTATAGGCACGCATACACCTCATGTAGTTTCATCTTCTGTTTGTATTAAAATAGGCAGACTTTTGTACTCTGTATTAATTGTCTGTTACTGGGCCAGAAAGAGTCACATAGACTTGGTCATTCTCCACAGCTGAATAATTTAGATGTTCTATTGATGTATGAGAAAGACAACTATTCAGCACATGTATCTTTAGTTGCCAAGTATGAGTAAGCAAAACTATGTCCCAGAAAACACCATATACTATTTAACATCTTTTGAAACAGAGCTGCTTATGCACTATCAGTTCTTCATCAACAGAGTCTGATTTTTTTTTCATGTAACAGTTTTAACAGCAACAAATAAAATTGTTTGGTCAAGACACCACTTACCTCAGTCTAACAGAGCTCAGAAGACCATGGCCTCCTGCATCAGCTCAGGCAGACTCTTTAATCCAGACCTAGAAGCACTGAAGATGGAACAATCTCAGGTCTAAGCTGCAGTTACTTTGTTCTGATGCGTGGGGGTATCTTTGGAGTGTTCCAGCGTTGAATTCTTCCCTTAGACCACAGAAGCGTGGGTGCCTAAACTCCACATCTCCAAACAATGTCTAATCCAAAAGGAAATGTGTAAGGAAGCCCAAGGATGGCCGGTTCTGTCCTCATGACAGCAGTGTCTTATAAACAATGTATCTGAGTTTCCTTTGTCAGCTTGCAATATGTTCTTCCTGTGCTGTCTGTAAACAACAAAGAGTTTTTACCAAATTTATAAATCCAAACATTTAGATACTGTGAAGATCAGAGTTACAGCTTAAAAACAGTGAGTAACACCTTTCTTTTTTCATGTTACACATTCAAATCCAAACTAATTCCACATTTTATGTATCTACTCATTTATTACTAACATTGGCATCATTGTTATCCCATACTTGTAGGGAGATGGTAAATGTGGATTGCCTTTGCTTGTATTACTCACTCAGACAATGAATGCTTAATTACAGTTTAAGTATTTCCATGATACTGGCACTACCAAGTTCAAACACCTGTTCTAAAATACAACTGATGCTAGAAGTTCTGCTCTCTCAGGTGTCCCAGACTGGCCAAGCAGACTCAAGGAACTCAGACATCCACTGTAGATTGGTTCTACTATCTAGTAGATAGTGGTAGAAATCTAGATTGGATCCACTATCAACCTTCGTTACCGGAACTGCATACAGAGACCAGGTAACTTAGATCATGCCTCCCTTCCCCACTTCCCAATTTCTGTTTTTTTGGGTGTTGTTTATTTCTTGTTTTGTTTTGTTTTCTAGGCTGGGAAAAGAATTGAGCAAAGAATGTTCTATGACTGTTGACCTGAGACAGTCTCCTGGAAATAATCTGACAGCAGGGAGCAGCAAGTCCTTTTCAAAACCAATGAAGCAAGAAAATGCTGCTGACTAAGCTATTGTGAGAGATAGGGAGAGACAGATAAAAAGGTGGAGGAGGACTGATGAAACTATACCTTAACCTCACACCTAACATTCTCTTAAAAGAAAGTAACATATTTTCAAGGCCATCACTTTATGAAAACTCTACCTTAACTAATCCTCATTACAAAACAGACACTTGTCTGCAGTCAGCTGGCTTGCTTACCCCATGGCTGCAGGGTTTCTGCACATGGTGCTATGCAGCTTTGGATTATAATGGCCTCTGGTAGCTTTGAAAAAACAAGGCAGCATTTTTATGAATTTGTCTCAGTTGATGTTCTTCATCTACTGGGGATACATCTTTTCAGTAAAAGGCCAATGCCTGGGACACAGAAATGCTGAAACGCTTGCATGCTTGTATTAAAAATAAACAACACGCCAACATCCACATACAAAACAAACAAACACATTCCTAGTCTTGATGAAATCGTCATCAACTAGCATCTCAGGACCACTTCCATGTAAAATTATGGCTTCACAGGAACAATGAGGATGAAGAGGACCACGCTGGGATGCATTTTGTCCAACCTGTACCTAAAAGTGGTGAAAAGATGTAATAATGGGCCTACGTGGGCCTCTCTTAAATAAGTAACAGTCCCCATCTTAAATAACAAGAATGACTGAAGCCCACCCATGGTTGTACTGGAGAAAGTTCCCACTCAGGATTTGGGTTTAGTTTGTTCTTAACGATTTTTGTTCTTTACGCCAATCGCTCATTCTTTCTGTCCATATGCACATGCACACAGAGCAGTTTCTCACTGAAATGCAAAACCCTCAGTGTTGATTCATCTCTCGAGTTAATCCATTTACACCAAAAGCCAAGAGACTGAAGTTATTACTGGGAAGGGCTGGCAGAGAGGGGCTCCTTTGGGAAGCCGGAGCAGTGGATTTGAATTCCCTGTCCCTCATCATTTTCCCACATTGTCTGCTAATCCAAACTGCATGTAAACAAAGGGGATTTCATTAGCAAAACTGAAGCTGTAGATTAACTTTAACTTTTACTTATGGCATTTCTTGGTGAAACAGAGGCTTTTTTCTCCCATCACATCACGACAGAGAGGGAGTCATTAGTTAAATGCTATGAAGACCAGAAATCACCTATTTATTCTTATTCAGATATGCTGCCACTGTCACACACAGCAATTTCATTACTAAGTTAGTACACCTTGATGTTTCTAACCATGATATCACACTGAAGGATGTTCTTAAGAAAGAACGTCTTGGTTATTTCAAGGAGTAAAAGCTAGAACAGAGCAAGTGGGTTTTCAGAACTTGGAATCGTTAAAAAGAAATTTCTATAAAAGAAATTTCCTCTGCTGTACCAAAGGCAGGTGTCCTGCAGCAGCACTGATAGCAAGGTACAGAAAACCAAATCTGAACTTCTGATGAAATAATGACAATACTTTTCCATGTATTTAGGATCAAATAAATAGCCAAGAAAACGTAATAAAGGGATGAAGAAAAAGTCCAAGCAAAGATGCCACAAACCACCTTTGGGATTAAAGCAAGCATGTGTAATGGGAGCCTGAAGGGTAATGTATTCAGAAAGCTGTAAGTGCCTGAAAATGAAGGCTTAGAATGAAAGCCATAATCTTTTTTCCGATTTTCCAACTATTATCCAAGCACTAAGTGGCAGTTAAGATGTAACAAAGCAAGAATTTTCGGCGCGCTGGAAATCTTTTTTGTTGCCTCATTTCATACACACAGGAACATTAAGAACAAAATTACAATTTTGACATTGTGTTTAACTGATCTTTGGATTACTGCTGCTGTGACAACCTTTTAAGGAGAGACTGTGAAATGAAATGATACTTCAGCACTCTAATAGACTGAAAGTGTCTTTTTTTTTTCTTTCTGTTTTTTGAACCAGAATTTAATACCAGAAAGGTTAAAGACCACATCTATGATAAAAGTGTGAGAGAAGCAAATTTGTTAACACACACATGAAGGGATCCTGCTTCAAACCTTTCTCATCTTTTGAGGGCTGACAGACAAAACATAGCTGCCCGGAGTCAAAGCGTGCCTTTGCTTTACAAATCTTGTTAATGATAACAGAAAAAATATTCTACTTCTGCTTAACTGTTTTGCTGAAGAAAAATATTGCAACAGAAAAAGCATGCTCCCCATCCAAAGGTTCTAACCCGTTTAACACTTTGTTCTCTTTAGAAAGTATAGAGGCAAGTGATAAATATATTTGTCAATAAAAAATTATATGTTGAGGTACCTTAATTTAAGTAATGTTTGGTCACTGCTTGCATGAGACAAATGGAGAAGACCAGATGGGAAAAATAGCCATGCCAGTCCTAGCAGGGTATGAAGTCGGATTTATGTAAAGGTTTGTAAATCAAAATAAACCATAGGCTGCGTGTTCAAATAAGTAGCTATTAATTGCTGTTGGGGTTAATTTCTTACCAAGTTGCTATGCTCAGGCTGTTTCACCTTGAATAACTGGAAGATGAGACGCAGCTCAGCTCTATTCTACCCTTTCTTCATCCTCTCCTTCTTCTCACACATTGACATATGCTGAAGATTATTTTCCTGATTTGAAAGGGCTCTGCCCACTGAGTCGTTTTCATGAAAACATTTTCATTTTTCCAGCTATTATACAAACACCTTATTAACAAAAAAAAACACCTATTTTCTTTTCCAATAATTACTAAGCTTTCCATCCAGTATTTAAGAATCTATTGTGTAAGATCTAATATCTCATTTAATGCCACTTCTCATTGTTTTTCAAGGGACAAGTCAACTCCTTCTCTTCTTCATCCTGCTCCCTACAAGTGCAGAGATGATTAACGCAGGAGGCATGAGTAGTCAAGGAGCTCAGTAAGTTGGTGTGTATCCTACTGCATGTCCACCTATGCACAAGCTGATAAATCACCCTCCTGTTGCGCAGTACTGCTTCACTCCATAGAAGTCTGAATGCTTACTTTGTGCTCTCATTCACCTAAACCTTCAAACTCTTCTTTCTTACCTCAACTCAATCCACTGTAGTTTCTCCAGAGAGCTGGACTAATGAACTCAGAATTTTGCTTAATATTAAACATCTAAGTTATTGCAGATTACACAAATAACCTGTTGGGGTTTTCTGACATAGAAATGATGGCAAAGATCAACAGTTGATTGTTATGGCAGGAGCCAGCATTTCTGGCACCCGAACCTGCAGCTTCCTGTCCATCACTACACCAAAGTAAGAAATTGCTTTCTGCTGCCTTTGATAACTCAACTTTCTCGTTTTACATCACTATTTTTGTATCTCACCAATCATCTACCAAGATTCCAAATGCTGACATAAAGCTGAAGGTCTTCTTCTGTAAGAACGATGAAATTGCAATATTCTACAGTTTAGGAAGCCAATATAAACCACACTGCTGTAACATTTTTTGAATCATTATAGCAAATCCTATTTTTAGATTGTTAGACAAAAGAACATCCTGTTAGAAAATGCCTTACAAGCATATTAAGAGGGGGAAGCATAGCAAACTCATCTTTTTTTCTGTGCAAACTGTATTTCAGGTAAATGGCAAAGACATTTTATATGACTGAGATGCCATATTAATCTTGCATTTCATTTCTGCAGATGTTAAACGCAGATGTATCTACAGTATTGTGAGTATGCTCGAGAGCCTCCACATGGTGAGCCGCGTTGCCAAAAAGAGATACGTTTCAAGTTTCCACCTTTTTTCCCCAGCTTTCACCACTGATTCGGACAAGCTGGCTCAACATCCCTTATTTAACATGAACAAGTGAATATTAAATTAAATTAAAGGTGGTGCTCCTGCCTGCAGAGATGCAGGGTGAAGACAACACCTGAGATGGCATCCAGACCTCATGGCTGACTACAAACACACCTAGCATTTTGTTTGCCCTCATTTCTCTACAGCACACATTTCATCTTTAGAAGTTGCTTTATTGGAGTGCAACAATCGTTTTGTCTTGAGTGAATTTGCAAGTGAAACAACATGCCATGGTAAAGAGCCCCAAGCAGGTCTACATGACCTCACCACAGTTTTGTAGGGGACGCAAGGAAGTAAAAGAAGTCTGACCTGCAGTGAGCCCTTGCCGTTGCTCAATCGAGTTAGAGAGCTCTCACAGTTTCTCATAGCATCAGTGTAGTTCTCAGAATCATTCTCTTTATTGTGTTCAACATACATCTTATATACCATTCACTTACAAGCCAGGAATTCCTGTCCCTCTAATCAGTTGATTGGTCTAGCTTCTCCCAAAACACAGTGATAAAGGATGAAAGGTTTCTTAAGTGTGATAAGATTAACAATGCATACAAAAGAACCTCCTGTTTACCCTTAGACGCAAACAGATACCATTTGCTCTCTGTCTTACACTCCAGACTCCCAAGGTTTCACACTGATAGGGTCTATCAAGGAGTCTGATAAACTCTTTGCTGACTTGCTCACAGTTACATCTTCCCCGACAAGCCCTGAGTGCTCCTGTGTTTCTGAGAGGCTGAGTCCGGAGTTACTTTCTGAAACAAATGTATGTTTTGGTTACAGCACAACCCAGAGGAAAATGAGGAGAAAGGTGTGAATGCCATCACCCCCGCGGCTGCAGGATTTTGGAAGAAATCAGCACTGCAGAGACACCCGAATAAGGATAACATTGCGTTTCCCAGTGACTGCTTCTCGCTTAGAATCCACTCTTCCTTTCTATTGAATAACCTTGTTCTCTTATCTGTGCTTAGAAGATGTCAGGTAGTCAGAGTTTCTTGAGGTACCTCAGGCTGTGCTCATTGCCCTGAGCCTCCTGGCCTGGAGCAGACACCCACAGAGCCCTGTACTTTCACAGCACCCTCCTGGCATTGGAATTAAGAAATAACACAAGGTGGGTACCTACGAAGCACTGTACTCTTCAGTTATTGACCAGCATCTATGTAATTCTAGCTTATCACCGACAGGCTTCGGTCAAACCATGAGATACGTCCCCACAGCCTTCAGTCCGCATGAGGACGCTGTGACTCCCCAGCTCAAGGAGCACAAATGGAGCCGTGTGCTCACCGGACACCTAGATGGCATGGGCGGCATTACTTTGCCAAAACCCTGCAGACCTTGAAGAAAATTGGAGAACAAATACACAGAAAAAATTCAGATGATCAAGAAAAGAAAGTATGAGCATGATTTTGATGTGGATGGCAAAGGAAATGAAGAAGTGGCAAGGTCTTTCGTCTCCAATGAGCATTCAGAAATATGTTTTGTGGAGCTCCCAGGAACCGAATTCTGTGCTGGTAAGGTTTCTCTATATTGCTCCTGATTATAAATATGCATGTGAGGAAAAAAATGTATCAGTCTTTACGTTTAAAACGCTGCTATCTGTCTGTGATGGGCGGAAGAACTCTGTGCTTTCTTTCAGTTGTCTTACCCATTTAATTTTTAAGAACACATTTTGGTTTTGAGAGTGCAAGAACAAGATGGGCATCAGGTGATGTAACAAACATAGCCAAGTAGCAGGTTTGTTACCTATGGAAGCAATAGAAGCCAGAAGCCTATATGATTCCATTAAATTTAAGTTTGATTTGTAGAAGACATGCTCACTGAGGAGTGTTACGTACATTGCATAATCTGCAGTTAAGGAGTACAAATCAGATGATAGGAGAGCTATACAAGGGAATACATCACACAGTTTTGTACTTAGACGTGGCATCCACCTGACTTCCTGATGCTTGCCATGTAGAAACCAGATTCTGGGCTCTGTGTCGGCCCTGCGTAGCTGCTGCTGACAAATTTCACAGAATCACAGAATAGCAGAATAAAAATGTTTGTAGCTGACATGTCACTTAATGCTTTAATCCTCTTTTCCTGTCTTCTGCAGCCTCTATAATTAGCTGGAAATACAAGTCTCTGCAAGTGATGAGTCAGAAATTTGTGATACTGCTTCTTGTATCAACCCCTGAAACAGTAAGCCTTGAAGATGCTGCTGAAATCTTTATTGGAGAAGATCAGTTAGAAGACTCAGATAAAAGCAAGTTTAACAGTAAGTAAAAGGCTGCTATTCCTGTCTGCTTCTTGATCGCTTTCTAAAATCAAGCATAAGCTAAATGAGCGAATCCATTACAAGACTGTGCAGTGTAAAATGCTGTCATCTTGCCATAAAGGTATTTGAACCTCAAAAACCTCCTTGCACAGTTTTCACAGGGACCCACTTGTGCATCACTGTTCATACATGCCACGTAAGAGAAGTCTGGGAAATCTTTCCAGCCTGAAGTAGGTTCTGCTTATTGGTAGTGATTTCCTAAGCAACCTGTCAAATATTTCGGCATCATTTCAGCAAAGGTGCCCCAGCCGCATGCAAGTAAGTGTTCAGGTCACATTACTTACTCGAGGGAAACCTGAAGAAATACTGTAAAAGTCCTGCTAATAGCTTAAGCAGGTGAGGAAGTGAAACCCAATTGTATGGGAACTACTGAGTCACAGCCTGAACCTCTGATTGATCACCCGAGACGAGCCATGAGCCAGCCAGAGGAGTACAGGTGAAGGCAATTCACCTGTGCCGCCGGAAGTGGTGGAGCCAGGCCTCCTAGACCTATTTAAGAGCTGGATACCAGTAGGGAAGGATCTCTTCTGGAGATCACCTCTTCTGGTGTGTTGTAGGTGAGCCCAGCATAAGGGTAAGCCTTCCGTTTATTCCCTTTTGTTGTCATTGTCCACTTCGCCTAACTCTCTTGATTATATTGTGACTGTAACATCTTGATATCCATTGATTATACACCCAATGTTGTAACTGCCAATTGTTTCTTCATTATTTTACCCTGCTTTCAGTTCCCTGCATGTTTCCACCTCTTCCTCTCCATTCAAATGTAAAGGTACTTCGAGGTTTAGATTGGTGTATTCTAATAGGTGAGAACGTGCTTGCTCTTGAAGGATCAGTAATTCATCTTGCATTTCCCTGAAAATTTTACTCCTTTGGTTCTCGAACAAACTCCTTTTTTTACTTTTTATTCTTTTTTTGTGAAACAGTATGAACGCAACAAAAAAGTTGTGGTCTGTCATGTTATTTTACAATACGAATACATGTTCCACAAAATGGTGCTCATAAATGATGACTTTTCCTTTCAAACACTAAAAATACATCGTAACTTTTAAAATCAGATCAATGGTAACTTGTTATTAAAAATTGCTCTGCTTTGTATATGTTTATTTCAGCTAAAATCAGGAGGCTTTATGACATAGCAAATGTACTCAGAAGCCTTAAGCTTATTGAGAAAGTCTACGTAACAGAGGAGAGAGGCAACAGAGGAGAGAGAAAACGAGCATTTAAATGGACAGGACCTGAAGTCCCACCAAGCACGGATATGTGCCACCTTCTGCTTTGCTGATGATTGCGATTTCTTCCTTTTCTCTCCTAGAAAGCTGTTAACCAAAACACTGAGTAAAAGGGGCAGAAAGTCCGTGACGTTCACATCATTGCACTTGGTTCTCAACAATGTGGTATTTCTCAGAGGAGCACATATAAGGCATACAGTATGTGTTCTTATACTGACACTTGCATTTCCATTTTTGCCGCTGCCCGATACTTCAATAGTTATAAGCCAGGCTCAAATAATTGCTTTTAACTACTGAATATATTTGTGATATATTTGAATTTACGTATGATATAAAACTCTTCTGTTTATTTGGTTTTATAGCTACAAAGCTTGAAACAACATCAGCACCCTGCATCTCACATATTTCAGAATCCAGCACTTCCAAGGAGCAACATTCAAAAAATCTTTTTCCTTCAAGAGTAAAGAAAAACTTCACTCAGCATCCCTCCCTAATAAAGTTGGTTAGAAGTATAAAAAGTAACAGAAGGAAGATTCAATCTGTTCCAACCAGTCCAGTTAAAATAAGCACAAGTATAGCTGAAAACTGTATTTGTCTTTCTCTTTTTAGTCATGTTTTTCACTTGAATGTGGAGTCTTGTATTAAATATGCAGGCTTGCCTTCTGATAGAAGTGGATGAGATCCTGCTTACAACAACTATAGTTGGGAAAAAAAAGTCAGAAACAAACAAGATGGGGGAAATAAGTGTATGTTGTCTGTAAGTCTTGAGGCCTTAAGAGACTGATAGCGAAAACAAATCTAAAATAACACTTCTTCAGAGAATAAGCTCTGCAATTAGAAATAATAGTAGAAATAATGCAGTCTCAAGATAGAATTTCACTTAGAACAAAACTGATAGCAAAATATTTGTTTTTGTTTTCTCCCTTGAAGCAGGTACAGATGAAAACGTATCAGTTTATAAAAGTGAAATGTCTCAGCTTGCAGCAGTCCGTTGATATCAGCTGGAAGAACCACCAAAGTAAGTCTGCACAAGTGTTGTGTTTGGAAGCTTTTTGTCACTGACTATTAAATTTAATCTATGCTTATTTTGAGTTGGGCAGCAATCTGCAAGGACCTGAAATCTCTGGTGCTTTAGGCTATTTCTTCACTTGGAGTTTTCTGTTCAGTTTATCAAGACATACAAAGACGGCATGAATTTGTAATGTAAAAAAAAATTAGGGCATTCTGTATGAAAATACTAAAATATGTGTTTTGACTTCTTGTTTTAAGGAGACCAAAAGACATGAAAAATGATCTGTCAGGATCTGTTTTGGAGCAGTCTGCCCTGGCCTGAGGCAGCTCCCAAGGCAAGCACTCACACTGTTGCAACCCCTCCAAAGCCTCTTCTCATTCAGCCGTTAGGTGCCCTGCCTCCAAGCCACCAGTCAGCATCAGCAGTGATACAACCTCAGCCTCCTTCTGGTGCCTCCTATGCAATGTATCTGCATCCTTCTCAAGCTGTGACAGCGTACAGCCAAAGTTTCATGTTGCAGCCTGTACCGTGTGCTAATGTGAAAGGAATTAAAAGTATTATTCCAAAAGCATTAAGTGAAATGACCAGAAAGGAAGGGGACAATTGCACAGCTGCAGCTGATCCAGGAAAAGCCATGGCAGCTAAAGAAAGACCAGTTATGGAATCTGAATCTTCATCAAAGAGCTGCCTTAAGAGGTCTCAGGCACTACAAGAGAGTAACTTGATCAAAAAGTGTAGAAGTAATATGGAAAGCCTTGATAATGCTGTGGTAAGTTAATTTCTGTCAGCCTGGTTTATAGCCTTGTGATGGTGTCATCTATTCATTTTCAAAGTGATTTAGGAACCTAGCAGATGTTGTCATATTTTTCCATTAACTAAAGAAGCCAAGATGGCAAGGGAGTCATCTTGGGCAGCTGATTTTTGTTGTAGAAATTGGCTTGGGTTTGTTACGTAGAAAAAGTAATCTTGGTATTTGCAAAACATGAGGCAGAATATACAGGACTCAGCACAATGTAAATCTTCAAAAAGCCAGCCTGGAATCATGCTGTATTTTCTCATTTCCCCCCTTTGTTCCTCCAAATTTTTATTTCTGAGAAGGTATGACTCAACTGTTGTCAAAAAGATACAATTCCTGAAAAGTTACTTCAGGACTTAATCTGTTTATACAATGGTTCTGGTGTAGCTCCTCTTACTCATTTTTATATGAGGGATCTTCTTGTTCTTGGCTGTAAAGGTGTTAGGAGGCAAAGTGGGCACACAAAACCTGCTGGACAGGGCATGTTCCCACATCCTGCTATCTTCCAGACGTATTTACCTAATGTTATACTTGGTTACGACATTTTAATACAACACACAAAGAGAGCAAGAGGTTCAGACACACTTGATGCACATGAAGAAACTGAGTCTGGATTATTTTCCACTCCTCAGTTGCTGCATGCTTTAGTGTCTGTAAATTATTACGCTGCTTCAAATTGTGCTTGTCAAAACTGCCATGAAATGGTACCAGAGGGTTATGGCAATATGTGGCACTGACCACCTGCCAGCTGTGAAGGAGCAAGAGGGGATAACGTGGAACTGGTTCTCTTATTGACTCAAACTGAGAATCAGAAGAAACTCTGCTTTTCTGATTTATAAAACATATCGCTATCATAGTACATTTGTAATTAAGAATGTCATGTTTCTTACAGTGCCTGCTTGCTTTTTTCATATGCGTTTTATTTTAAAGGGAGAACTCCCTAACCACAAAAGACCACCCTCCATTGGCTCACAAACCAATCATGAAATGGACAACTTCCAGGAAGAAAAACAGAACAGATTTGAAACACTTGATCAGAGCGGGGCAAGTTGTTCTGAGCAGTACAAAAGAGAATGCGCTCCAGAAGATGAGAACAGAACCAAAACTAAACAAGATGTACCTGTGACATTTGCCAGTCCTGCTCATGAAGTGAGCTTTGCCACACAGCACAGCATTTTTTGCTGTTACCTGGGAAAACACCATGTGAAAGAATGCAAAATAAACAAAACTGAATAACTACATGTATATAAACTTGCCTTCAGTTTGGATTATTATACAGCATGCTTTAGAAAAAACAACAGCAATGAGCTTAAAGCAGGACTCTCCTGAAATGACTTTCAGGCTTTGACTGGGATGAAGATCACTAAGTATTATGAAAGCAATACTGAGATCTCATACTGTCCCAGACTGTTACTTCTTTTAGTTTAGAATACTAACATTTAGTTTACAATACTTTGATGTACAACAGAACTGCAGTAAAACTCACCACAGTTCTCACTTACTGTTACTGTGAACTTGCAAATCACAAACAGTTCTATTGTCAAAAACAGAACTTACAAATGCCAAAGGATTGCCTTCCAATATTTGCCATGAGAAAAAACACAATCTAGGAGTGAGGTGACACAATTACTAAGCCCATGTGTTTATTTAAAAAAAAAAAAAACAAAACACACACATGAAGATTTCTTTTACCTAGCTGAATTGCACTGTGTTAATTGCATATAAGTCTGCAGTTCCTCTCTAGCATATAATTTGGGAATGAAGCTGGGTGACTTGTGTGGATGAGGACAGCCTTGTTTTGGAGCATGGCTTTGAGTCAACTGAGTCCAATTTCAGATGGCAGCCAGTATGGAATACCGAGCCCTGGGGATACGAGGAATATAGAATAAGAAAGTGGCAAGGGGAATGTGATTTTTGAAGGAAAACTTTTTTTTTTTTCTTACACCTTTGGAGTAATTGTGTGTTGTCTCTTTCTTTTTCAGACCTTTTTTCCATCTGGCTACTTTATTCCTCTTACTCAGTGCACTCACCATAGCAATAACGCAGGTCTTCTTAATAGAGAGAATGCTGGGCTATGTTCATTGCAGCACACTGCTACCCAAAGTTTACCCACTGCAGGTGAGTACTGAATGAAATATGCACACAGATGCCAGGTTTGAAGGACTGTGAGCCAGATTCGTCCTACCAGAGCTGTGAAATCACAATGCAAGGTCTCTAGTTTCAATTTTCAATCCTTCCAACTTTGTTTTTTTTTGTGTTTTAGGTGCCATTCCAATGATGACATCTGAACAGGAAGCACTTAACATTCCAGCTTTTCACACATCCTTGAACATCATGCTGTCACCAACTTCTGTAGCTGCTGCACCTGTACTGAACAACTCCCATCTCAATTCTAGCAACACCAGCTCTGTCCCAAATCCAAGTGCTTTACTTCTGAATGTTACACTGCAACATGCAGGACTAACTGCTGGTGTGCAAGTTCGTGTAAATCCTGTTCTTCAGCATATCCCAATCCCACCAAAAACAGAAAGCAATAACCATAGCTCAGAAAACATGACCTTATAAGAAGAAAAGGTAAGAAACAATATATTACAACTGCTTAACCATAGGTTGAGTGGGAAAGAACAGCGTAGTAATTCCTTAAGCAGGTAAAATTTTAAAATGAACACTTTTTCAACTTTTATTCATAACCTAGCGCTGCCTTCCAAAAAAAGCAAGGACTAGCAATAGCAGAATAGAATTGAGAGGTTAGAAAGGAAGAAAAAGTATCTTACTTGTTGAGAAAGTGTAGCCAGCTGGAGGAACTGATGGATAACCAGGTGTGAAGAGCCTCTGAGAGGATGTTGGATGGATATGAAATGACAAGCACTTATAAACTGTTTATTGCCTTATCTTTCCTCAGTAGCCTCCTAATTTGCTCTCAGCTTCTATTTGTATAATGCTATATTGCCTACAGTTTGTATTAAAAAAAGAGATAGGAGGAGATAATAGAAATAAACTGATTTCTCATAATGTAGATATAGATACAGATATATATGGATATGTAGATGCATAGCAAGGAAAAGAAGGATACTCTTCACAGAGAGAGCTGATAGATTTCTGAATTTCAGGAAGAAATGTGTTTGCTAACATTCTGCAGAAACCTACAGCAAGAACTGACTACTTTTTCTTAACTGAAAGTTAGCTTTCCCTTTTCTTTTAGTCAATTGTGTTGAAGGAACCCCTGGAGCCTCAGACAATGACAGAAAACTTTCTCCACACACCAGGAGTGCCAAACACAGTGCCTGTGCTGCCTGCAAATTCAGATGGCACTGATACAATCTCTCAAGGAACCTCATATTATTATCATATATTCCTCAATGAAAACTTGAAGTCATCTGAGGGGCTGCATTGTTGTCCACCTACTCACAAGTGGACACAAGGGAACAAAATGCCAGGCTTTTGTCAGCATCTATTTTCAGCTTGGCGATAGCAATGGCATTGCTCAGATCCCCAAAGCCCTCTCTCCTTCCCCTCCCTGCCTATAAGGCCAGCAGCAGCAGCCCCTGCATTTAAAGAGCGCAGGAATCCCTCCAGTTCAATCCTTTGAGGCATAAGAGAAGAGGGAGAAACACCAAGCTACGCTGTAAGTACAGCACGTGGGATTCTGCTAGCATTTGATATAAGGGTTTGGGTCTTTTTCCTATCAGGGGGTAGAAACAGCATGAATGTGTACAAAATACTGCGCCCGAGCTCAGCTGTGATGGCTTAGATTTGGTACAGGAACACAGGCAGGAGAGAATGATGTGGAAGGAAAAGTTGATAGAACAGCATTAGGTTTGGACAAAGGAATGGCACCTTTGTGCAGCAGGACATCATTTCCCAAAGCCATGAATCGTGCTGGGGGAGAAAGGGTTGGGTTTTTAGAGTGTTTGTTAAGTCACAACTAAATATTTGGTTCCAACATCAGGACATCCTGATTTTTGGAGATGCCAGCTTGCATTTCTCCAAAAGCATGCATCAAGGAAGCATTGAGCAGAACTTCATATTACTACGCAAAAAGCAGTAACAGATCATGGGGAATGATATAGACAAAATCAGAATCTTCAGCCAGGAGTGTTGGCTTCCTTCAATCAGTTTTGCCTACTCCATACCACATCACTTAAAATCTCTTGCTTCCAAAGGGTTTGCAGAACCCTTATTTTCCCATGTTGGCAAGGAAGATGTCACCCCTTTAGCCACTGGAATAGGAAGCACAACTCTCCTTCTCTCAGACGTTTAGATTTCTAACGAATAACAAATGAAAGCCCCAGTCACTACTTTATGACAGCTGTGCATCAGAGGTCTTGAAGCTCACTGACCAACTTGGTTCTATTACAGTGTCCTCAGTAATAATGTCGTGTTGTTCAGCTTCATGGTGGAATTGGTTCAGATACTAACTAGATGGTGTGCACATATTGACTGACATTGACAGAGAAAATTGCCATTACACACATCATTGAGAATGCTCAATGACAGTCTTTAAGTATCATGGTACAATTCACATGAGCAGATCCTAGCTAGGGGTTACCTGGCAATAGCAGTTCAAGGGAAATAAATAAATATCACTTTTTCTATTGGATTTACTGAGTTTGATTTTCTAGGTACCATAAACCATAAATCTTCACATACGAGAATGCCTAACTGGGGAGGTGGAGCCAAATGCGGTGCCTGTGAAAAGACAGTACCATGCTGAGGAAATTCAGTGCAATGGAAGGAGTTTTCACAAGACGCGCTTCCTCTGCAGTAAGTGCAAAGTTAAAGCCATGTAATTCGGCTATTTCCACTACGGCTAGTATACTTCCTTTTGTACTCCTTGCATCCAAGAAGATTCGCAATGGAGATGCTCACAGTTGCTCAACCTGTTTGCTCATTGTACATTTAGAGCAGGTCTTAAGACAGCCCAGCAGTGTAAAGGATGGCAGAAACAACCAGCACAAGAGCAAACTTCAGAGAGGGAAGATTTGTGAGGTTCATGCATCTTACCACTGAGAAAGCTCAAAGCAGAGAGCAGGCACACACTAGCCATCCTTCCTGGAGAACAGCACAGTGAGACTGACTCTGGGCTGACACTCTCTAGGAACCTTAGAGATCCTATTTGGCCAGAGAAAATACTCCTACCATACACTGCTATGTTTATGGTACTGCCTTTGACACAAGGGAGGGGACAAAGGGAGGGAGCCAAGACTTAACTAAGTTTGTTCAGCTGCAATGTTTTAATTAAAACTGACTCTAGCAAGTCAGTTTTGAGGGCTCCTCATCTGTAAGGATAACTGGTTGAACCTCAGAGGCAACACTTACTAAAGAAAAAAACCTGTGTCACATTCCTTAAGCAACTGAATGACATAAAACAACCATAACTTCTCGATAGCATCATCCAGTTTTCTGAAAGGCCAGTCTGCCACTCCTCATCAGTTCTCAATAACCCTTTCCCCCTGAGCCACATCTCTCTCAGGATCCTGGCTTCTCCTTTGTAAAGCACACACTAGATGTTTTTTGTTAGGGACACCAGAGTGCTAACTTTTGTCCCACAAGGTAGCACGCTACAAGTTTCAAACCAAAAAGCCCTGAAGAACTTAACCAGTGCTCTTGAGACAGAAGTCAGTCTTACTAGGGGACCATAAAAATGGATCATCCCCCAAAAAATCATTTCACACAGAAAAGTTCTCTCTATCAACACTATCTCTCACCACCACCTGCAAGCACCTCACTTTCCTCCAACCCACATTCCAGATATTCCCATTTCACTTACTCTTCTCCACACACCTCCGATGCTGGGCAGGTATCTTTCTCTGTGGATGAGCTTGCACTAGAAAAATAAACAAGAAGGCACCATCAGTTCAACCCCACTCATCCTCAGTGAAGAGAATAAACAATTTGCTGAGGACTAAAGATAGCTAAATGCTTTGCAGACACTCTGAATGCAAACATGCTAATTATTAGAAAATCTGAATTGACACATGCTTTATTCAGTGATACTAAGGTATATGAAAGGAAAAGTCAAATGAGTAGACTCTCTTGTCTAATAAAAATAAACAGCTGTTCTGTTGGGTCATAGTTAATGATTTATTGCCCTCCCACATAAATTCTCAGGCACCTAATACTGGAACAAGTTTAAGCTTCCTTTTTGATATAAATGATCTTTTCTAAATGGCTTGTGATAAATACCACACATTCATTAGGTCTACTGCTTTTGTTTTTTTTCCCCGTTGGACCCCTGAGTGTGAACTAACTCATCAAAAGGTCAGATACTTAAAAAAAAAAGTAATCCCAGCAGAAGTCTAAGGTCAAAAAATGAAGGATGCAGCAAAGCTTGGGTGGTAACAGGTGTGTTAATTGGCTTTCTTTTTCCTTGATTCACAAACACTAGCCACCAGCTTTGGAATGGATCCTTCAGCATCACATACCATATTCACGGGCTTTTTATTGAATCAATTACGGGATTTTATTTCTCAACACACACAAAAAATGGATCTTCTCTACACCCAATCTCAGGTACAAAACCAAAATCAATTTAATTGAGATTATATTGTATTTGACCCACTAAAACAAACAGCTTTTTCAAGCCAACCTGTTGGCACAGCAAGAAACTGATGAGCTGAATGATACAATCATGTCCCTAATTTCACCTTACAGACATGTAAAGAGCGTCTTTCCAACCAACCTTAGTTCCCATACAGCCTGCAGTTTACCCACCTTGTTTCCCTGTCAGGTTTTGCTTACAGCGCAGCCATGATAGACATTTGGCAGGATTTCATGCCACAAACCTGAAACCCCTCAGTGCCTGCTATCTGCTGGCAGGTGACAGGTACCAAAGCTATTTCAACAATAGCACTTCAAGGGCTTTTGCTCCATCTGTTGTGGTGAATTGATACTCTACCCCTACAGTGACAGGAATAGAAACACTTTATCTACTGCTAGAGTTTCCATCATCTCCTAACTCCCTCAGCAAACATAATTATCATCTCAAAGCTGAAGAGACAGCACCACGAAGTGATCGAGTTTGCACATTTACAGAAGCTCCTCATTTTATTCCTTTTAATTAAAGAGCTCCATGCAAATTGTATTCCCCTCTACACAGTACTGTGATAGAAGTAAAGCTGCACTGGTTCCAATATTGCCTTAGATCCTTAAATTCTGACTTGAGTGAACTTCCAACTGTTTTCCATACTTGTGCATTTCACAGGTTGGTGTTACTTACATCACTCTCACAATTTATTTCCCAAGCTATCAGCACCCCTCAGTGGCACACACGCTTATTCAAAGAATAGGAGAACATTTTCCCTTTTACCATCCCCCCTCATCCCTACCGATCACTGTTGATCCAGTGACTGACTTGTAAACA
The DNA here is from genome assembly GCF_951394365.1 of Tetrao urogallus. Classification (NCBI taxonomy): domain Eukaryota; kingdom Metazoa; phylum Chordata; class Aves; order Galliformes; family Phasianidae; genus Tetrao; species Tetrao urogallus. Next base: position 6,007,676 of record NC_136819.1, read on the forward strand.
GTGCTACTTTTTTAGAGCATGCTACAAAACTGTGACTTTCTGTAGGCACTGGTCACTGAAAGCCTCATCTCTCTTGATGGGGTGGGGGCTGCCACACACTGAGCTCCCAAAACAGCACAGTGTATGCAGCCACCAAACACATGAAGAGTGTCACTATTATTTTTCCCTATTTGTTATCATCTCAGTTTCCAGGTGTAAGCAGCAATGAGATGCACTTGCTGGTAACAGAATTCCACTCACTGAAGGCTGATCAGGTTTCAGATCTGCAAAGTGCCCGAGAGAACTTAGAAGAGAGTAACCTGCCTTCCATGCCCATCTGAGGAGAATCAGAGGACTCGAGAGTGGCCTTAGCAATGTCTGTTGGCTCCAAGTGCCATCTGTGCCTCTCAGATAAAGGACACATGCCTACCAAGACCCCAGGCAAACAGCTGCTAGCATTCCAGGACTTTAGGTCCATTCAAGCAGAGGCTAGATTTAAAGCAGTGACACAGAAGGTACAACTTGTACTCCACTAAGTGCATGGCACTGCCATGGCACATTCTGCCCCCAAGTCCTCAGGAACTTTTCTGGTGAGGTAAGCCACGAAGCATTTCTCTGCAACAAGAACAACGAAGAGGGGATTCCTTGTGGTCTCAGAATTTCCAACACCAGAACCTTGTCATTCTGGACATCTAATGGAGCTGAGACCATCAGGTGTTCGGGGTCGCTTTGAGCTGTAGTGCCATGGGGGAAAAGAAATGCAACTACATAAATAAAAAGTGCCCTGCTTGATTCTGACTGATCTTCACATAAAACTTCACTGGGTTGCTGCAGACAGTGCACTAAAGTTCCTTCCTCTCCTACAGTTTTGAAGATGAACAAAAATCAGCAACAACTGTAATTATTCTGACCCATATTAATTCATATTGGAATAAGCAGATGTTTCATCACGCCCCTCTTCCTTTCCGTAGTGGCTTGCAGGAAGGCTCTGGACAGCACCACAGTGGCAGCTCACGAATCTGAAATCTACTGTAAAACTTGCTATGGGAGAAAATATGGCCCCAAAGGTGTTGGCTTTGGGCAAGGAGCTAGATGTCTTAGCACTGACACTGGGGACCATCTGGGCCTAAACCTGCAACAGTGAGTCCAACCCTACCAGCAGCACCATGTGGATGTCTGATGCTACCTGTCACTCAGGGCTATTTCAGGTGTTCTGCTCTGTTCTCCCACCAACATGTAGCACAAGTAGCACAGCAGAATCTCCCACAACCTTTCCTTGGTGGACACGGTAATTTACCAGTTTTCAGTTGTGATTTGCCACTGTGCTGGTACACAGTGGTAAAACCACATTCACCACAGAAGACAAGGATGTTCTTCACTCCATCAGAATTAAGATACAGCTAGGTTTTACCATTAGAGAAAGAACAACAACACACGTCTTTAACCATACTCTCAACAGAGAAATAATGTTTCTAAACCCTCCCTGTGGCCTGTACAACTCTTACAAACACATGGAGGACATGACTGAATAAAGGCACTCCCTTGAGATACCATCTTCAAACAGCTTCAGCTGCATGTAATTACACCTGACAGTACATTTTTGTAGTATTTTTCTATTCTCAAGTCTGCACACTTCAAAGCCAACGTTTTCTTCTGGTATCACTGTATAGAAACCAATTAGCAAATGTGTTGCACAGGAAATAAAAGCTGAACTGCTGTATTGAATTACACCCCTTGTAAAAAACACACCCATTGTGAGCAGAGTTCTGTATCGAGAGCTGCCATGTCCTGGTGACTTAATGACCCGTTGCAGTCCACCAGTCTGGTAATTCTAAAGTAGTTCTGTGAATGACTAAGCCAGCACAAAGATGTAAGCCACAGGGTACAGAAATACAAAACAAAGCCAATTGTCTGATGCTTTTGACTTCAGAACAGCTACAAGCCCTGTCAAAATCTTGCAGCAACAGAAAAAACAAAAAGAAAAAAACCAACTACATGCAAAATCTAGAGTTTTTTCCCCTCCCTTCCTCTTTCAAGATCTCTTCTATGCTGATACTAGCAGCAAGAGTGGAGGTCCTCTGCTTGTTTTTCCTCACTGGCCTCTCAATAGAACAAAATTCACTTTTCATGATAGTGGTTGTCAGCGTCATGCGCTGAGTCCAAAATGGGCAATAACAGTGGGTGCAGCATTCATTTTTTAACTATGTAACACAGAATGCAATATAACAGAAGGTCTTTTTGAACCAACATGATTTTCTGATTCTGTAACCCTTCCTTTCCACGCTGGACTTGATGATCTTAGTGGTCTTTTCCAACCTTAATGATTCTATGTCCTTGACCAGTAAGAATGTTTCTACCCCTTACAAAATAAAACAAAAAATGAAACAAAAAATGAAACAACAACCACAAAAATCAAATTTCTAGAGTGAAGATAACATTTTGAGCAATGTTTTATAACACAGAAAACTTCCGTTTTAGAGGCTCACCAAAGTCTGCTCGCCATTCTACACCAATTAGTCCTTCAAAGTTTGCCAAAAAGATCGTTGATGTGGATAAATGCCCCCGGTGTGGCAAATCGGTGTATGCTGCAGAGAAGATAATGGGAGGAGGAAAAGTAAGTAGTTACTAAAGCACTAGGAAAAAAAAAAGAACCAAATTTTTTTTCACGGTGATTAGCTAGAGCTAATCAATCCTTGAAGATTTTTACCTGGTGTTGATAAAGAAAATATAGGGTTGAATAAGCAAAACGTCTAACATACTGACTTGATTTCAAGTTAAGTTATGCTTTGTCATAAGCCTTCTTCAACATTCTGCATCTTGTCGAGGTCTGAGGGACAACCCTTCCCTTTCGGCTTCCACTGTCATCCTACTCACACCTCTTGGGATAGTTATAATTCAAACATATACCTGCATTTGCCACTACAAATAAATTAAAGAGATTCCGTGACTAGAAAAAAACAGCACTGTGCAATATATGCTGACCCTCTGCTCTAGGAACGCTCACTCATTATCTCCACACACGAAGGATGTGGCCAATGAGAGCACTATCTATAGCTCTCTGATTTTTACCAGACCTCCATCAACAAGAAGCTCACTAGGTAAGATATTAAAATGGGATAATAATTTGAAAAACTAATCTAAAAATACTAAAATTGTAAGTCATAAACCCAAGGAGACAATTTTAACCTCTTCATGCAACAAAAAGCAACAGCTGTTTCTTGCATCTGCTAGCTGTGCATCTTCTGTAGCATAACAACAAATTGTCTTCATTCCCTCAGCCTTGGCATAAAACATGCTTCCGCTGTGCTATTTGTGGAAAGAGTTTAGAGTCTACAAAAGTTACAAAGACAGAGAGTTCTACTGTAAAGGTAAGAATTGTTCCTTGTAGACCCATATTACCATCGTGATTTGCCTTGCTGCATGCTTAATAACAAAGATACAGACAGATCTTTAAAGATCATGGTCCCAGTTGGTTTTCCTGCCACTAAGACTTCAAAAGTGATGCTTCCCCTATACTTCAATAACACAGAAGATGAATGCGTTCATGCCGAATTACACACACAGATATTCTACTCAGATCAACAAATCTTGTGGATTTCTTGGAAAGAGCTCCAGGAGATATGCTAAGTTTTTATATCCTAGGCTGAACTATTGAGAATCCTAGAGAATACTGAAATTGGGCATAATTTGACAACAGCAAGAGATCAAACAAATGTATTTGGAGAAATACACTGACCGCTACTAATATAGGGAAGTTGTGATAAATAAGTATGAACATACTTGGCAATAGAGTCACACTGGATTGCCCAAGCAACCATAGAAAGTCATCTGCTCCACACTCTCGTTCTTCTAACCTCCTTTGAACATCTCTGATGCTCAGTCTGCATGGACAGAAAACCGTATTTAAATAAATTGTTATTCAAGTTTTAAATACATACTTTTCCAACTTCTTTTTCAGAAACTCAGATGCAACACGTTTAATTCAAATATTTTTCATTACTAGAATCTCTTGACACTTCTGAGAAAGAACACCTCAGATTTCCTTCTTTGTACTAACTTACCTTTGGAATGAGTACCAAATCCAAAAGCCACTTGGGCTAGCATTCAGAACACTCTTGACCCTTTTCTTTCTTTTGCAGTTTGCTACGCAAAGAATTTTGGTCCCAAAGGAATTGGTTTTGGTGGCCTCACTCAAGTGGAAAAGAAAGAATGTGAGTGAAAAGGAGTGGATGCAACAGAGTCAACCTGCTGCTGATCTCAGCAGAAAATAGGTGTCAAGTAAAACAAAATCACCTACTGCTTATAACCTAGGACATTCATTAAGTAATTTCCATCACGCAGGAAAAACTCACAAGCTTGTACCTTAACATATTCTTAGAACAGCTTAAGAAAGGTACACTGATCAAATCAGATTCATGTTTACCATAAAAGTGAACAGCGACAAGAACTTCTGTTCATGAAACACTGTTGCTCCTTACACTAGTATTTACCACAGTTCAGACTCAAAACTTAAGGAGTCAGCACACTGTCCCATTCAGACAGACATACCCTATGAAGCACAGGGGTCAGAGTCTTCTGATCTAGGCCAGTTTCCTCCTAGTGTTTTGAAGATTTTGACGTTATTTCGACTAGGACAGAGTAGACATCATTCACTTGGACATATAGTTTAGAGGAACTTGAAGTTCACAGCCTTCTGAAGAAAAAGCAAGTTTTCTTAGAATACAGTGTTTCAGTTTTGTTATTGTACATTTTTCAAGCTAAACAAAGTACTCATATTGAAGTAAACAAAAATGTGAAGCAATTTGTTTGCGCTTATGTCCCACGATGCCACAACTACTGCATTTCAGAGGGAAGATTACATCTCCCATTCCTTACCCGCAAGAACTCTGTTCCATTACTGTTTTATTCTGCACTGTCAGCATTGAACTTTGGTTTTCTGATCTCAATCTGCTTCTCTGCCAGTTTTTATTATGAAGTATTTTGACTCCCAACACACTGCCCAGCCTGCCACGCTGGAATGATGCTGCAGCCTTTGCATCTTGTGAACGTGACTGATGTGGTAGATCTGTGCATGCCGGTGAGAATAGTTGTCTTTTCCATATATGCTAATACTTTCTATCATCTCCTTATCAATTTTCAGAAGCTAACAGGGCATACACACAAGCAAAATGTAAGGCAAACAGCCTTTTACTTATGGCTTTGTGCTTACCTGTTCTTAAACACTTCCCTGGTGATATATCTCACGAATCTGTTTCAACCTGTAAAATATTCTTAGAAGCATTAAAATTCTGCTTTGTCACAAGTAAAACACCCAAATACAGAGTGTCATTAGGTTGTGTTCACAATCTAAGATAACCACTTACAGGCCAATTTTGATATTGAAGTCTGAACTTCCCCCTTCGTTTTTCAAATGCAACTTCATTATTTGCAAAATAATACAAAGGGCACTAACAAAGTTCCCAAATTCTGCCCTAAAAACTACCCTTTGAAGAAGTATATTTAGTGTCACCTTTTCAAATAAAATTTCAAAAAGTGTCAGCTCATGCTATACATAAAGAGGCACAGTAATTGTTTCATACCCGCATCTGCTGTCCCTTACACAAGAAAGTTTTAATATTTAGAACAATAAAAAAATAAAAACAAGCAGATTTTGGAAGAACATAAAAATTAACAAAACATCCAGTTTTATTTCTCGCGCAGCTCAGTAGCTTTAGAAATCAACTAAGAATTCCTACACAGTGAACGTTTTTCTTCTTTATCATGTGAACGTTGTATTGCTTGGTCCAGTCAACTCCACTGGATTTGACCATACAAAACATCTGCATTGAAAGAAGTCTGCAAGATTCTGGAAGGATCCAAGACTGAAAAATGTGAAATACTCATTAATAAACCTACAAAAGACAACAGCAGGCATTAACAATACGTGATCCTTAGGGAAGCAGTAGTTAAGGGATAAAGCTGTGGCAAAGACAGCTCTAAGAGAAGAAACACAACAATGTTTTATTCATCATCACTCCTTTGTTGACATTTTTTAACCTGCGTCACATTTAATAGGGATAGAAGATTAAGTTCAACTCAAATATTTGAAGTTAATGCTAAGTAAGATTTCATCTGCTAGCACATGAGGAAATTAAGATTTTTAGTATAACAGGGAAACTTTGGTAGTAATTTCTTTATGAAGCTAAAATAATTCAGAAAGGGCTGGTTCATAACAAAATCCCTCCCTAGACCTAAAGAACAGACACAGAGAATGATGAATACACTCAAGGACATTGTCCTCTCTGCCTCCCAAGTCGTTTCTGCTAAGAGTAAAAGACATATTCTGGGGCATATACACAGCCACGCAGAAAAAAAAACACAGTAGTTCTTAGGATGGCAGCTTATTCTGCAGCATCAAGGAAGTTCTCTGCCAGGAAAATGAGGTCCAGCTCTTCCTCTTGGCATAACTCAGAACAGGCGTGACTAGCGTGCCCACAGATTGCTCAGGTTTGGCATTCATACAGCAGTGAAGCAGGCCAGACCTGGAGGGAAACACAGCTGAAACACCGCACACTACAGCACTTACTTGTATGGACTTCTCCTGAGTGGAACAGGATGCTTAGAAGATGTGCTCTCCATCAGGAGGTTCATTCTCTCAGGCGAGGTCAGTCCCAAGAATGCAATCTTAGAGAAAGAAAAACACGAGTAACGGCTGAAATATGAACATCACAAATTTAAATACTGGCAATACCAAAAGATAATCTTCAGTGGGGAGGGATTGGGAAGATGTTGGCCATATCTAACCACTAAGTAACTCCTGCCACATTTAAGGACTTAAAAGTTGATCGTAAGTTTCATTTAAGCTGAAAGAGAATCCTAAGCCATGTTAAAAAGCCGTTTCTTAGGTGGTTCAGAAAGCTCTTAACCTCATTTGCTTAGCCAACACCTATTGCTATTGTTATAGCAAAGGCACAAGGCCATACCATGCTTGGCTGAAGCTCATATTCCAATGAGAAGACCGAGGCCAGGAAATAACAGCAACGTGCTGAAGATAAACCCACAGCAGGTTGGGTTTATCATCCAACAACCTACGCTGCTTGATGATACAACTAAAATCTCAAAGATACATTTGATGATAAATGAGTCAATCAGAAGTGCAACCATGGTGCAGCATGTCAGCTTACCTCTTTTTTGTCTTTTTCTGAAGACTTAATATATCCAGGATCAGTCCTCCAGGCTTTATAGAAAAAATAAAGACGACCCACTAGGCTGAACATGACAGGGATCTCAACAATGGCATTGGTCACATGTAACAGTTAGATTAAGGAATATATTCTCTCATTATGTTTTGCCAAATAAATATTCTACAATCAGAGTGTGGTATTTTACCAGCAATACACAAAAACAAAAAGAACGGCACTGACTTCTACAGAGCAAGGGTTTGATAGAAAGAGCAAAACATCACCTCACTAAGCCACAACCCTTAGGAATACTGCTGAGTTCATCATATTCTGCTGAACGTCTACCTTTAACGCCTACAGTAAGAATTCTTGCTTTCGTTTAATTTAGACGACGCCAAGAAAACCTTAGAACGTCACAAAGCAACAGTTAATAACAGGATTTTCATTGCAACAAGCATACGTGTATCCCTCACAAGCATATATGCGATCAGTTCATCAGAATGAATCGTGATCATCCTATTAAGATCTTCATTGGAAACAGAACCAAAAGAAATGCCACTTAAAGGATGAAGTAATCAAAAATGAATTAAATTTGGGTAGCAATGCATTATAGCTGGTTTAGTACTAAATTATTGACATTTTAAGTATCTCCCTAATGGCCTTCCCTTCCCAAGACTTAATCAATAAATAAGCAGGTGCCTTCTGTGTAAGAACACAGTGCTGAAAAGTGAGTGTAAACAATTAAATAGAGGTACTCGTCAGTCCAAGGCCTGTTCAAAGAAAGGTAGAAATGAATGCACTGTGCACTGAGGATGCTGCATAACCTCTGAACAAATGCAGACTGGAGAATGGAAGGTCTGCTTCCAAGGGATACAAATAAATTTGTTTGCCTGACGTTTTTATTTATTTATTTTTAAAGCAGAAGCACGAATACCACCAACTGCCAAATCCTTCTCATTTAGAAATGAGATGCTTTTACAACTTCAATGTGTGATGCACGTGTTATCCAGCTTCACTGCATACCAAAATACATTACTGGATGGTCCCAAAGAGGGAACATGGTCTACATATGGCACCTCCAGGTGACTCTACAACCATGCATATAACAAAGACATTTTGATATCCCAGTAAGATTAAAAAAAAAACCAAACCAAAAACACCAGAACTACACACAAATACCTGTCAAAGAGAAAAGAAGATACGTATTTTCAGTCTGGTTGTAACTTCCATTTAAACACAAAGCTATTTAACCCTGGCCCAACGTAGGTAAAGTAATCTTAACAGACATTCGCAGTCACATGGCATCAGCTGGGACTGTTCGTCACTCCTTGCACAACTGGGCTTACATTTACTAGAAAGTGGAAGGGAAGTTCTACTGCATTACAAAGGATATCAGGCATGAACCAGAAAAACCACGTCACAGACATCCAAAAGACGGAACTTAGCATCAGTGCTGTGGGAAGATACCTCAGATTCTTGACTCCCACAAACTGCCTGAAAGAAGATGAAAATAAAAGAGCATTTTTCTCTCACCCAAAACTGAACTTCGTGGAGTACAGACTTAACGTGGTTGTTTTTTTTAATTGATTTTTAAAACTTCACTCGGTATTCTTTAAGCCTCTGTTAAAGCAAACCAAAATTGCCACTCAGAAGCATGCTTTAGCCAGATGCATAGAGGAACTCGTGATGCAGAAAAAACATCTACTGAGGAGTGTTCTGTTCCAGCCTAATTTTACATATCCGAGCAGCTGCGCATTAGGTGAAAAGGACAAACTCTTATTTATTGACACAACAACAGTACTGCCATTTCAAGGAACACAATTTAGTAACTGCTGTAAGAAATGGGAAATGTGCAAAACAGCTTAGGGTATCACTAGGAGGTCTGGGGAATACAGAGGGTGGGAACGGTACATTGAAACTCATGCTACGTTGCAAATACAGAGGGAAAAGTTTAGATAAAGCACATTTATAAACTTCATAAATGGGTATCTCAGCTTCTGTCAGGTGCGGGCATTCAGTAACACCCTCTTTATCATTAAAACCAGCTAACATGCCACCTCAACACTTGTTTTCTCCTCAGATCTCAAGGATCAGAAACTACAATCTTGACCATCTAAAGACACCACATTTCAAAATCATTATGAAAAGTACATACATTTAAATCCTTCACACAATCCTTTCTACAGTAGAGTAAAAAAAAAAAAAAACCAAAAACAAATCAAAAAACCTTCTAAGTGAAGCTGTAGACTCTGAAAAGAACACTGCGTTACGTACCACGTACTGCATCTATTAGAATTAAATACACAGAAAGAGAGAAATCCACAAACCTCACAGACAGAGCCATCCCAACCAGCAGAAAGAGAAGCAGGCATCCTTTCAAAAGCCAAGAATCAGAACTTAAGTTCATTACGTATCCTATGGCCCACAACACAGTCAAGCAAGATGCCAGCAGCAGGAACAGCTGTTAAAATGATCATTGTTAAAATATGACAGAATATTGAAAAGCAGGATTTATTCCAATATATACACTTAATATAAGAACGAATGCTGAGAGACTCAAGGTAGGTAACAAAGTGACACATCAAAACACGGGGGATAAGGAGGGAGGGAAAACAACAACGCAGGGGGGGGGAAAGGGGGGAACAAACACCCAAAGAACAGGAAGGTGCTTCTAAAACATTTCATTTTTGAGTGTCCAGGTTTGGAAGCCTAGAAGATCCTGTTGTCAGAATGGAGGTAAGTTACATATTATTCTGAACACAGAACGCTGAAGCTTTCCTTCCATTAGTGACATTACCTCGTATTTCTCCATTATTCTCAGTAACCCCTTATTCCTTTTGCTTCTCATTCTTCCTTCCTCCATTAACATATAAATGATGAAGCGATTCTGAGTTTGAATTGCAAGGTCAAGCGCCGTCTCTCCCCTTAACAACAAAGTTCATTTGGTTATGCACTTAACACATGAATGTCTTCCTTTGTAACAGAAACAAGAAATGAACTGAACTAAAACAAGAACTTACTGGCTTCTTCCCCAAACCCACCATTTTTCTTTAAGGCAAAGGTAAAGTAAACTCGCAGTTCTAACACGCTTCATCTGGTGCTCTGTAGTTCTAAAGACTGATATTTGCAATCAACTACGTGCACGAATCACTTGCTGAACTGTCTCTCCTAACCTGAAACACTAAACAGTCTTTTAGAACATGACAAGCTTACTGAATGTGATCCCTTACTGAAAGGGAGCTTTCTTGTTTATGTTAACTTTTTAAAACCAAACCAGTAACATTCTAAGAGTCATATATTCAAAAAAAAGCAAAACAACTAGCAGATGGAAAAGCTGTGCAGCTGAATACACAAACCAGAATTACTACACTATGCAAGCATCTCTATGGGAATCAATAGTTTCAACGTTAATAGTTTTTCCTGCCAGATTTTACAAGTCTTAGGACTAAGACTTTCACGTGACGCGCACTTCTGAGTGTACAAACAGGCACTGACAGACACTGATCTTTTCAGGATGCCACGCTCATCTTTTTCAAGACCTTACAAGGCTCACCAGACACAAAGCAGCATTATTTTTGACAAGCCTGGCTGAAGGCCTTACTTGTGGCCATGCTGTAGAGAACAGCTGACTCAAAGCAAACAAAAAATAAGAGAGAATCTGTGAAGGCTATAATACATTTGGTTGCAGTGATCAGGTGTTCACTAAACTAACATTTCAAACCATCTCCACATTCTTACTTTGTGTCACACCACAAGCAAAGTGCTCAATTCTTTTTGGAAAGCATAAGAACTCTTGCCTTATTCCCCCCATCCATTTCAAAGAACATTCAGAGGGAAAGGGATTCAGGTATTTCTTCATATTCATTTTACCCATTAATACTACACAGATGAAAACGACAGAAACAATGAAAGAAATTGTACCTTGACATTTTTTATGTCCATGTTAGCACCAGCTTCTAGCAGTAGCTCCACTGCACTAACATTTCCTGATGTTACTGCCCAGTGCAGCGCAGTGTTCTTCTGGACGCTGCCCACAGCACTGAGGGAGGGCTTAAACTTTAGTAGAAATCTTGTGGGCTCTGGTCTAGATGAAAACAGAGTTAACAAACAGAACATCGGCTGCATTGGAAACTTTTGAACACTTTATTAACAAAAAACATTGCTAGCATCTGCTGTAAAGTAACAGCAGATACAAACGTGTTGTCTCTCAACAAGCTCATTAGCAACAGAGCCAAGCTTAGAAAACAGAACTCATCCTTCATTTCACCTTCATTTCTAGGAAAGCACAATGATACACCAGCTGGTCCAGCTGCAAACCTAAACTACTTTAAGATAGCTCTTTTGGAGGTGGGTCTTTCTTCACTGTACCAAGTTAGCTGCTTCATCATCTCCTATGTCTTGGATACATAGTATTTTATAACAAGTAGAAGAGAAAAAAATGTCACTCTAACAAGAGTGACACAACCAGAAGAAAAGATTCAGCACTGCACCCAGCAATGAGTGGACAACAGATTCTTTTAAAAGTTATTCCCCACTTAGCCCACCACTTTTTGTGCTGATAACATTAAAGGTGCAAGTCCACTGAAGTCTGCTGTGTCTATGTTCTAGGAATAAGAAAAAGATAGTAAGTGATGATCACGGATTTCAGTAAACAAAGTTAAATGGTCAGATTCTTAGCTACGCAGCCACACCACACCAGCAAAAGGGAACTAAATTGTACCTGCCAGGAAGCCAATTTAAACAATTTTTCTTCCTTCCATGTGTCTTGAACAGCATTCATTTCAGGATATGCTGAGTGCCCATTAAAGTGACTTCAAATTAATCAAATACATCTACAGAATTCCTTCCACTAACAGTATTTCCTGTCCCCTCTTGATAAAAAATACTATAAATTCCACTTTGGAAAGCAACAATAAATATCTCCCTTGTGTAAAGGAATAAAGTGCATAACTGAATGTTCAAGTACATAAAACTGGTTCATTAAAAGAACAAAATACGATCATGTATCAACACATAATTATTTAAATGTAGCACGTATAGCACAGGGCAATACCAAATACATGCTTGTACTTCAGGAGATAACATTTAAATTCCACGAAGCATTTTCAGAGCACAACCAGCTACTTCTAAGCAGAAAATAACACCTGGGACAGTGGCAACGCACATGGCCCTTTGATATGAGGTAAGCTACAATGGGCACGTGTTGAAACAGCACTGCCAAATGAATGCTGCTGAATCCTGCCCCATCAGTAAGGCTGGGATCTGCTCCACACTTCAACAATAAGGTGACCATGGGTAGGTGTCCTTGTCTGTAACGATATATGAGACTACAGCCATAACAGAAAGCTTGAAATCTTAATGAAAGCGTCACCTTCACAATTCTTATACACTCTTTTAGAAAAATAATCTCTGGTTCTTATACTTTCATGAAGAAACTTTTTTATTTTTCCTTTAAGCTAAAGGTCTGTATCAGAGAATTAGGTAGGACCCAAGAAGCCAAGTCTGACCAGCACTGCCCTGGGAAAAGTTCAAAATGCAGGTCTGCCTGAAGCACAGATGCATGCATAACCACAACCTGGCAGCCTGCAAAGTTGCCAAGAATCAGAGAACAGATTTCAGCGTAATTATGGACATGCTGTCAAGTTCTGTGTAACTCAGCAAAGGAAACACACACCATCAATTCATTTAAGATGACAACAACAACAACAGTTACACAAAACGCTACTGTTAAGACCAGCAGATTTATTATGAGAAGTGGCAAGCAGCACACCTGATGGCCCAGTGAAGGGGAGTTGAATTCAAGTCTCCACCTAGCTGATCCACTACTGCACCTTTGGAAATATAGTACCTGCATAACAGCAACAGAACAAGATTAAGAGAACACATAATAAAGCACGAAAACATTGTGCTGAGGATAACATAGGTGTAATAGCAAGCGGCTTGCAATAAACAAGTTTTCTCTAGAAAAGCAAATGGATGACAATATTTTTGCAGAACAGGATGCTGCTTTGAGAAAACATGTAAGAAAATGCGCAGTAAGTAGCAAGGCCTTACAAAGACAATTGTAATCTTTGTCAAATTAAACAAATCCAGGAACACCTAATGATTTCACGCACCACTTAATTTCACGCAGAAAGGAAGTGTGGTAACTACATGTCACTGACATTTTCACAAAGGTGGTTGTGTTAAAATTCAAATTTTAAGCTTTTTCCCTCAAGCACTACACACCGTGGCTGGCAGCACTCACAATCGATAGCAACAGAATGCTCAAGATCCTTTCCCGTGGGCTACAGAGCTTACTTAACCAGCTCCTATCTGTTGCTTATTGCTGCCCAGTGCAGAAGAGTCACATTTTCTTTGTCTGCTTGTCGAACATCGTATCCTGCTTCCACCAGTTCCTTGCACCACTCTAGCATTCCATACCTTAAATGAGGAAAAGAACTGACTTTATTTCAAATATCTCCCAATTTAAACAGCATCACACAAATGAAAAATTCAATCTCCGTAAGTCTTGCTCAAGCGCTCCACTTTGCATTCAACGGAGTTGTTGCAAAAAGAGCTGGTCTGAGCCTCGATACGTAGAATTTTCTACCTAGCAATGTTGTTGTTGCTGATTATGACAGTATTTATAATAGTATATATACTTCAAGTGCTTTCTCTTGGACAAGCAGGTGGCAACAGAGCCCTACCATTTTCAATTTAAAAAATCCCACATGGAATAGAAACTTTGCCCAAGTAAGACAAACACTGTGTAGCCTTCACAATATCTTCAGGGTCTTCAGCGATTGGCTGCAGTTCCGGCAGCACCGGCACATCCTTCTCTCTGCAGATGCTACGGCAGCTGCGCACGTCAGGTCGGTGAGGCCCAAGGCAATGGTTTTTACACTGCTGGGTGACGAAACGGCCATCAGCAAACATCGTGCCAACGCTGGACGCCATAGCGCCCTCTTCACAAGGCACCCTTCTTGCCACGTGCATCCGTGGAGATGCGGCACCGAGGGGCACCGGGCGCGGTACGGGCGGGTCGGGGATCTCAGGTCTTCTCCAACCCGAACGAGTCCAGTGTAAGCACGGAAGTAGGTTTCAAACGCAAGCGAAACTTGGAGCTTCCACTCCGAGCGGAAACGTGGGAGGACAGAAATGACACCGTTACGTTCTATGAGACAGAACTACGCGGGGATTTAGTGACCCCGTGCAAAACCAGCTGCCAGCGGCACACCTTTCCCAGAGCAGCGACGGCACGCTACAGACCACCACCCGTACCCGCACACTCCTAGTCGCAGCACAGGGAAGCCGCCCGGCAGCAGCAGAGCACGCCCCGCACGCAGCCGCGCACCGCAGGGTCACCCCAGGCCTCACATGAACCAGGGTTTCCCGAGCGAGTCCAGAATCGGGAAGACCCTTCGGTATCAGCCGTCCGTCCCACGGCGGATGCCGGCCCCCAGCGCGAGCCGCGAGCCCCTCACCGCCGGGCCGCATCCGGCCATGCCGCCGGCCGAGCTCCGCTGCTTCCTGCTTCCTGGTTACCGGCACGCGGGGCGGGGCCGCGAGTTACCGAGAGAACCGCGAAGGTTGGCAAAACGCGGCTGCTTCAGCTGGGGTAGTGCGTGCAGACCTGGGGCCCCTTACACGGGAAAGACAAGGAGCTGGGGCAGCGGGTCCGGAGGAGGACTGCGAGGATGCTCAGAGTGATGGAGCAACTCTCCTGTGAAGAAAGGCTGAGGAAACTGGGCTTGTTTAGCTTGGAGAAGAGGAGGCTGCTGGGAGACCTCGTTGTGGCCTTCCAGTGCTTGGAAGTTGCGGTTCAGACATCTGGACTGTGAAAACCTGATGCAAGCAGAAAAGACTTCTTTTATTAGAATATGTTGAATGAGTCGGTAAAGAGAAAATAGTTCTGAACAGAGGTACCAAAAGCTGTATGCACTGCTACTGCTTGCTTTCCCAGCACAGAAAGGGCAGGCGTGGGTACTGCTGGGCTGCAAGTTCGGCTAGCCATCCAGATGCTGCAGAATGAATGCAAAATCAAACTCTAGCTGACGTGTTAATACAGATTTTCCTTCCATATGCACAGCTGCTACATAAATAGACATCAAAGCAGCTCCACTTCATAAATATGTAGAGCTTTAATTTAGCTTGGCATCACAAAATGTTTTCTATGCTTTGTATGTAGAGCTCATGGTAGGGAAGGTGATGAACAAAGATTTGGGAGGCATTTTGCTACCTTGATATATAACAGATACCAGAATGCGGATGCACAAAAATATAACTGAAGAAAAGTTTGTTTTCCAGTTTAAGAACCTGGCGTACAAGAAGTTATTTGTTAAAGCAGAAGTTAGTTGAGCTAACTAGTGAGTTAGTTAGAGATTCTCTGCACACGGCTGTTGGTAGCAGCGCTTACAGCAGTACACTGGTGCTTTTCAATTTTATATCTTTTAATGTTTGTTGCCTGGGGGCCTCACCTCCAGCATCATTTTTTCTAGTCTATAAGAAGCTTTCTAGAAGGAGGAAGAAATGCTTTCCTTCTACTGCACATACAGCTGGCTTTACAGAAGAAACCATGTTTGAATTTGCAGAATTCTAGAGCAAAGCTCCCAACAGTAGGCAAGAGTTGGCTCTTGCTGAGCAGACAGACAAATTTGCACTTGAAACTAAATACTGTGCTGTTGTATTTGTGGGATGTGTACACACAGGGGGCATTGATTTTTATTGCCCATCAGTTGTACCATCTGCCAGCATGCAGTGACAAAGTAAGCTCAGTTAGCCTTTGCTAACTGCCTGAGGACAACAAGGGCACAGATAGGAGCCATTCCGTTTCCATATTTTCTATCTCCTAAATTTGTTTTCCAGGACTGCTGCGCAAGGGCTTTTTATGGGGCCACAGGAATAACACCACCAAAAGCTGCTCACAGAAGGCACATTTTAACTTTTCCTCCCTTTACACCCCTAGAATAAAACAAAGAACTGTTCATTAAATGAAAATGAAATGGCTTGTGCGCATTCCTTGAGCAATTTTCCTAAGCAGTGATCCTTTTCCAAGTTATCTGTGCACAGCCACTCACTGCCGGGAGCAGGGAGGCACTGAGGGATAAGGCAATAGCTGATGTGCCCCGGGTTGCAAGGAAGCCCACGGGCACCGGCCAAGGATTCTGCACTGCCACTCATCCCAAACTGAACCACACATGATTGAGAGCCAGCTCTCCTGCCATATCATGAGCAAAGCAAAGCAGAGCACATCAGACAGAATCAGGCTGCTGACTTTCAACTAATAAAAGCATCTTTGAGAGAACCAACCTTGTAAAGGTTAGGGATGTCCTGGTCTGCTAAGTGTTTTCTGCTAGACAGCAAGAGAACCCGTTAGGACAAAGCAACTCCACATGGTCACTCTCTTTGAGTTTATCAGCTGGTGGCTGATAATGCAAAAGGCAAGTTTAGGAGAGCCAGGGCAAGGAGAATACTCAGATGCTTGTCCTGAAAGCAGCTATCTTGCTCTGCTGCAACTATAGCTTAACTTGAAGTTTTGCACAACACTGTACTACTTTCCTTTTATTTCTTATTTTATTTTTAATAAGAACACCTAGGATTTACTGGATCAGATCAGAGGTCTATCCAGTTCAATATCCTGCTTGGCCAAAAAGGCTTCAGAAATGGACACCTACATCACCCAACTGTGGATTAGTCACCTCTCCCATAACTCTTCTGAACTAATACAAAAGTGTGTCTCAACTTTGTCAAAACCTCGAACTTGAGTCAGCTAGCTAACTCTTGCAGCTTTTGTTATCAGCTCATAGCCTTGGATAACACAAATAAATGTCTGTGCTTTAAAAAGTAATTGAAATAATCTACTTCAACAATTTCCAGTCTCTATGGGCCCCAGAATATAATCCCACATTTTTGTGCAAGGTGTTTCATTTGTTACTTCCTAGTTCTGCAAAATCTTTTTCATTTATATCTTTCCCTTCTGAAATGATCTAATCCCCATTTCACTATCTCTACTTGGAAGAGTTTTCCTGTGCTGTTTTCTTGTAACCATTCTCAGGTCCTCCACAAAACTCCTATGGAAGAAATGTGGTCACTGCAACAAGGAATTATTAAGTTTATGGTGATGGCTTTTTATATGGTGTTTAATAGGTTTTAAGTTCCCTTGAGCTGTGAAGTTACTATGCAGTAAATTATGCATAATGCCTATTTAGACGTGACAGTAACCCAATATAGTTTTTAAAAGCTTCATTATCTGTTCCATCATCACAAAGCAGATCCACATCTGTAATTTGAGGAGGAAAAAAAGGTAATCATTTCTCTCCTCTCAGGCTTTTCTTCCTGAACAAACTGTAGCAGAAAAAAACACGATTCCAGTTCTATTTTCCATTGCACATCACTTTTCACGTCCAGTAAAGACAGTGCATTATTTAAACTGGACCAGTGCCTGTCTGTGTTAAGCAAGCAGCAGTGATCTGAACACTGACAGTTGAGAGCAGAAAATGTCTTGTGGCTGCCACCATGAGGCAACAACATGCACTGCTGTTGTCACTGAATAAAGCTACAACTGAGTTACCACATTTCACTGCATTTTACACGCAGCGCTGAGGCAGTAACTGGCCAGTTACTGAGCTGTACAGAGTTAGAGATTATAAAAGAGGAGCTTCTATGTTTAATACCTAAATGCATCGCGTGTGCTTCAGTCTGCTGTAGAATTGTGTCAGCATTCTTACAAGTTGGGTTGGAATCAACCGAACTTCAGCTTTGCATCAAGAGTTATAAACTAACAGTCTTCCTTATGTTGAAAGTGGAGATCAGATCTCAGCGATGCCATCTTATTGCAATACTATCTAGGGACAGGTTGTGAAACACGGGAAGGCCTCCCGTCGGCACCTACAGATGGGCGACTGGCAGTCAGTAGCGGCTACCTGCTAGAAGGTTGTGATTCCCCCTCGTCGATGTATGGCAATCTGGAGTGTGCCCAGCCTGTTGCACCCTGCTCACTGGCTTTTGGTATTTGTCTCCCTGCAGGAGTCAAAAGTCAATGTATTAAAATACCACACTTTTAGCTTCTTTATTGCTCCAAGGAATTATCAGGAGTTTTTGCTGCATGTTCCCACTGGCTTTAAACCAAGTTAAATCAATTTCAGCGTTACAAATCTCGGCAGTCTTACATTTAGAATTTCCAGCATATGCTCTCAAAATTTGACTGGAAGTACTGATAGCACAGTATCAATAAATGTGAAATATCAGAGCCAAAGCTAACCTAACACACACACTCAATAACCCTTCAGGGCAGAACACATAGTGACGTACTTTTTGGCATTCTGAAGGCAACAAATCCAAACGTGCCTGCACCACAAGATGTGGCACATATAAGACTGTCTACATTCAGTTGTCTTTTTAGTGATTCAGTTTTAAAGGCTGACATCAGTTGCACGTGGCTTAGAGCATTGCTGACATTCACGTTAGCAGGAAGCTTACAGAACTGATAATTCTTTTTAATGCTCCCCCCAGGATCACTTATGTATTAGAAGTATAAGCCTCAGTGCAGTTACTACTTTCTTTTCCAGCCAGATGCAAATCGCTCTACACACATAGTTCATTCTGATGCAGTCATCAAAACAGACATGAAACTGCGTATGGAAAGCAGGAAAGCCTGAAGAGCCAGGATCTGTCATGCTTACATCAGAGAGGATGTGAGTTTAATCCAGTTTAACTCAGTTTAACCTGGCCCCTTGCTTGAAAAACCTCACGATCAATTGCTTCCTACCCTGAGCTTAACAATCTCCCAACGAAGAATTCTCACTTGCAGCAGCTAGGTTATCTGCAGGGTAAAGTCCTCAACAGCTGCAGCTAATTCTGCATCAGGTAAACAGATAAAAGTCCTTCCACGATCCAATGTCAAATAGTACAGAAAGACCTATGCCTAATGTTAGAAGTGACAGAAATTGCTGTGAAGAATTGTTTGAATGCGTAATACTCTCATTACTCACAGTACTGCTCTTTCTCTTCAAATTTCCCCAATTTTATTTTTTAAATGCTGATGGGTTTTTTTATTGGCCTTAATTGGGCAATTTCTTCCATTGGTCATCCAGGACTTATCAGTGAAAAGACAGGCAGTGCAAGGCTACCATATTCCTTTCAAAAGCACCAAGTCTACCAACACTGTGTGTGTGCTTTACTATTCCAAATGGATGGAAGGCAATATAAACAGATCAACATTAAGTATGTACATGTACATTAAGAAAAAAAAAAAGGCTATCTTTTTATCTGTTTTGATTTTATAGCACTTTGGGTATTTGGGGAAGTAAAGTCTTCTAAGAAATCCAGGACTGTGTGCTTATCTGTATAGTGTTCATGTCCTGGGTCAAAAATTTGGTTGTATTACTTTACTGTGTCACGCAAGTTCCCCAGCTCAGTTCTGCAATGTATGAATGAGCACACTATCTTTAATTAAAGCTGACCTGACATGCTAATTTGTACTAACAGTACAAACCTGAGGTCCCTCTTCGGAGTACAGTGCTGCATAGATATCAAATCAGGTCTGGAAATCCTTCTTGGTAGCTGCATGAGCTCATCGTTGCTGATGTTTCTCTGACATTCCCAGTTCAGGAGCAGTTAGTTTGCTTTGCAGAATAGCGCTGATTCTTCACGTTCAGTTGATTCCAAACACAGCAGTAACTGACAGACTTGAGTTATCACAGCCTTTTCCCACCGTGCGAATCAGAGCACAGGTTTACTTCAGCAGTTACTGAGACTGAAGTTGCTTTGCTTCTTCTGCCATTTGCACTGCCAGGCCCTAATATGTATCCATCCAAGGAAATGGACTATCTTTTGTGGCTTTCAGTCTCCTTAGTTGCTTTAGTTTTTGTGGCTTTCAGTCTCCTTAGTTGCTTTAGTCGCTCTCTCCTAAATGATTAAATGACTGAAGTCCTCACCACACAATTAGAATTTCTCAATGTTGAAACCTGAAAAAACAGCTTTGGCACTTCTTTTTTCAAGGTTTCTCCGTTTAAACAAACCAGCAACTCTAATGCTTGTTTGACTGCAGTTCCACCACGGAAACTGAGAGAAAGCATAAGTTCAGAAAAAAAAGAAAAAAAAAAGGAACGTGGACAGAAATACACACAGATAGTCCCAGGGTCAAATGAATCCACATAGGAATGGTATATCACCAAATTATCACTATAGGACAGCATAAACAAAAATAGAATGCTGCTTGCTTGTTCCTTATGCTAATATAATAGCAAGCATATGTATTAGCAGCTGGTAGAGTTCATGACCCCTCTGCTTTTATCGAAGTATAACAGTAAATCATCAGAAGTACAGTACGGGAAAAAAGGAAATTGTTTCCTGTGTTGCCTTTGAATTATTTTTGAAGTCCACCCCTTATACTTTTCTTTATTACTAAAGACTGACGCTGCTTGCTGTGGAATGTGCTGTGTTAAGGTCATTTAGGGAAACAGCCCTTGGGGTGCGGTTTGTTTTGGAAGAACTCGGGCTGTCCCCTGACCTCTGCAGACAGTTCTCTACCCTGAGCCCTCTCCGAAGAGCAGGGAGAACACACCCTGCCAAACGTGGGCTGGGAAAGGGAAGGCAGTTTCTGCTTTCTCACCAGGGATTAAGTCTGTGGGAGACTGGAGGTCCTGCGGCCACGGTGCATTTCTGTCTAGCCAAAAGAAAGGTCTTCCAACCACAAAGGCCTCCTCTTTGCTGTGAAGTTGCTCTCGGCCAGCAGAAAAAGCCCCCGGTCCTGCACTCAGGGCTCCCTGCAGAGGAGAAAGAGAGAAGGCTTGGTGAGAGCCTACTGCAGAGTCAGGAAAAGCAGTGCCAGAGGAAGCTGCTGTTTTGTAGAGCCCTGAAGCAGGGGAAAATTGGTGGAAACAGTGCAGGATTGGCCAGATTTAAACCAGCCAGTTTGTGACCTGAGACCAATTGCACTTTTCTAGTCTGTGGCTTCTGAGAACTGCTGAGCAATGCAACCCACATTTCCCACCGTGCGTAGCAGAAGTCAAGAGGGAAACCAAGGAGTGTATCTGAGCTCCACTGCCTTTAAACGTACTGGGGAGGGGAAGGAGAGAGGAAAAAAACCCAAAACCAAAGAGCCTACATGTACGGGTCTACATGTAGCTGAGCCAATAAACGCTTTGCCCTGGATCAGCTCTGGTGCTGCACAAGCTGGGCTCCCACAGCACGCGTTAGGCGGGCATCAGGGCCTCCTCGGGTTGCGTCGATTCAGTGTCACCACCGCACTGCGTGTCTCACCGGCGCCGCGGTGGAGTGGGAGACCCACCTAACATGGCGCCACGGTGGAGTCGGAGACCAACCCAACATGGCGCCGCGACGGCACCGCCCTGCCTTCCGGCTCCGCCTTCCTCCCGTCACGCATCCCGTGACCGCTGCAGTTCCGGTTTCGCCGCGGCGGTGATTGGCTGCTCCTCTTTCCGGGCCGGAAGCGAGCGTTCCGGCAGTGAAGTTCGAAGACGAACTGCTGCGCTGGGCCGCGGTCCGTGCAGCTGGTGGGCGCCCCGCTCGCTTTTGGCACGGCGCTGCGGTGCCAGGAGCCATCGGAGCGCGGTTTCGGTTCGCGGCGGAGGCCGGGTGACCCTGGAGAAGCGCGCTGTACGTCTCTGCACTGGGCTCGTCCGGGCGGGAGCGGCCCTTCCTCGGGCACCGGGCGGCTGTGAAGATACCAATGTTGGATTTCGGTGCTCACAGCTCTCATCTGACTTCATCTTGGGCTGTTTTCTTAGTCATGTGAGTGTGAATGCCAGTGGAGGACTTCCAATGAAGTGCTTCTACTCATTCAAAATTGTTAAACGCTACTTTTGAAATATGGTTGAACGATTATTCTCCTTGTCTTTTGTTTTGTACAGCTACACCCTGAAATGCCAGACGAAGCCAGATTTTGGCAAAGAATCAATGGAGTTAGAAGTGTGTTGGCTCAGTAAGAATGAAGCAGCTGGTATCAGGAGACAGAGGCCAGAAGCATAGAGGGGATGCTGGGCCATGTGCGTTGCCACTGTCCCAGGTGTTATTTTCTGCTTAGAAGTAGCTGGTTGTGCTCTGAAAATGCTTCGTGGAATTTAAATGTTATCTCCTGAAGTACAAGCATGTATTTGGTATTGCCCTGTGCTATACGTGCTACATTTAAATAATTATGTGTTGATACATGATCGTATTTTGTTCTTTTAATGAACCAGTTTTATGTACTTGAACATTCAGTTATGCACTTTATTCCTTTACACAAGGGAGATATTTATTGTTGCTTTCCAAAGTGGAATTTATAGTATTTTTTATCAAGAGGGGACAGGAAATACTGTTAGTGGAAGGAATTCTGTAGATGTATTTGATTAATTTGAAGTCACTTTAATGGGCACTCAGCATATCCTGAAATGAATGCTGTTCAAGACACATGGAAGGAAGAAAAATTGTTTAAATTGGCTTCCTGGCAGGTACAATTTAGTTCCCTTTTGCTGGTGTGGTGTGGCTGCGTAGCTAAGAATCTGACCATTTAACTTTGTTTACTGAAATCCGTGATCATCACTTACTATCTTTTTCTTATTCCTAGAACATAGACACAGCAGACTTCAGTGGACTTGCACCTTTAATGTTATCAGCACAAAAAGTGGTGGGCTAAGTGGGGAATAACTTTTAAAAGAATCTGTTGTCCACTCATTGCTGGGTGCAGTGCTGAATCTTTTCTTCTGGTTGTGTCACTCTTGTTAGAGTGACATTTTTTTCTCTTCTACTTGTTATAAAATACTATGTATCCAAGACATAGGAGATGATGAAGCAGCTAACTTGGTACAGTGAAGAAAGACCCACCTCCAAAAGAGCTATCTTAAAGTAGTTTAGGTTTGCAGCTGGACCAGCTGGTGTATCATTGTGCTTTCCTAGAAATGAAGGTGAAATGAAGGATGAGTTCTGTTTTCTAAGCTTGGCTCTGTTGCTAATGAGCTTGTTGAGAGACAACACGTTTGTATCTGCTGTTACTTTACAGCAGATGCTAGCAATGTTTTTTGTTAATAAAGTGTTCAAAAGTTTCCAATGCAGCCGATGTTCTGTTTGTTAACTCTGTTTTCATCTAGACCAGAGCCCACAAGATTTCTACTAAAGTTTAAGCCCTCCCTCAGTGCTGTGGGCAGCGTCCAGAAGAACACTGCGCTGCACTGGGCAGTAACATCAGGAAATGTTAGTGCAGTGGAGCTACTGCTAGAAGCTGGTGCTAACATGGACATAAAAAATGTCAAGGTACAATTTCTTTCATTGTTTCTGTCGTTTTCATCTGTGTAGTATTAATGGGTAAAATGAATATGAAGAAATACCTGAATCCCTTTCCCTCTGAATGTTCTTTGAAATGGATGGGGGGAATAAGGCAAGAGTTCTTATGCTTTCCAAAAAGAATTGAGCACTTTGCTTGTGGTGTGACACAAAGTAAGAATGTGGAGATGGTTTGAAATGTTAGTTTAGTGAACACCTGATCACTGCAACCAAATGTATTATAGCCTTCACAGATTCTCTCTTATTTTTTGTTTGCTTTGAGTCAGCTGTTCTCTACAGCATGGCCACAAGTAAGGCCTTCAGCCAGGCTTGTCAAAAATAATGCTGCTTTGTGTCTGGTGAGCCTTGTAAGGTCTTGAAAAAGATGAGCGTAGGCATCCTGAAAAGATCAGTGTCTGTCAGTGCCTGTTTGTACACTCAGAAGTGCGCGTCACGTGAAAGTCTTAGTCCTAAGACTTGTAAAATCTGGCAGGAAAAACTATTAACGTTGAAAACTATTGATTCCCATAGAGATGCTTGCATAGTGTAGTAATTCTGGTTTGTGTATTCAGCTGCACAGCTTTTCCATCTGCTAGTTGTTTTGCTTTTTTTTGAATATATGACTCTTAGAATGTAACTGGTTTGGTTTTAAAAAGTTAACATAAACAAGAAAGCTCCCTTTCAGTAAGGGATCACATTCAGTAAGCTTGTCATGTTCTAAAAGACTGTTAGTGTTTCAGGTTAGGAGAGACAGTTCAGCAAGTGATTCGTGCACGTAGTTGATTGCAAATATCAGTCTTTAGAACTACAGAGCACCAGATGAAGCGTGTAGAACTGCGAGTTTACTTTACCTTTGCCTTAAAGAAAATGGTGGGTTTGGGGAAGAAGCCAGTAAGTTCTTGTTTTAGTTCAGTTCATTTCTTGTTTCTGTTACAAAGGAAGACATTCATGTGTTAAGTGCATAACCAAATGAACTTTGTTGTTAAGGGGAGAGACGGCGCTTGACCTTGCCAATTCAAACTCAGAATCGCTTCATCATTTATATGTTAATGGAGGAAGGAAGAATGAGAAGCAAAAGGAATAAGGGGTTACTGAGAATAATGGAGAAATACGAGGTAATGTCACTAATGGAAGGAAGCTTCAGCGTTCTGTGTTCAGAATAATATGTAACTTACCTCCATTCTGACAACAGGATCTTCTAGGCTTCCAAACCTGGACACTCAAAAATGAAATGTTTTAGAAGCACCTTCCTGTTCTTTGGGTGTTTGTTCCCCCCTTTCCCCCCCCTGCGTTGTTGTTTTCCCTCCCTCCTTATCCCCCGTGTTTGATGTGTCACTTTGTTACCTACCTTGAGTCTCTCAGCATTCGTTCTATATTAAGTGTATATATTGGAATCAATCCTGCTTTTCAATATTCTGTCATATTTTAACAATGATCATTTTAACAGCTGTTCCTGCTGCTGGCATCTTGCTTGACTGTGTTGTGGGCCATAGGATACGTAATGAACTTAAGTTCTGATTCTTGGCTTTTGAAGGATGCCTGCTTCTCTTTCTGCTGGTTGGGATGGCTCTGTCTGTGAGGTTTGTGGATTTCTCTCTTTCTGTGTATTTAATTCTAATAGATGCAGTACGTGGTACGTAACGCAGTGTTCTTTCAGAGTCTACAGCTTCACTTAGAAGGTTTTTTGATTTGTTTTGGTTTTTTTTTTTTTTACTCTACTGTAGAAAGGATTGTGTGAAGGATTTAATGTATGTACTTTTCATAATGATTTTGAAATGTGGTGTCTTTAGATGGTCAAGATTGTAGTTTCTGATCCTTGAGATCTGAGGAGAAAACAAGTGTTGAGGTGGCATGTTAGCTGGTTTTAATGATAAAGAGGGTGTTACTGAATGCCCGCACCTGACAGAAGCTGAGATACCGAGATACCCATTTATGAAGTTTATAAATGTGCTTTATCTAAACTTTTCCCTCTGTATTTGCAACGTAGCATGAGTTTCAATGTACCGTTCCCACCCTCTGTATTCCCCAGACCTCCTAGTGATACCCTAAGCTGTTTTGCACATTTCCCATTTCTTACAGCAGTTACTAAATTGTGTTCCTTGAAATGGCAGTACTGTTGTTGTGTCAATAAATAAGAGTTTGTCCTTTTCACCTAATGCGCAGCTGCTCGGATATGTAAAATTAGGCTGGAACAGAACACTCCTCAGTAGATGTTTTTTCTGCATCACGAGTTCCTCTATGCATCTGGCTAAAGCATGCTTCTGAGTGGCAATTTTGGTTTGCTTTAACAGAGGCTTAAAGAATACCGAGTGAAGTTTTAAAAATCAATTAAAAAAAACAACCACGTTAAGTCTGTACTCCACGAAGTTCAGTTTTGGGTGAGAGAAAAATGCTCTTTTATTTTCATCTTCTTTCAGGCAGTTTGTGGGAGTCAAGAATCTGAGGTATCTTCCCACAGCACTGATGCTAAGTTCCGTCTTTTGGATGTCTGTGACGTGGTTTTTCTGGTTCATGCCTGATATCCTTTGTAATGCAGTAGAACTTCCCTTCCACTTTCTAGTAAATGTAAGCCCAGTTGTGCAAGGAGTGACGAACAGTCCCAGCTGATGCCATGTGACTGCGAATGTCTGTTAAGATTACTTTACCTACGTTGGGCCAGGGTTAAATAGCTTTGTGTTTAAATGGAAGTTACAACCAGACTGAAAATACGTATCTTCTTTTCTCTTTGACAGGTATTTGTGTGTAGTTCTGGTGTTTTTGGTTTGGTTTTTTTTTTAATCTTACTGGGATATCAAAATGTCTTTGTTATATGCATGGTTGTAGAGTCACCTGGAGGTGCCATATGTAGACCATGTTCCCTCTTTGGGACCATCCAGTAATGTATTTTGGTATGCAGTGAAGCTGGATAACACGTGCATCACACATTGAAGTTGTAAAAGCATCTCATTTCTAAATGAGAAGGATTTGGCAGTTGGTGGTATTCGTGCTTCTGCTTTAAAAATAAATAAATAAAAACGTCAGGCAAACAAATTTATTTGTATCCCTTGGAAGCAGACCTTCCATTCTCCAGTCTGCATTTGTTCAGAGGTTATGCAGCATCCTCAGTGCACAGTGCATTCATTTCTACCTTTCTTTGAACAGGCCTTGGACTGACGAGTACCTCTATTTAATTGTTTACACTCACTTTTCAGCACTGTGTTCTTACACAGAAGGCACCTGCTTATTTATTGATTAAGTCTTGGGAAGGGAAGGCCATTAGGGAGATACTTAAAATGTCAATAATTTAGTACTAAACCAGCTATAATGCATTGCTACCCAAATTTAATTCATTTTTGATTACTTCATCCTTTAAGTGGCATTTCTTTTGGTTCTGTTTCCAATGAAGATCTTAATAGGATGATCACGATTCATTCTGATGAACTGATCGCATATATGCTTGTGAGGGATACACGTATGCTTGTTGCAATGAAAATCCTGTTATTAACTGTTGCTTTGTGACGTTCTAAGGTTTTCTTGGCGTCGTCTAAATTAAACGAAAGCAAGAATTCTTACTGTAGGCGTTAAAGGTAGACGTTCAGCAGAATATGATGAACTCAGCAGTATTCCTAAGGGTTGTGGCTTAGTGAGGTGATGTTTTGCTCTTTCTATCAAACCCTTGCTCTGTAGAAGTCAGTGCCGTTCTTTTTGTTTTTGTGTATTGCTGGTAAAATACCACACTCTGATTGTAGAATATTTATTTGGCAAAACATAATGAGAGAATATATTCCTTAATCTAACTGTTACATGTGACCAATGCCATTGTTGAGATCCCTGTCATGTTCAGCCTAGTGGGTCGTCTTTATTTTTTCTATAAAGCCTGGAGGACTGATCCTGGATATATTAAGTCTTCAGAAAAAGACAAAAAAGAGGTAAGCTGACATGCTGCACCATGGTTGCACTTCTGATTGACTCATTTATCATCAAATGTATCTTTGAGATTTTAGTTGTATCATCAAGCAGCGTAGGTTGTTGGATGATAAACCCAACCTGCTGTGGGTTTATCTTCAGCACGTTGCTGTTATTTCCTGGCCTCGGTCTTCTCATTGGAATATGAGCTTCAGCCAAGCATGGTATGGCCTTGTGCCTTTGCTATAACAATAGCAATAGGTGTTGGCTAAGCAAATGAGGTTAAGAGCTTTCTGAACCACCTAAGAAACGGCTTTTTAACATGGCTTAGGATTCTCTTTCAGCTTAAATGAAACTTACGATCAACTTTTAAGTCCTTAAATGTGGCAGGAGTTACTTAGTGGTTAGATATGGCCAACATCTTCCCAATCCCTCCCCACTGAAGATTATCTTTTGGTATTGCCAGTATTTAAATTTGTGATGTTCATATTTCAGCCGTTACTCGTGTTTTTCTTTCTCTAAGATTGCATTCTTGGGACTGACCTCGCCTGAGAGAATGAACCTCCTGATGGAGAGCACATCTTCTAAGCATCCTGTTCCACTCAGGAGAAGTCCATACAAGTAAGTGCTGTAGTGTGCGGTGTTTCAGCTGTGTTTCCCTCCAGGTCTGGCCTGCTTCACTGCTGTATGAATGCCAAACCTGAGCAATCTGTGGGCACGCTAGTCACGCCTGTTCTGAGTTATGCCAAGAGGAAGAGCTGGACCTCATTTTCCTGGCAGAGAACTTCCTTGATGCTGCAGAATAAGCTGCCATCCTAAGAACTACTGTGTTTTTTTTTCTGCGTGGCTGTGTATATGCCCCAGAATATGTCTTTTACTCTTAGCAGAAACGACTTGGGAGGCAGAGAGGACAATGTCCTTGAGTGTATTCATCATTCTCTGTGTCTGTTCTTTAGGTCTAGGGAGGGATTTTGTTATGAACCAGCCCTTTCTGAATTATTTTAGCTTCATAAAGAAATTACTACCAAAGTTTCCCTGTTATACTAAAAATCTTAATTTCCTCATGTGCTAGCAGATGAAATCTTACTTAGCATTAACTTCAAATATTTGAGTTGAACTTAATCTTCTATCCCTATTAAATGTGACGCAGGTTAAAAAATGTCAACAAAGGAGTGATGATGAATAAAACATTGTTGTGTTTCTTCTCTTAGAGCTGTCTTTGCCACAGCTTTATCCCTTAACTACTGCTTCCCTAAGGATCACGTATTGTTAATGCCTGCTGTTGTCTTTTGTAGGTTTATTAATGAGTATTTCACATTTTTCAGTCTTGGATCCTTCCAGAATCTTGCAGACTTCTTTCAATGCAGATGTTTTGTATGGTCAAATCCAGTGGAGTTGACTGGACCAAGCAATACAACGTTCACATGATAAAGAAGAAAAACGTTCACTGTGTAGGAATTCTTAGTTGATTTCTAAAGCTACTGAGCTGCGCGAGAAATAAAACTGGATGTTTTGTTAATTTTTATGTTCTTCCAAAATCTGCTTGTTTTTATTTTTTTATTGTTCTAAATATTAAAACTTTCTTGTGTAAGGGACAGCAGATGCGGGTATGAAACAATTACTGTGCCTCTTTATGTATAGCATGAGCTGACACTTTTTGAAATTTTATTTGAAAAGGTGACACTAAATATACTTCTTCAAAGGGTAGTTTTTAGGGCAGAATTTGGGAACTTTGTTAGTGCCCTTTGTATTATTTTGCAAATAATGAAGTTGCATTTGAAAAACGAAGGGGGAAGTTCAGACTTCAATATCAAAATTGGCCTGTAAGTGGTTATCTTAGATTGTGAACACAACCTAATGACACTCTGTATTTGGGTGTTTTACTTGTGACAAAGCAGAATTTTAATGCTTCTAAGAATATTTTACAGGTTGAAACAGATTCGTGAGATATATCACCAGGGAAGTGTTTAAGAACAGGTAAGCACAAAGCCATAAGTAAAAGGCTGTTTGCCTTACATTTTGCTTGTGTGTATGCCCTGTTAGCTTCTGAAAATTGATAAGGAGATGATAGAAAGTATTAGCATATATGGAAAAGACAACTATTCTCACCGGCATGCACAGATCTACCACATCAGTCACGTTCACAAGATGCAAAGGCTGCAGCATCATTCCAGCGTGGCAGGCTGGGCAGTGTGTTGGGAGTCAAAATACTTCATAATAAAAACTGGCAGAGAAGCAGATTGAGATCAGAAAACCAAAGTTCAATGCTGACAGTGCAGAATAAAACAGTAATGGAACAGAGTTCTTGCGGGTAAGGAATGGGAGATGTAATCTTCCCTCTGAAATGCAGTAGTTGTGGCATCGTGGGACATAAGCGCAAACAAATTGCTTCACATTTTTGTTTACTTCAATATGAGTACTTTGTTTAGCTTGAAAAATGTACAATAACAAAACTGAAACACTGTATTCTAAGAAAACTTGCTTTTTCTTCAGAAGGCTGTGAACTTCAAGTTCCTCTAAACTATATGTCCAAGTGAATGATGTCTACTCTGTCCTAGTCGAAATAACGTCAAAATCTTCAAAACACTAGGAGGAAACTGGCCTAGATCAGAAGACTCTGACCCCTGTGCTTCATAGGGTATGTCTGTCTGAATGGGACAGTGTGCTGACTCCTTAAGTTTTGAGTCTGAACTGTGGTAAATACTAGTGTAAGGAGCAACAGTGTTTCATGAACAGAAGTTCTTGTCGCTGTTCACTTTTATGGTAAACATGAATCTGATTTGATCAGTGTACCTTTCTTAAGCTGTTCTAAGAATATGTTAAGGTACAAGCTTGTGAGTTTTTCCTGCGTGATGGAAATTACTTAATGAATGTCCTAGGTTATAAGCAGTAGGTGATTTTGTTTTACTTGACACCTATTTTCTGCTGAGATCAGCAGCAGGTTGACTCTGTTGCATCCACTCCTTTTCACTCACATTCTTTCTTTTCCACTTGAGTGAGGCCACCAAAACCAATTCCTTTGGGACCAAAATTCTTTGCGTAGCAAACTGCAAAAGAAAGAAAAGGGTCAAGAGTGTTCTGAATGCTAGCCCAAGTGGCTTTTGGATTTGGTACTCATTCCAAAGGTAAGTTAGTACAAAGAAGGAAATCTGAGGTGTTCTTTCTCAGAAGTGTCAAGAGATTCTAGTAATGAAAAATATTTGAATTAAACGTGTTGCATCTGAGTTTCTGAAAAAGAAGTTGGAAAAGTATGTATTTAAAACTTGAATAACAATTTATTTAAATACGGTTTTCTGTCCATGCAGACTGAGCATCAGAGATGTTCAAAGGAGGTTAGAAGAACGAGAGTGTGGAGCAGATGACTTTCTATGGTTGCTTGGGCAATCCAGTGTGACTCTATTGCCAAGTATGTTCATACTTATTTATCACAACTTCCCTATGTTAGCGGTCAGCCTTTGCTATAACCTATGGCATAAAGTCACAGATACTTCACTTAATAAATAACAGTCTTGTAAGGTTTTTGTTCTAGCTGTCTCTGGTGAGAAGGAGGTACAGTGCTTTCCTAAGGTTCTCTGTACTGAAGGCTAGCAATGATGAACATCTTCTCATATTCAGTATTTTCTAGCTGTGTTTAACAATGACAGAAAAAGGAAATGGACTACCAGTCAGTAGGAGGTTACTTGTTCTGTCCTTTAAGCTAGTGACTGTGAATCTGTGTGGTTTACAGTCTCCTTTTGTTCTCCATGTGGTTATGTTTCTCCTGCTTGCCAGGGAGATTAAACTGCAATTTTAACTTTTTTGACATTGTTGCCACAGAACTGGTAAATATTGGCTATCTGGTGCCTACAAAGAAGCACTGAGTGCTTATCAGGGCAAGATAGGCAATATTTACCAGTCTTTTTGCAATGGTGTTGAAAAAGTTTCTGTCCTCATCCCTTTTGAAGTCTGGCTGACTGTGTGGGGGAGGACTGCTTTTCTAAATAATTCATTGTGAGTGAGGTTGCACCAGTCCTTGCCTTCTTGTGGACCTTTTCTCTGTTCCAGAACCGCAGGTATTTCCACATGTTGTTGCTCGGCACTCCAAGTGCTCAGTGTCTGCAAAAGGCCTCACATACAAATCTTCATAGGTCCCATAAAACGTGATCCAAGTGCACGCAGAAACTGTTCTGTCTTTCAGAACATTGCAGCTCTAGCAGAAGCAGGGTGCTTGGACTTCAGAACATTCTGCACGTCATGTCTTGTAAGTAAGGTTTTGATATTCCTTTGCTTTTTTTAAACCTGTTTTTCAGTCAGTAGTAGTTCAGTACAATACCTGTTTTTCTCCTTGTCATACGAGTGCTACATACGCTGCTTGTTCTGGGCTAGATTTCATTTTCTCACTTCTGGTGGCAAAGCAGTTTTCAGATCGTTGGGTTTCATTCTTAATTTTTAAAAAAAACAATAGAAATTCCATCTTTTTCTTTCTTTTTTTTTTTTTGTAAGATTTAGAAAACTTCTCATCTGTGTTCTGTTTTGGAGGCCCACTTTATACTAATAGTTATAAAATATGCTAGTGCCCATGAGGTGATGCTCTGAGCTTTGGTCAAAGCAGCTGCTTTTACTCTGACTGTGTTCTTTTCCTTTGCGCTCAAACAGGTAAGGAAGCCTTTGAGATCTGTGCACTGTGTTCCTTGTGATTCATGTGTAGCCAGATATGATCCGCATTCTCTGTGGATTGCACAGTGCATAGGTAAGAGTCTTTGCTTTATCAAAGCTGAAAATTTCATGCCTTAAGAGATGTTGCAGAAATAACATTTATCTACTTAAAGAGCAAACCTGCAAGAACACACTGTAGAGACTGAAGGGGTTACTGAGAGTTGCCCGAGAGTCTTACCTGATAAAAATCTATTTTTTTAAGAGCTAGCAATTTTAGGATGCATCAAGGTGAAGCAATGAAATTGAACAGTACAGATTTTTCAGTTTTCTAAGACAACTGTTGCAGTGCATGGGCAGAGCTGTGTTAGCATAATGAGTCCCCATCCAGCTAACAGCGATGTGCTCTAAAGAAGAGACAAATGCTGGCTGACTTTACCAGAACTGATTCTATTATATAAACTGAAATGGCTTACAGGAGAAAGTTGAGAGAGATCTGCTTTGTCAAAATGTCTTGAGGACAGCAGAGGTTCCTACCAATAGTAGAAGTGCTTTAGATTCTTTTTCCTGTGGAGGAGAAATACAAGTACTGCAAAATTCTTAAAATGTCATGCTGGTTTTTGTCTTCTTCCTTGACTCGAATGTAGGTGTTGGGAACCATCATTACTACCTGTTGTTCCTGTCTTCCTTAACAGTGACCAGTGTCTGGCTGCTTTATCAAAGTCTTCTGTGTATGTATCAGTGAACTTATTTCAATTTAGCTGTCAGGGACCTGTGTGTGGTTTTTATTCCTAGCTAGCATAATTAATTATAACTGCACAAATGCGTAACTCAGTCTAGTTCCATCCCCATCTCAGGAGTTGGAACTGAGTGATCCTTAAGGTCACTTCCAGCCTAAGCCATTCTGTGGTTCTGTGTTGTAGAAATGAGTCAATGTTCTACTTGGAGTAAAATGGACCAGGTATGGCAGTGGTAGACACAGAGTGTGAATGTGAGTTGCTTTCCTGTGTTTCAGTGTGGTCTTAAGTGTGCAGAAGTACAATGTTTTCTGTTTTCCGTGTTCACGTGAAGATGGGAGTAAAACCACTTGATTGCTGTACTGACATAACAGCAAAACCTGTACTTGTTTTGTATTTTTAAGACGTCATAGGCTTTAAGCATCTCTTAGAAATCTACAGGAGCTGAATATTCCAGTTTGTTTATTTAATAGTGTGAAAAGTATTGCTTTCTTGTCACTGTTACAATCTTCTTTTGTTGGTGGTGGTGTTTAAGACAAATCCTAAAACTAATAATTAGTGTGCAGCAAAATTTCAGAAAGCTCAACGATGAGAGGTAATTATTATTTCAATATCACTAGTTCACTTTAATGTAAAAACAAAGCAAAGCATCTAGCCAGTTGTTGGAATGTTCCCTCTGTGGATTATGGACACAGAAAGTAAAGGTTGTGCAACGAGAGCAGCAAGCAGTTGCATATCCATGTGAGTGTTTTAAGTAGGAAGTGGTGTTTTGAGAGCAAACTGCTCTACAACACTTTGTGCAAATATTCTTCGCTTAGTACGGGAGTGGTCAATGTTAGAAAGGTAATGAAATGATTGTGAATCTTGTCGGATTGGTCAAACCACTGCATAACAAGTTACCATGCAGATGGAGCGTGGACGTACTTCTTTGAGGCTGTGCAGGTGCTGTTCAGCAACAGCAGAAGGGCTGGTTTGGTTACCAGTCCATAGCACAGCACCGGGAGCTGATAGGAAGAAAATGAATTGCATCTCATCTGGTCCCAGGTCAGTAGTCAAGCTACTATATCTTGTTAGAATAGTTAGTGTAAATGGAAAAATAGGCAACAATTCATATTCAGAGGCCTGAAAGAATTTCTGTGCCCAAAACCATGGGCATATCTTTAATTTTTCTGGATGGTCTGAAGTCTTCTGCCT
This sequence comes from Tetrao urogallus, assembly GCF_951394365.1. Classification (NCBI taxonomy): domain Eukaryota; kingdom Metazoa; phylum Chordata; class Aves; order Galliformes; family Phasianidae; genus Tetrao; species Tetrao urogallus. The sequence goes on from NC_136819.1 coordinate 6,041,505, forward strand.
GTAAACTTTGTGTATGCTTATACAATCGCAACTATAACACAGCTTTCCTCCTTTAAAAATGGAATGAAAGAAGGAAGGATGAATGATAGATAGTCTTATAGGTCGTGTACAGAGATTTGCAAAGAGCAGAGGTTCTCTCAGTTGGCAGAGAGAATCCTCCCTCGTTTGGCCTTGGCTCTCCTGTTGCCAGTGCCCATGAGCGTTCGTGGATGTGGGGTTAAGGACTAGAGACAAGGTGAGCATTTTGCATTTGCTGAATGCTGAGGAAAGGATTTCCCCTTGTGGAGTAAAGTTTATTGATTCCTAAAGAATCACAGAATCACAGAAAGTCAGGGATTGGAAGGGACCTCAAAAGATCATCTAGACCAGTTCCCCTGCTGGAGCAGGAACACCTCAGGTCGCTTTTTTGCCCCCCTGAAAATATAAACGTATGGTAGTTTGGTGATGGAATGTATTTAATATTAGTCCTGCTTGTATAAAAACATTTTAATAGTAATTTTTGTGCTGACAAATAGCTGCTTCCACGTTTGTTTCACAAAATGGACTTTCAAGCAGCTGAAAATACTGTTCATACTTAATTTAGATTTAACATTATTCTGATTAGTTTAGTACTGTTTTCTCTTGAGTATGTTTTCTTTCTTAATCTGAGCTGTGTGCTTTCTGACTGTGATTCCAAGTCTTCTCTGAACCCAGGTTTCCCTTACTGAGAGTCAGTGCTTTTTATGAAACGTACGAGCAGATTACCGCTGTGGATGAACTTCATGGTGAAACCATCATGTACAGTTTTACATACATGCATTATACTTGTCAAATGTGTTAAAAAATACAAGAAATTGAAAACTTTTTTTTTTTTTTTTAACCAGTTATTAAAACTATAACTAAAAATTGCATTTTGGCTATTTGGAGAATAGCTTAAAGAATTCCTTGCTGTCCTCTAAATGACAACCCTACATTATCTTGGGCTGTGAGATCCTACCAGCCACTTTATCTTGTGTATTTACATATTGTTTCACAAAGTTTGTGATGGTTTGTAAGCATGGGAGGCAAAGTAGCAGCTATTTGGTACATGTTACTCTAACCTGATGTTATCACAACTAGTAGAAGAGCTGGCTGATTAGAATACCCACAAATAAATCTTTTCCTCCCAAGGGAAGCTGTGGCATGGTCAGCCCAAGCACTGCCTGCATTCTGTGCTGAGATAGTTCCGTTCCAGTCTGAGTTCTCAAGTCAAGAAGAGAGGTGTGAGCTAAAACTTCTCAGGAAATGATTAAACAAAATGCAGCTTTGAGTCCATAGTGAAAGCCAATTTTAATCTTGATGTGGTAAGTAGGGAAAAATGTTACATATTTCACATTATCTAGAAGATGAGTTGGTGAGAAAAATGTCAGCATGCTAAGATGGCAGTGTAGCATTCACACTGGGGAGCAGACAACGTGTTTAATGTTCGTTGCTGTCCTGCCAAATCACAACTCAGACTCAGCAGGATGTCGGTTATCCCGTGGCTTCTGCTGAATTTTCTCTCTTTCTTTCCTTTATGCTCTCACATTTTCCTCTTTCTAGGAACTAACATATTAAATTGTACAGAAGCTGGGAAGAGACCAGTTGATGTTTGCTGCCAGCTTAAGAATGAGAACACTTACTGGCTCTACCACTAATGCTGAAGGAAAAGAATGATGTCTGAAGAGAGGAGAGAGAGAAGGATCACTTTTTATAAAATGAAGTTAAAAGACTGGAATTTAGCGAGAAAATTTGGAGAGCCCATTCTCAGCTGTGCTGAGAAGGAAGAGGGAAACGGAACTAAGGAACACAGAATCACTTAAAATTAAGCTTGCTGTAACCAAGCGAGCTTGTATTTCTGCAGAAGTTTCCAAGACCTGCTAGGTCAATTGTAAATGCTTGTGCTTACTCCACCAGCATATCTTCATCCAGGAGGGAGTAAAAGATTGTGATTGCTTCCAAACAGAAATAAACATTAACGCCTCTCCTGAGTCTCTTAAGAATATGCATTTTTCAACAGTGCAGTGTTAGTATGGAGGGAAGTTGACTCCTATGTGTTGAAACACACTTCATGTGTAATACCCTTCTGGTGTAACACAGGCATAATGTGTTTATGGATCTAGGCAGTGAAGGTGCAATCTCTGATGATGACCTCAGTATGGTACTGGTAGACCATCAGCCCCAGCAGCATGGATCCAGAAAGGCATGCCCTTTGCAAAGATTTTACATTCTAAAATCTTTATTCCTAGTTGCTAAAATGAAATAATGAAATGAAATGAATAAAACGGAGATGCTGCAGGGGCCTTTTCTCCCCTTGCTGCTGCTTTTCTTTTTGTTGTTGTTGTTCCTGCACAGAATCTGTGATTCTGCACGCTGCTGGGTTCGAGGCACCTGGAACTGCTGCTGCCCAGCTAAGCTTGCTGTCCTTCACACAGTTTCCTCTCTGGCAAGATTTTGAAGATTATGAAGAATATAAACGTGCAGTAAAAACTCGAATTCACAGCTAGAGGCTGCACCTCCTCTGGGTAACAGATTAGCTGGATAACCATCAGCTGAGCAGACCATGAGACCATAAAGCAATGAAAGAAAACAGCTTGCTAGACTTTGGAACTACCTCCATTGAACTTAGGCTTTTGCCTCTGAAATTAACATGCTTCTGTAGGTAAATGGATTTCCTTAACAGCCAAAAGGCCGGTCCTAAAGTAGAAAGAGCTGTCAAAAGTCGGTCTGGCTAAAAGTAGTACAGTGTCCAACCCCTCAGGGAAAGCTTCAAGTTTGTCACTAAAATAGAACAAGTCCACAATGAGAGATTTGTTATTTTTTTTCTTTTTGCCTTATAGGCCTTTCTTCTTGTAAGTAGACATGTTAGACACTTTGAGAGCTCTATCTGGAATGTTAGTGTGCAGTTCTACACACAAAAAAACAACATTTAAGAAATTACTGTGATTAACATACATTATTCAGGATTTTGCATTACTTACCTTTCATTTCCCGTTTTTCCTTCTTTGCTCATCTTGTACTGTGTACAAGGTACCATGTACCGGAGGAAAGGTACAATATATTAAGCTCCATTTTGAATTAGACCATGAACTGCCTTAGTGACCTAGTCTGAATGTAGTTTGGACTAAAGTCCCTAGATCCCTACTAGCCAGTGAATCATTCCACCCCTTTCCTCTCACTGAATTTAGATCTCCCTGGATCTTTGGGGATCTTTTCTTTAGAGCTACAAAATGTGGCCTGAGCTGGGAGAATCTTGATATATATTTATACAGTGTCTCCTTGGAAGTGTTTATGAAACCTCTTGTACTTAAAGAAAGTATTTCTTGAGCAGGCTCTTGTTTTTATTTCTCACAATTGTTTCATTTGAATATCTTGCTAGCTCCTCCGTAACTGTAGTATTGCTGCCCTCCTCCAAAAAGCACTGGTTAAAGGGAAGCAATGTCATCTCCTTGTGCAGGGTTATGTATTAATTATAGAAGGAGCAAATTGCTGTGTCTTCAAATTGTTGGCAACTCTTTTGGTTTTTGTGACAAGCCTGCTGTTAAGCCTTAGATAAGGTAAAAACTTCTGAAATTTTTACTTTAGCTTCTGTTCTTTGTCACTGTAATTTAGTAGGTCTCTACATCAGCCTACACTTCTCATTTAACCCAGAACTATTTAAAGAAGTTTAAGGAAACATTATGAAGATGACAGGACAGTGCTTTTATTGTGTTAAAAGTGAATACATTGGTGCAAAACGAAGATTGAAAATTAAACCTTAATTAAATCAAGCCTTAAACCTGAAAACACAGGAAGTTGGTTATTCAATTCAAGCTTTTTGATTCCCTTTTAGCTCTGTTAAAATCTGTGAGTATGGCTTTATTGTTTGGAATATTTGCATGTTGGAGTTTCAGTCTGTGGCTTTTTGTATGGATGCATTCTTCATGGTGTGTCTACTGCTGTGGTCTTGTTTTTCAGTTACGCAGCTCCTTCAAGCAAGCTTTTGGTAAAAAGAAATCTCCCAAGTCAGCATCTCCTCATTCAGATATTGAGAAGATACAGGTTCTTCATTGCCTTCATCGCCAAAGCTGCCACACTATAATTCTACTGTTTCTACACCATTGCTGAGAGCTTCTCATTCCAATTCTCTGTAAGTGATTTCTATTTTTATTTTTTAAATGGAAAAATGGATGGAAAGCATCTTAGTACGCAGTTAGAGGAAAAGAGCAAAATCATGCTTTTGATAGGTCCAGCGTTTATATGCTAGTTCTGTGGGACATCTCTAGGCTGCTTTCTAGAACAAACAATGGCAAAGTATATCTTAAAACATCCCATCCTGTTGATTCCTCTGAATGGGAATCTACAAATCTGTGAAAGGACTACAAGAGTTTGACAGCTTTTTGGTTATGTGCACTGCTAAAACCAGACCGCAGTAGAAGCTATAGCGGGTCCAGCAGGGTAGCCTTGTACATGTGTGCTGGTCTGCTCCTACTGGTTGGCCCTACTCCTGAGCAATACTTGCTTTATCTCCCAGAGAAGGGGCTGTTTTTGGCTAAGTGGATTTGATAAAGTCCTTAACCATGTCCAACCAAGGACCCAACTCCACTATACCACTCAGTGCCACATCTCTACTTTTCTTGAAAATCCCCCAGAGTGATGCTATCGCTTCTCTAGGCAGCCTGTTCTAATGCCCAACCACTTTTTCTGAGATTTTTCCTAACAGCCAACCTGAACTTCCCTTGGCATAACTCAAGGCCATCATCTCTTGTCCTGTTGCTGATACCCAGGAGAAGAAGCCAACCTCCACCTTGCCACAACCTCTACAACAGGAAGTTGTAGAAAGCTATGAGGTCTCCCCTGAGCCTCCTCGTCTCCAGGCCAAACAATCCCAGTTCCCTCAGCTGCTCCCCATCAGACTTGTGCTCCAGTCCCCTCACGGCTCTGATGCCCATCTTTGGATACGATCCAAGTCTTCCTCGCATTGAGGGACCCAAAACTGAACACAGTATTCAAGATGCAGCCTCACCAGAGCTGACTGCAGAAGGATCATCACCTCCTGCTCGTGCTGGCTGCACTATTTCTGATACAAGCCAGGATGCCACTGGCCTTCTTAGCTACCCAGGTACACTACTAGTCAGCCAGCTGCTGACTAATGCCCTCAGATCCTTCTCCTCCGTGCAGTTTTGTCAGCGACTCTGTCCCAAGCCTGTAGTGATGTATGAGGTTGCTGTCACCAAAGAGCAGGACCTAGCACTTGGTCTTATTTCAACATAATCTCACTGCCAAGATATAACGGCAGTAGAAACTAAAGAGACATTTTTTTTCACTTTTTCCATTTAACAGACACCCAACTGTTCAAGATGTTTCCCTGTGCTGTAGAACACAAAACACAGAACAGCAGACAAAAGATGACAAAACAAGAAGGGCAGACGCTAACCTGACTTCACCCACAATATCTGCAGCAAGGTTCTGCAGGCTGTTTCGTAGTTCCTCTACTTCCCTCCTCAGCTCCAAGATGTTTGTCAGCACAAAATCCAGGCGGTCCAGCACATCCACCTGCTCACCATGTGTTAACAGAGGTGTATACACAGCACAATCTCCTGCCCCTAAAGGAACTGGCTTTCTGGTTAGACCTTTGAGAAAACAAGACAGAAAAAAAGGTTATCAGATGAAAATCATACAATCACAAGGTTGGAAAGGACCTACAAACAAGATCATCTAGTCCAACTGTCCTCCCATTACTATTGCCACCACAAGCCACTAAACCATATCTCATAGCTCCTCATCCAGACGCCTCTTGAACGCTGCCAGGGACGGTGACTCCACCGCCTCCCTGGGCAGCCATTCCAGTGCCTGACCACTCTCTGAGAGAAAAACTTCTTCATGATGTCTATTCTAAACCTCCTCTGGTACAACTTGTGGCCATTTCCTCGGGTCCTGTTTGTTGCCTGGGAGAAGAGGCCAAACCCCTCCTCATCACAACCTCCCTTCAGGAAGTTGTAGAGTGCAGTGAGGTCTCCCCTGAGACCTCCTCTCTCCAGACTGAACAATCCCAGCTCCCTCAGCTGCTCCTCATAAGACTTGTGCTCCAGACCCCTCACCAGATTTGTTGCCCTTCTCTGGACACGCTCCAGGGTCTCAATGTCTGTCTTGTAGAGAGGGACCCAAAACTGAACACAATACTCAAGGTGTGGCCTCACCAGTGCTGAGTACAGGGAAATGGGAAAGGGTTTCTCACAGGAAATGTCAGTTCAATTTTGTCTTCAGAAAACAGAGGGCATAAAGTTTAATCTTGAGTACTGCCCCCTGACCTGGCCTGGTGCTTTTGGTTCCTGCACTGGTTTACCACTCCATCCTGACATCAGCATGCAGTCACACTAAACACTTCCACAATGCTAACAGAGTAAATAGAGTTCACTCCTAGAAAATTCAAGGTCAGGCTAGACAGGGCCCTGAGCACCCTGATCGAGGCTGAAGGCGCCCCTGTTCATTGCAGGACAGTTGGATTAAATGATCTTTAAAGGTTCTTTCCAACTCAAGTGATTCCATGATTCTATGAGTTCTTTCAGTGACACTTCTGCAGACATCCCCTTGTGAAACACTTAAAAAAACTACAAAATCCATATTGAATACCACAAAGACCATGGCCGTTGAGCAAATTGCTTCTTTTTAAGAACATCTTACTGCAAAATAAGTTCCGTTTCTATTCTACATACATCTGTTTTAAGAGATACTGGACTTTAAGAATCATAGAATCACAAGGTTGGAAACAAACTACACGATCATCTAGTCCAACCGTCTCTTCATCACCATTGCCACCACTAGCACTAAACCATATCTCACAGCTCCTCATCCAGACACCTCTTGAACACTGCCAGGGTTGGCGACTCCACCGCCTCCCTGGGCAGGCCATTCCAGTGCCTGACCACTCTCTGAGAGAAAAAGTTTTTCTTATGTCTAATCTAAACCTCCTCTAATACAACTTGTGGCCATTACCCCGTGTCCTACTCGATGCCTGGGAGAAGAGGCCAAATCCCTCTTCACCACAACCTCCCTTCAGGAGGTCGTAGAGTGCAGTGAGGTCTCCCCTGAGACCTCCTCTTCTCCAGACTGAACAATCCCAGCTCCCTCAGCCGCTCCTCATAAGACTTGTGCTCCAGACCCCTCACCAGTTTCGTTGCCCTTCTCTGGACACGCTCCAGGATCTCAACATCTTTCCTGTAGTGAGGAGCCAAAACTGAACACAACACTTGAGGTGCGGCCTCACCAGTGCTGAGTACAGGGGGATGATCACCTCCCTGCTCCTGCTGGCCACACCATTTCTAATGCAGGCCAGGATGCCGTTGGCCCTCTTGGCCACCTGGGCACACTGTCGGCTCATGTTCAGCTGAGCATCAACCAACACCCCCAGGTCCTTCTCTTCTCCACAATCATCCAGCCACTCATCCCCAAGCCTATAACGCTGCATGGGGTTGTTGTGGCCAAAGTGCAGGACCCGACACTTGGCCTTGTTGAACCTCATCCCATTCACCTCAGCCCAGCGGTCCAGCCTGTCTAAATCCCTCTGAAGGGCTGCCCTACCCTCAGGCAGATCGACACCACCTCCCAGCCTGGTGTCATGTCCCAGCAGTAGAGTCATGAAAAGATGTAATTTCCCTGGGCTTGAGCGTGGTTTAATGGGCATGGTGGTGACGGACTGATTGGTTGGACTAGATGACCTACAGCTCTTTTTCAACCCTAATGATTCTATAATTCCTTCTAGGGGCATGGTGGCGATGGGCTGACAGTTGCACCTGATGATCTGAGAGAGTGGGTACAAGCAGGTGTTTCACTTTGTTGACATGCAGAATTCAGGAGCCTAGACTGAAAATAAAATAAATAAACAGAAGTTGCTCATAGGAGAGCACTTTGCCTTGAATGTCTCATATCTTAAAGCCTTGTCACTGTTCCCAAGGTTTTTGTGAAGAGCGTTTGAACCCGTTCATGCTACAAAAGCATCTTTTCGATATCGCGGTGGCTTATCGCTTTCCTGCCATACTGCACGTGGCATGAGGTACCCAACAACTCTGGCGTCCTCCACTGACAGGAGAGCAGGTGCACCCAGATGGCCTTGACAGAAAGCCTCAACTGGTGAACGGCTGCCGGTACCTCTGGGAAGGCATCAGAGGGCCCTCCTTGCGGTCCTACCCCGGCCCCGGGCCTTACCCTGGCTCCAACTCCCCACGACCTCCGCGCCGCCGTCCCCGAGTCCCGCCGTGCCTCCGGGCCGCCTCCGGGCCGCCTCCCGGCCGCTGCCACCGCCCCGCCGCCAGCCGCGCCGCCGCCGCCGCAATGCCCACAGCAGGCTGAGGCCCAGGCCCGCGGCCGCCGCCGCGCCCAACGCCAGCCCCAGCGCCAGGCGGCTGGGCCCGGAGCGCGCCATGCAGCTCCGAGAACCGCGAGCGGCGCGGGGATGACGTCACTGAGGTGGTCACGTGGCGCACTTACATCACTTAGCGACGGAGAACCGGGAGCCGCGGTGGCGGGGCGGTGCTATGGCTACTCGTGCACTCCAGCTGTAACTCTACATGTATCTTCCCTGGCACCTATTCCTGTATCTACACCTGCACTTCTGCCTACGCGTAAAGCTGTACCCACATCTGTACCCACACGTGTATCTGGATCTGCACCTGTACAACGCAACCCCAGTTCCTCCAGCTACTTCACAGCTACTTCACCTCCAACACAATCCCTGCAGCCGCAGCTCGCACCCAACAAATCCTGGTGCCACCAACCTGTCCGACCCTTTCCAATTGATGCAGACATTTCAGGTGACAAGCACAGCAACACTTCTCTGGCTGTGGGCATAGAGGCAGGAAGCTGAATTTCTTTGCCTGGTTATTGGGTACAACCCAAGGCAGCACAAATCCGTGGTTCTGCAGATATTAAAGATGGTATCAGAGAAACATCATTCTGCAGCTGTATTATGCCTGCCTGTCTTGCATTGAACCTTAACGAAAGTAATAAAAACAAGCTTTTTGAAGGAAATAATTCCCAGAAATAATAGTTTCTGCTTGAGCTGCTTTGCTCTTTCCCTTTAACCCCTGTAATGCAGCAGATAACAACCGTATGTTGGTGGAGAATTGTAAAGATGTGAAATCTCCATTGGATCTCATTTTCTCCTTGGTTTTCATAAGCCCCTCTGGGTTTATCACCACAACAGCTCCAGCTGCTCCCGTAGTAGTATCTCTTGGTCTGCCAGCCCTTGCAAACAAGCCCCTGAACTGCACCACAGTTTTGTTATTGTCATTACAACCTTTAGAAATAAAGAGATTGCTGTAATAATGCCCTCTGCATCTTCAGCACAAATCTTTTTGCTGGGGTTGGAGGGAGGGGATGAATTATAGATCGCTGGTGAAACCACACTGTTAGTTATGGAATATGATAGGGCTCTGGATAAAATGAACAACATCTGTAGCAGGATCAAAAACAGCAGATTGCAAGGATCCAATGCTGTGGATGAACGACTTCTTTAGTAATTAGGGACACTATTAAAAAGAAATGTAGTCACTTTTGTATGCATCAATATTTGCATTAAGCACAATGTTCTTGGAATATCAAACCTTTTAGTGCAGCACAGGCTCTCATCCTCCCTGCAGAGGTGCTTGAAGATGACTTAGTCCATGAGCCAGAGAGCTCTGGGGTTCGGAACATGCCCTGAAGTATGGCACAGGGCTCTGGGAGAGCGACAGAGGCATGTACATTTCTCAACTCTCACACTTTTCTGGTCGGCTTTGAGGAGCAAAGGACAAAAGTAGCAAAAAATAGCACTGAGGAAAGATGGTGAGTACCATGGTGGGAGTAGATGATGGTTATTTCACAGAGCAGACCATTCATAGGTCTTGTTGCGAGAATCATAGAATCACAGAATCACTCACATTGGAAAAGACCTTAAAGATCATTGAGTCCAAAAACTGCTCACTCTTGGGTTGTGATTGCAGTATGTTAGGTGGAAATGGGCTCTGTGTAAGACAAGGGAGATATTAATGATAACGTGAATGGTGGAATCATCATCTCAAGGTTTGGGGTTTGAATTTTCCCATTCTACAGTCAGTGAGTGAACTGTGGGTGAAACGGTTCCCTGTCTGGTTACATACACCAAGATTACAACTAGAAATGCCTTTTCCCAGAACAGCTGAAGGGAAAGTAGCAACAACTTCAACGACTTGCACAGTGTATTATTTTCCAGCTAGAAGATCGATTAAACACATTCTGTTACTCCAACCCAAGGGTGGGGATTCTCAGCAGCAACCTACAGGGGGAGCAATGCCATTCAATCATTCAATCAGCTTTACAGTACATTTTTGGGATTTCTCCTTGATCAGAAGTTTGTTCTCCTTCCAGAAGCAGAACCATCCCTTAAATTCAGGGGAACTGAGTTGTTAGGAAACACCTCCATCCCATTAATCAGTATTATTTGAGGCAAGAAATTTGATTGGTATCGACTGGTATTGCAGAAAGAAGAGTGGTAATTAGAAAAAGCCACTGCTGTCAGAAGGAGAAAAACAGAGTTCTTCAATGTTCTTCAGTGTCACTCTTGTGCATAAGGGATTTATGGCCATAGATAACCTTTTGCCAAAAAGACTTTTGCTTTCTTTCACACAAATTCTTGCTATCCATGTCCAACTTTAAGCAGAAATCTCAGAGCCATGCCAAGGGGCAATAACTGCTTTTTGATGATGAATGGCACCACTGAGATACATGGCACGGTGTTTTATAGCTTGTTCTCACGCCATTGCTGCTCAAAGCACTTGGGCTGTCTCCCAGGTTTTGATTTTTCAATGGGAACTCTGATACCAAAATGTCGTGTGCAGGCTCTGCTTTCTTTTTCCTCTCTTTTATTTCCTCTCCTCCCTTTAAAAAGAGCCTTGCGGGAGCCAAACTGAGCAGTGAGAGTGAGCGCTGGGCAGCCTGCCACTCTACAAGAGCCCTGGATATATATTTTTTTCTTTAATTTGATGAAAGATCCAAGGGTCTGGATTTCAGCTCTGGGCTCCCTTGGGATGGGAACGCTCTCACAGCAGAGATCATCTGGTCCAGGTTACAAGGTGATGGATTTGGGTATAGGAAGCAAAAACAACTGTGGTGAAACCAGCAGGGAAAGTACTTCTGTATCAGTTGCTGGGTGATAGGGGCAAAAAAAAAAGTGAAAATAACACAGATTTATATTAGGGAGTAAATCTTAGGAATAAACATTTGGGTTGTTTTCACACCAGGGAATTCAGGAAGACCTTAGGAAGGTGATCTAAATGAATGGATGCGTAACCCAAGGGGTGAAATATCCCAAGCACATTTTAGGAAGATGGTAACGTCAATGTATATTAGTTGTTTTGCTTTGTCAAATCAAAACTAACGAACATGACAGGAACAACAGCAAAACCTGGCTGTCTTGGAGCATTTTCTTTAGACTAATGAGTAGAAATGTGGATTTTCCCTCTCAGTCCCTACTGGGGTTAATCGGTAACTGTGGCATTGCAGGGAAGTGGGCCCCAGGTCAGGCCGGAAGGACACAGCATGCCCCAGCTGCTTGGGAACAGCCTTCTGCTTTCCCCCTGAGCTGCTTGTTTCTGAAGATCAATAAGAAATTAGGGATTAATTATGTCATGCTAACAGTTGCTGATCAAGATGGGAGGAACTTTTTTCCCCTCACATTTTGAAGGGATTTAAACCATCACATTTAAAAGCTGCAGGGCCCAGGGTTCACCTTGCCCATCATCTCCCTGTCCATCATCTATCTATCATCTTTCAGTCCTTTGTCTCCCTGTCCCTCATCTCCCAGTTTATTGTCACTCTGTCCAATGTCTCCTGATCCACTGCCTCCTGGAATATCATGTCATCTCCCATTCTTTACCTTCCTGTCCATCATCTCATTGTCCTTCATCTCCCTACCCTTTGTCTACTGTCCATCATCTTCTTGTCTATCATCTCCCTGTTCATCATCTCCCAGATCATTGTCTCATTATTCAATGTCTCCTGGTCCATTGCCTCTTGGGATATCATCTCCTATCCTTCATCTCCCATCCGTCATTCTCCTGTCCTTCTTCTCCCTGTCCTTCTCCCTGTTCATCATCTTCTTATCCATCATTTCCCAGGTCATTCTCTCACTATTCAGTGTCTCCTGCCGCAGTGCCTCTTAGGCTATCATCTCCCAGCCTTTATCTACCTGTCTTTCATCTACTTGTCCATCATATCCTTGTCTGTCACATCTCTGTCCATCTTCTCCTGCTTCCTCACCCCCAAGCCATCCTCTCCTGTCCTTCATCTCCTTGTTTATCATATTCCTTCCATCACATCCCTGCCCATTGTCTTCTGCTCCATCACCCCTGAGCTATCATCTCCTGTCTTTCATCTCCCTATCCATCTTCTCTCTGCTCTTTGTCTGTCCATCATCTCCCTATCCTTCATCTCTCTGTCCTTCACCTCTCGGTCCACCATCCCCCTTTCTCCTATCTGTGTCCTTTGCTCTCCCTGCCCATCATCTCCCTATTCCTCCTCTTTCTGTTCCTTGTCTCCATTATCACCTTGTCCTTCATCTCTCTGCCCCTCATCCCCTGTCCTTTGTCTCCCTGTCTATCATTTTCTTATCCAACACCTTCCTATCCATCATCTTCTTGTCCTTCATTCCTTGTCCATTATATCCCTATCTATCACCTCCCTCGTTTGTCTCTCCATCCCTTTCCCTTTTCTCTCTGTCCCATGTCTCCCTGCACATCTTCCCATTCCCCGTCCCTCTATGGCCCAACAGAGCCAAGATCCTTCACAAAGCCGGCTCCACACCTCCCTCTCTCCCCTCCCCCGCTCTAGTCCCCCGGGAGGGTGCAGCGCGGCCACCGCCTCCCTTGGGCGGAGCGGGGGCGGGATGGGAGGGGATGCAGCCTCCCCGTGCACTGCCCCGGGGCTGCGGTCTAGCGGTGGGATCATGCCGTACCTCCTCATCAGCACACAGATCCGCATGGTGAGTCCGCCCCGCCGCCGGACCCTTCCGGGCTGTGGGGAGCTATTTAGAGCTCGGGCTGTGGGTCGTATTTAAGGCTGGGAGGTTGCATTAAGGGCAAAGGGCGACGCGAGCAGCGGGATGGGGAGGGGGCTCCCCGTGGGGTGCGGTGCCCCAGAGTTATGCTGAGCAAATAGCGCTGTGCACAAGCCCTCCTCCCTTCGTCCTATCCTTTCTGTGCTGTGGGGTCCCTGTAGTGCTACCCGGTTCCCCCTACAAATACCCAACAGCATCATGTTTGAAACTTGTTGCAGAAGCCTGTGAAAGTCAGGGAAAGTAATTTCCAGCCATGTGGCCTCACTGCAGGTTTTCCCTTTTCCCCGAAAAGCCCCCCTGGAAAACACAGCCCCAGCAAAAGGGAAAGATGTTATTGGTAGCAGGATCATTGTGTAGCACCCAAAGCCACATTGTCATAGAAAAACACAAAGGAAATGCTGCTTGCTACTGATTGCAGTATCTGCAGCCCTCAGAGCAGCTCTTGCAGCCAGCTGCAGCTGCACATCTGCAAAAGCAGAAGGATATCTAGGTGTGTTTATTCTTTTCCCAAAGGGAGCTATAGGTACAAATACCACCGTTTTGCAATAGGAAGGTGCGATGAGGAAAATGGCAAACCAAGTTGGCAGGAGTTTAATGAGAGGTGCAAAGATGCCTCGTTACAGTTACATCTCAGACCCTGTGAACAGAGAACTGAGGAAAACGCTCTGGAATGCTGCGGCACCAAATCATAGAATTATACAATGGTTGGGTTGGAGGAGACCTTACAGATAATAGAATCACAGAATGGTTGGGTTGAAAGAATCCTTAAAGATCATGTAACCATTGAACGGTTGGGTTGGAAGGGACCTCAAAGCCCCCCAGCCCCAGCCCATGCCATGGGCTAGTAACCCTCCCAGGCTGCCCCTTCCAGCCTGGCCCTACAGACACATCCCTGGAGATGCCTCCATTTGTGATGGCATCTGGCATCATTACAAGTTGATTGAATAATTATGGACTGAGCTATGTTGGAAATATCCAAATAATTTTCTAGGACCGTTTCTCTGATAAAGCAGATTTTATTCGCAATTGCAATGGCGGGCCTCCTGCAAGCAGGAGAGCCCCGAGAAAACAGTGGTACATCTTTTATCCCCTATTGCCTGCTGCTTCTCTCTTTCTCCCCTGGTTCCTCATTGACTGAGTGCTGCAGGTTCACACTCTTTCGCGATGCTTTACTAATCGTATAAACACCAAGTAGACACAAATCTTTGCCGCCCAAAAACAAATGTCTTAATTGATTAATTGACTTCTAACAATTGCTTTCTTAACAAACATTTGGTTATAACTTTTTGGATGTCAGTTTTACAACATAAACGTAGGCATAGCCTCCATTGTTTAATTACCCCCCTAACATTTGTGCCCCTTCACACTGGGTCATTGTTCTGGTCATTCGTTTGTCCTTGCACAGAGATAAGCTCGGAAGGTGGATAGAGGGGAGCATCTTGGAGCCTGCCTATGGCATCCTAACATTCCCACAAAGTGGGACAGTTCTGCTTTGTGTAAAGGCCCTGACTCCTTTAAAGTTTGTTAAATGTATTTTGCTTCTGCTGGTCTAATGAACAACCTTACACTGTTTCCTAGCTCAGAATACTATACCCATATGGTTTAGAACGTTCAAAATCTATTGCAGCTTTGTGAGAAAGTATTTGTTAGGTTCTAACTTTCACAGGAAGTAATAAGAGCTGTCCAGCTTATTTATGCTTTGCTCATACCTCCGATTTTTAATCCTTCTGTCCAGAAGGCAGGCACATAGCTGCAGAGATGTTTTAATGCACTCAGAAAATATCTGAAGCCAGCTGATTACATCAAGCTGTATTTATTGACCAGGTTCAAAGAGAACCAGTGATATGAAAGCTGACTCTTTGCAGTTCCTGCTGCTCAGGTTCAGGCCATTAGGGTCAGGAAAGCAATCCATAAACACCTACAGAACAGCATCAAGGGAAATGATCAGGCCCTTGGAACATTGAATTACAGAGGGCACAAGCTCCAGCTCCCAGAAACACACTGCGGATCTCTCCATTAAAATAAAAATTTTCTTTGCACACTGACTTTAACTCATTCCTAAAATCAATGCAAGAAACTCGAGATCTGAAGAGGGCTTAAGGCTGAGTGAAAAAATGGAGAATCAAGACAGGTAGATTTTTGAACTGCAAGAACTGACAGAGTTCAGTGACCAATTACCTACGAAATTATTTCTTAGTGTAATAAGCCTGGAAAGTTGCATCAGATCACTCCAGCCTGGCATTCAGAAGATAAGTGGGAAGATAAGCATTCAAGACAACAAGCAAAAATTAAAAATTGTTTGAGGTTGAAAGAGATATACTTCAGGTCCATAGTTACCTAATTCCATCACTCTGAATCTGGGCTCTAGAGAAGTCAGTCTAAGGTAAGAAACTGCAGTGTAGATGCTCATTAGAAATGCATGATGCTAGGTGTGTTGGCTGCCAATTCTCAACGTGCTTCTAAGAAGATCCAGGTTGCTATATTGTGCACAGCTCTCTCTACTTTCACACTTCTTTCCCTTCAGTTCTTAGCTTTGCTCTGACACCAGGAGACAGAAGCTCATTGAACTACAACCAGCAGCTCATTGAGTGTGACCAAATAAATTTGTGAATTTAATCTTAATTTAGGATGGGTCAAGTTGCATGACCAGGTATTATTACAAGGTCATGCATTCTCTTTCAGTCATCCAAACACAACACAACATCTGTATGAAAAATAAGTAACCAGAGCAATGAGCCCTCGCATTACAGGGCATCCAGCATGAGTTCTTGTATAGGTTGAACAGAGTCCACCCAAAGGACATATCAACCAGAAAGAACAGCACTCTCAATGACCATGCTCTACAAGATATGCAGCTGCACAAGTGAGGGGATGAGAGTGCAGACTGACTGAGAAGTGACCAGTGCCAGGTTAATAGACCTAAATGTCTGTGTTCCTGTCTGTTCCACTGATTTTCCAGTGTCCTACAAACATACATATTCCTAAGTCATCCTTCCCTGTTGGGAAATGGCTCTGGGAACAAGGAGGCCACGAGGAGTTGTATGAGCACAGCCTGTATAGCAGTACAGATTGTATACCCATGGAAAAATACTAGAGACTACCAGGTCACAATGTTTCTGTGAGCAGGAGGGAGTAGCCCCAAAAAGGAACTTGGTTTAAGGGAGTTGACAAAAACAGATAGCATGTAGTTAGATTCTTCTCTGCCTAGAAACGACTGTTGTCCACCAATAGCAAGGCAACATGATAGCTAAAGCTAGCTATTAAAGCTCTGTGTAACCGTTAATAAACTGAAGCTGGATCACTCATATTGAGTCCTGTCGTGCTTCCTGCTCGGGTAGCGATCACATTACTGTTTTAGCTCCGCAGCAAGTGGTGCCCGAACAGGGACTGGCGATCAACTCAGCACCAAGCATGCAGACAGAAGCACCAGTGTCGCAGCGGCGAGCTGGGGGGCATAGCTGCCTAGACCGACCGAGAGGGGTCTGCGCGGATCCAGAGGGCAAAGAGTGGCACTCCAATAGTCTCAAGTGGGTGCTGTGAGAGCGGTGGGATGCGGGTTGCAGTGCACTGCGGAAAGAGAGGTAGCCCTAAATTTATTACAGTTCTTCTCAGAGAAGCAAGGGGTGGATACGGGTACTGTTAAGCAAGTGCCGGGATTACTAGCCTTTGGTAAGGCAGAGGGTTTGTTTGTACATTCAGGGACGTTCTTTGAGGATGAAGAGTGGCGCTTGGTGATAAGAAGAATAAATTAGAACAGTTGATAGCTGTTTCGGCTTCCCATCAGCTAGTGGGATCATCTGAAGATGCTGGTTGGCTCAAGCCAGGGGGGGATTATGTCCCTATACCCGACATGATGAGGTGTGCGCACATGGATGAGGGGATAGCAGCTCATGTTATGGCTTCTGTGCAGCAAGTAGTGAGTATGCTGAAGCTGCTGGGAAAGCAGGCAGGGGTTTCGCTGTTGTCAAAAGCCCAAATGGCGCTGATTAATTGGGTTCAATGCTGTGGTTACGGGAGTACTCCTACAGAGTGCTTATCCCATAGGAATTTAGATAAGGTGGCAGAGGAGTTGTGGGAGTAGGTTAAGTTGGGACTGAAGGGAGCTACCTTGGGAAGCTTAGAAAGAGCTCTGAAAGCAGTGGAAACAGAGGAGCGGTGTTGGAGGATGACTTGGGAATTAGTGTCAGGTCAGCTTGAGAAGGAAGGCGAAGAATCAGAGAAGAAGCCTACAAAGGGGGGTGTGGAGCCTGCGAAGGGGGGGCAGAAGGATGCTGCAGAAGTTCAACAGAGCAGCAAGCCAGAGTCAGAGGCTGAGCAACAGGAGGAGGAGTTGGGAATGGATTCATCTAGAAGGAGTGGCGGGGCCAGGGGTGTCTTGTCGGGAGCAGAGAACGATGTGCCTTGGGCGGCACCTGTGTGGCCTCCTGCAGCATCTAATTGGAGGGCTACTGGGGCTACACCTGTGTTCTCATAAGTTCCTGGAACAGTGCCTATGCCCACCGCTGGTTCAGTAATGGTACCCACAGCCCCTCCCTTGTATGATGGCAGGAAGAAAACCTTCTACACCTGTGCCTCTCACCTGACATCCATCACCATTTTCTTTGGATCCCTTACTTTTAGCTACATCCGTTCCAGCTCCAGGTACTTACTAGAGCAGAAGAAAGCACCAGCAGTCTTCTGCATGCTCCTGGTCCTCATGCTGAACCCCTTGATTGATAGCCTGAGAAACAAGGAGGTGAGGAGCAGCTTCAGAGGGACGTCTAAGGTAAGAGAGCTTTTCCACTAATCACTGCCAGCACCTTGCAAAATGCAAAGACAAAGCTGAGAGAAAGGACCGTGGTTCTAAATCTCAGAATTGAATAGGAACATGTAAATGGTATGCATAGTATTATCACGTGTACTTTTCTTTTGTGGTATGCCAGTGCTATTCAACTAAAGCTGTGGTTTTGTACTGTGTTGTCATTCATACTGTGAATTGAAATGAATGTATTTTTCACAAACCCCTTGTTGTAAAATAATTGCTATTAAAAAGTTGGCTGTGTACATTTGTACTTTTTGTGGAAAGCTTAATGGTTTTCATAGGAATAACTGAAAGTGCATTGTGTTGAAGGAGGTCTCATCCATGCACTGAAGTGTTCTACCTTCATGTGAGAATCCAGCCAGTGTTATCTGCCAACGTTATTAGCAAAACTATAGGAATTCCAGTGCAATGAGGCATGCTGGCCAGAGAGAACACTCAGTTGGAACAAATGTGCACATAAAACATTTATTTCAAATGTTTCTGCTGATTTTTCAGCTCAGTCCCTGGAACACCGGTCACACTTTGAGAACAAGCACTGTCGGGTCTCGCACATTGTGAGCTCCCACCCGAGGGGACACTCGCCTGTTTCTCAACGCTTGTGCTTTCTTATGTTTTTTTCTGTTTTTTTGTTGTTGTTGTTGTTGTTTGTTTTTGTTTGTTTTTTTTTTTTCCCCATATTTCCCATTTCCCACCCCACAAATCTGTACAGTAAGCTGCTAGGACGTCATAGAACAGAACCAGCCGCCCCCCTCCTCCCCCCCAAGGTGGGCAACCTCTCAGCGCCGCTCCGACGGGAGCTGAAGCTCCCCTGCCGCCCCGCTCCACCGGCAGCAGCCAGCGTGAAACTACACCCCCCAGTATGTCTCGCGCCCCGCTGTGCCCACTGGGAGCGGACGCCCTGACCTATTGCCGCGGAGCATACTGGTACGTGTAGTCAATGTCCCCGACTCCTACTGGCCTTGAGTGGCGCGAGCCGGTGAGGAAGGACTCCGTTTCCCGGCAGGCAACGTGAGCCCAGCAGGGGGCACGGGCAGAAGCCGCTCGACGACGAAATGGCGGTCGATAAGGACCTGCTGGAGTTGGATCTGTACGGCCTGCTGGGGGTCGGCGAGAAGGTGTCGGAGAAGGAGGTCAGAGCTGTATTGCCTCACTTTACCCTTCCCTTTTCTCACCTCAAACCTGTGGGGATGGATCTTGGCTTGGGAAGGGTGACATCAGTTGAACTGACCTGCGAAAGCGTTCTCAGCCATTTCCTTCATTAGCCCTCGGAGCTCCGCAGTGTTTAGCAGAAATCCAATGAATAGAGAGCGATTTAGGTACCTAGCATCATAAGTCATCGCGTTAATTTTGTGGGTTTGGAATGGCGTCTTTATATTTTCTCTTTAACTTAATAGTTAGGTCGATGGTAATTGCCCCAATGACTGACAGGACTGAACTGGGAAAGTGGTCCGGTGGAGGGGAAGAAGGCTGTAGCACCTGAACGTGGTTAAAATAACGATTTTCTTTCCCCCACTTCAGCTTTTTCTTTGTTCTTTCAAGTGCTGCAGGTAAATCGTGGAAGCCAGAGACAGTGTGTAACAGCAAATGTGTTGCCTTGATGTAAGCACGTCAGATACAGTTCACAGGGCTCAGTGAGGTGAAGGACTTTGCTGTTGATTCCTGGGATGGGAAAAAGGATGAGGAAGTGGTGAAGTGGGTGTTACAGAGTGACTTAAATTGACAAGTGTTGTGTAGAGTGCAGTCCTTGATGTAAAATACTTGAAGCAATGCAAAGCCCACTGGTATTCAGGGGTACTTTGCCAGAAGAGACAAAGAAGCAAGGGTTACTCCAGTAACTGTTTATATGGCATGTTGAAGAGATGTAACTCTTCTTTACTGGGGTCTTGCTTATGGAAGAAATGGGATGATGTCTGCTAGGCTTCAGCTGCATTTTCCTTTCATCTGTTTTATCCACCAGGTGGTGCTCAGCCACCACTTATTCCATCCCATCTGAAAATTGTTTGGCATGCATTTTCTTGCATGTAGATGTTCCGCTGAGGAGGGAAACTCACATTATAAAAACTTTACTAGTGACTTAGTCCATAAAGTTGTAATCTTTTTCTCTGAAGTGTAGAAGTGATTAAACAGTCTTTGGTCAAAAAACTTCACCTTGCCAAGTTCAGTTGTTGCACAGTGGACTATATTACCTCTTTCTCAAATAATTGTAAAGATTAGAGCATCTCTTTGGCTAGGAAATTGCCAAAGTTTCTGAACCGGACTCGACTTTGATCATGTATTACATCGCTATAATACAGTGTACCTTGAAGTAAAACTTCAAGCTTCAAAAAGCTGAAAGCTCATTTAAAATGTGGCTGCCTGCCTACTGTGTGTCCTAGGCTCAGATGCTTATCCTTATAGAACAGTGTGATTAAAAAGGGCAGGTTGCTTCACTGAGTAGACTAGTAGAAGATATTCTAACATGGTGTACTAATAGTGCTGTCAGCACTCTAGAAGTGGACTTTTCTATCAGGCATGGGGAGTATGCAGTAACATAAGTGAATGTTGGTTCAACCAAGCCTTCTGCTTGTGAGAGATGTGGTTTAAACTAAACAAAACAAAGGACGACAAAAACAAACATCCACGACTGATTTGTAACTTTCTTGTTCCTATAGTGTTACTTTTTTTTTTTTTTTTTAATTTTTTTTTTTTTTTTTTTTTTTTTTTTACCAAGTTGCATTTGTCAGCATGGACTAAATGAAAGCAACAACTGACAGATCTCTGGCTCTTGTAGATTAAGAAAGCGTACCGCCAGAAGGCCCTGACTTGTCACCCAGATAAGAACCCAGATAATCCCCGAGCAGGTGAGATAGAATGGTATGGCTGCAAGCTACTCTTTGTCTGTATGTGTGAAAACAAACTCCTGGAAGTGTCTCTGTTTAATTTCAGGTCTGTCTTTATGCAATTAAGAGAATGCCTAGATTTGTGTCATGTGACGTACACATATGCAAAGAACAGTGGTGGTAACTGGAAGGACGTTGTTCCTCAATGACTTCTCAAAATATTATTCTGTGTCTTTCATGTTCCAGATTGATAGGCTGCGCTCTTAAAAATTGAAGATTGTAGCTGTGGTATGGGAATTGTCACTATGAATAAAAAAGATCTTTAGCAGAAATAGGAATAGAGCTGGAGGTTTTGATGTATGCAGAAGGCTGGGAGGTGGTCTGAAGAGTATGAAGAGGCCTCCAGCTCATATGTGTATCCCTCAAGCAAGTGGTTCAGCAAAACTGATGTAAAAGGGGAGTTTTGTAGCTCAGGCTAAAAAGCTGTTAATGAGATGGAGAAGTTGGTTTTGTTTGTTTGTTTTTTGTAACACTCAGACTAACTGCAGGTTGAGGAATTCCGAGCCTATAGATTGGTTATATTGAGATCATGTTTGCAAGGTTTCTCTTAATAGTAAAATTTCTGCTATTCTTGTTTCGTGATCTACACTGAAGTCTATGTAACAAATGTTCTTTCAACTGTGCAGATTTTGTTTGTAAGTTGGCTTGCAAAATGCTTTGGAAGGATTATTCTTCTTTCTGATGTTCTGCAGGTCTCTTTCAGAAGGGATTTTTTTTTTTTCTGATTGATCTCTAGGCCACTAGCGTGTTTTTCTGCATCTTACCCTTTTTTCTTCTAATTCCCAGCGGAAGTCTTCCACCAGCTGTCTCAGGCCTTAGCTGTTCTGACAGATGCAGCAGCAAGGGTAAGGATGCCTATTCCTCAGTTATATTGGGACTGTATGGTGTTACTCTGCATGCTGGAGAAGTAGTAGAAACTCTCATCCTGTCTGGCCTGATCTCTTCTCCAGTAGAACCTCTGTGAATGCAAGTCTTGTCTGTTATTCCCTGTAGTCTTCCATGAGATGAAATAGCAGGTGCCAGATAAGAGCTTTGATAAATGTTTTTTCTGATCTGATGTGCTGGGAGTAGCTCTGTTTGCACTGAGTGTGGGATACTGTCTTTAATAACATGCTCAGTTGGGACCTATCTCGTTTAAAGAATTCAATAACCACCAGTGATTGGTTCAGTTTCTGTGGCAGTGGTGCATTTGTGGTTCCCTTGATATCAAGATGTGACAAGTAAATAGTATCTAGACATGGGATCACTAAGGCTCAGAGCCCTTCTCTCAGTGGGGCGCAAGAGGCTTTTGAACAGAAAAGCTGAGTCATAGTCGTGATCTCTGTCCTTTTGCTGCACAAGCTTTGCAGGCTGCCAGATGTAGCTCGGGCTTCCTGTAAGGAAGTGGTTGAGTGCCTTCTGCAAGTCCTGAAGGTATTACATGTGAAAAGCAGGAATAAAAACAGCATGAAAGCGAGTCAGCATGAGCAAGTAATACCATCCAGATAAAC
This sequence comes from Tetrao urogallus, assembly GCF_951394365.1. Lineage (NCBI taxonomy): Eukaryota > Metazoa > Chordata > Aves > Galliformes > Phasianidae > Tetrao > Tetrao urogallus. Next base: position 6,063,720 of record NC_136819.1, read on the forward strand.
TCAGGAGAGAAGGCATATTAAAATTTCAGATAATTTAAAAGCAAATTTTGGCAGAGATTGTAAAGGATAATGATATGAGGGATTATGGTAATGGTTTGAACAGATGTCAGTAAAGTTGCTAGTTTACCCCAGTTCTTAAGTCACTAATTGAGTGTTGATGTGCTGTTGCAGCTGAGGAATTCTGGTCGTCTTTGCTCTGATACGTTTATGTGAGTCGACCATCTGTCTTATCAGTAGATCTTTTATATAAAATGTACCTTTTTCATCATAGAAATTTGTTCTAAATCAAACTCGATTTGTTTTTGGTGCCTCTAAATTTACTTTTGACCTGTTCAGGGAAAAAAAACAGTATTTTTCTCACCTCTATAGGTGGGTGAGATTTTTTTCTACAGTGAACTTCACAGTTACTCCTAGATTTCTTCACTCTTTCAGGCTCAGTCTGGAGGTCCTTCTCATGTTTTCAGAGTATTTGTGTTAACTCCAACATTTTAAGAGTGCTAGCAAGAAGCAGGAAATGTTTCACCTCTTCTTACAGTGTTTCAGTAGCTGACCTCCCTTCTACTCACAGCTTCACATTTTATCCCTTTTGCTTTATGCTTTACCTAGTTACACTGTTCTGTTGGGTTTTTTGACAGGTGGCATATGACAAAGTGAGAAAAGCCAAAAAGCAAGCAGCAGAAAGGACACAAAAGCTTGATGAGAAGCGAAAGAAAGTAAAGCTTGGTAATGAAATCAAAACTTCATTTTCTTTGGACTTGGAGTCTTCATTAGCTGGGTGCTTGTGTTTCTTTGATGCTGGAAGTCACCATGAATTGTTTTGTTGCTGTTCATCTGCTATGGCTTTTTTTTTTTTTTTTTTTTTTTTTTTTTTGATTGCCCATCCAGTACAATGCAGAAGCCATGTGAAATCTCCAGTTGTCACAGCTAGCAATGATTCTGCTCTGGCAAGGAATTGGGGCTTTTGATGCCCATTAGGACTGCTAATATATTGCTGTGCTTGCACAGAAGAGCTATCGTGTCTCTACTTTGAGTTTGTTATAGATGTAGCCAAGTTTTGGATCATTACACCCACCTCTGAACAGCAGTGAAAACTCTTTTTGGTTCGTTTTAATTTTGTTTTTTTCTCTGCAGATCTTGAAGCCAGGGAACGGGAAGCCCAGATCCATGACAATGAAGAGGAGGAGATGCGGATAACAAGGACCTTAGAACAAGAAGTAACGATCCATTCTTAGATTTGTATGCTGCTTTTGACAATAACTGCTTAAAGTCTGCATTCATAATGCAAACCACATGAGTTGTGGCAACTCCGTGTAGCAGTCCCTCAGCCTTTTTTGGATTAATGGGCTCTGTGAAAGAGAGGCATGCATGACAGTCTGGCAAATGTCAGTCCTGCTTTTTGACATAGCAGAAAATAACTAATTGGGTATATGCTGGCTGACAGGGACTATGTCATTAGGAACAGGAGGAGTCTAAGTATTAAATAAGCACTGGAGCTGCCACAGTGGGGCTAATGGAAGGTTTACATTGGAAGATGGGGCTAAGTTAAAAACTGTCTTTGGCAGTCTTCAGCTGGCATGGGTCAAGCATGGAACTGTTCCCATGCTTGCATCTTACCATTCCATCCCATGCATCTTACCTTTGCTCTAGATAATACGGTTGCGTGAAGAAGGCTCTCGTCAGCTTGAAGAGCAGCAGAGACTCATTCGAGAACAGATCCAACTTGAAAGACAGCAGCGCATCCAAGGTGAAATAGGTGAGACTGGAGTGCTTAGCCACAATGAGTACCCCGGGTCTCCAACTTCTTTATAGATGGAGCAGGGTTTGCATACAGATGAAGCCTTTTGACTTGGTCATCTTGCCACATATAGGATCCTACTTAGACCTTTGTTGAGAAAAAGATTAGCATTTCTGTGAGGCTTTTTTCTTGTATGTGGCAGATTGCTCTTTAGCATATTGTTGCTCCTCTTCAATAAAGATTCTAAAGCTTTGAATGTAGATGGCCTGATGTGGAGCCCCGCAGCTGTGCTGGAAGGAAACCTAAAGTCTTACTTGTCCATCACAATTAAATCAGTCAGTGTTGTACACAAAACAGGGACTGATTCAAGGTTGCACAAAAAAAAAAAAAAATTGCCATCGAAGTTACTGACTGTATCCCTTTGAAAATCCTCAGTACCTATCACCAAGAAGAGATGCAGTGAAGACAGTGAAGTTTTGTATGGTGTACAGTTCCAGAGGTTTTACTTACTGGAATTTGGTTCTCATGCTTTTTAGGCATATGTGGTCTTCATCCCAGGTTTGTACAAAGACTGAGGACAAGTCTGTCAGGATGAGCAATGTGTTGTATAGTAACACAAAATTCAGGTGTTTTCCTGTTTAACATCAGCAAGTAATCATGTTTGAGATTATCTCCCTCTAATTCTTGGGGCTGGTCACTAGCTGTAATTAGTCCCCTTCATACGCGATCAGATGAGATGCATCTAGAATCCCTGTGGTATTCCTGAATCTCATTTCCATCCACGTGTCTCTCTAGAAATTTGCCTTTTCTAACATTCTGCATCTCTGTGGGTTTCAAATGTACAGTTCTGTATTTCAGAAAGTTTTATTCTACTTTTCAAAAGAAGATAGAGTGCTATTTAGAATTTCAGTTCAACAGAAAAACTTAATGTCTCTTGCTTCCTACTGCGTTCATTCTGGCTGAGAACTTAGGAGGTCTGTGGAACAGGAGCAGATCACTAGTAAGCACTTCACTATTGAGTATTTAGTTGTAAGACCAGATTAAATTCTTAGGCTGTGTCTCAATGTTGAGATTTTTTTTGTCCTCCCTTAGTTTTCCATGCTTGTTCCTACCAGTACAGTCTATTTACAGGGAGAAATGTTACAGGATCTAACAGATTTCCTTCTTGTGGTTTTCTTGTTTAGCAGTTTTCTACCCTTGATCATGGGATGTCTTGGAATCATGGAAGGGAAGGATGCTGACATCCAATATTTACTTCACACTATGGTTTCTACTGATAACGTCATATAAGGCTTTTGGGGTGCTGAAGTGATGAACTGCAATAAAAATTGAGATATGCACTTGCTGTTACCATAAATACATTCGCAGGGCAAATTTTGTGCTAATGCTGTTTAGCTGATGAATTTTCACACATTCACCTATATTCTTACATCTTTTTATATATATATATTTTTTTTTCCTCTACACTCTTCAGGCAACCAAGTAGGAAATGGAGCAGAAGGCAAAATAACTCCCAAACTCAAAGTAAGTCATCTCTATGAAGATGGCTTTGGCAAAAGACAGAATATTTGCAGGTTTGGAGAACAGAAAGGACTCCTTTGCTGAGCTGGCATGCCCTTTTGTACAGTGGTGGTGAAGATCCTTTATTTAATGCATATCATGCAAGCTAACACCTCCCCATCCCTGCATTTAAAATACACTTCCTCCCCTATTCTTTTCTTCTCTTACTTTCTCATGTAAACATTTGAGCCTGAAATTGAATCATCTGTGCTTTAGGCACTGAGCAACATCTACTTATTACCCTGGTACAGCCATTAATATATCTTCAGGTACAGTTTTAACTCCCATGAGTCCTTCCTCACAGTTCCCCAAATAATTTGTTCCCTGTGCACACTGATATTGAAGTTATTTTCTTGGCCATTCTGGGACTGTAGCTGTAAATAGAAAACTTCATTACTCTGCAGGTGGTGTGAGCTGTGTTCAGCATGGCAGCATATTCAAAAGCACAAAATTAACTTCTCACATTTATTTCCCAGCTAAAATGGAAATGCAGGAAAGAAGATGAGACAGGAGGGGGATATTCAAAGGAAGTTTTACTGCGGATGCTGCAGAAGGTTCTGTCCCATGCTTTTCTGTTACTTGATGTTCCCCTGCTTTCAGTGCTAAGGGAGGACAGTAAATTCTGGAAAGCCCCATATAAACCAGAGTAGCTCATTTTCTTCTCTTGTTGAGCCCTCTCATTCATGCCATTTTCAGAGATCGTCAACACAATCCATTTGTTGTGAACTGTTTCTGGTTGCCCGTTTGCCTTCTTCCTAGCAGAGATCCCCAGTGAAACAGAGCAACCGCAAACTCTTCCCCTGAGTAATTAATGTCCTTTATAAATGTTAGGCTGGCTCTGTGGTTATAATGTGCACTTTTACCTTTACTTAAAGCACTGTACGTTAACTTCTGTGGGGAGTTCAGAGGCAGAAACAGACAAGCCTTTGATAAGATTAGTCCCAGCATATGGTCTTCATTCAGATGAATATCTCCTGTCACTGAGTGAAACAACCCTCTTACCTTGGGATTTGCTGGAAGCGAAGTTTGTAACCATGTGCAGCTTCTGCACTGTTTCCTGGAGGGGCAAACTATGACAGATTGGGATCAATGGAAGGATCATGTAAGACAGAAAGGGTGGCAGCTCAAGTCTCATGTCTGTAAAGACACGTTTTCCTTGTGGTCATGCCATAGGTGAACTTGACTTTTCTTGTAGGTCTGTAATTAACTTTTCTTTCTCTCTCCTAACAGTATGGCGACGTGCTAAATTTGTTGATCTCCAGTAGGAAGGTTGGAAGTGCAGTCGTGGAATTTGCTACTGTTAAAGCTGCTGTAAGTCTGGCGGAGACCACAGATGCGTGCAGTGGAGAGTGGGCAAGAAGGGGGTGATTCAGAAGGGAAGGGTTAGCTGTCTGATAGCCTAGAAATGCTGCCTTGTTATTAAGGCAGTGGAGAAGGGTAATGAGAGTCTAAAGGTACAGACAGATGAAGGGAGTGGCAAAGCTTGAGGCATAAATTCAGAGCAGATCATGCACATAAACAAGTAGGCTGTGCATGTAAGCTTCTGAGGGAAGAGACACTGCTTTAAAGGGCAGGCACCAAACTATTTAACCAGCTCTCACTGGGGGTGATGGGCTTAATGAATCTTAGGGATTATATCAAGCATTTGCAGTTTAAAAGAATCTAAAATGTCTTAACTCATGATGAGTTATAATAATTCATGTTACTGTGGAAATAAAAGTAATCTGTACAGTAGCTACTGTAATGAAATAAACCTGTGATGTTAGTAGTTCCATCTACTTGAATTTACAAGAGTTTTGTTGTTTTTTGTAACCAGTTATTTCACTTAATCTATCCAAATAATTGCAAAAAAATAATAATAATAAAGCAACCAGAAACCCACAACTGTCTGTTCTCTGTTTATCAGAAATGCTGGCAGCGATGTTTTACCCATCCTTGGTGCAGAAATGAACCTTGAAGGGTGCTTCTCATGTAGGGCAGCTGTGAAATCTTCATTGACCTTGATAACAGGCTGAGATAGAAAAACTCCTAGGATTGTGAGCAAGCTATGAGGGAGTGTGACCAAAAATTCGGATGGTGATGATGGAATATTTTCATTGGTAGGAAATGGCTGTGAAGAATGAAGTTGGCCTGACAGATAATCCTCTAAAGATTTCCTGGCTGGAAGGCCAGCCCCAGAGCAATCCCAGCTGTGTCCTTTCTGACAGCAGTGGTCGGCCTAGGACTTCACAGGTAAGGAGAATATATGCAGCTGTTACTTAAATCTGTTTCTATAGCAACCTAAACTTAGGCGTGCTTTGCATATATGGTAGGATGCATTGATCCCTAGAGAAACAAGAAAATAAACTGATAGAGAGATGACTGGCTTCTTGATGAAACTTTTTATGCTTAGGCAGTGACTTTTTTTTTTTTTTTTTTAAAAAGAACTTTCTGTCAGTGTAGCAATACATTGAGGTACAAGCTACTTGAACAACTGGATGTTTGCACAATATCCCCCTCTTAAAAGTGAAAACTAAGGATGCTCCTTGCTCAACAGAAAGCCTCTAATTCCATTCTTCTGTGAGTTTAGTCTAGTGTACTTCAACTGTGAAATCCTTTGGCAGGTAGCTCACTGAAAGAGGTATGGAACCCTTTAGAGAGGTTTAGTTACTGCATTCACAAGAGGGTGAAATTTCAATGCTAAAAGCAAACCTATGTTCTTAGGGTCTGCAGGAGGAAAACTAAAATAGTGTCAAATTAAATATTCTTCTAAAGAGCTCTTTTCTGTTTTGGTTCTTCTTTACTAGTGTTGGTACATCTTGGTAGACACTTCAAGTGCAAAGTATTTGCCAACTTCTTGGTTATTCCGCTGGATGTTCAATGTGAAGCTGCTGCTGAGAATTTTGCGTTTTATCTCTTTTGTGATTGGAATACAATATGTAGTGGCTAAAACATAGAAAATGTCTCCTCTAATGTGCCGTGCTGCATGAAATTGTTGGCCATCAGTTACCTTGTGCTCCTATCGCCTGTTTGGAGTGGGAATTGTATCTACTTCTTTTGGAGCAGAACTATTCTGTGTTATAAAGCAAAGTGTAGTATATCTTGTGCTCTGCCTGTGTTCTGATCTGGGTAGTTGCTTCTTTTCTGAGAGAAAATGTGAAGGGGCCTGAGATCCTCTGGCTATTTGAATTCCTATTCAAGTTTCATGTGACACTTCCTCTCTTCTTCACTGCCTCATGCTGTACAGGTACCCTCAGACCATGCATTTACAACCAAAATACTGTAGCAGTTTGTAAGATTATTTAATATTTTTTCTCCTGACTTCTCAAGTACTGTATTCACATGTCAGAATGCCTTGCTGCTATCCTAGTTCTGCTTTTTGTTCTATGTTCTATTTTGAACAGCACGGCCTGAGCAGCATCACTTCTCAGACATTTCAAGCAATGGCAGTTTGAGGATCATAGCCCATAGCCAAGCAGGTCTCCATGCACAATGAATCCTGCAGGCAGAGCAGATTCAGAAAGGTAGCCAAAATGCTTTGGAGAAAAGCAGGATTCAGTTGAGTGTATTTGAGTATCCCTCACTAGCAGAGAACTAGAACTGGCTCTGGAGAGCTCATTCACACCTAAGAGGAGGAGAGGGGAGCCACTAGTGCAGAGGTTGGTAGTGTATTCTTACCTGTGCATTTTCAAGTATTGAAGACTATTGTTTGATTGATCTTGGCTTGTTTCCATGACGAAAGCTTGTTAATTTGAAACTGCAGTGTCCGCCTGCTGTGAAGGATTAGATGGTGGAGCAGCAGCAAGGGAGGACAGGCTAAAGCAGCAAATAGAGTTCATGCTGTGTGGAGCTGGTTGCTCTGTTCGGTCCAGCATAGCTTCATCATTACATTGTTTGTTCTCTAAATGATGAGTTCTGGACAGTGATTTGCAACCTTTTCCAAGAGCTACGCTTCTAATGCTTGTGTTCTTTCTACTGCTTTTATGTGTAAGCAGCAGTGACTTCTTTAATTACATTGTTGTCTTGCTGTCTAGGGTAAGATACCCAAGCTGCTCCGGTTTGTTTTATTATTTGCTTCGTTAGGCTTTCCCAAAGTCCTGCTGCTGCTTCTGCGTGGATGTTTCCAGAATGTACAACTTGGTAATCCCTTCTCTTGACCTTACTGTTTCTAGCTGTCATAGCTGTCTTTGTTCTCAGCTCCTCAGTTCCAGTCTTCCAAATGACATTTTTCAGTTATCAGTTAACATTGCCCCAGTCTACTACTTACCTTATCTCTTTCATACACAGTCTGGCTTTCCATCCATCAGGGGCTACGTTCTTTTTTTCAGGCTCATTCTGATTTTAAGCTGCCCTCGCTTCCTCTTTGCTGTCTCTGGGCAGCTCCTATTTTTGTCCGATTCCACCTTCTGTTTGCTCCCACTCTGTGCAAATGCAGCTCCTTCCTTGCTCTGCTTCAGGAGACAGCTGAAGAGCTGCACTGTTCTCATGGCAACACGCTCACTACCCATCCTGTCTGTGTTCCATGCGTGGGGTTGGCAGCCAGGAGCTGTGCACCAAAGACCACAAATAATGGAGACCCACAGACAGGCTACACCAGGACACCTTTGGAAGCAGTTCCTAGGAGAAATCAGGGCTGACTGCTGAAACATCACGCTGTGAGGAGGCAGTGAGTTGCAAATTGCATACCTACACAGTTTTTGCTGACCTGTTTCATCCCACGGCAAAGGATGAGTGTTGTCCGTCCTAGACAACAGGAGGGTTAAATTTTACAAATTAGAAAACTACAAAAGCTGTGGTTTGACCACTGTTACTTTAGGATACTTGAGAGCAACAACTATTTGATTGCTGCAGCTCTGATTGGTTCAAAGCACACAGTCTGTGTAGTGCTGTGAGAACTATTGTGTACACTAATTTTATATTGTTTTGTCACTACAACGGCATAAAGTGCTTGCTCATGGGAAAGTCATCATTGCACTTGGTGGTGTCACCCTACGTGCTCCCATTCACTTTTGACCATCCATTCAGCCACAGTAAAGTGCTGAGAAAAGCTTTCTGTCAGATATCCTGTTGCAATCTTTTCTAACCTTTGAGGCTTCAGCAAATGTGATTCATATTATCTGACTTCACCAGATTCACATCAGGTTGTTGGCTGAGTTCTATGCCTTCTCTGGGATTGCACTTTGCTGTTTCCAAAGCTCATGTTTGTCTGGGTCCATGGGATTTTTGTGGGTTTTTTGTTTTTAGAAGAGCATTAGTTTCTTATCTAGCTATGAAAACAAGATAAGGCATTGATGACCCAGTAGGTTGTGCACTGTCTTTTCAGCATAGTAGTGCCTAAGTTGTACTCAGCCTGGTAGAGCATTTTCCACCTCACAGAATGAAGAATTGTGTTCCTTTCTACACTGGATGTTGGTCCTGATCTGTCTGCTGCACTCTCCTTCTCAAGGGAAAGTGGGTATGAGTAGCTCTAGCCTTTTCCCAACCCAGAAAAACAGAGCTGCTTTTCCCACCTTCATGTATGCTTCAGGTGGCAGAGAGGGTTGATCTTGATCACTACAGATAAGAAACCTATGCTCCTGCTACCTGGCCTTTGTTGTTTTGGCTCACTACCAATGAAATGAGGCAACAAGGCACTTCCAATCACAGAAATGTTTATTCTTCCGTGTCTGTACAGCTGATAGGTCAGTGCATGCTTCAAGCAGCAGTATCTAGAGAAATTTCTTCTGCTAGTAGACTAAATAAACTGCTGTTTCTGTATTATGAGCTTATATAGATGGTTACCTGTTTGCAGGCTACAAGTACCAACTGCATTTGAATTAGGGGGAAAAAAAAAAAAGAAAAACTCACACAAAAAGAAATAAAGGGAGAAGAACAACTTTGATTTTTTTTCACATCCAAACATGTTGGGAGCAGAAACCATCAGTTTCTGTCTCTTAACCCTTGCCATAGCTATGGTTTTGAGATAGTAACACTGTCTCCTTACAAGCTGCCTGCTTATCCACAAATTATGTATGCTATACCCCTTTCTGTCCAAACTCTGCAGTGTCACAGCCACATCCCCAAAACAAGTCTTCAGTTAAACAATACCAGTCTTCACTGAGGAGGAGGTGCGTAGTCAAGGGTGAGAATTTCCCAGTGTGGAGAGTGGAAACTTGCACACAAGGTTCCAGAAGACAGGGCTGTCATCTAGGCATGGAGCCTGTCAGCTCTGCTCTGAAGGACTTCTTGATGAGGACAAGAACAGCCTGTGATGGGTAAGGCAACAACAATAAAACAGACCACACGCAACAAGGGTGCTGCAGTATCCTTCTTCCTGTTAGGACTAGAGAAACTGGCACCAGCAGCAGGTAAATCTGATACATTAAGTCATAAATACCTTCAAATGGCATAATCTCTTGGATTCTGTTTCCTGAGGGTCTGCAGAACATCCTCGAGAAGTGATAGCCCCAAGTCCACTTTGAAGGACAGGAAAGGATCAGACAGGTCACAAAGAGTGGTGCTGTTCTGGGAGCCAGTCTCTGAGGTCACGCAGTCTGTAGCCTGGTCCTTGTGGAACTGAGTTTGAGTGGCTTTGTTGTATTGATGAGAAGCACCAGAAAAGGAGATATCAGAGTGAGAATCCGTGTGATCAATGATGTTAGGGCAGCTAGAGCTGTCCAGGTACAGCCGGGGTGGCTTAGGAGGTGCTTGTGCCTTGGCCAGGTTTTGCTCACTCTGACATGACAGGTAATCAGACTTGTCCTTCAGATCCCTCAAGCATTCCCTCTTCTGGCACTGTCCATCACTGTCCAGTGTGTGGCTGTTCTTGTTCAGGATAATGACCTGGTTGCCCAGCTTTTTGTGTCTCCTGAGTGAGAAACGTCTGAAGAATGTTGTGGACTTAATGGACCCTCTCCGCCAAGTATCCATTCTGATAAAAAGCAAAGAGAAAACTGCTGACTCTTCACAGTCAGGTGGTGAACTTCTGTCACAGGCTCAGCAGCAAGTCGCACAACAGGAACAACCTCTTCTTTCCCTGTTCCTGTAGCTGGAAGGAAAACAGAGATGCTGGTATTGCAGGAAATGCAAACTTCACACTATATCTCTGTATTAAGGAGCAGTTGACCTGTCTGGTATATCAGGGAGTCTCGTTCAGTGGAGAAGGAATGGTGATGTCTGAGCTTGTTAAATCTGTGCCACAGAAACAAGCTGATGAAAAATAGCAAAGGCACACAGTCACCATGAGAACAGATTTAATCTAGCATCTAGAACAGAAGGGCACTTTGATACCATGGTAACCAGCCACCTTCATGATGAAGGGCACAGTATAAAAATCTCAGTGGGTGGTTAGGAAGGGAGCTGGTGACTCAGTAACACTGAAGAAAACCAAAGAAATAGTCAAAGGTAAATTAAAAAAAAAAAAGAAAACAAAACAGCGATGTAGAAGATGAGCATTAGGAAAATGGAATGCAAAATAGACTTACGGTATGTCGGAGCTGCACCTGAGTCCAACAGGCAGAGAGGAGAAACTGCTGATGTACTGAGAGAATGGTGACCACCACGCTCTGAGATTCTGGAAGAAGAAAGTCCAGGGGCAATTCAGCCAGGTGGGACCTAGAGCAATAAAAATCCACAATGCCGCCTTCTCTTCATGTGCCTCTTGTCACTGCTTCCCAGGCTGCAGTTCCTTGTGCATATGCATTTGTTTTGAGCCAAGCCCTTGCTGAGTCAGCCACGTCAGAAACTGGGTTTTACACAATTGGTAATTGCCAGGATTGCAGGAAGTAGGTGTAAAGTGGCAAAGCATCAGCCCACACTCTGCCTGAGGAGAAAGCAAGCTCGCTCAGAGACAGGCACCCAGACTGCTTGAGAACTGTCGACATGAATGTCAACTTGGAGCCCATCTTGAATCAGACTGCTTCTTCTCTACTGCCACTTCTAATGGCTTGTTTTATCAGCAAGACTCCCATACAAGGCAGAAAATAATCTCTTGTCTGTTTTAAATTTAAATCCAGAGCGTGAGGTAGTGATTCAGGTTTGTATGGGTGACTCATTTGCATGAGTCTCATGTAGCCTATTTCATTCAGCCAGGCATATGACAGTAAATATCTGTGGTTAGTGGACAGGAACTTTGAAGAAACCTTGTTCTGCCACTGAAGGCTGATACAATCTGTTGCTTTCTCAGACACTGTGAAAATCTGTGCTGTACAGTACTGAAAGATTATTTCATTCATGCAGTTCCAAAGATACCAATTACAGCGTATTAGTTTCTTTAATTCCCCACTCTAAGTTTCTCATCTACTGTGGGCTTCTATTTTGTCCTCACATCTAGGTACTCTACAGCTGGAGTAACTACTTTCCTTGCTCCATTTTCCTGCAGAACTTTTGCCAGTCTACTGTCTTTTCATCCCTTCTAGTTTCTATTCAAGATATCCTTTAAATCACCACTAAATTTAGTTCCTAGAAAAATGAATTTGAGGGTTTTTTGTTTGTTTGTTTGTTTTTTTGTTGTTCACTTTTTATCAAGATGCTCGTATTTCTGGCTAAACTATCAAGCAAATGAGATGGATGTTTCCAAGCACTGTGGCACTTCGAATACACCTGAAATCTAATATGAAATGACTTTGGAAAGGAGAATGGCAAAGCTACAATTTTGCTCTGAGATACCAGCTGTCATTTGCTGCCTACATTTATTAAGTAGTATGCAATCACCTCGTAGCTGACATGACAGTTACTACCACACACTGCAGAAAGGCTCCAAGAGCTTTTGGGAACTGAAACTCTTGTGCCAGGTTTGGGAACATACCTGGTTTTCTTCTGTGCAGCTCCTTCCGTAACTAAGTCACAAAGGTTTGGTTTTTATGGCATTAGCCTTTATAATGAATGAAGTGTGTGCTGGACTTTGGGCATCAATGTTTTACTTGCAGAGGAAGCTTGTCATCCAGAATAACCAACCACAACAAGGCAAGCCATGCTTCCCCATCTATCCTCACTGTGAGAAGCAAGAGGTTATTTCAGACACCCTGATGGTTCCATTCTTTGTCTCAGGACTAGCACTGTCAGGGGTCAGCACTGTTTCCTATGAAGCCACCTGCTTTCTGTAGGCAGTTTTCCCACCTTACCCAATTTCCCTGGTGTCATAGTCCACTGAGCTGCATTCCTGACTCAAATGTCTGTTGTTGTGAGTGTGACTTTGGAAAGGAGAATGGCAAAGCTACCATTTTGCTCTGAGATACCAGCTGTCATTTGCTGCCTACATTAGAAGGGGACTGTGGGGAGTCAGTGACTTCGCAATGTGCACTATCCTTGACATGTTGCAGTTGTTTTCTGCTCCTAGGCATCTGTGGTCTCCGAGCGGGATTATGAGAGCCTAGTGATGATGCGGATGCGCCAGGCAGCAGAGAGGCAGCAGCTGATTGCACAGCTCAAGCAGGAAGATGAGGAAGAGTCTCACACCTAGCATGAAAGTATGGATTCTCCCCGCCCCATCGTTCTTCATTTCCAAAGCTGTTTCTTAACTAAGGCAATAAAACTCCTTTTTTTAAAAACTGTTGTATGTGCCTGCAGCACTTTTCAGAGAACGGGAAAAGATGACTGCATAAGCTTCAGTGTTACCCTGTTAGCCTCTGTGCTCAGCATAGCTGTCTGATCAGAATTCAGGATTTGAGAGGTACTATGAGAACAAACACCAGACTTCTAAAAAAGTGTCGTAATTCCTGAAAGCTTGCTTAAGAACTATGGATCGAGAAGTCTTTGGCACCAACTGATCAGAATAACCCACACAAAGATATCAGTCTCTCTAGCGAAATGTTTTATTGGTGTTACCTCTACATCAGGATTGATACACAGTCCCAAACGATGCAGCATTGCAACTGCTGCCGTTAACTTTATGTAGCCCATAATTGAAATGTTTACAAGACCTGTTTGCGCTGATCTAGGGCTACTTTGGGAATCAGTGTGTTATGTCCAAATGGAACTCGAGACAGCAGCATCAGGCTTTCAAACCATGGCCCTGATTGGGAGGGAAGCTGGTCTTGCTGCGCATGAAGAGATTCTCCAAGAGCACTGTGTAGGTTAAGCAGTTTTTACTTTCATTTTGGAGATGAGATAGTGCACCTGTCACTCTTGACCTCCATACATCCCCTCCAAGATCTGGAAGGAGGTTTGTTCTGAATTCACAGTTCAGCACATGCCCATTGAGACAGCCCTGAGGAACAGACAGCAAGGCTGTGATTTGAGCTCCTTTCAGTGCACGCTAAATAGATTATTAAATTGCAGAAAGATGGTATTTGCCAGACTGCATTCAATGAATGTGGAGTTAGAGCCATCTGCTTTATGTGCATGATATAATCTGTACTGGGCATACCTTCCTCCCCCCAAGGTCTTAGGAAATGGCAGGGATGCTGAGTTTCCATTAGGTGAACCCTTGCTTCTGCACTGCTCCTCCCCTGATGCCTGAGTGCCTGGAGTCTGGGATAGAAAAGAATTACTCAAGGGGAAAAGTTTGCTGTCAGTCCGGTGTGAGATGATCCCTTCAGCAGGGCCTTGCTGAGGTGGAATGCAGAAATCTTCTTTGCTATTCCTTGTGGAGGCACCACACCAGCGTCTGGCCCACACCCGTCATGCTCACCACCCGGTAACCACAGGTCTCCAGCTTGTTCAGGACTATCCGTGGTGCATCATTCACATAGTACTCCCAGCTGCAAGTGGGAAAAAGAGGAAAGCAGGGATGAAAAAGGATACAAAAATTTCCTTGTGGAACTGGGTCTGCCTCGCTAATTAACTGGTACAAAACACTGCATGGGCACATCTGGCATATTGCCTGTGTGATGCAACACCTTGGTTAACCAGATGGGGAAGACCAAAATCCACAGCTTCCAAACCAAGGAGAAAGCTGCTCAGAATGGAATTTGATCTTAAATTGGAGTGTGGTTTGGGGTCTGGTTATCCAAAGCCACATGCTGCTTACTTAGCTGAGCTTAAACCACAGCTACGGGAATCATATCTCAGAATTCATGGAAAAAGAGAATGGTCTCTGCAAAGCAGGGAAAAAATGTATGACAGCAGATTTGCAGTGTTGTAACAGCAAGATCTTTTTTTCTTTGTTGTTCCCGTGTTCCTGCAGCTTGCAGGCCTGGTAACTCCCTGTTATCAGACCCTGTTTGCTGTTGCTTTCAGCAGACCTCAATTTACATGGCTGGACTGTTCTGGAAGCTTTTTACAGAACAACTAATCTGTTTTAAAGGTGTAAAATACCAATGTTCTGCTTTGCTCTTACCATAAAGAATAGCACAACACAGGCATAAAACTATTTGAATTAGGTTAGGAAGTGGCAGAACTGAAATGGCAAGTCTGTCCTTTAATGCTGGATTTGGCAGCCTTTCTGTTCCTTTAACACAGTTGTTTGGGCTGCAGTATTTATTCAAGCAGATGGGATAAGTTTCATAATTGTGTAACTCTTAGATGACTCACCGTGCCTGATAAGCTGATAATGACGGGCTGCGGGATGGTTGATGATCTCGGTTGGGCATCCTAACAAAGACTACCCTGACTTTCGTGCTAATAATAAAAAAAGACCCAAAAGCATTTCCAAAGTTGCTAACATTGCAAAACGTTTATAGTGGTGAGCATTTTTAAAGCATAAAATGTCACTCAGATGTGAAGGTATTTTTCCAGCTTCTCAAGACAGAGTATGCAATAATTATAGATGTGATATAAAGATAATATCTATTATTATAGTGTCTTTGAACTTAATGCTTTCTCTAAGAGGCCTGCCACCTCCAGATTTACATGTTGGAGATGGTAAATATTATTGCCATTATGCAGAGGAAGTAGCTGAGGCAGGGGTTGTTATTTGTAGGAACCTAAACTGGAGTGACTGAGCTGAAAGCAGAAGGCAAGCTAAGTGGCCTAGGGCCTTAAATACAGCTCCACACTGAGCAAAACAAAACATCTTGCATGATGTCTATTAAGTGTGCCACCCTCTTCACAAGCGAGCAGTCTGAATCAGGATGGGGACATTTGTAAAGTCTTTCAGCCTGAAGCCAGTAGGGGACAGAGGTCAGCCTAGAGAGGAGAGGAATTCTTCACGTGCCCATTGTACACGAGCCTTTGGCTCCCAGGTATGCCAAAGGTAGGTGAGTGAGCACATGCTGTGTGTGGGAGTGGGGCTACAGCAAGAGCATCCTAATGCAGTGACTTTTAGTCTGATTTTAGATGGTTTGCTATTTAAAAGTAGCAGCATTGATTGATAGCCTTTATTATGACAGGAGGTGGAGGGGACATTGTCCAGCATCTACTCAGAATCCCATTTTGCAGTAGCCCAGGGTTGGCTTTGCAACCCAAATGTCCAAGCGTTCTGCCCCTGCACATTAAATAAGGGATGGAGATAAGGGATGGAGGATGCGTGCTGGCAATTGATGGTGCTTAATGATGTGCCATTTGCACAGCTGCTTAACAGGATCCTTTATTAGAGGCAATTACGTGTTTTATGTATATTACAGTGCTACAACAGATCCATACTGCCTAGACTCTTTCAGGCTCCCTCAGAGCTCCTTAGGTCGTGTTTAAGGCTTTGGATCTCAAGATGCTGTGGAAAGGGTGAGATTTGTGTCATCATGTGGCAGTGGGACAGAAAACCCTGCTCAACCATGGTGCTCTCCTCCCCAGCAGGGTTTTTTGGCAGAAGGTGAATGGAACTTGCCTTGCTGGCATACCACTGTGCCTCTCAGGGTGTCAGTATTGCAGCCACATTGTTTCCTCCACCCTGTGTTGCTCAAGAGCAAACAGGGAAGACATGCTTGAAAATGTCTATCAGGCCACAAGCAGGCACAAGTAGAAATAGAAGGATCCCCCAAGGAAGCAAAATCTGCCACTCTACTTCCTTATTACCCTGTAATGGCCTTAAAAGGACTTTCAGGCTAGACATTAGGAAAAATTTCTTCTCAGAAGAAGCGGGGATGTATTAAATGGGTTGCTCAGGGTAGCGGTGGAGTCACCATCTCTGGAAGTGTTCCAGAACCATGGAGATGTGGCACTGAAAGACGTGGTCAGTGGGCATGCTGGGGATGGTTTGGGGTTGTACTTCATCATCTCAGAGGTCTTTTCCAACCTTAATGATTCTATAATTCTATGAACTCCTCCCTGGCTGCTTGGGCATGCAGCATGGAGGCATTCCACCTTCCTTCCATTTTTGTTCCACTCAAATCCTGGAGATTCACCCCTATCAGAGCCAGCAGAACTTCATCCTCCTTGAAGCCTCTCCTGGTTTTCTCCTCAGGTCTCTTCTCCCATTGCATAACTCCCAGGCTCAGCTCCAAAGGCAGCAGCACGAAGCTGGCACTGCTGCCAATTTCTGTGCCACCCACGGGCTTGGGAATAGCAGTGCAGAGATGGCTCTGCAAACCCACCTGAGCCCTGCTGATGGAAAGGAGTAATGGAAGAGGCCAAGTTCCTGCCAAAGCAGATGGCCCAAGTTTGCATTTTGGAGAGTTTCTTGAAAATCAGGGTACTTCCATTTTTCCTGTTCTTTGAACTCCTAAGTTTTGTAAAGCAATGGAGGAACTGGGTCTCGATGCCTGCCAGTCCAGTGCTGAGGACATGGGTCTTTCCAGCTCCACTGATGGAAGTCTGAATATGCTGGGACCAAGGAAACGCCTGGTTTTCCTCCCACTCCTCCTCTGCGCTGCCTCATGAGTGGGCAAGCATGAGCAGAAATCCAACTGCTGCCCTCTGCTTTAACTTGATTTGCATTTAGGTGTTTTGTTTTGCTGTGTGTTTTTGTTGTTGTTGGTGGTGGTTTTTTTTTTTTTTTTTTTTTTTTTTTTTTTGTTATTATTATTTGAATCTTAGAGAAAAACAAGAAGTCAAGATACCAAATGGGGGGAGGGGTTGGGATGTGTGCCAAGATGTAAAGAACAGGTTGGCAGCATTTCTAAGCTGCACCCTTGGTTTCAAACTCAGCGTAGGCAGGTAGAGACACAGCATCAGATGTGTTGGAAATACACAGCCTAATGGGCTGGGAACACAAAGCAGCTCAAAGCCCAAGGGAAGGCTTCAGGGAGGGATACTGAGGGGAGAAAGGGAGAAAGCTCAATCTGGGATGGGTTGGAACAGGCTGTGGGAGAGTACCTAATGTGGATTGGCACTAAACCTGGCCAGAGCCAGGCTGAGAGGAGAAGGATGGGCACCATTTGCTTCTGAGCACCTTGGGGCTGGAAGTGATACCAAAACAGAAAACGTGTGTCATTGAGGATGGGATAAAGGCAGATTGTTATGCAAAAAAGTTAAAATGCCTGCTGCATCTGTTTTATTTCAGCCTGGCTAGATAGCACCCAAAAGCGTCCCAAGAATGCGAGATGTGAGGATGAGAAAGGGTTATGGTTAGAAAATAACAGAAAACTGCTTGAAATATTAGGAAAATATCCTTGGCTGAGCACTGACAGGTGGGGGCAAGGACAGGCACATGCCCCTCCAGCAGCAAACCAGTCCTGGGTTTAGAAGTAGGTGTGCCAGGGAGTGAAGCTTTAGGGAAAACAGGGAGGGGGGAGAGATTGAAACATTGCACTTACAAGTGGTTCCCGAGCATGTTCCTCTTTCTGGCCCCCAAGAACTGCATCAGGTTGGGATCCGAGTGCTCATCTCCCACCATGGTGGGGCCAACCTCCTGCAGAAAAGCAGCAATGCATGGTGAGCATGGTAGTACAATTAACTGGGAAGAGAAGGGTGTCCTGAGAAGAACGAGGTTTCTTCTGCCACCATTAATGGGATCGGCGTGAGTTCCTCAACTTGTAGAAGCCTGGATATGTCCCAGGACAAAGCTACCTGTGCGTCTCAGGTGAGGACCCTGGTGGCTTTGCTCTGGAGGGCCACCTGCTGGCTGAGCACACGGTGGCTGTGTGTCATTCAGTCTGTAGGACAGCTGTGAGGTGGCACTCACAGCCTCGTTGCGACAAACCAGCAAACCTCAATGCTTGGCCATGAAATGATAGGACCACTTAGGTCTTGTCCTGGCAGAGGACAGCTTTGGGAAGGGCTCTACTAGCAAGAAAGAATGAAGGAATAATTAAGGTTGGAGAAGACTCTGAGATTGTAGAGTTCAACCATCAACACATCACCGTGCCGAGTAGCCCATGTTCCCCAGAGCCACATTCGTGTAAAAAGGAGATGCCATGGGTTGGTTTGGACAGACTGGCACCTATGGGACAAGAAAGGACTGTCACATTGGAGCGACAGGAGGCAGTTGGAGATGTGAGTCATCTTCCCAAGACAGCCATCAGAAAGACTTCCCACATGTCATACAGAGAGGACAGGGACATTTTCACAGCAGTGTTATTTTCTGAGATATTCTGAGTCTGAATAACTTTCAGAACTAAGGAGCAGGGCACAGCAGACATGTATAGCTCCCATGAGACCTCTGTAATGACCACACTAGGGGTGCCAACACTCTTCGTACTCCAATTTCTTACCCTTGCAAGCTCTTTTTTTGTGGCTCCTCATATTAAAATCAATTAAAAGCTCTTTTTTTTTCCTCAAAAAAAAAAAAAAAAAAAAAAAAAAAAAGCCTTTAATTGATTTTGATGTGAGGAGCCACTTCTCCCTTTTCATTCTCCTCCATTCTACACATGAAAAATTTGCAAGTCAAAACCTGTTGTAGAAAGCGTGCCCTATCCATTGGCATTGCCATCAACAAACTCACATTAATGATCATTTCATTTATAATATGCAAAGGGCTGGAGAGTCTGACAGCAGAGAAATTGTGTTTGGCTTGAAAAGCTGAAGAAATGTGGTTTGGGGAAGGCTGAAAAGCAGAGATGGAAGAGCCTTCCTGCAGCATCCATCCCCAACCCAGCAAGCTGTGTGTTAACTGTGAGTCTTTACCTGACCCCTGGGAAGCACTTATGCAGTGCCACTGAGCAAACATTTCGGTAAGCCACCAAAAGCAGCAAAGCCCATCACCTCCTGTTAGGTGCCAGTATGAGCTGATTCCAGCTGTGGCTTCATGCCAGGGTTAAGGCTGTAAATGTTTGCTTTGTCCTGGTAAAGAGCAGAGTTCCTGAAGACTGCAGGGAAAAGTATTTCAGTCCATTCCATTGCATGTATTTCCCTGAAGTGCCTTAAAACATGACTACCCAATGCATTGTAGCTGTGGAAAGTCAAAGTGTTGTTTCTTCATTGAACATTGAAAAGGGCAATTGATCTAAACAATTAAGCTGTAACATATCCTTAGAAATATTTAAATAGCTGATGTGGAAAGTAAGAACACCACATACATATTAGTAACATATTTTAGAAACATAGTTACTGAATTACCTAACAAATACTTTCTCACAAAGCTGCAATAGATTTTGAACGTTCTAAACCATATGGGTATAGTATTCTGAGCTAGGAAACAGTGTAAGGTTGTTCATTAGACCAGCAGAAGCAAAATACATTTAACAAACTTTAAAGGAGTCAGGGCCTTTACACAAAGCAGAACTGTCCCACTTTGTGGGAATGTTAGGATGCCATAGGCAGGCTCCAAGATGCTCCCCTCTATCCACCTTCCGAGCTTATCTCTGTGCAAGGACAAACGAATGACCAGAACAATGACCCAGTGTGAAGGGGCACAAATGTTAGGGGGGTAATTAAACAATGGAGGCTATGCCTACGTTTATGTTGTAAAACTGACATCCAAAAAGTTATAACCAAATGTTTGTTAAGAAAGCAATTGTTAGAAGTCAATTAATCAATTAAGACATTTGTTTTTGGGCGGCAAAGATTTGTGTCTACTTGGTGTTTATACGATTAGTAAAGCATCGCGAAAGAGTGTGAACCTGCAGCACTCAGTCAATGAGGAACCAGGGGAGAAAGAGAGAAGCAGCAGGCAATAGGGGATAAAAGATGTACCACTGTTTTCTCGGGGCTCTCCTGCTTGCAGGAGGCCCGCCATTGCAATTGCGAATAAAATCTGCTTTATCAGAGAAACGGTCCTAGAAAATTATTTGGATATTTCCAACATAGCTCAGTCCATAATTATTCAATCAACTTGTAATGATGCCAGATGCCATCACAAATGGAGGCATCTCCAGGGATGTGTCTGTAGGGCCAGGCTGGAAGGGGCAGCCTGGGAGGGTTACTAGCCCATGGCATGGGCTGGGGCTGGGGGGCTTTGAGGTCCCTTCCAACCCAACCGTTCAATGGTTACATGATCTTTAAGGATTCTTTCAACCCAACCATTCTGTGATTCTATTATCTGTAAGGTCTCCTCCAACCCAACCATTGTATAATTCTATGATTTGGTGCCGCAGCATTCCAGAGCGTTTTCCTCAGTTCTCTGTTCACAGGGTCTGAGATGTAACTGTAACGAGGCATCTTTGCACCTCTCATTAAACTCCTGCCAACTTGGTTTGCCATTTTCCTCATCGCACCTTCCTATTGCAAAACGGTGGTATTTGTACCTATAGCTCCCTTTGGGAAAAGAATAAACACACCTAGATATCCTTCTGCTTTTGCAGATGTGCAGCTGCAGCTGGCTGCAAGAGCTGCTCTGAGGGCTGCAGATACTGCAATCAGTAGCAAGCAGCATTTCCTTTGTGTTTTTCTATGACAATGTGGCTTTGGGTGCTACACAATGATCCTGCTACCAATAACATCTTTCCCTTTTGCTGGGGCTGTGTTTTCCAGGGGGGCTTTTCGGGGAAAAGGGAAAACCTGCAGTGAGGCCACATGGCTGGAAATTACTTTCCCTGACTTTCACAGGCTTCTGCAACAAGTTTCAAACATGATGCTGTTGGGTATTTGTAGGGGGAACCGGGTAGCACTACAGGGACCCCACAGCACAGAAAGGATAGGACGAAGGGAGGAGGGCTTGTGCACAGCGCTATTTGCTCAGCATAACTCTGGGGCACCGCACCCCACGGGGAGCCCCCTCCCCATCCCGCTGCTCGCGTCGCCCTTTGCCCTTAATGCAACCTCCCAGCCTTAAATACGACCCACAGCCCGAGCTCTAAATAGCTCCCCACAGCCCGGAAGGGTCCGGCGGCGGGGCGGACTCACCATGCGGATCTGTGTGCTGATGAGGAGGTACGGCATGATCCCACCGCTAGACCGCAGCCCCGGGGCAGTGCACGGGGAGGCTGCATCCCCTCCCATCCCGCCCCCGCTCCGCCCAAGGGAGGCGGTGGCCGCGCTGCACCCTCCCGGGGGACTAGAGCGGGGGAGGGGAGAGAGGGAGGTGTGGAGCCGGCTTTGTGAAGGATCTTGGCTCTGTTGGGCCATAGAGGGACGGGGAATGGGAAGATGTGCAGGGAGACATGGGACAGAGAGAAAAGGGAAAGGGATGGAGAGACAAACGAGGGAGGTGATAGATAGGGATATAATGGACAAGGAATGAAGGACAAGAAGATGATGGATAGGAAGGTGTTGGATAAGAAAATGATAGACAGGGAGACAAAGGACAGGGGATGAGGGGCAGAGAGATGAAGGACAAGGTGATAATGGAGACAAGGAACAGAAAGAGGAGGAATAGGGAGATGATGGGCAGGGAGAGCAAAGGACACAGATAGGAGAAAGGGGGATGGTGGACCGAGAGGTGAAGGACAGAGAGATGAAGGATAGGGAGATGATGGACAGACAAAGAGCAGAGAGAAGATGGATAGGGAGATGAAAGACAGGAGATGATAGCTCAGGGGTGATGGAGCAGAAGACAATGGGCAGGGATGTGATGGAAGGAATATGATAAACAAGGAGATGAAGGACAGGAGAGGATGGCTTGGGGGTGAGGAAGCAGGAGAAGATGGACAGAGATGTGACAGACAAGGATATGATGGACAAGTAGATGAAAGACAGGTAGATAAAGGCTGGGAGATGATAGCCTAAGAGGCACTGCGGCAGGAGACACTGAATAGTGAGAGAATGACCTGGGAAATGATGGATAAGAAGATGATGAACAGGGAGAAGGACAGGGAGAAGAAGGACAGGAGAATGACGGATGGGAGATGAAGGATAGGAGATGATATCCCAAGAGGCAATGGACCAGGAGACATTGAATAATGAGACAATGATCTGGGAGATGATGAACAGGGAGATGATAGACAAGAAGATGATGGACAGTAGACAAAGGGTAGGGAGATGAAGGACAATGAGATGATGGACAGGAAGGTAAAGAATGGGAGATGACATGATATTCCAGGAGGCAGTGGATCAGGAGACATTGGACAGAGTGACAATAAACTGGGAGATGAGGGACAGGGAGACAAAGGACTGAAAGATGATAGATAGATGATGGACAGGGAGATGATGGGCAAGGTGAACCCTGGGCCCTGCAGCTTTTAAATGTGATGGTTTAAATCCCTTCAAAATGTGAGGGGAAAAAAGTTCCTCCCATCTTGATCAGCAACTGTTAGCATGACATAATTAATCCCTAATTTCTTATTGATCTTCAGAAACAAGCAGCTCAGGGGGAAAGCAGAAGGCTGTTCCCAAGCAGCTGGGGCATGCTGTGTCCTTCCGGCCTGACCTGGGGCCCACTTCCCTGCAATGCCACAGTTACCGATTAACCCCAGTAGGGACTGAGAGGGAAAATCCACATTTCTACTCATTAGTCTAAAGAAAATGCTCCAAGACAGCCAGGTTTTGCTGTTGTTCCTGTCATGTTCGTTAGTTTTGATTTGACAAAGCAAAACAACTAATATACATTGACGTTACCATCTTCCTAAAATGTGCTTGGGATATTTCACCCCTTGGGTTACGCATCCATTCATTTAGATCACCTTCCTAAGGTCTTCCTGAATTCCCTGGTGTGAAAACAACCCAAATGTTTATTCCTAAGATTTACTCCCTAATATAAATCTGTGTTATTTTCACTTTTTTTTTTGCCCCTATCACCCAGCAACTGATACAGAAGTACTTTCCCTGCTGGTTTCACCACAGTTGTTTTTGCTTCCTATACCCAAATCCATCACCTTGTAACCTGGACCAGATGATCTCTGCTGTGAGAGCGTTCCCATCCCAAGGGAGCCCAGAGCTGAAATCCAGACCCTTGGATCTTTCATCAAATTAAAGAAAAAAATATATATCCAGGGCTCTTGTAGAGTGGCAGGCTGCCCAGCGCTCACTCTCACTGCTCAGTTTGGCTCCCGCAAGGCTCTTTTTAAAGGGAGGAGAGGAAATAAAAGAGAGGAAAAAGAAAGCAGAGCCTGCACACGACATTTTGGTATCAGAGTTCCCATTGAAAAATCAAAACCTGGGAGACAGCCCAAGTGCTTTGAGCAGCAATGGCGTGAGAACAAGCTATAAAACACCGTGCCATGTATCTCAGTGGTGCCATTCATCATCAAAAAGCAGTTATTGCCCCTTGGCATGGCTCTGAGATTTCTGCTTAAAGTTGGACATGGATAGCAAGAATTTGTGTGAAAGAAAGCAAAAGTCTTTTTGGCAAAAGGTTATCTATGGCCATAAATCCCTTATGCACAAGAGTGACACTGAAGAACATTGAAGAACTCTGTTTTTCTCCTTCTGACAGCAGTGGCTTTTTCTAATTACCACTCTTCTTTCTGCAATACCAGTCGATACCAATCAAATTTCTTGCCTCAAATAATACTGATTAATGGGATGGAGGTGTTTCCTAACAACTCAGTTCCCCTGAATTTAAGGGATGGTTCTGCTTCTGGAAGGAGAACAAACTTCTGATCAAGGAGAAATCCCAAAAATGTACTGTAAAGCTGATTGAATGATTGAATGGCATTGCTCCCCCTGTAGGTTGCTGCTGAGAATCCCCACCCTTGGGTTGGAGTAACAGAATGTGTTTAATCGATCTTCTAGCTGGAAAATAATACACTGTGCAAGTCGTTGAAGTTGTTGCTACTTTCCCTTCAGCTGTTCTGGGAAAAGGCATTTCTAGTTGTAATCTTGGTGTATGTAACCAGACAGGGAACCGTTTCACCCACAGTTCACTCACTGACTGTAGAATGGGAAAATTCAAACCCCAAACCTTGAGATGATGATTCCACCATTCACGTTATCATTAATATCTCCCTTGTCTTACACAGAGCCCATTTCCACCTAACATACTGCAATCACAACCCAAGAGTGAGCAGTTTTTGGACTCAATGATCTTTAAGGTCTTTTCCAATGTGAGTGATTCTGTGATTCTATGATTCTCGCAACAAGACCTATGAATGGTCTGCTCTGTGAAATAACCATCATCTACTCCCACCATGGTACTCACCATCTTTCCTCAGTGCTATTTTTTGCTACTTTTGTCCTTTGCTCCTCAAAGCCGACCAGAAAAGTGTGAGAGTTGAGAAATGTACATGCCTCTGTCGCTCTCCCAGAGCCCTGTGCCATACTTCAGGGCATGTTCCGAACCCCAGAGCTCTCTGGCTCATGGACTAAGTCATCTTCAAGCACCTCTGCAGGGAGGATGAGAGCCTGTGCTGCACTAAAAGGTTTGATATTCCAAGAACATTGTGCTTAATGCAAATATTGATGCATACAAAAGTGACTACATTTCTTTTTAATAGTGTCCCTAATTACTAAAGAAGTCGTTCATCCACAGCATTGGATCCTTGCAATCTGCTGTTTTTGATCCTGCTACAGATGTTGTTCATTTTATCCAGAGCCCTATCATATTCCATAACTAACAGTGTGGTTTCACCAGCGATCTATAATTCATCCCCTCCCTCCAACCCCAGCAAAAAGATTTGTGCTGAAGATGCAGAGGGCATTATTACAGCAATCTCTTTATTTCTAAAGGTTGTAATGACAATAACAAAACTGTGGTGCAGTTCAGGGGCTTGTTTGCAAGGGCTGGCAGACCAAGAGATACTACTACGGGAGCAGCTGGAGCTGTTGTGGTGATAAACCCAGAGGGGCTTATGAAAACCAAGGAGAAAATGAGATCCAATGGAGATTTCACATCTTTACAATTCTCCACCAACATACGGTTGTTATCTGCTGCATTACAGGGGTTAAAGGGAAAGAGCAAAGCAGCTCAAGCAGAAACTATTATTTCTGGGAATTATTTCCTTCAAAAAGCTTGTTTTTATTACTTTCGTTAAGGTTCAATGCAAGACAGGCAGGCATAATACAGCTGCAGAATGATGTTTCTCTGATACCATCTTTAATATCTGCAGAACCACGGATTTGTGCTGCCTTGGGTTGTACCCAATAACCAGGCAAAGAAATTCAGCTTCCTGCCTCTATGCCCACAGCCAGAGAAGTGTTGCTGTGCTTGTCACCTGAAATGTCTGCATCAATTGGAAAGGGTCGGACAGGTTGGTGGCACCAGGATTTGTTGGGTGCGAGCTGCGGCTGCAGGGATTGTGTTGGAGGTGAAGTAGCTGTGAAGTAGCTGGAGGAACTGGGGTTGCGTTGTACAGGTGCAGATCCAGATACACGTGTGGGTACAGATGTGGGTACAGCTTTACGCGTAGGCAGAAGTGCAGGTGTAGATACAGGAATAGGTGCCAGGGAAGATACATGTAGAGTTACAGCTGGAGTGCACGAGTAGCCATAGCACCGCCCCGCCACCGCGGCTCCCGGTTCTCCGTCGCTAAGTGATGTAAGTGCGCCACGTGACCACCTCAGTGACGTCATCCCCGCGCCGCTCGCGGTTCTCGGAGCTGCATGGCGCGCTCCGGGCCCAGCCGCCTGGCGCTGGGGCTGGCGTTGGGCGCGGCGGCGGCCGCGGGCCTGGGCCTCAGCCTGCTGTGGGCATTGCGGCGGCGGCGGCGCGGCTGGCGGCGGGGCGGTGGCAGCGGCCGGGAGGCGGCCCGGAGGCGGCCCGGAGGCACGGCGGGACTCGGGGACGGCGGCGCGGAGGTCGTGGGGAGTTGGAGCCAGGGTAAGGCCCGGGGCCGGGGTAGGACCGCAAGGAGGGCCCTCTGATGCCTTCCCAGAGGTACCGGCAGCCGTTCACCAGTTGAGGCTTTCTGTCAAGGCCATCTGGGTGCACCTGCTCTCCTGTCAGTGGAGGACGCCAGAGTTGTTGGGTACCTCATGCCACGTGCAGTATGGCAGGAAAGCGATAAGCCACCGCGATATCGAAAAGATGCTTTTGTAGCATGAACGGGTTCAAACGCTCTTCACAAAAACCTTGGGAACAGTGACAAGGCTTTAAGATATGAGACATTCAAGGCAAAGTGCTCTCCTATGAGCAACTTCTGTTTATTTATTTTATTTTCAGTCTAGGCTCCTGAATTCTGCATGTCAACAAAGTGAAACACCTGCTTGTACCCACTCTCTCAGATCATCAGGTGCAACTGTCAGCCCATCGCCACCATGCCCCTAGAAGGAATTATAGAATCATTAGGGTTGAAAAAGAGCTGTAGGTCATCTAGTCCAACCAATCAGTCCGTCACCACCATGCCCATTAAACCACGCTCAAGCCCAGGGAAATTACATCTTTTCATGACTCTACTGCTGGGACATGACACCAGGCTGGGAGGTGGTGTCGATCTGCCTGAGGGTAGGGCAGCCCTTCAGAGGGATTTAGACAGGCTGGACCGCTGGGCTGAGGTGAATGGGATGAGGTTCAACAAGGCCAAGTGTCGGGTCCTGCACTTTGGCCACAACAACCCCATGCAGCGTTATAGGCTTGGGGATGAGTGGCTGGATGATTGTGGAGAAGAGAAGGACCTGGGGGTGTTGGTTGATGCTCAGCTGAACATGAGCCGACAGTGTGCCCAGGTGGCCAAGAGGGCCAACGGCATCCTGGCCTGCATTAGAAATGGTGTGGCCAGCAGGAGCAGGGAGGTGATCATCCCCCTGTACTCAGCACTGGTGAGGCCGCACCTCAAGTGTTGTGTTCAGTTTTGGCTCCTCACTACAGGAAAGATGTTGAGATCCTGGAGCGTGTCCAGAGAAGGGCAACGAAACTGGTGAGGGGTCTGGAGCACAAGTCTTATGAGGAGCGGCTGAGGGAGCTGGGATTGTTCAGTCTGGAGAAGAGGAGGTCTCAGGGGAGACCTCACTGCACTCTACGACCTCCTGAAGGGAGGTTGTGGTGAAGAGGGATTTGGCCTCTTCTCCCAGGCATCGAGTAGGACACGGGGTAATGGCCACAAGTTGTATTAGAGGAGGTTTAGATTAGACATAAGAAAAACTTTTTCTCTCAGAGAGTGGTCAGGCACTGGAATGGCCTGCCCAGGGAGGCGGTGGAGTCGCCAACCCTGGCAGTGTTCAAGAGGTGTCTGGATGAGGAGCTGTGAGATATGGTTTAGTGCTAGTGGTGGCAATAGTGATGAAGAGACGGTTGGACTAGATGATCGTGTAGTTTGTTTCCAACCTTGTGATTCTATGATTCTTAAAGTCCAGTATCTCTTAAAACAGATGTATGTAGAATAGAAACGGAACTTATTTTGCAGTAAGATGTTCTTAAAAAGAAGCAATTTGCTCAACGGCCATGGTCTTTGTGGTATTCAATATGGATTTTGTAGTTTTTTTAAGTGTTTCACAAGGGGATGTCTGCAGAAGTGTCACTGAAAGAACTCATAGAATCATGGAATCACTTGAGTTGGAAAGAACCTTTAAAGATCATTTAATCCAACTGTCCTGCAATGAACAGGGGCGCCTTCAGCCTCGATCAGGGTGCTCAGGGCCCTGTCTAGCCTGACCTTGAATTTTCTAGGAGTGAACTCTATTTACTCTGTTAGCATTGTGGAAGTGTTTAGTGTGACTGCATGCTGATGTCAGGATGGAGTGGTAAACCAGTGCAGGAACCAAAAGCACCAGGCCAGGTCAGGGGGCAGTACTCAAGATTAAACTTTATGCCCTCTGTTTTCTGAAGACAAAATTGAACTGACATTTCCTGTGAGAAACCCTTTCCCATTTCCCTGTACTCAGCACTGGTGAGGCCACACCTTGAGTATTGTGTTCAGTTTTGGGTCCCTCTCTACAAGACAGACATTGAGACCCTGGAGCGTGTCCAGAGAAGGGCAACAAATCTGGTGAGGGGTCTGGAGCACAAGTCTTATGAGGAGCAGCTGAGGGAGCTGGGATTGTTCAGTCTGGAGAGAGGAGGTCTCAGGGGAGACCTCACTGCACTCTACAACTTCCTGAAGGGAGGTTGTGATGAGGAGGGGTTTGGCCTCTTCTCCCAGGCAACAAACAGGACCCGAGGAAATGGCCACAAGTTGTACCAGAGGAGGTTTAGAATAGACATCATGAAGAAGTTTTTCTCTCAGAGAGTGGTCAGGCACTGGAATGGCTGCCCAGGGAGGCGGTGGAGTCACCGTCCCTGGCAGCGTTCAAGAGGCGTCTGGATGAGGAGCTATGAGATATGGTTTAGTGGCTTGTGGTGGCAATAGTAATGGGAGGACAGTTGGACTAGATGATCTTGTTTGTAGGTCCTTTCCAACCTTGTGATTGTATGATTTTCATCTGATAACCTTTTTTTCTGTCTTGTTTTCTCAAAGGTCTAACCAGAAAGCCAGTTCCTTTAGGGGCAGGAGATTGTGCTGTGTATACACCTCTGTTAACACATGGTGAGCAGGTGGATGTGCTGGACCGCCTGGATTTTGTGCTGACAAACATCTTGGAGCTGAGGAGGGAAGTAGAGGAACTACGAAACAGCCTGCAGAACCTTGCTGCAGATATTGTGGGTGAAGTCAGGTTAGCGTCTGCCCTTCTTGTTTTGTCATCTTTTGTCTGCTGTTCTGTGTTTTGTGTTCTACAGCACAGGGAAACATCTTGAACAGTTGGGTGTCTGTTAAATGGAAAAAGTGAAAAAAAATGTCTCTTTAGTTTCTACTGCCGTTATATCTTGGCAGTGAGATTATGTTGAAATAAGACCAAGTGCTAGGTCCTGCTCTTTGGTGACAGCAACCTCATACATCACTACAGGCTTGGGACAGAGTCGCTGACAAAACTGCACGGAGGAGAAGGATCTGAGGGCATTAGTCAGCAGCTGGCTGACTAGTAGTGTACCTGGGTAGCTAAGAAGGCCAGTGGCATCCTGGCTTGTATCAGAAATAGTGCAGCCAGCACGAGCAGGAGGTGATGATCCTTCTGCAGTCAGCTCTGGTGAGGCTGCATCTTGAATACTGTGTTCAGTTTTGGGTCCCTCAATGCGAGGAAGACTTGGATCGTATCCAAAGATGGGCATCAGAGCCGTGAGGGGACTGGAGCACAAGTCTGATGGGGAGCAGCTGAGGGAACTGGGATTGTTTGGCCTGGAGACGAGGAGGCTCAGGGGAGACCTCATAGCTTTCTACAACTTCCTGTTGTAGAGGTTGTGGCAAGGTGGAGGTTGGCTTCTTCTCCTGGGTATCAGCAACAGGACAAGAGATGATGGCCTTGAGTTATGCCAAGGGAAGTTCAGGTTGGCTGTTAGGAAAAATCTCAGAAAAAGTGGTTGGGCATTAGAACAGGCTGCCTAGAGAAGCGATAGCATCACTCTGGGGGATTTTCAAGAAAAGTAGAGATGTGGCACTGAGTGGTATAGTGGAGTTGGGTCCTTGGTTGGACTTGATGATCTTAGTGGTCTTTTCCAACCGTAATGATTCTGTGATTCTGCAATGTGTTTCAGAATTCCTTTGTTCACTGAGGAAAGCATATGATAAAATTATCCTTCACTGTGTGGATTTCAGTGGTCAGACTTGCTTTAACTGTAGAATACAGTCTTTGCTGTATGGTAATGAGATGTTTGTATAAGCAAGAGCAAACCACTTTGTGAATTCTTTGGGGCTAGAGCAAATTGGAGAGAAACTGCTGGAGAGCAGGAGGCGGAGTAGCACAATGTCAAGTGCTCATTTGTTCTTCTTTTTGCCTTTCTTACAGGTCCCATCTGGAAGAAACACAGAGAGTAGCACGCCGAAGGCGGTTCCCGTTCCATAGAGAAAGAAGTGATTCCACAGGGTCCAGTTCAATTTATTTCACTGCTAACTCGGGAGCAACCAACACAGATGATGGAGAAAGTGAAGGCGGGTAAGGCAAACACCATGTTGATGGCAGCTTTTGTAGGTTTTGGTGTCCAAATGCTTGTTTCTGAGCAGTTTATAATGTGAAGGTGGGTTTTGTTTGTTTGTTTTTTCCTTCCAGTTGGCCTGAATTGTACCTTTGGAATATAGATCTCTCTCTCTCTCTCTCTTTATACATATATATGTATGTATATGTTTGGATTACATCCTAAAGGTGCTTGCTGAAACCTGATAAAGTTCCCTGAGTATCTGAACAACTGTACAGATCAAAACAAACACACACACAGGTGCAAAACCTCTGAAGGTTTAATACAAAATATCAGGGTTGGGAGCATCAGTCCGTCATTGGTGTATTATGGGTGATAAGGAGCTTTTGCTCTTTTTTTTTTAATTGTATGGAGTTAAATTTCCATACAATAAAAAATACATTATAAAGGATCTAGAAAACTTGAGAAAGCTAAAATATATTCATGTTAATTACAGTGTCCTTTACATAGAGTATTTCTGCTAAACTTTTTTCAGTATGGCACAGTGATCACTTATGTTGCTTAGGTTCTTTAAATACGGATGAAAACACACAAAAAAATCCAATCTAAGTGCAAACAGAGATCTGCTCCATACATATTTCATTCTTTCTGATTAAATGCTTCTGTGCCTTAATCAGATGAATTTCATAGCTTTTCAGATGTGTAAATGTTTTGTAAAACATGCAGTGCTGGCACTAACCATTTTCCCAAAGGTATGAAACATAAAATAAAGACAGAGTTTTATTACAGCACAGAGAGAAAGTCAGAATTTGGGTGTGCAGTGCTGTTTGGTAGCAGTCAAAGAAGCAGTGAGCATTAGAGAGTGACACTTCGTAGCACGTTTGTAATCAGAGCACAAAGCTGCCATTGCTGTAGCAGCCTCCTAGAATAAAGGACACAGATCTGAGGGAAAACGGGCTTTGTTGCTTCCATTAAAATACTGCGTTACTGTCTCAGTCAGTGCAATTTTAGAAGCAAGAAAGAGCTGATGAGGTCTCCTTTAGGTTATAGATGTGCTTCATTCATCTGAAGTGAGTGCTGAGTGTTCATAAAAAAAGCAGAATTTGGAGTGAGTGATTCATGGCAGTGTGACATTTAAGAAGGCTACATAACTAATTTTAAATTGACAGGGCTTGTGCTAGCTGGTTAGTAATATATGTGTTCAGTCATCAGGTTTCCAACGTGTATTTTGTAAGGCACGCTAAATAGGAGAGTGTTTTTCAACAAAAACCTGTCCTGAGTGGCACCTGACCATTAGAAATGTATAAATTATGCTAAGGGCCAAGGAGGATCCTGAGGTTTGCTTGGGCTTTCACCTTGGAGGACCTTAAGTGAAGTGTGGAGCAGGGGATGTGTTTTCTTGTAGAACCTCATATATGGTTATGGCTATATGGGGTCATTGCTGTCATGATGCTATGTGACGTTAGGGGGAGTTTTCACTTGTTGCTTAAAATATGTAAGTAGGTTTAGTGTTTGGTATGAAGAATTGGTGGGTAAGGTCTCATCTGATTTGATTTAAAAAGTTTGAGTAGTGTATCGTGTCACTCTGATCCAGTTTGTCATGTATGAATAGGTATAATGTTAGCAGTGTTGTCTTCTATGGATACAACTTGAACTTTTCACTTTTTGGAAAACAAACTAAGCTTTTTAGCAGCCACTAGGAAGAAGAATAAGACTACCCTCAGCAGATACATTTCAGCCACGTATTTATTTCTGACAGTTAACATTCTTTTAATGAAGTTTGGGGGGGTGAGGGGGAGAAGTTATGTTTCAGCTTTATTTTTTAAACCATGTGGACATAAGCATCTTCTCTGATTTCATACACGATTGGCAAAAATCATTACAAGTTGTCATGAGCCTGAGGATCTTGGGCTGCTGCAGAACTTAATTTCTGTCTATTGTTTTGGCAAGGCTTTGGTCTTTTGGACTGCTTTGCTTTCTTCCACGTTCTTTTCAGTTCCAGACAATATGTTTTCATTTTCCATCAGGATGTGTGCCAGCCAGAGGCCTCAATATACAAAAGCCATTTAAGTACTTTCCTTCACTGTAAATTTCAGGAAAACAGTTGGATAACATCTAAATCCTGTAATTTTCCTAAAAACTCTGAGTTTATGAGGTTATAAAGCATTGCCTCTCTTGTAAGCTAGCAGCATCTTGTATGTGCTGTCCTGGAGAAAAAACACGTTTTTGTGTTGGAGAAAAAAAGGTCTATTGTTGCTTGTTTTTAAAGACCATATTGTATTTCAGCATGGGAAATGAAGTAAGTAAGCTGCAGTACTGAAATCTCTGCAGCCGCCAGGAAAATGCTGTAGTGAAACACCATCCCTGCTGCAGAGCCCACAGGACAGGATGGGAAATAATGAATCAGGCTAAATGTAAGCAGCAAAGAGAATTGCAGGAGTTTTTGTGAAGTGCTGAAAATGAAGTAGTCTGGGGAACTGATAGCAGCATTACTAAGAAAATACCAAGAAATCAAGCTTTTAACTCAGTTTGAAATAGACCCGCACCAGTGTCGCCTACGTGGTTGCTACAGCATCCATTAAATTCATTGCTGCCTACTTAGTCTTAAGCTTGTTGTCTTGTGTTCAGCTTTGCAGTGATAAGGCTGATTGTTACTTTATTTTTCATCTTAATTTTTCACTACAAAACTGTACTTCTTAAAATTTATGGATGAGGGTTTTTATTTACTCTCTAGCAGAGAGGGAAATGCTTGAGCAAAAGGGATGGTTCTTGGAAACTTGAAGTTTTGATAGCCAAATGTGTTTTGTTATCTGTGTGTGGCTAAATGGGTGTCACTGCTTTCTTCAGATGCAGACCCTGCTCACATATCTCTGTCTCCAGACAAGGGCAGCTTCACACACAGAGCACAGGGCTCTGTCTTGAGTTACTTGAGCTGTAGTTACTCATTACCCCCAGGCTTGGTGGCTTTTAATCCTAAACAAAGTTTTCAGTACGTGGTTTGGTCACCGTTCATTTGGTTAACAACTGCAAACATCTCCTAGAATTAAATATTTATGGGATTTGAAGTATTCTCCTTCTGAGGAGAGCCTTCTATCTGAATGTGGAAGTGCAAATTTCTGAAATCCCTGGGTAACTTGGGCTTATTCTTTGACCAAATACTCAAATAAATGTGAAGGGAGGAGAAATAATTTTAAAGAAACTTCTTAATCTATTAAATTGTTTGAGCGCTTAGTTATGTAAGCAAGCATCTTCCTGCAGCGATATCAGTCAATATGTAATGCTGTTTTAAATGTGCCCATGTGTATTTGGAGGAGCTCAGTTTTGGCCATTTTCAGAATCTCCGCTTTAAGCTTTATGGTATGTTGTTTGATTAATTTAGCAGCTAATCATTGCTCACAGGGTGCCTTTCTGTGGCTCATCTGCCATCTCCTTGCTTGACTTCTCAAGTGAAATAGTTCGGTTCTCTCCCCTCCTGTTTTGCAATGTTTCACATGTCAGTGTGAACAAGCTGCTTTGTATTTAGCATTCAGACAAGGTGGTGAAGGTACGAAATATTGCCAAAACAGCCGTTGCATTTGAAACTCCTTGAAGCAGGCAAAAAACCTCAAATTATATTTTCTACATGGATGAGTGTGCTGTATCTTTTGTTGAAGTTTGCTTTCATAATTCATACACTGAACTGAATAGTTCTGGTTCTAGTTTGTTTAATTTTATATTAAGAGACCGAAGATAAAATCATGCAGATATTATGTGGGCACTTGTGACTGAGCTGTGCGTAAATTTGGGGGGCTTTCTTTCTGTCTTTCTTCAGCTCTTTATGGTTGCGTTACGTGAGAAATAACAAATGGTGTCATTTGGGAGACTTGAATTGCACAGTACTTTCTGGGCTAAACTAAGATATATTGCTCTATTAGAAAGGGTTTTTTTGTGTGCCATCTGCGTCCCAGCATAGCATCTCCACTGACTAATTTTACAATATGTTGGTGTTTGTTTTTTTTTTTCTGAAAGGTACACCACAGCCAATGCTGAGTCTGATTATGACCGAGAGTCTGAGAAGGAGAGTGAAGAAGGGGAGGACGAACTGAGCTGTGAAACAGTGAGAACAGCAAGATGGGATTCCCTGGATCTCATCAACGAGGATGAAACGCATTTAGTCCTTGATTCCTTGCAGGATGAAGGACTGAGCCAGCTACTGCAGCAGGCAGATCACTTGCACAGTGGTGATGAGCAGGAGAAGAGAGAGGGATTCCAGCTGCTGCTGAATAATAAACTGGCGGTAAAAGTTGCCTTTTTGTATTTTCCAGCAGTGATTTGTGACTTAGCTACATAGCTGGGAAAGAGGAAATAGCATTTCTTAGCGGGGTCCAGTTCTACACAACGGCTGGGCCAGTTTCCAGTTGCCGCCTTTCTCAGGAGCAGCTTGAAACAGGCTGAAGACCAAAACTGCTCAGGCTGCAGCAGCAGACAGTTCCAGTTGCCTGTCCTGGAGTTCCACGTCTCCTCATGTCATCTCTTTCCCTTAGACAATATGTTGTGCATGTGTGAAACAACAGTATGTCGTAAGCTCAGTAAACTTCTAGAGAGCATTGATAGCACCATGTTTTTGTCACCTTAAAGCTAACGTGGTGATGTACCCTGCACTGAAATGTGACTGAATGTGACTGCAGCTGGTTCAGGCATGCCTGTGTCTGGAACTGTCATCCTCTGTTGGTGCTTTCTTAAGCCAGTGAAGGCAGCTTGTCAGGTTACCAGCCTTTTAAGCAAAACTTCTATTATTTCTGTATATAACAGGGGGAAGGTATTAAAAAAATGGTTTGTGGTGAGTTCTTATTCCAAGGAAATTCTTCTTTCCTTCCCATCAGAAGTAAATGGCAGCCCATCAGCTTCTCACATTATTTTATATGCTTCCTGTATTTACAGTGCTGTTGTAACATAAATCAGACTGTTGGGTGGCTGTGTTTCTAAGGGGTTTTGTTGTTGTTCTTGTTTTTCAAGTAAACTAGCATTTGTCAGAACACAGCTACTCCAAAATCGTGGTGTACCTATAGTACAGCATCTGGTTCAAGAATGATCCAAGAACTGAATATTTGAATGCTGGCTGACACATGGAAACAGTACTTTTAATCTGAGGTTGTTTCTTTTTTCCAGTGTTTTGAGATTAGTGGACACTGCTTAAAAAAGAATGGCCCCAATATGGCCTTCAGAGTGAAGGAGCAGTCTGCTGGAAGGCAGCAGTGATTAGACCTGTTCCTTAATTATTAATTTGGCTACTGTTTGCTCTTTTTTGGCTCTGCTTCAATTCTCATATTGAGGACTTCTAAAGTTTCAAAAAAATGTCCCTACAACTGCCAGTATGTATCCTCATTTGATTTTTTTTTATTTTTTTTTTCCTTCTCATACTCTTTGTCAGTGGCAGAATGGATAGTTTATGTGGCTGATGCATCTTATTTATGTTTTTACTGCAGTATGCAGACCAGGGAGACTTTCTTTGGCGCCTAGCCCGAGCATATAGTGACATGTATGATATCGCAGAAGACACAGAAGAGAAGAAATCATATGCATCTGATGGTAAGGAATTGCGTGCTCAAAGGCAAGGAAAGGTGCAATTCAAACCTGTGTTAAAATGTTGCTTTGTTAAAGGCAGTGTAAGTAAACCAAGGGCTTATGTAAAAGTTCGTTTGCCAAGCCTATTTCATATATATCCTGTCTGATAGTAAGGTAAGTAAGTTTATGCTGTAGTCCATTTAATTTTTTGTTGTTGACACTAGCAAGTATAACAAAAACAAAGTTTAAAATGTGTATTTCTTATTGAAGTCCATTCAATTTTATTTCTTCATTCTCCTCTGTTTCAACTGTAATTTGTGTTCAAGATTGTAGATGGGTCAGCAAAAGCAAAAAATAATCTTTTTATGTTAAAGGTGTGCAAGAAAAGATAAAATAATCTCTATCTAGTGTACAACTAACTAAATAGAATTGTTTAATGCTGTAACAATATAATTGGTTTTTTGGAGATCATTGTAGCCTTTCGCAATGTGAAATTTTAACTTCACAGAATCACAGAATCACAGAATTGTTCAGAACTTCTGTTCTGATACTTTCTTTGCTGTTTATAGGTGCTTAGTTCCCACTTTTTTTTTGAGACTGCAAGCTCTTGAAGGAAGGGGGCAAGTGTGGCAAACTAGATCAAAAGCTGTGAAATGAATCAGATTAAAACCATTGCAAACTCCTGCAAACTCCTGTTTTCTCATCACGTTGAGGAAGATATTTTCATTACATGTGAATGTACTTTCAAACATGGTGAAACCATATTGACAGGTTAACATAATTTGCTACTTAAAATTTGCATGAGCTCTTTAAGAGGTTTTGGATACTCGGTATTGCTGTGAGAGTGTGACGTTTTGTGGGGATATGGTTTCACACTGGGAGCTCAGCTCTGCTGTGTCACTCTCTGGCTCTTCCTCCTCAAGAAAAGAGGGAAAAAGTAGGATGACAAAAAATCCTGTGAGTTAAGGACAGGGAGATCACAAAGACCAGCGAGAACTCCAAGCAAATTAAAATTGCCTTTCCCCCATCCACCTTCTATGTCCTTAAAGCGGAGAAGGGGAACAGCAAATGGGTTTTGCAGTCAGTCCAGAACACCTTGTCATCCCCTGCTCCTTCATCCTCAATCTCTTCTCCTGTTCTGCCATGAGCTGCAGAACTACTGCTCAGGAGTACCTGCCCTCCTTCTGCACTGACCTTGGCTGATGCAGGGCTACTGTTTCTCCCAGTTTGTTGCTCCCACACAGCAGTTTTTGCCCTTTTTTCAATGTGATTTCTCAGAGGCATTCTAGCTGGTGGTGGGTCCCTTTAGGATCTTGCTCTTAGTTAACAAGGGGCAGCTGCTGGGCTCTGCTCACCCCTCCTACAGCTCCTGTTGCTACCAGAATCTTGTCACTTAAACCCGGTACAACAGAATGTTTTTGAGCCCAATATTATAACACTAACAAATATATAACTTTTCATGCCATTCTGTTATTGTACCCTTAGCAACTTTAAAGAAAGAAGTTGAAAAATGACTGAGTTTCTTATTTGCAGGGAAAGAAGAGCTGCAGATTGCCTTTCAGAAGTGGGATCAAAGTGCTGAGTGTCATCAGTGGTATGTAACTCTGAATTTTGTTTTTAAAAAGCAAGGGGACTGCTGTGAGCTGACCTGCATTTAAAAACTTGGAAAAAATAACAGAAAGCTCATCTGCGTTTAGTAGGAATGTGCTACTGATGCTATTTTTACCTGTTGAAAAGACACTTTTACCAGCTTTGGCTAACTGTCATAAGTACTGTCTTGATAGACAGCAGGTTTTGTTGCAGTTATAAACTTTGTTTTGCTTTGTTTTTGCCTCTTTAATTATGAATTTCTCTGTGACGAGATGAAGTTCTCTGGCAGCATGAAGGCTTCTGTGCATCTGTGCCCAGCAAGGCAGACTGGTGGTGGTGGTAGTGAAGGATGCTCTTCTGTTCGGGCTTGAAGAAATACAATGGGTTTTAGGTGAATTAATACAATGAGCTCTATTAAGTTTAGCTCCAGTGTAAATTCAGCAGGCTAAAACTGCCTTGTCTTTGGTCTGCTTATAGGCTCAGTGCACTTATTTTACAAAGGTGAAATGAATGAAAATTTGCTTTAGAAGCTTTTCAGGGAATGCTAAAATAGAATGTGGAGGACGATTTACCTAGCAGCTGGCTTTTGGGCTCCACATCTGTGTCTTTTGGCACAGAAACTCCATCAACACCACTTGGTTATTGTGCAGATCCTGGGAAAATGCGTATTTGAACATCCTGTGTGTAGAGGGGCTGCCAAAAAATGTTTGATGCAGATAAGTTGCAGTGAGCTAGTTCCTGAGTTTGAACCCTCAGTATGGTGAGGCTTGCTTTTATTTGACAAGTCCTCTGTTTCATTTGGTCCCTTTCCAGATCCCTGTAGAGTGAGATGTGTATCGTTGAAAAGCAAAGCTCACAGCCAGCTGCACAGCTGTGGGGACAGTCTTGAGAGTTACATATTAAATATGCATTATTTTTACTTTGTGTTCCTCCAACACTCTTGGGTTAATTATTGATATTTCAATCTGTTACTGATATTTCAGTAATGCTTTTCTGCACAGAGATGCTTGCCGTTTGTCAAGAGTGATGTATTTGCCTCAATCAGTTAGGCCTGTTAGCGTGGGCTCAGTGCTGTGCCAGTGTTCTTCCATTCATCTTAACTCTGGAATAAGGAGAAACATTATTCTCAAAAGATTTTTAGTCTTCTGGAAAGTGTCTAATGGCTATAGTCTGATCATGTGTGCTGCTTGTCACACCACAGAGCACTCTGGCTTTGAAGTGTGTTGAGATAACAGTAGTAGCACCATATGGCTTTCTTTGTTATATATCAATGTGTAGATTTCTTTTTTGCATGAGAAAAGATGAAATGATCTGTAATTTAACCAAGCAATATCCATGTAAATGCTC
Organism: Tetrao urogallus; assembly: GCF_951394365.1. Taxonomy (NCBI): domain Eukaryota; kingdom Metazoa; phylum Chordata; class Aves; order Galliformes; family Phasianidae; genus Tetrao; species Tetrao urogallus. The sequence continues at coordinate 6,102,341 of NC_136819.1, forward strand.
CAGCTGCTAGGATTTCAGTATGGAGGTAGGGAAGCATTGAGGTACACAAGCACAAGGAGGATGCAGAGCTGTTGTAGCAGGTCCAGGGGAATCCATGACTGACATTTAAAATAGAGCAAAAGTAAAATGAATGGTTTTCATTAGAAGCTGTTGGGTAAACAGGATGAAGAGTGTCTCTGCCAATCAACATCCATGCTCTTCTCAGATTACAGTAATTTGACAGTTGGACTCTGATCTTGGAGGTCTTTTCCAACTTCGGTGATTCTTTGCATCCTTGATTTGGAGGACGGGTTGGATTGCTGACCTCTAAATAAAAGTATTTATCATCTTGGAAATATCATGCTTTTTAACTCCTAATAATTGAATGCTGTTCTCAATTAAAGCTCTGATATGAATCAAAGGAGAGACAACATAATCAATTCCTAGCATGTTATGGGGCTTGGTGTTTTCTGCTAGGCGAACATCTTGAAAGAATCTGGTTTTGTGTGTTAATTCTTGTGGCTTTTATGTTGAGTCTTGAAGTTTCTAAGTCACTTTAGTATCTGAATTTTTGACATTTTTCAAAGCAGGGTTCTAATTCAGGATATAACATTGGTAACTGTATAATCAATGGATATCAAGATGTTACAATCACAAAATAAATAAGAGAGTTAGGCGAAGTGGACTACGATAACAAGAGAGAATAAATTGAGGGCTTACCCTTATGCTGGGCTCACTACGAAACACCAGAAGGAGGGATCTCCAGACAAGGTCCTTCCCCACTGGTAGCCAGCTCTTAAATAGGTCTAGGAGGGGTAGAGCCAGGCTCCATCCCTTCCAGCAGCACAGGTGAATTGCCTTCATCTGTGCTCCTCTGGCTGACTCATGGCTCGCCTCAGGTGATCAATCAGAGAGAGATTCAGGCCGTGACTCGGTAGTTCCCATACAGTAGCTTAGCTCTGTCATTCAGAATTGTATTGTAGCTGTAATGGGATGTTCAGTCATGTTTCTAATATAAAATGCCAGGCCTTGGGATCTGAGCACACTGCTGTGTGTTCTCTGAGTTCTCTGTACCTGTATTACAGCCTACTCTTCCCTGAACAGCTTTAGTTAAAGGGTGCACAGTTCTTGTCCTGTTGGACCTTTTTGCAAACAGAGGTAGGCCTCTGCACATCAGCTTCTTGCTGTTAATTATGGAGAACAGCTGCAGAGAGGGCTGCTGGAAAAAGGAAATAGCAGAGCAGCATGTGGGAGGCCCAGGATTTATTGGAAATGAATATGTGACTACCGTGATCAGTTGCAGGAATAATTACTTGCTGTCATGAATAGAATAGGAAATTACTCCCTTTTCAGCTCTGTCTGGGTCATGGGATGGTCACAAGCTGTTTTAATTACAGCCTCTCCTTACATTAATTAATTTTACTATGGCAAAAAATTATTGCTAATGAAATGATGCTTCATACATCCAAAGATATATCTATATCTAAAAAATGTAGGGTAAATCCTAATTCCAAAAGACACTGTAGTTTGATTTCCCTTTACTTGAGTAATGAGTAATGCTTAGAATCGAGTAAAGCTTATAATTACTTTCAGTTCACCACACTATCTGTTTAGGAAAATGTGTGTGGAATGGGGAAGGGGGGGGAGAGAGAGGAAGAGAAAGTAGATAATGATGACTTCCTTTCAGTTTGTAGTCCTTAATTCCTGCAGGCAGGAGCACAGAAATGAGTTTCCTGACAGATGATGACCATCCTCTGGTACAGATTTCATATATTCTTCACTCCTGTGACAGAAACCATCCCCTGCTTAGTTGGCTTTAAGCTTGTTAAGCAGGATAGAACATGCTCTGCATTCAATCTAATAATTGTTGGTAGCGAAGCTTATTTTTCCTCTGTCTTATGGTTATTGCAGTAATGAATGACATTTTAAAGCAATAAGGGAAGAAAGAAATGCTATGAACAAGAAGGCACTGCTGAGAGCTGGCTGAGGCAGCAGTGGTTGGAGCATGAATGGCTGCAGCCTGGGATGCTTTGTGACTGCGAGGCTTTGGCAGCATGAAAGTGCTTTCTGAATGAGAGGGAAAGCAGTAAGTGTCTGGGACTGTCTGAGCTAACCTTGGGATCTGCCCAAATGCAGAGGAGAAGCCTTGCATGGATCTCCTGGGTCTTCTCAACATTATATTTGGTACAAAGCTGCTTTTGTGGTTGTTTGCTCTTGGAACCCAGCTGGTCCCAAAAGAGCCATCTCTGCAGAGCTGGCTGAAAGAGAGCTGAGATCTGATGAGTGCAGCACGGATGAGTCAGCTTGTGCACAGCAGGATTGATCTCTGGCTGTGTTTTCCTTGCAGGCACCATTCTGGAATACAGAAACATGTAAGGGTTGTTCTGAGTGTCCGACATATGTAGTGCCTTTAGAATGGGCTCACATGAGAGCTGATGAATGCTTTACCAAGTGTTCTTATGCCCGTGTACTCCTGTCGTGGTATTATCTCATTCTTATTTTTTGATACCGACATAAATATAATTCTTTTGCTGTAATTGTAAAAGATCTCTGATTACAGAATCATAGAATCATTAAGGTTGAAAAAGACTTTCAGGATCATCACCACTACGTCCAGCCATCTAACCATGCCCATTAAACCATGTCTCACCATGATCAGGTAGATACGATACCCAATTAAATAATTTGCATAATAAATACATTTCAGCTCATGAGTAGGAGAACAGCACAGACTTGTAGGTTTGTTCTTGCTTGCTATCAGATGGATGGAGATAGATTGTTTTACAAACCCATGCATTTTGCTGCTTAGACATAAGTGTGTGACATCCTCATGAATGAAGTGAGAGAAAAGCTTAATCATTGTTAGAATCCCCTACCCATTTTGGCATGTGTTTGTAGTGCAACTTCAAGCACCTAACAGCAGCCTTAAAGTTCAAGATCAGGATTTAAGTCTTTGTGGATTGCTGTCCAGAACTGATTCATTTTGAGCTGTGCCTCAATTTTGGGCTGAGCTTTTCTTGTGTTGCCCAGGTGGTTTAAAAAGGGGATTCTTTCAGTTAGGGACAGAACAGAATACAGCAAACAGGAATAGGCAAGGTATTTCAGCATACACAGGAAGAAGAATAGCATGCAGTAAGAGCACCTGATGGCGTTCCCCATTTTCAGGAAGGTCCTTCCCTTCTACAAGGCTGTCAGCATCCTGAGTGTCTCTGTGTCCTGAGCCCTGGAGATGCTAGGGCTGATGAAGAAGAGCCAGGGAAGAGGAAAGCTGTGAAAACTATGGGCATGAACAGAGGGATAATTTCAGCAGGGATAATTTTCTTCCTTTTTTTCACTCCTTTTGGAGACAGTGAAGTAAGTTCACATTTACAGTGTGTGGGTTGCTTTTTATCTGTTAGACAAGAAAAAGGAGATGTCTTGTTTAAACTGAAACAAAGGCTGTTGGCTACAAATTGCCCCCAACATGTTCCCTTTTCTTTTTTTTTTTCCCATCTCTTGAGGGACACTTATAATGAAAGTGGTGCAAAGGGAAGTGTGTAGCATGGAAATAATTTTGAGTTTCTGTACCCTGTTCCCATGAAAAATTTAGCCACTGTTACTTCTCTAGAATGTAATCCTTTGTTCCATGCTTGCTGCTGGAGAGCAGCAGGTGATGTTAATGAAATTTTCAAGTATTAGTCATATTTCTGATGAATCCTGAAATTGCAGAAGTAGGGAGATTGTTTGGAAATAATAACTGAGTTCCATTTTGTTGTGTACTGTTTCATTTGCATTTAGGTCTTCTAGATGAGAGCTTTTAAACTGTACATCTACTGAGATGTGGTTTTGATGTGTCAGCAACAATGTTATCTCTATTATGTTTAAATATATGGTTCTGAATATAAAAGCTGTAATTTCTAATTGTGCTTAATACTTGCTTTGAACTTCATTGGGATAGAAGGGAGAATAGTCCTAAATGTCCTAATAGTCCTAAATCCTAAACTATGCTTATGTTCACTAGGTCTCTTCTTAGGTTGCAACTTTCTTTAAGAGAAGAAGATCAACTAATTTGGGCTGTTCCACTAAATGTGTTATGTTTGTCTTTCCATCTTGTTTCTACCTTTTTAGCAGGAATTCTGAGCAGTTGAACCAAGTAGTCTTGGTTCCTTCTTAAGATTTCTGAATTGCCCTTTTTTGAGGGCTTGATTCCAACTCATCAGAGCACTTAAAGAAGAGCTATGTTATTACTACCAAACCTGTTGCTGCCCTTTCTTGGCTGCTGGTCTTCTCTATTTGAAAAGCTTTTAGGCACACAAAGTGACTGACATTTGAGTATGAGTTCTGAGAAATGAGGTCTTAACAGCATGGGTATGTCAATAGAAATCCCTCATAGCAAAACTGGTGGTGCTACAAACCTGGGAAACAGCTTATGCACTACGGAAGACTTTGTTCTGAAGCTCTTCTCATCGGTGTTGATGAAGATGACACCTTCCTTGAAAGCAACAGTAGATCCTGCAGTAAGTCATTATGATAGAAATATATTGCCAAGATATGTGCCAGGCTCTTTCAAAGTAGTTCTTGGGGAAAACTTTTTCCACTAAAACCAGAGGTTTAAATGAGCACAAAGTCACCATAAAAATGATACATTACATGGAATAATTACCATTTGTATCTTCAGGCTTTGCTGAGAATGAACACATACTGTTCTGCAAACACACATGGTTCATTCCTAGCACTTCCTGAGGCAGACTAGAGATCTTTTAGATGAAACCAACTTGGAAATCAAACAGAACTGAAGACATGCTTTGTATTCCAGCTTCGGTAACTAATAAAGGCTTCAATCTTTTCTAGGATTAAGGAAAAATTGATTGGGGTATGGGTAGGAAAAGGGGGCATTTCAGCCTTTCTCTTTTGTGACAGTGATCAGGTTTGACTTAAATCACAAATGAAGATTAGTTTTGGTTATAGCCAGCTAACTGTATAGACTCCTTACTTAATGTAATTAGCCAGGATTACTTGCTCTCCAGATATTGAAAAAAAAATTAACATGTGGAACTATTTGTAAGAGAATAGAATAGTTGGTCTACTTGCCATAACATTTGAGTTTGGCAGTGTTGTGCCAGCTTTCTGTTCCTGTAGTTTTGTGGACTCCATCCATCTGATTGTCTTTTTCTTTTTGTTTATTACTCAAATATCACAGAATCACAGAATTGTAGGGGTTGGAAGGGACCTCCAGAGATCATCGAGTCCAACCCCCCGTGTGCATACCACTTGAGCTGAGGCATTCTAGTACAGCATCATATTATTATCTTGGGCTACTTATGGTCTACTGTTCTTAATTTGATTCTCTGCTACCACCCACCCATTACTAGATGAATCTTCAAACATAGGCTGACCTGCCATCTATTTAAATTTAATCTGTTACATTATCCAGCTTCATGAAGTTATTTAACAGTGACAGCACTGATGTCAGGGGAATCTTTTGCTGCACCATTCAATATCTATTAATTCAGTCAGTCTCAGAAGAAGTTGATCATGTAAAATTGGGATAAAGGAGACCCAGGTAATTTATTCACTCCAAAACAAAAACCATGTGCTTTCTGATGAATATCTTCCAAAGCAGATTAGGTGGACCTCCAGCAGTGAGGCTCCCACACTAACCCTTTGATGAAGCACAGATCACCTCTGCATATGGTTATTCTCATATTCTTTGTTTGCCAGTGATAATGCCTGTAGTTTTTCAGAATTGTAAAGTTTTAATGACCACAGGTATGTGAATATGAGATATCTTTTTCAACATTTAGTCTTTGTTTAACACCATTTCCTCCCAGTCTGTCAGCCTTCATTCTCTATGACATATGCTGTTGCGGGGTGATTTGTGTTTGGCTTTTTTAGTTTGGGTTTCTTTTAGGGGTTTATTTCTTGTTATTTTCCAAGAAATTTCTGTGTCTCAAGCCCAGGTTGTTCAAAGTTTTTTTTTTTTTACTTTTCCTATATAAAGCTAGAAGTTTTGCTTCCACAGTAGTCCCAAACCAACCTGTCAGGGTATGAATGTTGCATGTTAAAGAAAGCATAGAATAGGTAAGGTACATAATTAACCATATCAACAGATAGCAGAGAATCTCTGTGAAATTAAATTCTGTGTTGAAGTACATAGAAAATATATATCATTAATTGACTCAGATTGTCATACACAAGTTTGTGAATTACTTGATAAGGATATGGCTATGTTCCAGAGCACTGAAAACAGAAAAACAAGTCTCAGTTTGGCATCAGTAGAGTAGGGTTTGGAGTATATTAACAGCAAAACCATTGTATGGACATTACCATGAAGTACTGAAATTGAACGTCCTTGTACAGGAGCATGGGAAAGATTTCAGTAAGTAATAGTAACTTCAAAAGAAACAGAATGACTACAGAAAAATTTGAGTACAGGAAGGGAGCTAGCAGTAAAGTGCTTATAGATAATTCAGAGCTTGTTTAAAGACTGTTTTGAAGATTTAATGTAAATATAGGCTACTCATTAATAAAAATAAAAGAAGCCTTTAATCATGGTACTTGTAAAATTTCCTTTAGACGTCAGAGGAGGCTATGGAAACTACAAGACGACATCCTCAGAGTTCTGTGCAGTAGAATGGCTCAAACTAAAGCTAAGCCAAAACTGGCTTTTGAAAGTTGCGGAAAAATGTCATTGCATGCAGTGACTATGTAAAAAGTATTTTTAGACTTCATCAAATGCAGGAAACAAAGCATCAGTGGCAGGAAACAGGTTTTAGCGCACATTTCTTCAGAATAACTCACTTTAGTAGAGGACAGTTCAGACAAGCTGTATGGATTTGATGTTCAGTTACCTCAGTCAAAGTGATGATGCTAGGCAAGACCAAGATGCCATCTGGAATATTTTTGTTGACACTTCCTCACTTAACACCTGTAGCTCTGATGGCTTATGATGCTGAAGTCTTAATTGCAATGTAAAACCAGGTCTGTAGGAAGTCCATCTTTTCCTGGAAGAATATGATCCTCAACAACGTGAACAGGAGGAGCTGCTGCAAGATGTTTCTATGTTTCTCCTACAACTTTTTTTTTGCTAGGTTTGGTTTTTAATTTTAGGGATAGTGTCTTAAAATGACTCACCCAAGAAGATCTACACTAACAGAGCAGTGTCTTAGGCTGTGGCTCTAGTGGTGTTCAGAGGTAGGGTTTGATCAAGAAAAACTTTGTGTCATTCATTATGAAGCAGTCATCTGGCTATGAATGCCTACAATTCATGGGAAATCAAGGTAGCTACTGCTAGTATTAGTTCCAGAGTATTAAATATTTCATATAATATGAGCTTGCCATCCCCACAGAGTCTGCAGCATGTATGAAGGTCTTTGGGATATAGACATAAAGAGGAATTCCTTTGGAAAGGAAATGTTGTGCTTCAGAAGCACAGATCCAAAGGACAGAGTGCAGAACCTGTGTGGATAAAGCAAACAGTTTTATTACAGGCAGAAAACTCTGTACTATAAAACAACATACGTGCATATGCATGAAAAGATTTTTCGTCCACTAACTATTCAGAAAGTGGCAGAATACCATGCACGGTGACCCATGTGGGTCAGTCAAAGGGTAAAATGTTTTAATATCTCAAAGTTTGGTGTGGCCCCAAAGGAAAAAGCAAGCTTTTCATCTAAATTGGCTTTTAAAACTGTATTTGGTTCTGGAAGATACAGGGTGGATATCATGGGCTAGGTATGTTTTATTTCATACATCATCTGGAAGGAACATTTATGGACTTTTGTTGCATTGTGGAAATGGTATTGAGTGCATCTTTCACATCAGATATACTTTAACTTCTGAGATTAATGCAGACAGCAGCCTTTAAATACATCTGTTGCATAGAATCAAGTTCATGTCTGTGGACAGCAGACAGTTCTCTGAATTTATAAATGAAATGTTTTCAAAGGAGTAGTGGAACGCATTCTGAGAAGTGTTTCTATATACAACCTTGATTTTATGCATCAAGAGTTTATGTAACTACATAAAATCAATTCTATATACTTATATATGTGTCTAGGTCATACAGTTTAAAGCAGCGAGTCAGAACAGGGATGAAGCTGGTGTTCATCACTCTGTTCTGTGGTGTGATTCCCAACTGTGAGAATGCACTTTTTTTTTTTTTTAATTTCTATGGAAAATTGAGACAATAGTAAATTAGTCTTGCTCTAATCCAGAGCAATTTATTGTGCTTAAACTTGCAGTGTATACGCCAGTATCACCGAGTGCTTTATTTAAACCATCCATGCTCTAGAGTGCTGCTGAGTATGTTGGAATGGGAAACAAGGCAGCATAATTAGTGCTATGTGAATTTACAGCTCAGCCTACTCTCCAGCTCTCTGGACAAGCTTCTTATTTTTTCCTTTAATCTTGTCTCCCCTTGTTTTGAAGTTTAGGAAAGCCTGATTTCAACCCCTTAGCTCTGTATGGCCATTAGTGACAAATGCTCATTAATTTAAGGTTAAGTTTCTGGGAATTTTGCTGTTTCTCCCAAGGTACTGAATCCCAAAATTAATAAACATTTGAATTTCTGGTGTGTTTCATTGCACAACTACATGGTAGTTGTCTCACTTCTTTACAAGTGAAGAGGCTCAGTGCACAGGTAGGTAAAAAACTGGTAAAACTCATAAAATATTGCCAAAACTTCTCAATTTGATATAAAAAAAAACTTGAAGCTCTGCTCCTCTCAATTATTTACTTGATTAGGAAGGGATTTATTCTTTCTGTCTTTTAATCTGACTCTTGTTGATGAAAGTTGAGCTCTGACCTAAGGTTTTCATCTCTTTGCCTTGTGTGTGATGAAATCTCTCTCTTGATTTACTGTCAGTGTTGTTTGAATAACGCCAAACAGATTTATGGGCTAGCATTGATATTTTCAGCTCACAGCTTGTGCTGGTTGACTAGCAGAATAATCTAGCTCATTGGTTTGTTGGGTATTGCAATGTAAAGTTAGTTGAGTATTTGTGAAGTAAAACTTGATCTGAATAAAATGCAAAGGCTTCCATGTCCCCATGCTGTTGTCAGCTGGCCAATTCAATTTACTTCTTGTCTTATTCAAAAGGAGGCACCAGCAGACTTAACTAGTGAGTCTTTGAAACTGTTTGAAGAGATAAGAGCTGTATTTGGGTTGGCAAGCCACCCTGGCCATGAGGCTGTTGGTGCTGGGCTGTGTATTTTGTTTTCAGAAGCCAAAAGTCCTGCTTTCAAATGGAGGTCAGCCAGAGTGCAGCATTGGAAATAAAGCTCCATCAAAGCTGTGTGTTCTGAGCCTGGGGATTTGAGAAGGAAGAACAAGCAGGTTCTCATCTGGGGATGTATTCTCTCCTGCTGCACAGAGTTTATTTTCTAATGAATGGGGAAATCCTTACAGAGCTGAGAGTTCTATGGGAACTTGTGGCTTGACCTTAATGAGTAGTTCTGGTTAATAGTTAGTCCAGCAAGTCTCATAATGCAGGGTTTAAGTAACTTCTGAGACATTGATCCTTGTAGTTATCAAATGTTTACAAGTGATGAAATCCCCAGTCCGAACTCATTATTCTTAATCTATCCTATTATTGTTAGCCTTTGTGCAACTTGGTAGTGTCTCATGTGGCAATTCATCTGAAGACATTTCACAAAAGAGATTAAAATAAATAGTTCTGAAGAACAGGCCAAGCTAAACAAACAGAAGAGGGAAGAGCAGGAAGCCATCCTGGTGCTGCAGAGAGGGAGAGGAAGGGAAGCTAAAGACCTCAAGAAATCTCGGATCAGAGTTTCATATGTAGAAACCACCACCATGCTCTGGATCTTGAGGCACAAATTAGAAAAGAATGTTCATGCTAAGGCTGCTCTTCCTGGGACTGCAATAAAAGACCAATTCATAGAATCATAGAATGTCCTAGGTGGGAAGGGACCTTAACAAAATAGTTCCAACCCTCCGGCCATGGACAGTGTTGCCACTCACAAGGTCAAGTTGCCCATGGCCTCATCCAGCCTGGCCAGCGATGGATCAACCATAGCTTCTCTGGGCAACCTGTTCCAGTTCAGCTATCTCTTGCTTTATTTCTTACCTCTTGTTTCATGACAGGTCTGCTGTTAACTGCTTATTTTACTAACATTTCAATGGTCTGCTTAAAAAAATAAAAATGTGATATTTATTTTTACTTGACAAACAAGTATTGCGCCACTTGATGTTGGTATGCTGGTTGTTGGAGAGGTCAGGTGAGGCTCCCTTCATCCCATTGGATTTATGGGAACAGACTTGTAAGGCTTGCCCTGGGGAGGAAGGGAGTGGTATAAAGAAAGATTATACAGAGTTTTACGTTGTATTTAATGTACATATCCAGAAGACTTAAATAGTATGGCTAGAGGAACCATATTGAGCTGGGACCCTGGAGGGTATAATGAAGAGACAGAGGATCGGGCAGTATGAGCAGGGCTGCGGATATGGCAAAAGAAGTCACAAAGGAGATGAAATTGCATCTTTCTTCTATATTCAGCTTTATTTTTGAGTCTCTGAACCAATTTCAGGGAAGAGCAGTGTGTGAGAAGGTGAGATGGGAGAGTGTAAATCCATGGGTAATCAGCTTCCCTGCTTTAACTGCTACAAAATAACTGCTTATGCTAGCTTTGAATTGTAGCGTCTCTTGTTAGAGAAAACTAAATTGCCTTGAGCTTGCAGCACTCAAACGATGTTATTTTGTTTCCCAAATTCAGTGGTTGCTCAGGCTGCAAGACATAGGTAGGTTGTCACAGTATTTTCCCTCCTAGTAGGCATCCTAGCCTAGCTAGGATAGCTAGCATGCTATGGATTTGCTGTTGTGTAAGGGAGATGCCTGTGCATCTTAGAGCTAATTAGAGCTTTTTGCAATTCTGGCTCCTGCTTCAGTAGGATTTGCTCTTCAGCATTCTATATTTTCACACAATTCATTGCTGAGTAAGGAAATTTAGGGTGTAGAAGTGCACTGGAAGACTTTCCACGGTCAGTGCAATGAACAAAAGCTACTCCTGCTCAGTTGCTGACATCCTTGGAGCTACTGCCTTCCTATGCAAAAAGTGCTTGCTGCATAGGTCCCCTCCCTGTAGAATATGTGAAGCTTAAATGTGCTCTTATCTTCAGAAGGAAGATACATGCAGAATGTAGATGTATATTTAAAACTGCCAGTTTAGTTTCATACAGATGCCTTCTTTATGCAGGTATGCCATTCTCTGTGGGCAGCTAGCAGAACATGAGAGCATCCAGAAGCGCATTCAAACTGGATATATTTTTAAGGTGAGTGAAAGGAGCATGCTGGCTTGTGTGTGTGTTACGCAGTACTTCTGTAGTAGGGTAAGTTAGGAAGACAGTTCCAGCTTTTAGCAGTGGAGTTGTAGGTCTCAAAGGGATGCTTTTAAGGGGTGGTTTGGATGAGGAAGGTGATTCCAGCAAGAGGTGCTGAGGCTGACTGGTTTCACTCTGCATTTGTGCACACTGTAAAGTCAGAAAAAAGATGAAGAATAAAAGTCTTGCAAGTAAAATACAATCCCAGTGAGAACTTTAGATGTGAAATTATCATATGGTAATAAGATACCAACTTTTCCTGCCTGCTTGCACCCTCCAGTAAGTACCAAATAATGAATTTTCAAAGGTGGCTCATCTGCTTCAGCTTCTTTATTTGCCTTTCAGCCAAAACTGGGATGTTGCAGGGAAAGGAGATGCACCAGTTGCTGCAGAACTGGCCACATAAAATTAGTGAGTTGGCAGCTGTTCACATAACCACTAATTTGGTTATGTCAGGTTAGGAAAAGGAGGTAGAATAAAGTGAAGGGCAGCTTCTTTTTTTTGCATGCAGTAATTCTTTTTTCTGATAAAATGCTCATTTGGGGTTCATTGAAACATTTTAAAGAAAATTTGGAATCTCTTGGTCGCTGTAGTTTTCCTGATCGCTGACAAATTGTGGGCTTATTCCTTTCCTCTTTCCATACATGCTCATCTGCTCTTGGCTTCTAACAAGAACGTAATGTGTGTTGGTGATAATTTTCCATAGGAACACATTGATAAAGCGATTGCTCTGAAACCTGAGGATCCAAAGTCTTACTACCTTTTGGGCAGGTGGTGTTACCAGGTAAAACAGCTTGTTAATATTGATTACTTACTTCTTCCCTGGAATTTACTTCCTTGTTTGAGTGAAAGCTAGGTGGATTGAAGCCTTAACCAATGAACACAAGGGGTTCCAGCCTTCATATTTTAGTCTCTGCAGGTGGCATGGGAAGTGACATGGCAAGGAATGGACTGAGAAAAGCACTAGCTGCAGACTAGCTTACTGTTTGCCCTCCTTTACTCCGTAAAAACAAACCACCTTTAAACACACATGGATGTGATCCAATGACATTTTGAGGCTGGCAAGAGCTTCTGTACAACTCTATAATTCTTTGCACGTGGTTCCTCTGCTACCCAAGTATTGGCGGTGTTAGAATTGTGCAGGCTGCTTTATATTTCCTGACAAGGAAAAGCTTGGAGTCAAATGCCATAAGTCAGATTTAGTGTCTATAAAAAGAAATAATGGCTTGCAGTAACTATCTACTTTTCTCTTTATGCAGTTTGAAAGTGCTTTGCTGCTGTCAGAAATGAAGTTAAATCACAGAGATTATAGCCAAGATAATTGACTTGGTTAATTACAGGGGAGCAACAAACTCAGCCAGTGAAAGCTCTTCACTCTGTTCAGAACTTCCTGCTCAGCCTTCCTGCTCTCACAGCTGCAGAAGCTGAGAAACAGAGGCAGATCCAAGTAGAAGGGAGACAGGAGGGCTGCATATGTGCCTTTGATCTGATACATAGGTGAAAACTGCCAGGAGCTGGTGTGGTTGCACTGAGTAACTTTAGGATTTCAGACCACCCACACAGTTGCCCTGCTGCAATATTGAGTTGTAGAGACAAATCCTGTATTTAACATTATGCATATGGCAGCTGATGGATGAAACTGCAGGAGGTGACTAGCAGTATAGAACAAAGAAAAGCGAATCAGGTTTAAATCCATAGCTGGATTTGGGTGCTTGACCAGAATCTGCTGGTACTACCAAGATTTTTGGCCGTCTCCCAGGTGCCTGAAGCAGCTACAAGAAACCAGATAATTTACTGTCTTTGCATACATGGGTTTGATGGTTTCGTCTTGCTCTCTCTGTAGGTTTTCCACCTGGGATGGCTCGAAAAAAAGACTGCTTCTGCTTTGTTTGAGACCCCTCCTACAGCCACTGTACAGGATGCACTGCAAAACTTCTTAAAGGTACTGTAATCTGACACTCAGGGGAATCCCTAACAAATGCACACTGACAAGTGTAACCACAAGCATGGATTTGAGTACTTGTGTTCTGCTTAGCTCATTGCTCTCCAAGTGCTTCATGATATCTCTCTATTGACTAGAACCTGAAGAGGAAAAACTGGTGGAAGCAGAAAGGTAGGAGCCTCTATTATAAAACAGCCAGATGGAAGAACATGATTTTCAAGAGCTCAGAACTAGATCCAGAGAATTCCACATATTTTCAGAGGGTTTTGGTTTTCCTTTTCAATACTGCAAAAGCTGATGAATTCATTTCTTAGTGTTAAGTGCATGTGGCCTGTGCTCTTTTCATGATCTTGTAAGATCTGTTTATGCTTATGCCTGGGAACACTTGCATAGGTAGTCAGAATGTTTTGTCACTTTAATTTTCCTCATAATATTTTAATAAAGGCCTCTGATTAGATTGTCCAGATTTTTGAACACAAGTTTTTAAGCTTTCAAAGTCAGATATGTTTTTTTTTTAACATACATACACCTCTGATGAAATGTTGCAGAAACAAATTGCCCTACCACTATATAACTCATAGGCCAGCAGTTCTGCAAAGTGTTAGGGTTTGTCAGATTTTATCAATTTCTTGTCATTTTGCCTAAATGTTAAGGGTAAGTTTGTGGTAGGTAGGTGTCTGCCCTAGGCAGTCTGCTTTTCAGCATAATTTTAGTCAAAATGATTAAATCATTCCACAGCAAAGTTTGAAGCAAAGTGTGTTCTTTCTTCTCAATAGAGAAAAAAGCTACTTCTTCCTTTGATGAGTTAGAGTGGCTCAGTGGTTTGAAACAGGAATTTGGATTTTTCTGAGCTTTTACCTTTGGTCACACCGTGAAGAAGTGCACTTCCCATATGCTCAGCAGAGTCCATTTCAGCATTCAGCCACAGTTAGCAAGTTCCAGGGGAATGGAAATCATCTCAAGAATTGCAGCTCTGGGTTACTCACAAGCTGAGCTAGGTCTAAAACCAGACAACATAATTAAGAAGAGGAACACTGTCTGTACTGAGTTCTCATTGCTTGCTCTGATAGCCAGTTTCTGATGTCTTGATTGCATGCACTGTGAAATTTGAATATAAATAGAACACAGGGTGTGCTACAAAGGGTTTGTTTGCAGTGGAACAGGGAAAGTATGAGGGCTTTTACTAATGCAGCCAGTCTAGCCTATGATAAGTGATGTATGGACTTGAAAAAGTGGGGCTTCCTCATCTAATAAAGAGATGGAAAAAATTGAAACAGCTTTCAAACTGTTCTTTGCATATCCTCATATTTGCTTTTCTCTGCCTGACCCTTTCTCTCTGCTGTTCTAGGTTGAAGAGCTAAGTCCAGGATTTTCCAAAGCAGTAAGAGTGTACATTGCCAAGGTAACCTGTCACTTTATTGAGTACAGTTACATGCTCCTGGGATAAGAAATATTCATGTTAAAAAATACACATGCATCTTTGGATGGATTGTTGTACACGAACTTAAATTACTCCATGTAGAAGCAAGATTTTATAAGTTTTGGATTTATGTGATGTATACAGGAAGTGCATCATGAGGAAGAAGTAAAGTATTAAATGCATATCTGTGTTACCAATAAACCTATGTACAGAATTTATTTCATAGTGTCTTGTTAAAGAAAAACAAAGGCGACCAAAGAGGAGAACTCTGTAGGAGATGTGGTGGCCTTCACGCCAGCTGGATCATACACTCATCATATCTGCTCAGTGATGAGACTTTGTAAATTAAGTGATGTATATGTAAATCAGCAAGCCTTTTGTTTCTGACAGCTTATGCACACTGGTGAATATGCTCTTGATTGCATCTTGCTCTGTTTGTAAATACGGCCAGCAGTCATGCAAATTCAAAGTCACTCCCTGAATGTCTTGTAAAGAATTGGAACTTATTTTCAGGGAAGCTGCAGCAGCAGCAAATTCTTGCAAATCATGACCTGATGAATTTTCAGAGTTGATGTAAAAAAATCTGGATTTCACAGTGGCTAAATTATAACCTGAATGAGCCAATACATTATTACTGGGCTCATAGTTCACCACATGTCTGGCAGATGTGGCTGAGCTTCAGAAGTACTCTGCAAATCAGCACAGAAGTTAATAGGAGTACTTAAACGTTTTTGGTTTTGTTTATTGCTATTTTACTCAGTCCCATATTTGGTCATTTTGGATCACATCCTTCATCATAAAATTCTAATAGTTCAATTTGTATCTCCTTAATTTTCCAGGAAATAGTGCTCTAATGGGTCAGACTTCAAAAGAATAAAGAATTGAGATTTATAGTCACCTAATGATAGTTTTAACTGATGCTTAGGGGCGTGGGACTCCTGAAGGCTCCAAGGATGTCCATGGCACCATCTGTTTTGAATTCAAGAGGTGCAACAATGTGACTGTTTGCAGAGCAGAGAGTTCTCTTTCAGAACTGAAAGAGGAAAATCACCAAGATGCACATACCTTGTTGTCACGATCCTAAAGGAATGCTGGCTTTTTGAGGCAATTGCAACAATGATTAGCTGCTGCCTTTTAGCATCATCATTTTTAGCTTCCTTCTAGCATGCTTATTTTGCAGTCCTCCATTGCCTCCATGACTCTCTAGGCACCAGAGCCTTTTGTGTTACTTAGAACTGTCTGTTTCTGTGCTGCTTGAGAAGTTCACGATGAAAGATAGGAAACCGCAGAGACCTGTAAAGATGAGATGTTACAGTGCTTGCACTTGGACCTGATTTTCAAAGGCCTGGAGAGTTAAAGCTTCATCAGATGATATGCTGCCGGTGTTGAGATTTTATGATGAAAGCAGCATGAGGAATGGTGGCTGTGGAAGTGGAAATAAAAATGGTGGAAGATGCTGAAGATCACAGGGAGACCTTAAAATCTTTTGCCAAAAAGATCTCCTTGTCCAAAACATTAAAAAAAAAAAAAAAAAAAAAAGAAAGAAAAAAAAGAAAAGAAAAAAAAGAAAAATCTAATATTCCATATCTTGATGGTGATTATCAAGCCTGAAGCTATTCTGTGTAAATGCCTAAAGGAGAAATAATCCTTTTTTATCAGTTGTCAGGTTACAAAATTGCTCAGTTACTTTCTGCTGCCTGTTTCATCTTTTGTTCTCCCTGTTTAACTCTCCTCACGTTGTCATTTTTCCTTCAGTGCTACAAGGACCTGGGGAACAACTCTGCAGCTCTTCTCTGGACGAACCTTGCTTCAGAACTGCTAGTTAACACAAAAGAGGTATAGGATTATTTTCCAAGAAAGAAAAGAAACCAAAACTAATTTAATGTTGTATGCTTTTGACCCTTCAAATCAAATATGGTTATGTAAAATTCTCTGCATATATATTATGTGGCAAAATTAATCATAGGGAAATTTTTCTAAAATCCCAGTCATTTAACTTAAGGTCAAGACTTTCTCTGGCAGTCTGACTTGGCATGTGTGTTCATTGGGCTGATCAATATTATAGGCTGCATTTGCATTAAGGTGTTAATTGCTAAAGGTAAGCTGAATGGTTTCAATTTAAGACTTTTGATTTTTAATTTAAGCTCTTAATGAAGTATTTTAGGCACTCTGTGAGTTAGATCCAATGAACTGAAGGATGTAGACATTTTTGCACCTGAGTCATCTAGTAGTTCCTATCTGTTGCTTTTAAAGCTTTTGGTGCCAGGTTGGCTTCTAAGCTCCTCCAAGCTGGATCAGATCAGTAGTCTGTGTGTGCTGCTCAGCATTTTTTTCTATCTAGGATATTTTAGCTCTTCCATTGCTTTCACAGGGTTTCAGAGAGCAGATTGTACTGCATTTCAGAAAGTGCCATGTGGTTGTGTTTTCCATCTGGGAGCTCTTTTCCACTTTTTTTTTCCTTTGCGCTTTTTCTGTTAAGCTGAAACTGTATAGAAGATGCCATCAAATTAGTACCAGGTAGAAAATACATAAAAGCAGATATCAATCTGTTGTTCTTTGCGTTGTGGAGAAAAATGCAGTGAAGTGACCAGAATCCTCCTGATCTCATGCTTTCAGCGTTAGTCTGACGGAATCCTGGATGTAAGGCAGAAGTATATGCCAAATTTTCCTGCCACTGTGTTTCTAAGGCTTCTGGGTTGCTGTAGCAAAAGTATTGTGCTGAAATTCACAGCACAGGTGTGCAATAGATCTTGGCCCACCATCTATCAGTGCTGACTTGCCTGTGCTACCACCTGCAGGGCACTGGCTAGTACTGCTGCTGGGAAACCAGTGCAGCAAGCAGAAAAAATATCCCTTCTTCCAGAAGGAAATATCCCAGCTCTGCCAGATGAGGAGCCTCCTCACCATCTGCGTCTTAGAAATCATGCCAGACAGAGTTGGAATGGTATATCAGATAAATAGAGGATTTTTTTTCTCTTTATATGTTGGAGGCGTAAGGTGTTGTTTCATCCCAAAGAGGCAAATAATTTCCATCAGACTGAGAAGAGTAAAAAAAAAAAAAAAGGGGGGGGGCATTTGACCAGAGTAGGAGAGTCCTCAAGGGAGCAAAGGTTTGAAATCCGCTGCTCTGGTTTTCAGTTTTCTCAAAAGGAAGCATGAGAGAAAATCTCTTTAATATTTGGAGAATTTTAATAGGCTGCTGAGAGACAAGTATGAAAAGAGGAAAAACACAAGGCTAGACTATACTTAAAATCTGGTGTGGGGCTTGAGAAGAGAAGAGGAATTATCTTTTTTAACTATATTGAATTAGCCTGTGTATTAATGCCTTGTATTGCATTTCCAGGATTCAGAAGCTGAGAGAGAACTTGAGAAGATGCGATCAGCCTTGGAAGAATAAGAGCAGAAGAGCTCATTCCACTCAACACTGCACAGACAATAAAATTCCATTGAAAGGGGTTTCATGATTCTAGCAAGTTTGGTTGCACAGCATGGATAAGCCAGAGGAGCTGCCAGGAGGACACACTCAACAGTCTCATCAGCACTTCCAGGGAAGCTTCTCGGTGGGATTTAATGAGATAAAATCTTGTGTTATTTTCCTATTGAGAGCACAACATATGTTTGCTCGCTTTTAAAATTCCTTAAAAAAAAAAAAGAAAAAAAAAGGCCAAGTAGTCAAAAAATCAACCAGATATTAGCATGTAGGAGTATATATATGTACACACACGTGTGTGTATGATACCTGAGTTTCAGGTCTGCTTGCTGATGAGCTTCCTGGGGAAGTCCTCAGCAGATAGTTTTCTCTAATTTGACTGTTTTCTCTTTTCCTTTCTAAAACATCCTCGTTGAATCAATTGAAATAACTGATTGCACCTTTGCATAGATGTCCTGCGGAGAGAAAGGTGAGAGCCAGTGGGCATTGTGAGGCTGATTTTTAGTAACCTGATGCACTGCAGGTTGTGGGAGTTCCTCACTTCCTTCAGTCTCTTGTTTCAAATGGACACTGACACAATGGCTTGAGGAAAGGCCACTGCACAAAAAAGACTACATTGACTTAAAATAAGTGAGTTGCTGTGAAAAAACTGATGGTGATGTCCAAAATACAGTCCTGTTGGTCCTGTCTGGTTATACCTAAACTACCTTCCTGGTTTTCTGTTGAGGAGAAACCAGCACTGCTTGTTGCAGTGAGAAAATACTGAGGAACCAAGAAGATCTTATTCACAAGAAAAGCTTTATTTTTATGAAGTGCACGTCAGAACAGCAAGTAATGAGGTTTTCAACTTCAGGACTTTCTCCTAGTGACATCACTCACATGAGAGCGAAAACTTGGTGTGTCCCTCCAAACTATGCAGCTATGGTTTAGATATAACAGCTTAGCAGTTGTTTATCAGTGTAACACTGGTTACAGGAACAGGAATACTCTGTGGCAGAGCTGACACTTTGCTGTGTATTCCTCCAGTTCTTGTTGACGAATGCACTGGCACTGGGAAAACGGAGTTGGCAGCTGACATTTTCTCTGACAGCTTCTGGGTACCAAACAGAGAAAGTAAACTTTGCTGTATGCTGACAAAAAGGGTGAAAAGCAAAAACAATGTTCAGAAATTTCCCAAAGACTTGAGCAAGGCTTGCTTTATATCCTAGCACATTTCAGCTTTTCCCCCTTGATGTTACTTTCATAAAGTAGATGTTAGCAGACTCAAGCTCACAAACTTCCCAGTTTATATATTTGACACTTTTCAGCTATTTTTATTTTGGTCCAAATAGAACTCTACAATTTTGATTTGCTTGAGACTATACATATGAATCTTACAAATAGAGAACTGAATTCTGCCAGGCTGAATCACTGGATCTTTGCCAAAAGATACCAGCAGTCCAGATCTTTTCTTATTTGCAGGCCTTCATCTGTTGTCTAACTCTTCAAAATGTAGAACATTAAAGGTGATTTTGAATTAGGTTTACATGCTGTGTTTTCAAAGATGCAATTTCCTTTAGTTTTTCGTTTCTTTCTTGCTTAATATCTGTTTCCATACAGTGAGCAACCATAAGTTTGAGGGAAGAAAATGCTGATCTGTTTTTCTGCTCATCTTGTGCTTCGGATTCTGCACTGGTTAGGTTTCAGTCTTTCACACTGTGTATTCTTTGGGGTGATGATGTAAATCCCCTTAGCTTTAAAAGGGTCACGGATGAGGTTCAGTTACTTGTCAAGGTGACTTATGAATGGAAGGATGTCTTCAGATTGTAAGTAGAGTGCTAGGAAAACAGAGCTTTGGGTTGCAGACTAAACAAAGCCTGTTTGGAAACAAATGCCAAAGTCTTGTTTTTCTTACTGATAGAACTTGAAGTGAGGGAATCTCTTCCTCGTGTCTGTACTTCAATAGCTTTTAAGCAATGCAAAAACCAAGACTTCTTTAATTTTGCACACAATTTTTAAAACTCTGCAGATTAATCCCTGAGTACAATGTGAATTTCTCAAAGGTGCCTGCACTGTACACTCCCAGGAGTTGGATTTTCATAGTAAAAGACTCTAGATGTTCTTCTAGGCTTATCGTAGGGTAAGACAGAACAATTTCCTGAGCTAGGCTGACTTTGGAAACACACCTCCCTGTGGCTAAACTATGATACTATAGAATAACTGAAGCTGTTTAACTAATTTATCCTCACCGTGCTGGTCTGTTTGAGATAAGGTATTTGCAATTAAGGAGAAAGCCATCCTGCTTAAAGTTTCCTGTGTCACTGTCTTGCTTGTTGTGTTAGTACACAGACAGGTAAAGAAACCCAACAGTCAGGAGGAAGTCTTCTAAAGTATTGTGGTGTCTATTGTATGTGTGGTGGTGTGCTGGAATATTATGGGAAGGTAACATATAAAATTCTTGTTTATATATCACTGTTTATACATATGTTTGTAACTGTGTGGGTTACGCCTCTAATACATTTTGTATGTAAATTCCATGACTACTGTTTATGTTTCTAAATTGCACCGAAGTAATACAGCCACAAGTTATGGTGAGCAGTGTGCTCCAGGTGAGGTTGTTTTTCAATAAATGTGAGTGATCAGTTGTTACCAAGTCTAAATATTCTGTGCTCCGCTTTCACAGCCTGAAGCCATCTCCACCTGCTCCAGACAGAAGCCATAAACAAGGGGCTTAGCATTGCTTTTGAGTGTTTTAGACCTCCTGACAACTTTTATTTCATTGTGTTCCAAATTACTTTGCAGAGAGAGTGAGTTATAGCCCTAGCTGTTCTTCTTCATTCCTTAAAATTCACTGAACTGAGGAGTACTGATTGATAGCATAGTTGCACTAAAGAGTAGGTATAGTGGGAAACAATATTTGGGCTGCCTAATGGAGTAGATAGGAGTGATTTGGATGTGTTAATTTGCTTGCACATTAGTCACATACGATCCCTGGGAGAGGGACGTTGGAGCTATGTGCAATCACAAGTACAAAGGAAGTCCTCTCCCAGCAAGCAATGGATAGAATCATAGAATCATTGATGTTGGAAAAGACCTCTTAAGATCTTGTCCAACATTCAACCTCTAACCACAACCCCAAGTGCCACACCTACACATTTCAAGAAAGCTTTGTCTGTCCATGGTAAATTAGGACTGGATTCAGCCTGCAACTTCTCTGTAATCTCATCCCTTTTGTTTTTTTCTTAAAGTGAAATTGTAGCGTCTTCTAGTGCACTGAACCACCTTACAGAGCCCTGTGGCACTGAAGGCAGCAGCCCAGGAGAGGACATGTAGGTACACTGTTGTTCAACATAAATCTCTAGGACTCTAGAACCCCTAGAAGACTTTTTAAGTGACATTTTGCAATACTTGAGTGTTAGCAATCAAATGAGTGCTTTGTCTGCTGCAATCATACTTGACCATGGGTAGGAAAACACAGCTTGAAAAATATTTTTGAATCACTTCAACATCGCAGAGAGGAGGTCAGCACTGACCCATAGGACTGGATTGCCAGTTGAGGACGAGGGATTGAAAAACAGGCAAGTTCTGTTTGGAAGTTGATTTCCAATAATTAGAGCATACCAGGGCAGTGACCACCTCCTCAGTGTTCTGGGAAACATCTGACTCAATATCGGAGTAGGAATGTCAACACTGCTTCCTACCAGGAATGGTGCAGTCATTCTGACTCCCACCTTGGCTTCAAGATTTCTGCGAAGTCCAAATTTTTTTTGTTTCAATGACATCTGCAACTCCTTGGAAATTCCCTGGCAAAGGCTGACCTGCTGAGATCCTTGGTTTGAGGGAGACCCTGAAATGGGAGGATTGCAATAGGCTTGCCTTGCCATCTTGTTTTTTACAGCAAGTCTTACCGACATGTGGCAAACCATTGGGTTCATATAGGTGAACTGTCATTATTTTCCTTAGAGTAATATTTAGCAAAGGCCTATTTCAGAGTCCCCTGAGTATTACGAAAAACAAACTTTTTTTTGCAGCAGTACATATGTTGACCTTGCTGATGTTGGCATACAAAAAGCACATAATGAAACCAGGCAAAATTCAGGGGAGAAAGGATAAATGCGAACACTGCTACTGTTTGCTGTAGACCTGTGATGCTTTCACAGGTTTTGCATGTGCAAGCATGCAGTCTCAGTTGGGCATGCAAACATGATCTCAAAAACTTAAGAGAGATTAGTTCTCTGAGTGAGATTTATTTAAATGTTGCTTTTCCCAAAATATAAACATGAGAAGGGCTCAAAGGCTATGAAGGAAGACAAGGCAATGCAAAGCTGGGGATAGAAAGTCCCCATCATTATAAATGCATCCCGTAACAAAGGTCAGCTTCCTATTTACTGGGCTAATGTCAGCTTGACTGATGGAGAAGTTAAAGGCCCTTTAGATCAGGTTTAAATAAATCATTTATGAGAAGCAGAAGAGGCTCCGGGATTGGCGTAGACTCTGTTCTGGGTTGTTTACATACCTGCAGACAATTATTTAGAAGGAAAGATTAATTTCTGATTGCTTTTCTTCTTAATGAACGGGTTAGTTCTGCAGCTGGATCTCTTGTGCATCTTCTGCTAAATAATAAAGATCCTATTCCAGCATTTCAGTATCTTGAAAACTGTGGAGGAAGCTGTGCAGCACCTGCTTGCATGCGACTATGACTGTAATTGTGGATGAGGAGTAGGAAGGGGTTTGGACACAGGGGACTGTAAATAACGCATTTCCTGGCATCGCGCTTCCAAAAATCGTATTTCCTGGCAGCGTCTCTCTCTAGATTTGAGAAATGGGGTGGTCAAAACATTGCAAAATCATTTGAGGAAGTGCTGTAAGCAGCTTCCACCCCCCTGTGAGCTGCAGCTGCACACTTTGCACAGCGCTGCCGCCAGCATGCAGTCAAGAATAATTTCTGGACACTGTCAAACAAGTCAAACATCCATCTGAGTAGATGCCTTTGTTTTGTGCCAGTTCCCATTAGGTTACAGAGGGCATCTTGGTTCTGTTGACCATCACAGCATCTGTGGTGGATAGCAGAGGTGTGAAGCAGACTTGGAAATACCTACATGCTCTGAGATGCTGTCAAGAGGAGGGCTAAATTGGTAAGGATGTATTCAAATCTTCCCAGATAATTAAATCTCATATTTGGTAAAACTTCTGGAGGAAGGTGAGTTTGCTGTTGGTAAATTGTTGTCATTAGGAGGTGTTGTCATTAGGAGTTCCTTGGGGTGACTACACTGTGGTGGCACGAGGTGAGAATGACGGTAGCTTGGGTGGAGACTGTTCTCTGTTTTGGGATGGTATATCTTCCTATTTCAGAGCCAACTCTATTAACTTTGGTTGGACGTGTTCACCTGCATTATTTTTAAATATGTGTAAGAAAGACCACGCGATGGTGTTGGTAGCATACAGGCAATAGACAGTTACCCAACCACACCGTACCTGTACAAAAAAATGGTGACCCTCCAGAAAAGAGGATTTCTCTATAGGTCCGGGTTGTGCTTCCAGATGCCGTTCAGGAACATTTAGGGGAACAAAAAATCTTGTTTTTGGAAAGGGGCCATGTCCCATTTCAGCTAAGCATCTCAATGTAAGCTGCCAAGTGGCTCTTTCTACTTAAAATTTAAAGGTTCATAGAGGAGAAATAAAATTCCCGAATTGTTTCTCTACTCCAGCAGATGTACTCCCACCCCCTTCAAAACTCCTTCCACTTATATATATGAGGTAAGTTTAGGTTGGACGTTAGGAAACACTTTTTTACAGAAAAGGTGCTTAAGCACTGGAATAGGCTTCCCAGGGAGACGGTTGAGTCACCACCCCTGGAGTGTTTAAAAACCGTTTGGATGTGATGCTCAGGGATATGATTAGCAGAGGGGTGTTAGTTAGGGTAGGATGGTTAGGTTATGGTTGGACTTGATGATCTTGAAGGTCTTTTCCGACCTGAGCAATTCTATGATTCTGTAGTATGGAGTATCCCTTTGGGCAGTTTAAGTCAGCTGTTGTAATTTTGTTCCCTCCCAGCTCCTTGGGCCTTTCACTGCAAATGGCCTTGCGTTATTACAGAACAGCTTAGCAGTAACTACAAACAGCAATGTATTATCAAAATTGTTTTTCTCCTACAACCAAAACATAGCATTGTCTCAGACACAATTCCCTCCCAGCTGAAGCTAGGACGTGAGAATTGGGGCATGAAGGTAGGGTGTGCTCATGGGGTCAAACTGATGGGGCCATGCAGCAGGACAAGACCTGTCCAGGCCACCATGGGTGACCAGTCCATAAACTCAGGTCTCAGTGATGAGGCTCCCCCAGAAGCTTCCCTTGCTCCACCATGGCTTTCCCTGAGTTCTGAAATATATCTTCTACGAATGTCTCACTCCTGCTAGAAGGAGAGAAAATCACACTTCTTGCTACATCTTAGGGTACCAAGGGAGAGGGTCCTATTTCTGCAGTTTTGACCTGTCTTGGGGAAAAGAGCTCAGGGGTGTTTGTGATGCAGCTACAGGTACAAACGATGCTTGCAGTTAAGCAGTGATGGGTCCTGTGTCAAAGATGTTTATTACTGTGGGGACTCACTGCCATTGACACTATAAGAAGCAAGAGTTACTAGTGTGCAAGGCAAGGTATTCCCTGCCACCCTGTTGATGCACCTTGGCTGGATGGGCCATCATGGCTGGATGAGCAGGTGGAGCCTCGGCCGCACATTGGCAGTGAAAGGCAGTGGCTTCAGCACCAGCCCATGGATGCAGTCCGTGGTGAGGTGCTCCGCTGGGTTGGCATGGAAGGAGCAGTGGTGGAGGAGGATGGCGGTGAAGAGGAAGAGCTGGAGCTTGGAGAGCTGGTCACCTATGCAGCGCTGCTGGCCAGCCGAGAAGATCATCACGCTGCCAGCCTGCTCATGGTCCAGGCACTGCTGCTTGTTCAGGAATCGCGTAGGATCAAAGTGCTGGGGCTCAGACCACTTGCTGCAGTCATGGTTGACTGACCACTGGTTGACAAAGTCCAAAGTGCCCTTAGGGATGTGGAAGCCCTCGAGCTCCACATCAGCTGTGGTGGCATGTGGAATGGTGATGGGCACAAAGTTGCTGTAGCGCAGTGTCTCATAGATGAAGGCCTCCAGAAGGGGTAGATGGGGTCGGTCCTCAGTTGTGGGCAGTCGGCTGTGTCCCACTACCCGCTCCAGCTCAGCCTGTCAGTCCTGCTGGACCTGCGGGTGCTTCAGCAGCAGCAGGAGGATCCATGAGAACGTTGTGGATGTGGTGTCCTGCCCTGCTCCGAAGATATCGGTCATGGCACCTTCCACATCCTCAGGTCCCAGCCTATCAGGGGACACACCCCAGCACTCTACAGAGGCGATCATGACATCACTGATGTCACGGACTGCCCGCCAGTCAAAGGTCTGGTGGTGCTGTGCCACCTTGGCCTGCACAAAGCCATGCAGTTCACAGTTGAGGGCCTGGAAGTCACAGTAGACACAGCGGACAGGGTTGGGGAAGTGGAGGAACCAGGGCAGCATGTCCACCAGACTGCAGGCCCCTGTCTGCCCAAAGCAGTCATTGCGGCCAAGCAATGCGGTGAACTCGCTGTCAGAATGGTCATAGCGGTGGCCAAAGCAGAGAGCACAGAGGACATTGGTGTTGGCCACCACTGAGAGCAGGCAGGGCTGGAAATAAGCACCACCCTGGCTGTGCCTCCGGAAGAGCTGCGCCAGGTCACCTGCCTCGGCCGCCACGTGCCGCTCCACCTCGGCCACCATTGAACGAGCCCTTAGGGCAGCATGGGCCAGCCGCCACTGTGCCTGCCATTGGGGTGAGCAGCTCCCAAAGGTGACGCTGCGCCCACCAGACACCAGCCCGAAGGAAGAGAAGTCAGGCTGGCCAGCAAAGCATGTGCCCAGCCCCATCAATGCCTGCTGGATGCCCCACCTCACCATCGAGCACCACTACCCGCTGCTGGCCCAGGCGCAGCTGGAAGATGGCTCCATAGTGGCATGCCATGTGCATGAAGGTGAGGTGGGGCAGACGGCCCAGCTGCAGGACATTGCCCACCAGAGGCCACGCAAAAGGACCCGGTGGGATCTGGCCACGAGTGGCCTTGTGGAGAGTCCTGGCAAGTAGCAGGATGGCAGTGAGCACAACGGCAATGAGAAGGGCAGAGAGAGGTGACAGCACCAGCGCTGTGGCCGCACCTTTGGGGGTCCCCATCGCTCTCACGGCTGCAGCTGCTCTGCATGGAGGCTGAGGATCAGCGCGGCTTTATGGCTGCCTCCAAGACGGGCCAAACCTCTCTCCTCCCCCCAGGAGGCTGCTGTGGGCTGGGGAGGGAGAACATGGGCGGAGCCACCCCAATGAGACACATGGAGATGGGATCATGGTGGAGAGCTCCAAGTTTGGGTGTGAGGAGGGAGCGGGGTCCAGAAGGGGCTGTGAGTGGGTGCAGGGTTCAGGGAGCAGCAGGGTGCTGACAGCAGTCAGAACTTTATCATGGAGCTTGCTAGTATCACCTGTATCCTCCCTGAAAGTATTATGGACCCATGTGGGGTGGGTGATGCTACATATCCCTGTCCCCCTGTGGAGTTTTTCTTGCTTTATTTTTCCCACTCGTGATTGCAATTGTGGCTCTGGGCTTTGCAGCTGGATTCAATCATCTCAGTGCAGCTTTTGGCAGCTCCATCACCAAACCTGAGCATCTCTGCTTCCCAGAAGGCATCAGATTGCAGAGGTGAGCTGCAGGATGTGGGGTGGCTCTGGGGACATTGCTTAGTGGCTCCAGAAGGATGATTTCCTTGTCTTGTCTGACCCTGAGCAAGGCTGATACTTGCATGTAATGTTCCCTGGGCCAAGAAAAGGCAATTTTCCATGGTAAGGGGAAATTAATTCTGCACAAATAGAGTGAATTGGGCTGCCTGGTGCTTTACAGCGTCTCTGGCTGTTTACTATCCCAAAAAACAGCAAGCTGAACCAGCTTGCTTCCTGCTACTTTTTCTCATAACCCCAACCCAACTTGGGGACAAAACAAAAAAAAAAATAGCTTTAATCAAAACTTTGGGGCTCTCCCTTTCCATGCTCGTCCCCAAACTCTTCTTTGGACTGCTCTGATTTTGGCTTCTCCTTCCTTATAGCAACACTCCAGCTCACTCCTTCTGCTTCCATCCCTGTTGAATGTTATACAGCTGCCTCTCCTTGACTTTGATGCTTACTCTCATAATGATGCCTTGGTTGGTCTCTCTGATGCCATGTGTTGCCCCCAGACTATGATGCTGCCTATTCTAGCATATAATATATAATAATATAATATAAATAATATAATACACCACCTCTACAAAAAAACAGAACAAGTCTTCATGCTGTGCAGCTGTTCCTCTCTGAATGGTGGGGAAAAAAAAAAAAAAAGGTGTTTTTTCCCCATACTATTTTGGTTTGGTAGGATTTGACTTCTTCATGAAAGCACCCAATTTCAGTTACGTATTTCAAAATAAATAAAATAAATGAGGCATTTCCTTCTAGTCACTGGCCTGTTTAGGGGGCTTTCCTCAGCGTGGCTGTGAAACAGCAGAGACATTTTCCCATCATTTAACCCCAAAATACAAGCCTTAGACACCAACCTCCTTTCTGCTTCCCCAGCACATATTGCTGCCCCTCCCGTGCTTTGAAGTGGCTTAGAGGGAATTTGAAATTGGGGAAACACCAATTAATTTCCTTTGAAAATAAAGAATGAAACAATGAGTAGCTCAGAACAACACACCCATTTCTGCACATGCTTCAACGATAAATCCCTTCTCACCTCTAGGTGAGGGTTCTAACAGAGCAAAAGTTGGCTGGGTGAATGCAAGCCAGATGGTTGCACAAGCACACAAAAACTTCTAAGAGCTTTTAAAGTTACAATTTCTAATGATATTCTGCTTCTTTAAGGGGAGTTTTAGAGTTTTTGAGAAACGCTGAGACAAATACTTCAATGAAAGGCAGGAAAAATGTTTCCAAAATATTATTAATTGTAGCTCCTTGAGATGAAAGCAATGTTGACAATGAGCTTATTTTAATTAATGTTCCATAGCCTTGAGTCACAAGCAACTTAAACCCTTTATGGAAATACTTGCTATGGGATGTCATCAGATAACTCGAGGACATTCCTAAAGGTTCTTGTGCTAAAAAGAAAAGACCCAAATCCCACCGAGCTCCAAGCCTGGGCTGTATAAAAGCTTAGAGGGCTGTATAAGAGCTTAGAGAAGTGGAAAAATTTTTCCCATTTTGTTGGGTTTTGTGGCAGTTACAAACCTTTCAGCTTGACCTAGAGAAGTGCTGTGGACTACAGAGAAAGCAGTTTGCATGCTAAGCATTGGATGAACAGAGGGAACTTCAGAGGTTACCTCAGTTGTTCAGAGACTTTGAAAAGAATAATGTGTTCTGTTAGATTAAACTGTACAACACTAACACTGGAGGACTGTGATCAAGTCACGTCAGCCTACAACAAACCACTGCCAGATGTCGGCCACCAGCAGCACATAGAGTGCAAGGACAGGGTCTTACAGTTGGTCACAGTTTCACCAGTATATAGGGCAAGTGTCAGCAAACAAGCAGCTGTACAGCACGTCTCAGAAAAGGAAATGATGTTTTGTAGAAAAAAAAACACTCCACGTTGAGAGTCACTGAAGATCTTTTCCCTACCTGCAGGCAAAGAGTGCCTAAGTTTGAATTAGCACCTGGCTAAAGTCCAGGCGCCTGTAATGTCATCAATATTTTCATGGTCTTTTTATTAAAAAGCAGATTTCCAGAGAGAAATAATGACATACAATAAACAACATTATTGAAATGTAAATTAGCAGTTCCCAAAAAGCAGCATATTGCAGAATTCAAAGCAAAATTAACAAAAAGATTAGGGGTCGATGATAATCTCAGACAGCAATATTCACACATTCTTTTTGTGGAATGCTATTCTGCTTTATTTTGTAACTAATTATTAAGGCAACCTGTTATGTTCTCAAGCCACCACGTTTCTTACCTGACTTACTTCAAAGTCATTAAATTACAAACTATTGCCACAAATTTTCAGATCACTGTGCTATGTCCACCTGTAGAACTCAATGGGAGCAACAGCTGTGAAGAAAACTTCAAGCATATGGTCCTCTGAAAATATTCTCAAGAAACCACATTAACCTAACACTTGACTAAAACCCAGTCTCTTCCAAGCAACACCTGCAGACGTGTCTCAAATTGGATTCACATGATGAACATGCATGCTGACATACAACAGAATCCTCGGACAGCATTTGAACAGCAGGTGCATTGGGAAAGCTTCCATCACAGGAGCCGATTGTGGCCACCCAGTCTTAGTTTACACGGGGAATGAGATGAAGTCTTCACTCTTTTGCATCTCCCACTCCATCAGCATTAATAGCAAACATTGCTTCAGCCTCAGGAAGGCAAGGAGAGTCATAAATTTTACATATTCTGGTTTCACCTCGGCCTTTTCGCAGATAAAGTCTGAGGGGGAAGAAGAAAGAAAAGAAGTATAGCCTTCTTCCAGAGAATCCTGATAGTAATTATTAAAACATTACATTGAAACGTTACATGGAATGTAGCACACTTTGAACTGTAAGAACCGAACCTGCTCAGAGTTTCTGCAAAGCAGACTGGAAGTGACACTGGCAGACCGAAGAGAGACCCGGAATTAAAAAGTATGTATTCAGTGACACAAAATCTTCCAAAATAAAGCTAATGGAAGATGATAATCTGTTCTCTCACCTGGTGGTGGACGCATGGGCTATGATATTTCCTCCAATAGGTTTCTTGGGATCTGCTGCAAACATGGCTGCTCCATCTACTTGTGCCACAACTTGGTTAGTGATCACAACAGCCACACCAAACTAGGAGAAAAGCAACAAAGCAAAATCACTTTCCACCACCTGAATAAATTAAAACAAAAAACAAAATAAAAACAAAAAAAAACCATGCTTGTACTTCTGCTCTGCTCTCCTCTCTGCAGGTGATACTCACTCTCAAAATACAACAGAAGCAGACAACGAGCAGGCAGAACACCTTTTGTACAAGATTGCTGAGCTTCACAAGAGAAAGAAAATCAATCACTAGTCCCGTAGGGAGCAAAGTTCAGCATTTACCTCATCTGCAAGTCGGAGAAGCATACGCAGAAATCTGGCCAGATGCATCTGTCTCGCTGACAGCTCACCTCTTCCAGAGTAATCTGTCCGATACAGAGCTGTAGCACTGTCCACTATCAGCAGTGCATACCTGGAAAAGTTACATAAAGCATTCTCAGGATTGTTTTCAGAGGTGAATAATGTGACCATCTGAGTCAACTGTAAGCTGCACACAGATGTGGATATAAGCCCTTCTCACCTACCAGTTAGCAGAAGTGTTATTTTTACCATCACAGAGTCAATTTGCAGCATTCAGATTACTATGAAATAAAACCCTTTGTAAGGTGTTTTACATGGGTATTCTGCAGGTAAACAGGCCCCTGTGTATCTCATATCACCACCCCCTTCCTTCTAAAGGGTCTTATAAACCTCAGTTTCAAACTAAAGCTATCTGCACACGTCCTGGTTTTGGCTGGGATAGTTAATCTTCTTCACAGTGGTTGGTATGCTACTGTTCTGGGAAAAAAAAAAAAAAAAGGTAAAAAAAAATGTTGATAATAGATTGATGTTTTAGTTGTTGTGCTTATACTGAGTCAAGGACTCTCCTGCTCCTCCTGCTGCCCTGCCTGCAAGGAGCTGGAAAAGAGCCAGGACAGTTGACCCAAGCTGGCCAAAGGGATATCCTATACCATATATAATGGCATCATGCTGAACAACAAAACTGGGGGAGACTGCTACTGCTCAGTGACAGGCAGAGCATTGCTCAGCAGGTAGCGAGTAACTACACTGCGCCATCATTTTCTGTAGCAGTTGTGTTTTGTTTTCTTTCTCATTAAACTGTCTTTATCTCAGCCCAAGAGTTCTTGCATTTTTACTGTTTTCAGTTCTCTCCCCCACCCTCTTGGGGTTAGGGAGGTGAACAGCTGGTGCTAGCTGCCTGCCAGGCTAAACCACAACAGCTGCACTGCTCTATATCAACTCTCTTTCTGAAAGCAATTATATAATGTGATCTTTAAAGTTGTTTCTCAGGCTGGCACTCATTCTTTGTCAAGTCAAGTCAGTTGTCATAGCTCAAGTCACTTGCTACCATCCAACATTTCAAAAGGAACAGGTATTAACTCACAGCTAAATTACTCACACATCTCAGCTGATACATAAAACTTACTGCATGCAAGTGTCAAAGCAAAGGTTTGAGAACAACTTCAAACATAAGCTGTTACTTTGACAATTCAGTCATGTAGTGCAGGTGATGAACCAGTGCAAGAGAACTGTACAAGCATGTTTATAATGTATCAGCACAAAAATCACCCCATCTTAAGATGAGGTCTCATTACCGTGATTCAGCCATCATAGCAGATGCCTGATAGAGGAGCTGGGTCTGGTGATCTGTGTTAAAGCCTCGAGCATACGCCACATTATCCAGGACATCACTGCCAGACAAGCCATACCTAGAGACATCAGTGACAAAAGTCTTCAGCAACAAACTTCACCAACAAGAGTTACTGCTACCTTTCAATAACTTGACTTTATTTCATTCATGCAGGATGATACGTTGATTAGGTCAATTTCCTCTCTAAAGAAAAGGGAACAACTCTTGTGGACCAGCACAGCTCATATTAGTTTGATATTTAAGTATAACAAGAATCTGCATGTATCCAGCAGTTTTTATTGCCTTCAGGAAACTCAGTTAATTACCTTATCCCTGATTTGTGTACAAG
Organism: Tetrao urogallus; assembly: GCF_951394365.1. Lineage (NCBI taxonomy): Eukaryota > Metazoa > Chordata > Aves > Galliformes > Phasianidae > Tetrao > Tetrao urogallus. The sequence goes on from NC_136819.1 coordinate 6,134,250, forward strand.
ACACTTCTGAGGTATTATGAAGTAGAGGCAGGAGATAAGAAAACTGTCTTCCAACTGGTCAGGGATGACTCTAACATTTCTCAACAAAAAAATTCCATGTGCTGTTAAGATAAACTTTTTGTAAAAGAATCTTTGTTACAAAATACTAGTAGAATTTAAGGAAAATCTTGGTATGCCACCAACTGTAAAACTAAATTTGAGGGGGATATTAAGTGAAAACATATGCCAAGAAACAATGATGTTAGCTTATGTCATAGCTAAGTAAAAATAGAAACTTTATAAAATACAGCTAATGAACTGGTCTAAAGAGCATCTAGGTAGGCAGTGATAGAACCCAGGAGGCAGGAAGGAGCTGTTGCTTAAGGATAGTTCTTACTATAACAGTCCAATGAATGTAAAGAGCCTGGCTGATTTTAACTAGGCTGCCTCACCATTAGGAAACGCATTCCCTTCTTCACCTAATGCCTGTTTACTTCCAGCCATAAGTACAGACCTTTCAGCCACAGCAAGAAGACGTTCTGGACGGAAGGTGCCTTCAGTGTCAATATACATGGCTTTTCCTTCTCCACCTCCTTGGTCAATGGGAAGCTGAAGGAAGAGCACATTTATGAATACGAAATCAATAACAAGTAATTTAGTTACTGCTTTATGCCTTCAGCTGATGTTCACATAATAAATAACGTACCAAGCTATGGTGATTAAAGTCACATTTGTCTGGGAAAAGTGACAAGACAGATTCTTGTCTTCAGTGTCTGTGCAAGAGGACAGGAGCTCAGCTTCAAGCACCTCTCTGTGCTTAAGACCTATGATTACACCACAAGGCTAATGTCTGTTAATGGGATCAAAATATTAAGGCCAAAAAAAAGCTACAAAACATAAGCCAAATATGGGCAAAAAGATAACAAATTTAACTGCTGCTACAGTAATCCTAGCAAGCAGGTTAAGTGAGGAATAAAAGACCCTTGCAAGCTGAAAGTTCAGTCATGGTTGCTGCAAAAGTTTCTGAGATCTCTTTGGGAACGGATAAAATCCACTCTTTGCAGCTGTGCATACGTGGGGTTGTTTTTGTAAGAAAATGGCATAAATAAAAGTAGCAAATACACAAAAACTGTGTTGTCTGAATACTTGATTTTAATGAAGTGGATCACTCACTTGACAGGTTACTGCCAAAGTATGGCACAACTGTGTTTTTCCAGTACGAAACTCCCCAAATAATTCTGTTATGGACCCTGTTTCTATTCCTCCTAAGTGGAAGAAAGAAAAAAAAATAAATAATAAAAAATTGTCACATACTTCCAGTAAAGACTGCATACACAAAGTTTTAATTTAACACAGACTGAGTTTAACACTTTGGCTGAAAGTTTTCAAGCTAATTGGAAAAACTGGTTTTCATATTGAGGTTTGCTCATTCTGAAGGTGAGAAGTTCAGCTAAGTTTATTTTTGATGATGCTGAAGAGCTGAAGTGACTTAACTGTGCTTTTAGATTACAAGTGGGAACAGGGAGATGATCATGAAAGTTAATCAATAAATAGAACCCAAGTTATTACCTTGAAGAAGTTTATCAAGTTCTTTGGACCCAGTGGTGATCTGGATGATTTCAGACCTCCGCTGATGGAATTCCGTTGCTGTGGTAAAACCCATTGGAACCAGTTTAGCTGCTTCAGCCTAAAGAAAACCAAGCAGTGCAGAAAGAGCACATCCCATTAATTTACTCCCTAGTAATTAGTACTATAAAGCTCAGGTGCCACCTGCACCTGCGCTTCAGTGGGTTGTAACAGAGGAACAACTGTATGGGGTCAGACCAGTGGTTCCTAACTAAGCACCCTGTGCCTTGACAACTGCCACAAGTGGATGCTTGGGGAACAAGTCAGGGAATAAGGAACTGATTCACTACCTGATAATTCCTATGAGTTCGCCAAGTGCCTTTGTGTGAAGATTATCTCATTAACACCATACTTATCTCTTGGTATTGTTACATTATTAAACCATTCATAATACTGATGGTTACAGCATTGTGGGACAAGTAGTTCTGGAACTCCATCATATCCTGTATGAAAAAATGCTTTCTTTGCTTCAAGCCTCCTTACCATGAGAGATATTGAGCTGGAAATGACAGTCTTGGCCATACTCTCCACATCTTCCACAATTTTTAGAGAACTTCCTAATTATTCCCCCCAGCCCTTCACTTCTTCTTGAAGCTGGTTCTAGCCTCTTCTGATCTCTTCCCATAAAAAGCCACAACACATCCCTAATAAGCCTTATTACTCTTCTCGGTCTATCGTTAATTGAGACCTTCCAAAATCACTGGAATACTTTAAAATAGCAAAAATAAACCTTCTTGACTTTCTCAGCTTAAAGTTTTTGCTTAACATCCTTACCAAGATTTTATCAGCTTTGGCTTCACTGATGCCTTTAATATTTAACAGCTCCTTCTTGGGTGCATGTGCAACAGACTCAACAGTGTGATATCCAGCTTCTTCTAATTTCTTCACGTCATTTGCATTTATCCCACATTGCTGACAGACAGAGGAAAAAGAGACACAAGGAGTCACAAACACCAATCACTGAATACCTTCAGCTGCCTTTAGATTTAAATCAAACTCTGTTATTACAAGTCAGCACGTTCAGTGTTATCATTCTAACACTTACAAACAAATGGACAAGGGGAGATGGCCTCAAGCTGCACTAGGGTATGTTTAGGTGGGATATCAGGAAGAACTTCTTTACAGAAAGGGTGCTTAAGCACTGGAATAGGCTCCTCAGGGAGCCATCCCTGGATGTGTTTAAAAACCGTTTGGATGTGGTGCTCAGGGACATGATTTAGCAGAGGGCTGTTAGAGTTGGGGTAATGTGGTTAGTTCGTGGTTGGACTGGATGATCTTGAAGGTCTTTTCCAACCTGAGCAATTCTATGATTCTATTCTACAATTTAAATCAAACTCTGTTATTACAAGCCAGCACATCCAATGGTACCACCCTAACACTTACAAACAAATAGTCTTTTAAATAAAAATGATCGTAATGCAATGTTTGCAAAAGCTACTCTCTAAATAGTGCAGAAAAGCAGATGTTGATTTAACAAATATTGAAGGTAACTAACAAATATCAAGGAAAAGATAGAAGCATAAAATTGTTTGAAGTGACCTCTAAGGGCAGCTGGTCCAATAATGCCATGACCAGGGACACCTACAGCTCCATCAAGTGTTCAAAGGCCCTTTCAGCTTCTTCACCTTCACCACGAACATCTCCAGGAATGGGGCATCCCTCACCTCTCCAGGCAACTCGTGCCAATGCCTCACTGCCCTTATCATACAAAACCTTTTACCTCTAGCCTAGATATGGGCTCTGGGCCAAAGCTCTCCTCCTCTGCAGATGTGTCGGCGTTTGCCTCGAACTGCACCTGCATAGCCATGGCTGCAGCCGTCCTAGAAGGAAAGCAGACAGCTTGGTGACACGGAGTGCAACACAAACGGGACACGGGCACACAGAGCAGCAAAGTCCCTTCCCACAGTGAGAAAAGTCTTCTGTGCGCTCTCCTGGGCAGCGTTACACTCTAAAAACAAGGCCTTGACTGACCTCACCTGACGGGAGGTTGAACTGAGGCTCCCGAGCATTCAGGAGGATAATGGTGAAAAAATCAGCACAGTGCTAGCAAACCGTCGCCTTCAGTGCGTGCTCGGGTGGTCCCCCGAGTACTGCGTGCTGGGAGGCTCCACGCGGGGCCACTCGCAGCCTGAAGGCAGGGCGGTGGCCCAGCGTTCTGCCACCACACGCGTCGGAAAGCGGCCTATTCCCGTTTCCTCTCGTTCTCCACTCTCGGGCCGCTCCCGCCTCACCTCAACCCAGCGTTATTTTTCAAACTTCTCATGGGCCCGCCTCAACCGCCGCGCCGCGCCGCGCCGCGCCGCTCCTCCCCAGGCCCGCAGCCGCCCGCTGCAACCCGCGCGCCCGCCCCCGCCATTACCGTTCGCAGCCGCCACCGTTTCGGAGGAGCCCGCCACCGCGTCACGTGACGGGGGAAGAACGCGGAGCCCGCCACCGCGTCACGTGACGGGAGAGAGCGTGGAGCCACGCTCACCCAATGGATTTAGCTGAAGCTGGCGGTGCCTTAAAGGGGACGCACCCCTTTTTACATGTACACACACATATGCGCAAGAGTGCTGCTCACCCTTGGAAGCAGAGCACGGAGTGGGATGGACTTCTGCATCTGAATGTAATGCAGAACAGGAAAATCTGCACCTCCCTGCTGCTTTTCCTGACCATCATTTATAAGGATTTCCATCTGCTTCTGTTTTAGTTGATTAGGATCAACATCGCACTGCTGTATTTTGTCCTAATGCTTATTACAGACGCTGACACCACTATTCCAGCAGTAGCTCCAGGCCAGCTTCACTGGAAATATCTGCAGAGGGCTTGTGCTTTTCATTACAATGTGTATTAAATCCTTTTTAGTGTTGGCCAGACATCTACAAAGAGAAGGTCATGCAAAGATAAAGGATATAAGATATTAAAGAGCTATGACCTTCAACAATTGAGAATATTTGTGCAGCTAGCTTTAAAAAAGCCTATTAATAATTCCCAAATCTAACTGCACACAAAAGAGGAAGCAAGAATACTGCTCAGAGGTTCGCTTTGCACATACTGTGAGCCTTACACCTTTTCCTGGGCTGGATGAAGAAAAACGTGGTAGGCAGTTCAAGGGAACATCTCTGCTCCACGGTGTGAGACCTCGCCTGGAGCATTGCACTCAGATGTGGAGTCCTCAGTGCAGGAGAAACATGAACCTGTTGGAGTGTGTCTAGAGGAGGGCCACAGAAATGACCCAAGGAATGGAACATCTCTCCTCCAAGGATGGGCTGAGAGCTGGAGATGTGCAGCCTGGAGAAGGGAAGACTCCATGGAGATCTGAGAGCAGCCCTTCAGTATCTAAAATGGGGTTAATAAGAACTAGATGACTTTTAAAATTCCCTTCCAACTCAGGCAGTTCTGATTCTGTTCTGATTCTGTGATTTATCAATAGCTTCCTGTTTTAGTGGGTTGTGGTCAGACACAAAGGAGGCTGATGTAGTGCTGTCTCACTATTGCAGAAAATCACTGAGTCTACTTGGACTCAGGAATTTCATTATGTCATTGAAAAGCTGCAGATTATTGGACATAAGACCAACACTAAACTATCCAAATACAAAAAGACATGGAAGTTGGGAAGACTCCTTGTGCTGAGTAGCTAAGAAAAAGGTGCTTGTTTCTTATGGTAAAGCTTGCTTTTACTCACTCCCTAAGTACTTACTAAGTAAATCCAGAGCTTTTCAGGTTGAGCTATTCACCTGTGATAGCGCTGAAATCAGATGAGATCACCGCAGCTTCTAAGAAACCACACAGAAGTCTTTTTTTTTCCCTGGTTTTATCAAAGCAAAGAGATAGCAAATGACATGAGCAGCTTCCATTGCTGCAAGTGAAACTTCCTAAACACTATTTTTACTGTAAATACATGGAGCATTTTGGTTTTGTTTCATCTGGTACTTCATTACCTTATTTTTTGGCTTAGAAACATGCTACAGAAAATTAAAAACAAAACAAAACCCCTCAACAAACTAGACATGGAAAAAAAACAAGCAGGATAATGATCACACAGTACTACTGCAGCTTCCTCTACTGGTTCTTGCTGCTGATAAAATGGCCTCAGGAACCTCAAAAGTAATTCCAGGTATAGCATCCAAGTCATTTGCAAATTTGTTACTATTTTCTACTTAAAAAGTTTTCTCCTGCAAAGATCACACTATAATAGTCTAACACTGTGAAGTACAGGGAAAAAAAAAAAAACAAAAACAAAAAAAACACATTCAGATTATGAGAAGTCTTAAAGAGATAAAGTTTTGTCAGTAGTAATAGGCAAACTTTCAGACAGAAGTTTAAACAGAGCAGTCAAACACAGCCTGAAGAAAGAATAACAGTAATTCATATATTTAATGAACTTCCACCTTCCAAACAGAAGGAAAAAATTAGAGAAAGACACAAATATATATGCACTTAAAAAACATAAAAACACTTTCAAATTCAATGCATTTTACAGATACAAAAAATACTATCTGCCTACAGAATGAAGAGCTTATAAACGGTAGGCATGCCAACTCTATCAACTCATCAGGGTTACATCAATTTCAACATCTCAAGCTATGTAATACACAGACTATACGTAAAATCAATCAGGACTTCACCAATGACATTAAAAGATGCCTCCTAAAATTTAAATAGTTCAGTCTTCTCACTAAGTTTGTCATTACCTCCTCAGACAATGTACATAAAGCAGGAGGGAGACTGCACTGTACCAACCAAGCCTGTACACAGAATGTCAGAACAAAGTTTTTGAAAAACTTGCGTTGATTGAACTGATGGTTTTGAGTCTAGCACCCAGAAGAGTTCATGATTAACCACAAGGATCTGTAGTCTTCAATATCAGAAGTCTTTCCAATTTTGGCCAGCTGTCTAATTATTACCAGTTATTTGGTTCATCATAAGCAAGACCGTTATTTCAGCATTTTGGGAGAGGTTCCAGAAAACTGATGAGAATTAAAACTGATGCAGTATGTTAGAATGTTGCACGGTAGTGAAATAATGATAGTGAAAGAAAATTCCAGACACATTTAGAATTTAGATTAATTTAGAAATTCATCATCACCATTTTATGTAAGAGCTCTGTAAATCAATCTAGAACAAAATTAACAAGCTAAGTAATACAAATAGCCATTCTAGGGAAGACTATAGAGGGAAGCCAAGACGACTAGTGAGAGAGACCACGCATTCTTACAATACATAAGTCAAAGAATGTCCTCTTGACTTCTTCAGGCCTGCATGTAGACCTAAACAATCATCTGGGATCCTGGAGCAGATTTTGATGAATCAAGCTCACCATTCTTCGGAGATAGTGGTAACCAATAGGTACTTTGGAGAGAACAGCAGAAATTTCCTCATGTCTGGAAAAGATAAAGTGACACGCGTTTGAAAAGATGAAGAACATTTAATTTCCTGGCTCTAGCTTTGAAATATAAGTCATGTGGGGTGGTTCTTTCTGCTCAACTCACCCAATATTCCCAATTTTTTTTTCAACAGTGAAAGGCAGCGAAGAAGATGGGTAGTTGGATGATAAAGACAGTGTCAACTCAAACTTTGCAAAAGCAGTGGAAGTGGAGAAGAGGAACTTCACACTGTCAGAAACAAAAACAAAAACATCATGGAATGTACGTCTTCTTTGAACTCTGTCCTAGAATGAAATCTAATTGCAGAACCTTTCAAAATTATAAAATACAGAATTATAGTGAAAAATAAGTTTTCTGGTTAACATAAAACATTTCTAGCTAAATAAAGTTTTATGAGCTTTTAAGCAGGACCATAATTCTAAAATTGTTTCATGAATTCAATCCTATTTAAATCAGGACAAATTTCCATCTAGAAAACTAGATTTCCGTGTAGTTCATCTGTCTAGGATAACATCCAGGAAGAACAGAGTCGAATCTTTTTGTATAAAAAGGTAAGACCATCACCAAGTACGTGATGCCCACGAAACATGCCTGGGGTAGCACAGAATATGGCAAGATTAAAGAAGACCTTTTGAAGACAGTTGTCCCACAATAAATCTTTCCAAGAACAAGCTGCCTGCACACTTGTTTTATTGACTTAACTAAATGTAGCTTCGATGGGACTTCTGGCATGTAGTAGAAGAATGCTCTTGCAAAGGGTACTACAGAGTAATGTAAGTAAAAAGCATCAAGGCACACAGATAAAAGTTAACCAGGCATTTCCTAGGTAAGAATGCTCATAAGGAATAAAAACCGTTTCACCTCATCCTTTTATCTTGTTCCAGAGACGTGAAAAAAAATTGGGAAGCAGTAGGAGAAAATAAAAGCTAAAGAAAATAAGTTTTAATTTAAATGCTTTCATCTTTCAAAGACTGGCTGGAGCAAATCAAAGTTTGAGCCTATTATAAAAGAAACAAAGCACTAAGCTACACAGGTAAATTCTTGGCTCTGTTTGCTTTGTATTGCTACGCTGTGAGAGAGTCAAGTCCAACAGGAAAGCAGTAAATAAGAGGAGATTAAATAAAAGTGAGAAAATTGACTGAATGCAAGGGGAGCTTCATTTCCAAGCACAGTCCAAGTGTAGTAAAAAATAGTTGACTTGTTAAAAAATAATTGCATAAAAGAACATTTTCATGAAAACCAACTATGTTTGCATCTATGCATAACTATGCATCTTTTGCTTCTGCTTACGTAGAGATCCTTTGTAAAATTTGCATAAGCTCCATCTAAAGTTACTCACTTTGTGTCGATGATATCTGTCTTGAGAAGATTGTATTTTCCACCCCATTTCTCCAGAAATTCAATCTCCTCTCCTAAGATCCTGCAACGACTTACCACCAAAGAGACATTGTGAAGCACCTACGGAAGAGATAAGAAAAGGATTTACAATGAAACTGAAACCACTGAGTGACACTTGAAGTTTATGCTAGAAAGCATTAAAAATACACAGCTTAACTACTATCTCACTCTGTACACAAAATGAAAATTTACAAGCATAAAAACAAACATACATCCTTCCTTGCCATAAGTTTTTCCCTTTAGCTTTGTCACCAAGGTTGCTCAAATATAGATAACACCAGATTTGGCTTAGGAATTTAAAATACTAATTCTCTTGAAAGCAGAATGGCATGCAGCTCAATTCCCTGATTTCTACTAACGGGAATAAGGCTTTTAAGCCATCACTGAGATAGTCAGACATCAAGGAAGCAAATAAGGAAGAAACCACAGCTTTTAGGTCTCTTGACTTCTGGGGCAGGTACTTCTCCCTCTTACTTCAGAATATTTATGAAACAGATTTTGATTTGCATTAATCAAGTATTCATCAATACACTTGTATTCTCTGTATCAACCTGTGACAAAAAAGATTTCATATTTTTCTTTGGACACTTTACCTGGGGCAAGTATTGCAGCATGGGACACTTTTCCTGCCAGCATCCCTGACTTTCAATAAACTGGAATATGAGTCTTTGGACTAAACATGAGGAGAGTGGGGCTTTTTCCTCTGTAACAAAAAAGGAAATGGTGTTGCAAAAAATCTTTTCAAAGACATGTAAGCAATGCACTAGCAGCTAAAGCAATGTGTAATGTGTAATGTCCTCCCAGTAAGAGTATAATATTAGTAGGCAGCTAATTTCAAGCTATGTGAAATATCTTACCATCCAAGAGAGATTCAAAGCTCAGGCTAACTATTTTTCTGGAAGGATTTTCACCAAAAACATCACCATCTGAGAAGGAAAGGAAAAAGCCTGAAGTAGTAACTATTTCTATACTTAGTTCTCTTAAGAAACAGATACTTGTTACACACATTCAGAAATTTTGTAGAGAGTACTGATAAAACTATTTAAATCCACTATTTATTATTTCTCTTAGCTTACATGCTAACTCTATAGTTCATTTTTTATTTCAACATAATTTTTTCTAGTGTAAAATCTGTACATTTCTGTTAACTATTGTGCATAACTATTTAACCTATCAAATTCATAAAACAGAAATCTGCTAGTTTTGCAACTTACCTACTGGGGTTCCAAACACAACTGTGAGTTCAATGGAATCATGAAGAAAATTAAAGACTGCCTGTCGTTCACTCCATTCACTGATCTCCCACTCAGTGAAGCTAAAATGAATGAAACAAACACAGACAACTTAAGTTTCAACCAACCAATCCAAACAATTACCTGAAGGATAAAGATCAGAGAATTAAGAATGCTTGCATGTATACATTGTATGAGAGACCAAATAAATTTTCACTTGTTAATAAAGTGTAAGAATCTTTTGGAATCCAAAGCACAATAATATTCATTTCACATAAACATTACTTTTGGGATGGGAGGAGAGCTGGATATAGAAAAAGGAAATACAGAGTATCACTGTAAAGCCATTAACAGTTCATAGAAGTTTTGTTGCTTATCATAGGTTGCAAGGAGATGGGCATCCAAATACAAATCAAATAAAAAGGAAAAACAACAAACACTGATGCATGTACATAGAAATGCGAGGCTCCAGAACTAGCAGATAAAAACAAAAACAGAACACCTGAAAGTCTTTTTTCCTTACTTGCATCTCTCCAGGAGTTCCTGGCAGCTCTTTTCATCTTCCTGTAGGTGCTTCATCTGAGCAAGCGTTTGCTCATTCTCAGTTTCCAGATCTGACAGTTCTCTACAAAGATAAACATCTGATGTAGTACACTGGTTAAAAATAATACAAATCTCTAGATCCTGAATGTGAATATTTTTAAGTTCCTTAGATCCCCTTTGACATCTTACCTCTGAAGTTCTTCTTCTTGAGCTTTGAGGCTTCCCAATTCTAAGAGAAAAGGGAGGAAGAAAAAGTTGTGAGAGAAAAGAGCAGCAAAGACGGTCCTAACTTACTGTGCAGGTGCAAAAGATTTCAACCTAATGGCTGTTTCTCCTACATGATAGCCAGCACACACTCTTCTAATCATGCTGATCTGAGTTCTAAGTCCCATTTTGCCAAGAGAAGTAAAAAAAATCTGTTTCATACTTAAACATCTATGCTCTTCACTATATCCAGTGTGAAAAAGAAAGCCATAATGTTTGCATCAATGAATTTCATTCTCTTCAGAATCTAAAAGTTGGTACCATTACCTTCTTCTAGTTTTCTTGATTCTGAGTCCTCTCCTTCCATTTTATCATCACTGCAGTCTGTTTCACATTCTTCCCATTTGGAATCTGTGGGAAAGAAGTATCAGAAGGTCTACACGGAACTCCCATATTCAATGTTTAGAATCCATTTTATCTGTCTCTGTGTTCTAGACACTTCAGTATTTCAAAAATAGCTGATAAAGATGTGCAAGTAGCCAGGGAGAGAGGGGTATCTACCAAAAAGCCTGAAGAGGTAACAGAAAAGGAAAAGTAAAACTTTTACTGCACTGCTTCAAAGCTGTTATCATGCAATGTAATTTGTACTCAAGGCACTGAAAGACAATTTAGAAGGACGAAAATAAATGAAAATACAAATATGACAACCCCAAGTACTGACTGCAGCTTGTGTGAATGCAGCTGGACAAGTTTGCAGCCATTTTGAGGTGTGTACAGTATACAGTACAGCTGTACTGTCATCACTAGCAGATTTACTTACACAGTTGGTTACATGTTCATAGGCTACAATTATAATTCTATATTTCAGCTCATTTTGGTGTATTTTCTAGTCTTCATATGATATGCAAGTAATTCTCACAAGGCAAGTTTGCAGCACAAGTGAAGCCTAAGGGAGGGAATGTTGATCTGCCAGAGGGGAGAAAGGCACTGCAGAGCGACCTGGACAGACTGGATCGATGGGCCAAGGTTAACGGCATGAGTTTCAATAGGGCCAAGTGTTAGGTCCTGCATTTTGGTCACAACAATCCCAGGCAACCCTACAGGCTTGGGGAGGTGTGGCTGGAAAGCTGTCTGATGGAAAAGGGACCTTGGTGTTCTGATGGACAGTCGGCTGAACATGAGCCAGCAGTGTGCCCAAGGTGGCCAAGAAGGCCGATGACATCCTGGCTTGTATCAGGAATGCTGTGGTGAGCAGGACTAGGGAAGTATTCAGCATTGGTGAGGCCTCACCTCAAGTGCTGTGTTCAGTTTTAGGCACCTCAGTACAGAAAGGACGTGGAGGTACTGGAGCAGGTCCAGAGAAGGTCAATGAGGCTTGTGAAGGGCTTGGAAAATCAGCCCTATGAGGAGAGGCTGAGGGAGCTGGGGCTGTTTAGTCTGGGGAGAGGCGGCTGAGGGGAGTCTTTATTACTCTCTTCCAGTACCTGAAAGGTGCTTACAGTGAGAGCAGGGTAGGTCTCTTCTCACTGGTGACAGGTAACAAGACGAGGGGAAATGGCTTCAAGTTGCACCAAGGTAAGTTTAGATTGGACATTAGGAAACACTCCTTTACAGAATGGGTGATTAAACATTGGAATAGGCTCCCCAGGGAGGTGGTTGAGTCACCATCCCTGGATGTGTTTAAGAGTCGTTTGGATGTGGAGCTCGGAGATATGATTTAGTAGAGGGCTGTTAGAGTTAGGGTACTATGGTTAGGCTGCAGTTGGACTTGATGATCCTTGAGGTCCCTTCCCACCTGAGAATTCTATGATTCTAACAGATACTTGCAACTCAAGACATTTAAAATTCCAGGTGGCCAGTGAACAGTCTTGAAACAGCAATTTAAATAGCATCTTGACAGGAAAAAAAAACGGGACCAGACAAGAAATCAATGAACCACTCACTTGTTTGGGAACACATACCTGCTTCCAGATCTGCAAGACAACTTTCTGCCTCCTTAAGCAATTCATCCATATTTGCTATTCTTGATTGGAGCTTTTCATATTGTTCCTAAGGTGAGAAAGTTGTGCTCCGTTGCAGTGTATTCTTACGCAGGTCAACAACATTTTAAAAGAAACCAAATGCCTTCTGGGACCACCATTTAGATCTTTGCTTGCTAATAGACTAATTAAAGAAGCTGATACAATCTGCCATTAGAATGAAGAGGCAGAATAACTGACAATAAGGCAGATGCCATGCTTAAGAAAGTACCAGAAACTTGACAGTGTATCTTCCTACCTTTTTTTTTTTAAATGAAGGTATGAGATACATAACTAAGTAAATTTCTAGATACCTATCACAATGCACTGCTTGTGCTTTTCCTTGTTATTTACTAATACAGACATTAGTACAGTATAAATAAGTGATTTCTGATGGCATTTCCTTTAATACTTCTGTTTTTCACTCCCATTACTTTAACTGCCAAAACACTTAGGCAGAAGATTCCTATAAGTTAGTGCAAGAAAATGTCACTGTCCTGAAATGTCTTACAATTGCGTATAGATAAAAGAAAAACATGATGAGTAAGCAGACTTACATTAGTTAGAATCCCACATTTGATGTCCCACTTTATGTTAGTTTAAGCACAGATAAAACATGGTAGAATTTCCTCTTTCAAACTTAAACCTCTGAAGCCTCGAGGCAGATTACCTGTGCACTCTGCAGCAATTTGCTGTATAATGCCTCTTTCTCATTGTGAGCCAGGATTTTACTTTCCTTGATGAAATAGGATTTCATTTTGTTTAGTTCTGCTCCAAAGCTCTTTAGCTGCAAAGAACAGAGAATATGGAAGGGAAAGTGAATGAGAATGTGAAACAAAGAATTTTTCAGTCTAGTCTTTAGACTCTCTGCCTTCTCTTCTCCCACTCCCTGCAATATCCCATTTCTCTAGGAGCAGTATTTCATATGTTTCAAATGAAATTGAGATTGTCCAGCCTTAAATTCAATTAATTCAAGTACAATCTACTAGTAAAGCAATTTCCTTAGCAAAGATTCAACACAATCTTCCAAGAGGGAACAGCACAGAAAGCAGAAGCACTAGATTTTTAAGATTTACTTTCACAAAAAAATAATAAACGGAGCAGGTTTATTAATTATGTCAGATGGCTCTCTTTTCAACTGTTCAAGACTTACTTAGAACACTTGTTCCTTTACTGTTAAAGAGGATAACTGAAATGATAGCAGAAGTCCAGGCAGTGCCTAAACCACAAGAAATGGTAACAAAGCCACCTGTTTGAATAGAACATAGCTACAGATTATGTAAGACAATATTTTCTCTGACAACTATTAAGCTAAAGATGCAAAATGTACAAATTGCTTTTTCGTACCACGTTTTCAATCCATCGCCACTAGGTGGTATCATTCTAAAGCCAGAATGTGGAGCTTTGCTTTCAGAAACCTTTCAAATTTGTAATTCTTAGCTAAGGGTCCTAAGGCCTTTTATTATTCCTGAGTACATTCTTCCTGAGTCCAGTTAATATCCTAACCTCTGTAATACCCTGTAACACAAATATAATTATGAATTATGAAAAATACTGTCTTTTATTGTTTTAACTTTTTATTTTCGTTGACTAGTCCTTTATTCTTGGCTTTAGAAGCATGGAAAACAATCTCTTGGTCTTCTTCCTTAATTCTGTCTAAAATACTCTTACAATGCTTCTGTTTTTTAAATGCAAATGTCTTCAGGGTGTCTTTTGTGCCCCCTGTCATTAGCATTCTCCTTTAAATACCCTCCGGCTTCACAATCTTTTGCTTTGGCTTGTGACACCACTATTGCACTCTGAATTCTGTATGAGATTTTTTGAAATGACCTATTTTCTATTCATTATAGGTCTCGCACTGTCATACATACCTTTCCAAACTAAATAAACATTTAGGTTAATGAAATATTCTGCTCCTCCAATGAAACTCCAATGAGGCTCAACAGTAAGAGTAGTTCATTTTTTCCTTCCAAAATTGTGTTGCTTGCCTAGGTTCCTCTGAAGTTTCTCTACTCTGAACTAACCTGCATTATCAACTTCAGTTTTTCTGTTTTATAGTAACATATTCAGTCTAATCTATTTTATATTGACTCTGCAACTTAACTCCTCTGACATGTAAAAAATTATTCCACTTCTTACAGTAGTCTTTCATCCAGAAAAATTTTGCCTTGTATCTTCTACCTACCGTTACACATTTGAACACATAGTTTGAGCTTACTTCATTATGTAAAGAACATTATCTCGTCATGCAATATTACCTCTTCATCAGAGCAGGTTCTCATTACTTCCCATAAACTCTTATTCACATTCACCAGTGGTTGATCCTGGACACTTACATACTGTTTTAATCTGAAATACAGGGGGAAAAATAATAATTGAAAGAAAGGCTTGTTGTAACTACACCAAGCAGACAAAGAAGCTGAAGGAATAGGAAATGATGCTACTGGGGCTGGGAAAAACCTTACTACAGACTTGAATTTTAACATAAAACTTGTTATAACTGAAATTGTAGATGGCATAATGTATTAGACCAAAAAGTGACCTTCAGGTGAGGAAATAAACCATGGTGACTGCATAAAAACACTGGAAGATTGGAACAACAGATTGTAATCGGTTATGATTCCGCTTCCTGTATTTGATCATTTTCTGTATCACTCAAAACCTTTAACTCTTCTGATAGGCAACTGAAACCCTTCATTAGTAACGGAGGAAAATCAAGCTATAACTATATCCATTATCACAGCTCCTCTCCAGGAGGCTTAGCTATAAACCTAAACCTGTAATAAAACTGGCTGCCAGCATTAAATAGGTTAACCACCCTTTTTCTGCTTTCCCCCGTAAGTAATGTATTGACTGTCCCAAGGCCATTCTGCATGCCAACAGAGCTGAAAAATAGAACTACTAATTTAGCCTATGGCTGAAAAAATACAGACATACTCATCTATCATCTGAGAAAGAACCTGGCAATCTTCTTCATAAATACGCATCTTGGGACGATAAACATATTGGCTGAGAATCAGGTCTTCTGGAGTAGGTGGAGCACTGACAGCACACTGGGAAAAAAACAGAGAGGAAAATTGTGAGTAGAGAGGAAAAAGAAGCAGCACGCTTTTTAGAGAAAATAGTTTCTTATCCATTCATGTGCTGAAGCCAACAAAAGGGCACAAATTTTCATTTTTGCACAACAGAAAATAAATTTAATGGAGGTAGCCTGACATACTTGATTTACTGGGTATTCTCCATCTAATTACCTATATGCAAAAGCACATAAATAACTGAGCTGAATTTCACCCCTTCAGAGAAAGCTTTTAGGCTTTTTTTTTTTTTTTTTTTGTAAATTAGTAGAATAGGGTTCCTTATTTCCAGGAAGTTATCTAAATTTCTAATGTAGCTATCCTGCTGACTTATTACCCTGACAACGTGACACCTTCTAACAGTCTGCTTGTACAAAGACAGCTGCCTAAATAACTAAATATGAAGTATTAAAAAAAATTTTACAAGAATTTTCAGAAATGCACCGCTTACCATCTAAAGAGTATGTTAACAAACACATCTTTCTCAGTGATGCAGGCACTGCTAAAGCTTTTCCACTGCCTCAGTACTGTTCATTGTGCCAGTAGAAACTGCAGTAAGCCACAGGAAATGCAAATATTTGAGCTAATTCTCTATATTTTCTATTAAATAAATGCCATTGCCATGTTACAAACTTTCTCTGCTCATAAAACTTGTAAGGTTTAACATGTCAGTACAGAAAATTAAGCAGCTCATCCACACTGTTTTATTAGATGATCATTTTAAGGAATGGTACATATTTTTCCTCTAATTTAAAAGTAAACAAAATAAGAGAATGCCTTCCAGTCACTTTTGAAAGTGCAGAGCCAGAAGTCAAATCAGTGCAAATATTCAAACTCTGAGTACTTTCTGATTTGCAGTACACACATATTATAGTGTTCATGCAAAACTAAGAAGAGAATATAAGAAATCCACTTCAGTAACTTTCTTATCAATTTGCACATCAAAGCTGACTGCCCCTGTGAATTTCTCTATTGTACTGCAGGAAGTGGCTATAGAAAGGGAAAGCAAGAACTAGACTATGTAAGAAGGAATCAGCCTGTAAGAAGGAATTGGAGCTGCTGAAAGAAACATTGGAAAGCAGATGCAATAAAATTAAGCAGTTATTTTAGTATTTCAGTTTGGACAGTTTTTCCCCCTTTCCTTCCCCCTCCTTCCCCTCCTCTCACAAGAGGTAAATGGTGGAGCTTATTTCCAGGCATAGAATAAAAATAGATTGAAGAAAGGGCCTTGCTGCAGTTGTAATTGACAGAAGCAACCCATTTGCTAAATGAACAAAGCCATTGTAGAGCTAAGAATAAATCAGGTTTCTCGGTGCCATAATTAAAGGTAGGAGGTTTTTTGCACATATCTCACAATGCTTTCAGACATCATTCTGATTTCAGTGGACGACTGATATAGTAAGAAGATAAAGTGAATAAGTTAGATAGAGCTTCTAATTCTTTCAAGCATGTCGCTCTTTAAACAAGCTCAGAAAACAAGGAGTAGCTTATTTATCCAACCACAAACTAACACATTTCATTTTGTAAGAGACTGAATTCTATTCTATTTTTCAATACTGAGGAAAAAAAAACATCAATTAGCAGTGAACTAGCAAAGAGAAAGTGGAAGCATGTGGTGCTTAATGCTGGTCAAGGTGGAACTGACTTCTGTCTGGAACTATTCAGAGGCCTTTAATATAGAGCACTTTGAAATGAAGACAAACATAATGTAAAGTCAGTTTCAAGTATATCAAAGGACAGATACTCACGCTGGCTGGAATATGACTCTGCCGGGGCTTCTGAATTGGAACATGAACTTGAAGAAGAGTAAAAAACTCCCCAACTGTGATGACACCACTCTGAAATTTCTGCAAAGTTAGGAAAATCATGCAGGTAAGAGCATTCTTCAAGAAAAAATGTTTACTGACATATATCCACACAAGTATTTTTCCTGTTACAAAAAAGTTGGCATCTCTCAGCTATATACGTACCTCCCACAAATTATCTTCACAAATGCTATCTGTGAGAAGCTGCGACTCCATTTGACTGCTTCGTCGAACTAGGCAAAATAAAGAAATAAATAAATAACAACATGGTGGGGGTTAAAAATATTATTACAGAAATATGAACCCTAGTTAATTGGTTCTAAAAGAAAAGCGACTATTGTAGAGTTTAACCTTCATGAGTTTTCAATGCTGAATGAAATCAGTGGCAAATAGTATGAAGCAGGTTGAAAGCCTAATGTGAAATAAAAATCAGTGGTAATGAAATGACAGGTCATTTTTCCATGGTAGGAAAGCCACATGTATCATAATAAAAGGTAATAAGCCTGAAAAACAGCCCCCAACAAACATATGGAGAGCATCCTAGGGTTAGCACAGACTAAAGAGTATCTGAGCTGAGCAACTTTGAAGATGACCTCGGCTTTCAAATTCTGAGCCAAGACAACCTAGTTTATCACTCAAAGGAAAGAGTCCAGCTTCCACTGGATAAGACATCATCTTTCATGGTTGCATTGGGCAAAGTTGGAATTGGTTTTGTAAACAGAAGCAAAACATCACTTACCTGACTGGCAGATTTCTCCCTTGTTATTAGGTACCAGCTAATTAGTGAGAGCTAATAAACCAAGAAGCTGAATCTGCCAAAAGCCAGATGGATGCCTCTGCAGCACTCTAAGGAATCTTATTCTATGAGTGCAGTTCTGAGACATGCAGGCTTTGCATGGAACCAGCTTAAAACAACCTTTGGGCTAGAATAGTAGGAGTCAGGGATTTCCTCTATACTAAGAAAAATAAACTGTGTTTACAACCTGGCCACAAAAACAAAAAACTTGAATTCTGCAACTTTTCTCATTTTCTCAGTTTGCTTGGCCTTTTAGCCAGAGTGAAAAAACACGTTGACAAGCTGGACAGGAAACTGCAAAGCAGGCATTCAACACCTTTTCCAAGTGAGGTATGTATTAAGGGTAGGGCTAGTCTTTAATTAAGCCAAAAAGATACAAAAAATTGAGATAATTACCACAAAGGAAGCCTTACTTGTTAATTCTGTGTCAGCCTTAACAGAATCTACAGAGCTGCTGCTGTTGGCATGAGTACAGTCAGAGTTTTTAGCTGATAGATTTGGAGAAACTTCACTTTCAGCAACTTCCATGTGGCTTTCAGGTACAGGGCCATAAGTAACCTAGTATTAGCATGTTTAAAAAAAAAAAAAAAAGGAAATTAGAAAAGTTCTATGAAATAATGCAAGAATAATTCAATTAGTGGTTTTTGTAGCCGTTTCTTGACATCCAGAATTGAATTATTTTTGATATCTGCCCATTTCACACTTAATCAGCATGAAAAACCAGCATATGACTACTCAAGCTATTTCTTACCACGGCATATAGGAAATGATGTTCCAAAATCCTTCATTTGTTTTTCAATCAAAGCAGTAGCCAGCACAGCCCACTCTTGCAGTTTTCAGAGCTAAAATGTTTCTAATGATGATGCACAAACTAATTCTTAAGCTCAGACTGGCATTCCATATTTGTTCAGATCTTCTCGATCCCATAGCAACTCATGCTGTAGTTTAGTACAGATGACTAAGAATACTTATTTGAGAAAGGCTTGATAGAATTCTATGGAGTGATTAAAAATTGACATTGCCCTTAATGCTTGTCATGGATCAGGAAAACTGCACACATTGATCTCATCATTCCAGTTTCACAAAACAATGAGAAATACTGGGGAAGGCATTGCAAAATTACAGTAAATTGGTGATAAAGAGCAACAAAAAACCCTACCAACAGATCTATACACACCTGAGCATACAAATAAAAGTGCTGTTACTGTTAAGCACATCCCAGTAATGAATGATCAGACTTACCTGCAAGTCTTGGGAAGTCCCATCAACCACGATTTCATCCATCTTGAGCTTCTTTAGACTTTGAAGATCCTCCTCAACATATTTCAAAGCTCTTTTTGCATTGTTGCAACTTTTTGTCTCTTCAACTTGAATCTTTTGATTGTGGGAGATTTCTCTTTTGTTTCCGTTATTGCAAGCTTCTTCAACAAATTCAGAGCTTACAGAATCATTTGAATCCATTTCTTCTGGGCAGACAGGAAGAAATTCTTCTGCTATAAACTGAGAAGGGCTGAAGTTCTGCCTACTAGAGTTGTCATAACCTGGAGCTTTAATGGTGTTCAGATTTACTTCTGGAACTGGTGATTCTACTTTGCCTGAAGATTTCACATTTATGTCTTGCACACTAGAAACAGAAGGATTTTTTCTGTTCGGTAGTTTAGGCTGAAAGATACCTAGAGAGACACTTCTTTTATACTTGTCCATAAGTGCCACACCTACATCTGCATCCATGGGAGCAGTTCCAGATTCAAGACATGCATTTTCTTGCTCTTCGGCATAACATAATCTTTGTTCATTTATGCTATTTTTTCCTAACCTCAAGGTATCCTCTGGCTGAGTTGGTAACTTCAGCAAGTGGTCAGAAAGAACAGTTTCAGAAACAACTACAGATTTCCTTCTAATATTTTCCAGTTTTGAACAAATATTTAAAATATCTGATAATTTAGGCACAAGATCTATTGGGTCTCTCAGATTATCACTGACTGAAAGATGCTTAGTTTGTTCAGAATTTATTTGGAATTCTGTTGCCTCTCCTTCAGCTGACAGCACATTTTCCTCTGATTCTTTGATAGAAACTGGAACAATGCCTGCTCCATCCACAGCTAAATCTGTAGCTAGATCTTCATTTCTAGATGAATCATCTTTCAATACTTGATTTCTCTGAGTACTAAGTGCACCTGGAGGACCCTCCAAAGAATCTGAGTGCTGAGCAGGAAGAAAAACATGGGATACTACAACTTCACTTTCTTCACTGCAGTCCAAGGGGTCATTACCTCGCAGCTTTAAAGATACTCTCCTTGATTTCATTGCTCCTGGATGTAAAATATCCTGCTCATTGTTTATAGGAATTGAATTTTCTGTGGAAAGGACAAGATCCTGTAGAGCCTGGACATCCAAAGCATCTTTTGGAATTGAGACAGAATAAGTGGAATCTGGTATTGTGCCAGATCTGGTATTGTGGACTTTGATAGGTCCTTTCTCAGTAGGTGACGCTGAGGGGGATAAAGCAGAAGGAATTGAGGGCTTAGTATTAGATATTTTATGATCCCCGCCATTCAGGTCTTTTATTTGCAGAGAATCCATTTCATCTCTGCAAGAGGATGATGACACACTATACAAGTCTGGTTGTTGAGTGCTTTTATGTGACGCTTCTTGATTCTCAGATCCTTCAGTATTGTTATTAACAGCAATAGTATTTGATGAAGTTATTTCCATATCATCTTGGTTGTGGCAAAAAACAATGGTCTTATCAGCAGAAACTGCAGAAATGGCTGGAATGGACCTTCCATTCCATACACCGATCTTACCACTTAATACATCATGAGTTTTAGTAATGTCCATATTCTCAGCCAAAGGAAAAATGACTGTTTTGCTACCTGAAAGAGCCTCCTGTACAACCTGTGTGGGCAGATTTAATCTATTCTCACATAAATCCCTTTCAAATCTCCCATCCACAGGGTGATACTCAGTTATCTCCATGTCAGCCGAGTCACTTGTAAACATAACTGAGGAAGTTAAAGGAACAGATTGATTGGGTTGCCTAATTTGCAGAAGATTTTCTTTTAAAGATACATTATGTGCTTTAGTGATTTCCATATCATCCATAGCAAACGTAGTAGCTTCTCTGTTTGAAGGAACTTCCTGTCCAACAATTTTATCCGAGATCAACGCATCATCACATGGAACTTTTACAGTAATTTTATTAGCAGAGCAAGACTTAATGTCTGTTTCAGCCTGGTTACTTGTGAATGTAACAGTTGTAACAGGACGAGCTGAAGATGGAGAAGGAAGCCCTACCTCATTTTGTGAGACAATTTCATGGCTTATTGCTGCTGTAAGTCCCTCTGTGATGTTCATGTCATTATTCTCACTCAGTGAAAATAAAACAGTCTTTTCCCCTATTGTTCCCTTCAAGCTCTTCCTTCTAGTTCCATTAGTTCTGCTAAGTATCCCTTGAAATGCAGCCTTTTCCATAGAATTATCAGCAACAGAATCAAGCCTACTTATTTCCATGTCATTGTCTTTTGTAAAAACAGAAGTTTTATCTTCAGAAATGAAGGGTATGTCATTGTTCAAAGTTTCAGGCTGCAAAATTGTTTTGTCTGCTGAAGCTGTATGATTTCCAGTGATGTCCATATTAGCATCTTCTGAAAAGATGGTAGTTTTCTCATCTACAGAAAGCAAATGCTTTATACCAGTCACAGTTAACATTTTCTTATCAGATACCAAGGTGTACATATCACACTCAGGCTGCTCCTGATTGTTTGTCATCATTACCTCTTTTTTTAAGGATATTTTACTTTTATCTTCAATATGTCCTTGTGCTGCCTTTCTTCCTGGGAAAAGAGTACAGATGTTTTGATCAGGAGCCACTACTGCACAGTTTTCAGTCAAGTCCATGTTTTCACCAGAGGGAAATACAACTGACTTTTCCAAAAAGGAAGGCAACTGGGAACTTCCCTTAAGTTCTTTAGAATTGCTGGCTAGTGACCTCTCTTCAACACCCCTCAAACGTAGGTCATCACCTGACTGAGGATGATTAAAACCCCTTTCTGAAGAAACTGTTTTACTGATCAAAAAATTTCTCTCAAAATCTTCTGCAGTTGATGATACATTGTTTACTACCATCATAGGATGCGTTTTCTCATGCCTGTCAGTGTTTTGGCAATCTGAGATTATTCCCAGTATTTTTCCAGGTTGTGCGTCTCTTTTATTTCCAGAGGGAGCAAGCTCATTACTGGAAACAAAGAAACCACTTGGAGCTAAATGAGCAACAGTTTCTTTCTTTGAGCTCACTTTGACATCTTCACATTCTATTGCAGCAGCTTGACTCGTATGATCTATGCCAGAACTATCAGAAAACTGGAAGGTCTGGTTTTGCAGCTGCTTGGCTTTTACATTATTTTGAACGTGAGAATTCTCGTTTTCTTGTTCTATATTAATAGAAGTAACAGCCAAAGAATGAGCTTTGGTTATATCCATGTTTTCATCATCTGAAAACACGTCTCTTTTGTCATTTGCGCAGGAAACTGAAGAATTCCTAAGTTTATTTCCCAAAGGCTGAGATACATAAACTTTTTCATTTTGCAAACACGTGAATGCATATTTGTCAGTGACAGTATTTTCAGAGACTTCCCTCTTTTGCTCCTGGAATGAATACATGCTCTTTGCACAGCAAGTCAGACTACTAGCCTGAAAGTCTGTTTTTCCAAGCATCCTATTGACTGTTACCACCTCAACACCTTTAGCACTCATTTCTATAGCCTGGCTTCTTCTAATACTCACATCAATACCAATTGCCTCAAGATTTTCCTTGTCCCTATCCAAAGGACATGCAGCATCACTAAAATTATTGTTCTGGTTCTTACTTGGAATTATTTTACAATTCATTTGTTTTGCTTCTGTGGTTATCCCAATGCTTTGATCACCACTGACAACGGCATGACATTTAGTTATTTCCATTTTTTCCTGCTCCCTTAAATTGGAAGATACAGACCTAATATCAAAAAGCGGTTTGCTAGTGATAGAGCTGGACATTTCAGGGGATTCACTTTCAATATCCCTTCTATCACCCTTGCCAACACAATTTTTAGTCAAGTCCACATCTGTTCTTGAAAATATTGCAGTTTTCTCACCTTGTGAAACAAGTAGGGAGTTTGTTAGTCTGTCCTGAAGCCTACCCTTAGAGGAACCAGTAGACACTGAATTTGAACATGAATTGAAACCAGCGTTCAATGAAGCAGTACTGTGATCTTGGATTACTCTTTCATTTTGTCCATCTGAGCCTGAAGATAGTTCACGTGCACTATTCTTATGTGACAGAGAAGTTCTATCATCTAAAGACAGACTTCTTGTATAGTCACTATTTATTGGATGTCTTCTTTCTACTAGCAACAAATTTCTGCTAACTGGTTTTTCAAAAGCCTTATAACATGAACTGTTCATTCCTTTGGTACTTGCATTATAGACTACATCTCTGTAATTCCCAGTAATTTTCATGTCATCACATTGAGAAAAAACAACGGTTTTATCATCTCGGAAGACAGTCTCAGAAAAAACTGATCCTGGGATGGAAGACAGTGTTCTGGTCTTCTCTTTCTTGTGAGATGTTCTCTTTAGGACAGAGTAGTTATCTAGCTCCAAGGACGAGAAATCCTTTTTGAAGTTTAAATTTTGATTACTTACAACAGCAAAGGGAAAATGCATTTTTGCAGTGTGATTAGTTGTCATATCCATTTCATCATCTGCAAATGCCTGAGTAACATCTGCAGATGGTAACTGCTCTGTCAGAATCTCACAAAGACCAGCATGCATATTTTGAATATCAGATGCCTGGCATTTTGTCATTTCCATTCCATCATCTTGCTCTCTAAATAATTTTGTTACATTGCAGGTGGCTAGCTGTTCATGGGAACATACATACGATGATTGTGCCATGTTTTCTGAAACTTGTGAAGGGACAAAAAAAATGTTCTCTTTTTCAGGTCCTTCAATAGGATTAAGTGCTTTTTCATTTGAGTTCATAAAAAAATCATTAGAATTTATTTTCTTTCTTGTAGCAGCATCTTCCTTCTGTTCAAAAGATGGGCAAAAACGGTCTCCAGCAAAGGAAAAATGAAAATCTTTGCTTTTTTCTGCCTTTTTGTTGATAGAGTTTAACTCGGCCAGAAATGATACAATATCTATTTTTTCAGTTTTGGCAGTTTCGCTGTTATTCAGGTTACGTGCAATCAGTGCAGTGTGACTAGTTGTCATATCCATTTCATTTTCGT
Source organism: Tetrao urogallus (assembly GCF_951394365.1). Lineage (NCBI taxonomy): Eukaryota > Metazoa > Chordata > Aves > Galliformes > Phasianidae > Tetrao > Tetrao urogallus. The sequence continues at coordinate 6,158,566 of NC_136819.1, forward strand.
CTGAGAAGATGAGTGTTGTATCAGGCCTATCTGTTCTCGGAATAGCATTGTCCACATCATGGCACTGAAAAAAGACAACAAATGACAGCTACTGGTTGCTACTGGCGCTTGCAACAAATGACACAACAGCTTACTCTATTTAAAACAAAAATAAACTAATACAGTTGTAAGACTACGGTTCTATCTCTACAGTTTTTTGTTTTGCTTTGTTTTGTCATTTGTTGTTTTTTGAATAAAAAAAGATTTTAGTCCTTCTCAGCAAGTAATAACACATGTAAGAAAAGGAGGACAACTTCACTACAAATTATTAGAGCCCATATTTTATATATTTTTACATATTTTAAATGGCATTTCTTGAAACGATGCATCTCAGCTTTCTGTTGGACAAAATTTCCTATTTAGACACATGAAATTCTTCTAAACATGGAACTGAGCCTTTTCAATCAATATTTTCTATCACTCTACGATGTGGTTTCTGTCCTTTTCCTCCCGGTCAACTGCAAATAAAATCCCTGTCCAGTTTATCATGCACATTTCCCAGAGCAGCAGCACCAAGTTGGAATTTTTTTTTATAAGACTTCCACCCTGACTATGATTTTAGTCTCCTTAATAGAAAAGATTTACAATTTTAAAGCTGTGGACAAAAACTGGCCAGTAGAAAGATTATACTGTGTTTCATCAAACATAATGGATATATATATTAAGAACAACTTCATATTTATTTAAAATTACATATGCTATTTTATAAGTGCAAGAAATAAAATATACTAGAAAAAGCACAACAATATGCATTACCTAACTACGACCCTTATAGGCTCATGGTACACATCTTTTAATCAAAGCTAGACTTTAATCACTTTCTTTTTTTTATATAAGCATTCTTTCACAAGAGAGAAGACATTTACTTAAATTTAAATTAAGCATGAAAGTCAGAAGCCATTGCACTAAGGAAAACTGTTCAATAGTGCCATGACACCAACAATAACGTATAACACAACTCAGGATCTTTGTGCCTCTGAATGTCTTCACTAGACATTTTCTGTTATCACTTCAGTCAGATGAAGAATTTCAGATGCCTTTTTGTGTCACTCACTGCAATTTTTCTAAAGTTTTTTAACAGTGGGAAAAAGACTGTGTTTGTGTATACTACTCAAGGAAGGAAAAAAAAAACTTTAAGCAGAGAGAAATATATGAAAAATATTTATAATCAGACCTATCTGAAACATAAGCTCCTTTAAATATTCTTAGATAAGGTGTGAAAAGAATGTAAGAATTAGCTCAGGTACTGAAATATACCTAGTGATTTTAGAAACAGAAGTTATCAATAGTGTAGTATAATGCCCATCAGATTGGGAAAATACTTCAAAATACAGATTATGCTTCAGATGAATTTTATGTGAATTCAAGGATTTATTTTTTAGACAGCTGTGGTACATCTTTCATCTTAACTACACAAATTATTGTAACATACTTTGGACACTATATTTGTGTGCATTTTCAGCACTGAAGAAATAAAATTCACATACCTCAGTCTGCTGCACCGATGACTGGATAGGGGCATGAAGCAAAGTGTTCATCCCTGTTAAAAGAAAAGCAAATACTGTGTTTGCTAATCTATTTATTATTTTAATCAACTGAATTGAAGATCTGTGCACTCATCATACAAGCGTCGCTTTGCGAGTGAGTGCAATTAAAGCCAAATACAACCTGAGAAATATTTTCAGTACTGCTCTGAACATGTAGTATGTCTATTCTTACTTCCAAAATATTATGCTTGTAAACAGCCTTATGGAGCAAAGCCCTATAAAGCAATAGTGATCTTCAACAGGGAGACTGTTCTAGGTATATTAAAATTATTCTACTAACAATTAATCAATAGTCTGGAATAAAAATAGCTATTTTCCTATTAAATTTATTTTTAAACTCACCAGTAATCTCACATGGAACAGCTTCAGGTTCTTCATTTCTACAAAAGGTGATTTAGGTAAAAGTATGTTAAAAAAAAAATAGTAAAACAGGTGGTTTCAACAATAAACTTAAAAAGCAGAGAATTATGTTGCATAGCTCATACATGACTGGGCAGCAGATATCAGACATAACAAATATGCTTTCAATGTATCCTGAGTTACAACACTACTCCTCCATGAGATTCTTATTTCCAAGCATGCCACAAGCCACCATACAGTTGGCATTCTAATTTCTCAGTGACAAGTAAAAAGGAAAAAAAAAAGAATAAAAGAGACAAGATTAATACTTCATATTTAACTCAGACCTTCCACTTTCAGTCATCCCTTTCTCTTTGAAAAAGGGAAGTTGTGCCCCTAAAGCCTGAAATCATTTCTCCGTAAAACCAAAAGCCAGGCACAACAACAAACTTGTTGGCTTTTTGTCTAACACTTAATACCTTCTGCTCTTCAGTGTTTTCTTGACTGTTATGTCAAGACCAAGAAACCTGAGCTAGAATATTGATTTTTATTTACACACATGTTCGCATATGTAACTATACTGCTTTGAAAACTTTAAAAGCATTTGTTAACTACAAGTAAGCTGTTTCCTTGCTGTAGGTTTTAAATAAGAAATTTTCCTTCATGCACAGTCTAAATGAGTTATTAAGTCAATATAACTTTCAAAATCTCATAATTTTATTTTATCTAGATAATAAATTTGATATCAGACAACACTATCCACCTTTGAGTGAAGAATTACAGTAATAAATATCCAAAAAGATGTCTATGAATTGTGGACTCTGATAGGTCTCTCCTGAGAGATATTCCGAAGCAATTGGCCGGGAACAGAAGCAGTTTCAAGACACAATTCAAATTCTCAGAAATCTCTATGTGAATGGCCAAAACGGCCATATCCTTCTTATACAACTTCTTTAACCAGACAAAAGCACTGAGCAATTTTATATCTAAATAAGCACACTGCATTTGTCTGTTTCTTTGAGGGCTGATGTTCTGATGGTTTCATGCCACGTGAAGAGATGTATTCGCAGGACAGAGCATTTGTGGAACATTTTTCCACATACTCACTGATTAAGCAGGACATGATTTTCCGTATCTTCTGCTAAAAATATGAAAATTAAACATATTGAAGTGAGAAACGGGATCAAAACATTGAGAGACAAAAGTAAACTTAATAGAATAGAATGTTCTGAAGCTCCCACCCTTGATGTACCTTTTTATCGTGTCAAAAACCCAGGCAAGCAAAGTACTTGAAAATGCATTAGCTTTTCAGATTTTTACTAGGTAATCTTTGACATTCTTCATGTGACATTCTTCACAGCCTTCTTTTAATCTAAGTCACTGAAGCAGATTCTGTTCTAGCTGCCTGTTGTCTAAAAATAGAGTAATTCCTTCTCTGAGCTAACAGGTCCAACAATGCTAGTAACCAATGGGTTGTTATCCTGTCCATAATAAACAGCAGACCATATTGTTCCCTATCTGTGACTGACAAGCCTGAATACCTAAATTCTGGGCTGTAATCTTGTTGCTAAGTCTGGGAAATTCATCAGAAATGAAAGGAGTTTTACCTTCATTTTCTCTTTCTGCTGCATTATTCTTAAGATCTCGATGGAAGACCCTGCAGCTAAGAACAAAAAAGAGTTTTTGAAAACAAGACCATCAGTTTTGATGCACAGGAAAAAAAGTTTTTTAGTTTTTGTTGTTTGTTTGTTCTTTTCTTTAAATCAGCTCTAATTTCAATCTTTTCCCACATGGTACCTTCTGAAATCTAGACATTAGCTGACTGAATCCAGCCACACTTTCCATAAGGTTAATGAAAAGTAGAATTTCCTGAATATATGAAAGTCACCCAACCATTTTTTTCTAGCTAGGAAGAAAAAACGAATAATTGCTCTCTTAAGGCTCAGTATCAACTCAGTAAAAAAACAGTCACTAATTTTCTATACTGAATGCACACAAAGGTATGCAAACAGCAGTTTTAGGTGATGGCAGATTACTGTCTTTAGCCTTCTTCTTAAATGAAAGATGTAGATCTGCATCCTTCAGATCAAACTTACTTTATGGTGTCGGCAAAGCTGACACGTCGGGAACTTTTCCTACGTTTTTCTATGTTGAGATCCTGTCAATAAAGAACATGACAGTTTGATTATAGAGAACAATTCTTATACCATAAGTCAGAATAATACAGATTCTCAACAACAACCTGAAATTAAAAAAAAAATCAAGTAACCTAACACAAGCATGTCCAACTCATGACCTGCATGTGGCCCATCATCTGCCCCAATGCTATAAAGGAAACAGCTCTTCAGCACAAGTGGCCCCCTGGTACACACCCATCGCCCAGTAACAAACCAATCCTCTGTGTGCTATTAACACTGCGCTGATCGAAACCAGGGAAGGGGAAGAGCATTGCTGTGCAACACTGAGTCAAGAGACAGCAAATAATTGTGTGCATTTTGATACAGTGGCTAAACGCAATGCTCTGAACAGCACAGAATATGCAGCCTTGCTTTCTGTTTTGATAAAGAAATTTGAGAATATGTTTTAAGATGGCCAAAAAAAAAAAAATTTATGTGAGCAACTACTTTTTCAGTTGATATAAACATTACCTGCAAATTTTCAAAAGGAATGTCTAGTGTTGTAATCAGACATTCTACTCAAAAATCTGATCATATTTCTTTATCAGGCTTTCATGGCATCTGTCAACATCCACTGATGCTTACTGAATGTTTATGGGATATCCAACAGTGGTTGTGACCACAGAGAGGCTTCAGCTGGTGTGTTTTAGCAGTGGCAACAGAGTGGGTCACTTGTGCTGATGCTGGTGTTTTGTTTGATTTTTTTGATTTTACAAATACAACATGCAGTTCTCATTCATTGCTGGCAAAAATGCATATTTTTGCATATTGGAATAATACGTGATGAACTATGGAAAAAATGCCACATTGTTTAGTATGAGAGTTGCAGGATTTATTTTGTTTTCTGTCCCAAGAATTGAAAAACTACAGCACTGCAGCAGCGGTCTCAAGAGATCTCTCCTCACTGATTTTACCAGTTATTGTTCTAACAGATCAAACTTCAAGTCAAGAAGACTATAGCAGAAGCGAGTTCTACCTAGTAATTTCTGGTTATTTTACCCCACTTGACAGAATAAATATTCTGATGTAAAATAAAAGAAAAACTGAATGGATTTATTGTAATACTTATTACTCCTAACATCACCCTCCACAGCAGTTATTGCAGGACTTTTTACATCTATGTCATTCTAGTGAAAGTTTGATCAAGAATAAATTGAGGAGCAAACTGAAGATCTTAACATCAGCAAAAGAGGACTGAATAGATGTACCTGAGTGAGTTCATTCCCATTTCCTAGATCATCAAGAGGATTTCGTGGAGCCTTTAATATCTAAAAGAAAGTATAGTAGTTGAGAAAATTAGCCCTCACTACTACAAAAGGATGAAGCAACAAGTAAACGAGAGGTTTAATCACAGCTAGTGTACAAGCAGTTCAAGGCATCACTTACACACAATCAAACTACCTTGAATTACCCTACAGAACCTACAATTCACTCGATTGGGCATTTGGACCAGACTCTGACCCTGCTTCTCACCATAGCACTACATACAGGAATTCAGTTGGAGGTATACATCTTTATGAGACTGCAGGAGCAGTCTTAAGCTATGAACACCCCGCTAAGCACTTTGTATAAGATGAAGAGATTGCCTGGTGAATGAATTAACAGGGCAGAGGTCTCAGGCAACACAAGATAATAATGGAAAAACAAGAGAGATAAAGGCACGATGTTGGATCTTGTGTTGTGAAATAAGTGCAGCAGGACTAAAAAAAGCAGGTAGAAGCATAGTTCAATACCTTTTATAGAAGAAAATGTACATAGGTAGGTCTTACTGAAATATGCAGCCAATTTATTCTCTGTCTTAACATTCCACAGTTAATGCTTCACATCTTTGGGAATTAATTTGGAAATAAAACAATCCTAAGTAAATAAACTTCAAATAAGCATATAAATCTCCAATTGTAATTAAGATTTAGAAAGGAAATTCAGGCATAAAAAGATGTATAAAATAAATTGAAAGACTTAGAAAAACAACTGATATATAGTTGACCAAAGAATTTGCAAAAATTCTGAATTCATTACCATGGACATAGCTCACACAGTTTTCATTTCTGAACAACATATTTAAGTATTTATTTTGAGAAGAGAGTGGGTGAACTGTCTTCTGAATATTAAATGCATTCACTTCCACTCAGAAGATTACCTGGTAAATCCATGGTTTCACTTGCAAATCTTTCTGTGGAAATTTCATGACCTTCTGTCACGTTGCTCATGTCAACAGTAATGTATTCAGCAATGAACTGCTTCTTCAGGAGGCTATGTGATTACTTGGATGTAGAATATTTCTATGAACACCAGCATAACTTTCAATCACAAATCCAATAGGGTCTTCGTTAGATTTTGTTTTTTTTTCTTCAGGCTGTGATGAGAAAACCAATTTCTCTTTACAGCTTCCCTTTCTTCATTCACTCTCTCACTCACTCACTTTAGGAACACCCTAAGTTACTCACAGAGGACAGTCGTTTTCCTCTGATGTGCTCTGTGTTATCACTGGAGGGAGACAGAGAGAAACAGATATTAATGCACAAACTAGACCAAGATGTATTTCTTGAACAGAGCTGCCAAAATTCTAGGTTAATAATTCAAATTCTCCTTTATTTTTACAAGTGCAATATTACATAAAGAAGCTTGCTTGGAACAGATCATTTCAGCACTAAGTTCCAGAAATAAGCCTTGTAAAATTCAGCATATTCTGCTCCAGTTCCCGTGGACAGTCTCCAGACAATCCACTACTATAAAATTTCCTCAAGCTTTCCTACACAGATCAAATAAATTTGCAGTTCTTCATGATGGACAGCTTTTCATTCATTAAATGCTGAAGTACACTTCAAGAAACATTTTTCATCAAAAAGATTATAGTTAAATGACAATAAGATCCTTCTGAAGTTTCAACTTACTTCTCCACGTTAGAGTCCACGTAAATTTTGTCCATTTCTGCAAGAAGTGTTTCTCCTATAAAATACAGTACTGAAATCCAAAAATATTAATGAATGACAGTAAGAATGTTACATACAACCCAGATACTAGCCTCAGTAAGTTGGTATAATTTCTCTCTTTCTTTAGTGACAGGAATTCACCGATGTTTAATAGGCCTCTCAAGTCTATGTTTATTGTATATTATAAGTCTATTGTATAAGCCTATTGTATATCATATTATAAATCAACTGTGCCAACAGTATGAGTGCTATTGTCCAGGCATCCTTCTGTTTAAAATTAAAATTATGGTAATTGGTGGTAAATACGACCAAGGCTTCTACAATACAAAGTTTGCTCTGATACACACTGCAGTGCTTCCAAGATCCTATCCAACCTGGTTTTGAACACCTGCAGGGACAAAGTATCCACAACCTCTCTGAGCAGCCTGTTCCAGCACCTCTTCACTCTCTATGTAAAGAACTTCCCCCTGACATCCAATCTAAACCTTCCCTCCCTGAGCTTAAAACCATTCCCCCTTGTCCTAACACTTTCTGCCCTTGTAAAAAGCTGATTCCCCTCCTATTTATAATCCCCTTTTAAATACTGGAAAGCTGTAATGAGGTGTCCTCGCTGCCTTCTCCAGGCTGAACAAGCCCAGCTCCCTCAGCCAGTCTTCACAGAGAAGGTGCGCCAGTTCTCTGATCATCTTTGTGGCTCTCCTCTGGACCATCTCCAGCAGTTCCACATCTCTCCCATACTGGGTGCCCCACACCTGGACACAGTACTCCAGATGGGGCTTCTCAAGGGCAGAGTAAGAGAGACAATCACCTCCCTGCCACTGCTGGCCACCCCTCTTCTGATGGACCCAGGACATCACTGGCCTTCCTTCTTCAGAAAAACCCTTAATTAAGGAAGCATTAAGTTAACTGTAAATATATATATATATATTTTACAATAGAGAGATATGCACAGAACAGCCCAGCTTTTGCATTTCATAGAATCACAGAGGTGGTAGAAAGAGCTCTCAGGAGATGATCCAGCCCAACAATGTGCTCAAAACTACAGCTTACCTACTCCAGTTTTCAGTGTCTCCTAAGATGGAGACTCAACCACTCTTCTGTTCCACCTTTGCTACATTTTTTTCTCATGCTTAAGTGAAATTTCTGGTAGCTCAGTTTGTGCCCATTGCCCTTTGTCCCTTCAAAGCTAAGAGAAGTCTGGCTCCTTTAAACTCTCCTGTCAGGTATTTATAAATATTGGTAAATTCTCCCAGTAATAAACACCCTTTGCTTTCCATTAAGACAGTCACTTCTGCATCAGCAGCATTCAAACCAGAGACCAACAACTCTCATTTCCAAAGCCAAAACTAAGCTTTATGTAGGGAAAAAGAGCACTAGATTTAGCAAAACACTGAATCACATAAAATGCTATGCTGCGGAAAAGTGAAGGTCAGACTCTTCTCCTCACTAACAGTGACAGGACAAGAGGTGATGGCCTCATATTGCATCAGAGGAGGTTTCAGTTGGATATTAGGAAACATTCCTTCTCAGAAACAGTGGTGAGGCACTAGCACAGGCTGCCCAGGGTGGTGGAAGAATCACCATCCGTGTGGGTATTCAAGAAATATAGAGTTGTGGCACTGAAGAATGTGGTCATTGGGCATAGTGGGAGTGGGTTGGTGGTTGGACTTGGTGCTATTAGATGTCTTCTCCAACCTCACTGGTTCAACAAATCTATTTTTTTCAGAAATGCCAGTTTGCTCAAAGGCACACTTAACTAAAGGATTGCTTTCCCAGCAAACTTCTGTTCACGTAAACAGGAAAACAAACAGTATTCTGAAGACAGCATAAGTGTGAAAGTGTAATAAATAAGAGTAAGAGAAAGGCCTCCCATAGTGACATTTGACTGGTACACAGAAAGCTGATTTGTTGAAAGCAAGTTTATTCACTCCTTGTTTTATTTTTGCATGGTAATTAGCACAAAAGAGGTACTAGGTTCACATCAGAAGACCAGGGAGCCCTGGCTTTCAGGGCCTGCTGCCATAAGGCCTGCGATCCAGGTGGACACCCCACAGGGCCACAATTGCTTTTCTCCTCCCTCTGCCACTGAGGAGAAGGTTGACAATCCCAGAGCGATTCCAACTGCCACTCCACTACCGCTTACATCAGCGTGAACCCACCGGGGCTGGCCACGACCCCACCCATCCATCGGGCGGTTTTAGCGAGGTTCCCTCCGTCTCCAGCGAGGCCGCCCCAGCTCCGAGCGCGCCCAGATCTCCTCAGCCCTCTCCACCTCGCCCCAACGGCTCCCACTTTAGGCAGTCCTGAGCTCCCCCCGGCTTCTTCACGCCTTCCCCCCGCTGCTCAGCCGCTCTCACTCACCATTCACGGCCGCTCTCCGCCGCTGACTCCCGGCCCCTCAGCGCCCATGGGGCTGAGCCGCCACTGCCGCCTTGCAATTCGAATCTAACCGCCGCGCTTGCGCGCCGCGCCAAACTGCCGTCCTGGCGGCAGCGCCGTACAGCATTGCGCCCCCCAGCGCTCCGTACAACATGGCGGCCTCCGCGCTGTCAGCTCGCTGCCTGCCGTTTAGCCGTTAGCCTTCACTGGTGTCCACCGCACTCGGTGCAGTGAGGCTGGCGACTCAACAGCACCCAGCCGGGGCGAAGCCGTTCTGTTTTGAGCTGTCACCTCACTCTGCCTTCTTCCCACGAAAGGACGGCGGGCGCCATCTCGCAGAGCGAAGTGAATGGGAGACAATGCCAGGAACCATTGCCGCAGTTTCTTATAGGCTCTGCGAGAGTAAGGGTTCCCGTGACGAGGTGGCCGAGTGGTTAAGGCGATGGACTGCTAATCCATTGTGCTCTGCACGCGTGGGTTCGAATCCCATCCTCGTCGATAAGGTTTTTTCCCCCCCCCTATTTTGTCTTTTTTTCCCCACCTATTTCTTTTTTATTATTTTTTTCACCTCACAGGCTGCACACCAACGCTGGCTACCGGCCCGCTGCAGGAACGGCTGTCAGCCCCGTGCCTCCCTCCCGCCGCTTGGGGCCGCCCGGGGCCCGCCTCCCGCTGGGCGGGAAGTGCCGTGAGGGGGGAGCGGCTGTACAGCGGGCTCTCAGAAACCCGCGTATGAAGCAACAGCCTCCAAAATCCTTTTTTACAAGCCAAAGGGGCGGATTTAGGCTTGCCTAGCCCTCGATGGGAACCTGGAGAAATATTTGCAAAAGCAGGCTGAGGGAGCTCCAAAACAATCCCAGCGCCTCAGTGAGCAGGCTCACTTTGGAGAATGAATGGTTGCAATAGGGTTTTTTTTTCTTTTCTATGGAGTTATTGAGATTTTTGAATCATACATTGTCACTAAGAGATGCTCTGCATTAAGTGTTAAGTTTTTAAAAATAGCACCTGTGAGGGTGGCTGCAACAGCTGAAAAAGCATGGCTATGTGGAACTTTGGTCACGTTTGGGTTGGTTCTCACACAGCATTTACCTCAGACAAACCATTGGGTGTTTCTAACAGTCGTGCTTTCACCGCTAGAAAAATAGCAAACATTTGTGTATTTCCACAGGCAGCTATGCAGCGTGAAACCATGAGCCTTGAACTCCAATGTGACCCAATGAGTCCCTTCCAAGTTAGGATAGTCTGCGTTAACTACACCCATTAGGGTTAGCCAGAAATAGAGAAACATGGCACTGAGCTGTGGATTTCATATTAAACTCTTCCACCACCCAGCTTCCAAGAGTTGGCACAGGTCAGTAAAATCCTTCTCCTTTGCTTGTTCCTTTTGAAGAATAGGAAGAAAAGGACACTACAACTTAGACTTTGACATGGCCCCAGTCAAAACCCAGTTGCCCCTAAACCCCACTATTTTTCCCTCTGTACCTAGAGCTAGCAGTAGTTACATCCTTATTCTAAAGGCACCTCTTCCATTTTTGTTATATAAAATATGTATGTGTATGAAAAAAACATGACAGTAGTCACACACAGGGGAGCTTTTACTTCCTTTAACAAACTGCCTGCAGATAAATGCTAGACTGGGCCCTAATACATGATGGCGGTTAAAAAAAAAAAAAAAAACACCACCACAAACCAGAAGACACAGATGTCTAGAATCACAAGAGTCCCTTGGCAAGGAGTAGAAGAGCATAGCTCAAGAGCAGACTCTTACAAAAATCATTCCACAGCTGCATGCAAGAGGACAGAAGAAAAAAAAAAAAAAATAATAATAATAATAAAAAAATCAAACACTGCAGCTTTGAACAGTGGAAGAAATAAGCACTTTTTAGTTCTATTTTGGTGCACAAGTCCTGGTAACATCATAAGGTATCATGTGATTTTTGGAGCCTTGCCTAGGAGGCTGGTTATTCATGTGGCCTTGGCAAACCTTAATCCTGCAGCATTTGTCCCTAGCACCCCACTCAAGGGCAGATATGAAGCAGAGTTTCCCAGTGTGTCTTAGGAGGCTGAGAGGCAATAAAGCTTCTTAGAGCACAGCATGACAAGAAGAGACCATCCGTACACCAGCAGGTCTTTGCTATGCTTGCTAAAGAGCATCAGGACTTACAGATTTCTTCATTCACCTAGGAAAATGTTTCTAAAATATTAAAGATTTGTAGAACCTTATGTGCACGCTTTACGTGAATGGGTGCAGAGGACCCCAAATATGCAGCTCTGCCCAGGAGCTTGCAGCTAAAGCTGGTAATTACCTCTGAGCATACATAAGAAAAAAAAGAGAGAAAAAACCCCAAACACCTGAGACAATACGATTGTAATCACCCTCCCAGAAGCCAAGAAGCAACTATAGAAAGACTGATGAAAATTAGAACGATACTGATATTTATCATCCCAGAAATGTTATTATAAAATATATTTAAAAAAAAAAAAAAAAACATAAAATAGCTTTTATTTTTCTTTAAAGCCAAATGTTACCTTGAAGCACAGATGAAGCAATATTAAAAACACACACAATTCCAAAACAATCTGCCTATAGTACAGCTAAAAAAAAAAAAAAAAAGTGAGAATTGGTAGACTGACCTTTCTACCTTGGATTTTTTCTCATGTATGAAGATATTTTCATTGAGGCATAAGGGTTACAGATAATAGATTTATCAAAAGAAGATTCTGAATATTTCCAAGATATGATGCATCACAGGGGAGAGGGCAGAATATGAAGGCAAAATCTAGTGCATCAGTTTCCCTGTAAATCTCAGAAGGGTAAAAATCTTGGGACCAGTATCTTCAAAAATATACACAGATCAGTTCCCTGAGTAACTAACCTTAAATAAAGTAACTGTATGAAGGAATTCCATAAGAGCAATTTCAAAATTAAGTCCACCTTGCTGACAAAGAATAAACAAATCAGCTTCACAGCACTCCCTGGTTTGACTTACAGCATTCTCAGAGGTAATGTTTCAATCAGCTTGACAGTAAAATCAAAATACAAGCAGTTTTGTGTATGACACCCAGTACACTGAACATTACAGCAGCTCTTACTGTACAAGAACAACACAGCAGATCGAGAGAAAAAAATCCATTGCTTAATTTAAGTGTACGTACTAAATTATCTGCATAGATAACTAACAGCAGACCCAAAACAGATTGAGGTGAGAGGCCAAGTTCCTGTGCCAAGGGTTCCCTAGGTGTTCACTAAAGGACAATGTAATCCTAGTGTCACAACCCCATCTTCCTGCCTTTTTACAGTTACTGTTAGCAAAGTCTTCCCAGACCATCTCAATTCACAGGAAATTTGTTCACCTCAACCACAACAAAGCTTTAGGTCTTCTGGCCATGCTGGAACCATGTCTGTAGATGTCACGTCCTCTGTCACTCCTCCCAGTCCTCCATTGCCCATTCAGGCATCTTGGCACAATAGTCAAACTCCGCTCCCTTATAGCGCAAGGCATGTAGGTACATCACCAGCTCCTTGGGAGATGGGTCCCGCCTTGTGATTTTACACTCCACACATAAAGGGTCCCTCTCTTCTGAGGGACCCTTTATTTCTCCTGTTTGCCTACCCTCATTTTCACATGAGCCCAGTTCTGTATTTTTTTCAAGCATTTCTATATTAGTATTGAAGTTCAGTGGGTAAGCTACTACTTCTTCTGTCTCAGAACCCCTGATGTCCTCAGCAAGGCAGGAGTTCTCAATCACAGGATCAGCCTGCACAGATTCTGTGCACTCACTTGAATTTCCAGAGTCATTATTCTCTGCATTAGAATTCAAGTCCTCTTCTGAGATACCCAAGATATCCAGGCTTTGTTTGGAACGATGCTCATCCACCAGTGCCTTAAGGAGCTCTTCATCGGTCTTACCAATCTTTCCACCTTTGCCCTTTTCAGGCCCCCAGGCTTCCATATTATAGATGGGGTCATTGACAATGGGGTATCCTAAATACTGCAAATGGACCCGTATCTGGTGCGTCCGCCCCGTACGTGGAAGACACTTGACCACACTGCTCTTGCCATTGTAACTGAGTCTCTGGAAGATGGTTTTGCAGCACTTCCCTTTGGGGTCCACACGGCACACTCCCACTTTGTAAGAAACAACCAGAATGGGCTCTTCACAGACCACTTCATGTTCTGGAAACTCCCCCACTACACGACAGACATACTCTTTTTCCAGCTATGGGGAGAAAGAAGAGTGATGGTCAGAGCAGAATACTGTCTCTGGGTCTGATTACGCTTCAATCTCATCCTAGTTAGTCCCCTCTTATATCAAAAACTTTTGTAGCAAATCTACTCCTTAAGTTTTATTACAACTGAACAGGAACCAAAGAAAAAAAAAAAAAAGTCAGCTACGTAACCAAACTCATCTCACACTTTCCCCAATATGTTGGGAATTCAAGAACAAAGGCCTGGATTATTTTCCTCATATTAAATTCAAGAGTCACCTCTCAGTGCTTTGAATTGTTACCTTTGTTTCAGTGCATTTAAACAAATCTTGGAAGCTTGTACCCTACAGCTATGGTTGTGGAAATAGAAATGAGAGAATCTTCATAAATTTTAAAGGGAACAGACTGCCCACAGCAGTTGAATCTCCTTCTCTGGAGATATTCAAAACCTGCTTGGATGCTCTCCTCTTCAACCTCCTGTAGGGACCCTGCTTTAGCAGGGGATTGGACTGGATGATCTCCAGAGGTCCCTTCCAACTCCTATAGCTCTGTGATTCCAGCCCAAACCATCCCATGGTTCTGCCCACAGTCTCACAGGGATACAGTCCCCTTTCAATCTAGTACTATCAATATCCTTTACTTTTTTGCTCAGTCTTTTTTTCCAGAATCCTTCTACACTCAGTACAACTAGATAACCATAAGCAGATTATCAGGCTTATTTAGACCAAAAATTTTCTTGACTTTCTGACTTAACCTTTTTCAAGAATATACCACACAAGAAAACCCAAGAAAATCTCTCACCTGCCTCTCCCGAACCTGCTCATCAATCCTCTTGGAGACTTCCACTGTCTTGGCAAACATAAGCACTCCTGAGGTCATGCGATCGAGGCGGTGAATGGTGTGCAGTTCGTTCAGGTTATGCTCTTTGCCGAGGATGAAGATGACAGTGTTGTGACGAAACCTGCCGCAGGGATGCACTGGCAAAGAGGATGGTTTGTCTACAACCACCACCTCATCATTCTCCACCAGGATTTGGATAGGCTGGGCAGTGACTGGAGGCTCGTGGCGATGCACTGTATTCCTGAGAAAATCATTATTCTGCAAAGAAAACAAGCAGTTATCACAGAATCACAGAATAGTTGGGTTGGGAGGGACCTTAAAGCCCATCCAGCATATCAGTTTGGCTAGGGCCCCATCCAGCCTGGCCTTGCACACTACCAGTGCTGGGGAAACCATAGCTCCTCGTCACCCTATTAAAATGAATCCAACCTGAGCCACCCCAGCAAGCACTGCCCGAGGCGCTGCTAGACGGGAAGGCCCAGCTGCGATCTCCCCAGCCGGGTTAACGGTGTGCCCACACCACACTCGCTACCCTCGAGGTGCCACCACCGGCGGTTCCCAGCCCGGAGCCGAGCCGCCCACCTTCAGCACGACGTCCAGGTCCTGCACGGGCTCCTCGTTGAGGCGAAGGCGGCCTGCACGGGCGGCAGCGCGGTAGTAGGCGAGGGGCTGAGCACGGAACTCGGTGCTGAAGACGTGCAGGAGGCTGCGGCCCACCCAGCGGCCTTTGCAGTAAGTGCGGAAGTCGTAGTAGTAGGGCCGCACCTTGCGCAGCCCTCCCTCGAAATAATACGAGGTCTCGGCGAAGTGAGCCGCGCTGAAGCTCACCCCCGACCTCAGTTTCCGCGGCGGCGGCACGTAGCGCTCCCCGGCCGCCAGGCGCCGTTTCTTTGGGGCTGGAGCCACCGTCTCCTTCTCCTCGTCCACCTTCTCGACTACGGCTTTGAGGCCAGGTTCCGGCTCGGCCATGCCGCCACGAAAAGAGAGCGACCGCACACCCCTATCCCGGCTCCGCAGCGCGGAGCGCAGACACGTTCCCCACAGCGCTCCGGCGCGCCCCCGGGCGCAGTGCGTGACGCAGCGCCGCGCAGCCAATCGGGCCGCCGCCGCCGCGAGGCCACGCCCCAATAGTTTGGCGCCACCGCGAGGCTCCGCACTGGAACCCGGCAAGAGCGGCAACAGCTCCTGTGGGGACCCTTCCCACCTGTCCTCGCCCACCCCAAAGAAGAACAAAACAGGATTTTCTCAACCCAAAATTTGCAGTGTTGCTACCACAGCTTTAAGTAAGTTGTGGAAGAACAGGAAGAAGACGCACTCTTGTAAATTAAACTTGAACAAATGAGGGTGGGTCATTGCATTGTGTCTTATTTTTCTCCAAACATGAGGCAGAGCAGTCAATATTAAAGAGTATTTTTAGTGAAGTTTTAAGTATGCCTGTATGCTTTTGGAATTCTCTGTCAATAGATGTTATTTGTAGCTTTACAGAGAGCATATCTGGAATTATCTGGATCGAATCACTGGAACCAGACACTGCCTCCAACAGCATCTGCTGGAGAAACATCATTTTTCTCCATTCCTCCATAACAAGCTCATTAAAGCAGCACTAAGTGCATCCACTGATACAGCTTCCACTCAAAAAGCAAAACCGTACAGACCATCTACAGCCACAAGTCCCACTCATGAACTTTCTGAGGTGACTTTAGAGATATCCTTCCATCTGTCAAAATTCATCCCTGAGGCAAAGAAAACAACTGTTACTGCCATGCATTTGCCTTCAGTTCAGTGACAGAATTCAACAGGGTTCAAGTCTTCTGTTTACAATTCCTATCTAATAGAAAATGCATTCTACTCTCCTGCTGTGCTTTCCTAGCCAAGCTTCTTTCTTCTGACTTTTACAAACAGCATCTGCCAGGAATCCAGGATCTCTCAGCAAAGCCAGCAGTCAAGGAGAACAAGCCCACAAGAAGAGCTGGGAGGAGAAACGCTGCTCAAGGGAGAAGAAAAGTTTACCGAGGCCACTGCTTTTCCTTATCTGTCAGAGGAACATAGATCACACCCATCAGCTGTGTTTCAATTATCTGCCCATCACTGGTTTTGTCGTACTGCATCAGAACTTGGTTTGCACCTTCAGGACCAACAGGCAGTATCAGCCGTCCTCCTGGCTTCAGTTCATTCAGCAACTGGAAAGCAGAGAAATCAGGAAGAAAAAAAAAAAAAGCACAACAAAAGCCAGCCAAGCTTGCCAGCTGTACGTAAAACAGACTGAAAAGGAAGGTTCCAGTGGTTCTCTAATTAATAATTGTATCGTGGCTTCTAGTGAAGGCATGTAACTGTATCATTAACTCTTACCTCCTGTGGAACTTTTGGTGCTGCTGCTCCAACATGGATGGCATCGTAAGGAGCCTCTTCAGGGTACCCCTGCCTGCCATCTCCAACTGCAGGAGGAATAAGCATGCAGAAATGACTTTTGTTCAGACATCACACAAAAATCTAAATTCTTTCCATTGAAATCTAGAGTAGGAAAACTTTGTAGCAAGACTGCAATCTGAAATCCCAAATCAGAGCACTGACCGGTCTGCTAAAAACATAGCATGGGTTTACGTTTTAAAAACCAGGAGAGATTTCTAGAATTAAAGCCAGAAGGGCCTTTAAGTAACACAGTGGTTTTGTGGAGTCTTGAGATTCCAGACACTGAAGGAGCTGACAAATTAAAATAAAACAAAGGGAAACAAAAAATATGTGCAGACTTGTTCAAATAAACCAAATCCTGGATGTGAACAACCAATTTTCATCTAAAGAATATCTCTTTCTGGAATAAGATAGGTACAAGACATTTAGAAGATAGACTGCCCACAGCAGTGAATGCTATTTGCTTATATCCTAGAGTTCAAGTCACTATTACACTGTGCTTATTTAGCCAGAGGTTTCTACCAACAGGTAGAAAGCAGCAACACGAACTGGAGCAATTGCTTCAACAAGCAGAGCTCTGCTGACAGCCAGAGCTAATGCACGTTCACAGGAGAGGACAGGCATCCAGAGAGCTCACCCACAAGTTTTACACGGCCAGAACTGAGCAAAGTTGGATCATCTTCTTTGACGTTTCTGATGGATTCATTTACCAGCTCTTTGATATGTTCTATACCCACAGCTTTCCCTGTTGGGCCTACCTAAAAAGGAAACAGCAAACATACACCTATAGACCTCCCAGTACATAGAAATACAGACATATTTTGTACATCCTGTATGTACAGAAACACATTTTATATGACAAGTTACTGTAGGGACTGAAGTATTTCCAAAAAGAATCTTAAGAGCAGTTTCAGAACAAGAAGGTGCAAACACTGTGGCATGATGGTTTTAAGGCTGAATAGTCCCAGTTACATTAGCAGATACAATATGCACTCTGGAAATTATTGTATTTGTCACTACTACAAGCTAGCTTAGGAAGAGTTCACTCCTTCCCTCTGTGCTTTCCATGCCAGCTATAGCAAGCTACCTGTCCTGGGGTACCTTGCTTGCTAGGAATGCAGTCATTTGAGCTTACCATCCTGGCAAAGCAAGCTGTGAGATATCCACTTCCAGATCCAACATCCAGTGCTTTCGCACCTTCCACAAGCTGATCCTTCAGCAGTTCCAGTGCATGGGCATGCTGTGTGGGTACAAACACAGGAGCGTGAAACATCACATTCTACTTTCTTTCTCCTATAACTTTTCATTATGTTGTTTCACGCATTTGGTGCTCTGCTTTAAACACAGCACAGCAAGCATTTTTTTTCTGACACATGCTGAGTGAGTGAAGAGTTTCATCTTTGACGTCTTTTTTACAGAATAGCATTTAGGAAAAGGTTCAGCAATAATACATGAAGCAACAAAAAGAGCAATCTCATGCAACAATTCGACAGTGCTAACAGTTAGCCTAAGTTACATGGAATTCCTACCAGAACATACTTTTAAGTCAACATTAAAAAATTTCACATATATAGTACTTAAAGAAACAGTCTTGATACCATACCCATGGGACCTTTTTCACCTTTCTGTTCTAGTAATTAAGTAAAATTGGAGGGGAAAAAAAAAAAAAAAAAAAAAGAGGAGGTACAAACAATTCCCTTAATTTCTGGTAAAAGTGGAAAGTTTTATCTCACCATATGTGGTGCACTGATTGTAGCCTTGTATCCTAAAAGGAAGCCAGGTGACAAAAATTATGTGACAAAGAAGCAACAGTGAAAAGGTTCAAATAATTCTCTCCCCATTCCCTAAAAACATGAAAACATTTTTCTTTTGCCTCATTAAAGCACTTCATTGGCTCATAATTTGTAGGATAACTAATGAGACCAAGATAGCTTTCCACTGTTTCAGTTCTCAACTATTCCAACTTCTACCCTCAACTCATTCATCAGAATGCTCTGCAACTATCACAGGCTGTGCTTGTTTCTATTCCACAAGTCAAATTCAAGCAAACAACACACATTTTGAACAGTCTATACTGTTCCTTCCTCTGGATCCCACTGTTGAAATACAGATGAGAGCTGCTCTTCTTAAAAACTCACCCACTGCTTTGGTGAGAGTGCTGCCAGCACACAGAACTCAGAGCGACCTCAAGCCCCTCTCTGCCATCGTGCCTACCTCAATCAGCACGAACACCATACAAACGGTGATACTGCAAGCTGCTCACCAATAGATTGAGGGGAATCCATGTATGGGAAATATTTGATGTAGTGCCCTCTGTCAGTAGCTAGCAACACGTCAAAGACTCGCTGGGATTTAATGATTCCTTTTTCTGGAACACAGACAAAAACAAAAACAGGGCTTAAATGCACAGTAGCAAGTCAAAGACCAACCACCAACCCACCCAGAATACCCACAGACAGCCCCGAGCACACGCTCTGCACTCACTATAGAGGTTGTTGACCAGCTCGGGGTGCGTCTTCCCGCTGGAGGTCCAGGCCATGCTTCTAGAGAACAGCAGTCCCATCAGTGCCAACGTCACACAGGGCAGCAGGCGACTCATCCCACGGCCGGCCTAACAACGGGAGCACCCCACAGCTCAACCTTGTCTTACTTTCAACTCCTGCCCCCACCCCTGCAGCTCCCCGCCGTACCAGCACTCACCGCGCAGCCGCACCGTGCCCCGCTACCCGTTGCCAAGTGTAACAGCTCCCTCGCCTGAGCTGCGCAAGAAAACTTCCGCCCTTTGTCAAGATGGCGCCGCAGCGGCGTCACTCTCCCCTCAAGCCTCCAGCTTATTCCCACCCCTTCCCGGTCAGGCCGTGACTGTTTAACGGGAAAACTTCCGCCCTTTTCCAAGATGGCGCCGAAGTAGCGCCACTCTACCCTCAAACCTCCAACCTATTCCCTGCTCCCCTTGCTTCCGGCAGGGCGCGGTGACTGGTTAAAATCAGAGGTCGGAGCGTGGTGATTGGCTGAGCTCAGGTGCCAATCGGCGCTCTGCCAGAAGTCGCTGTGACTTCCCGTGTTGGCGGTGCTGAGGCGCAGGGGGACGATTGGAGCGGTTCTACTGTGACCCGAACAACCACGTCCCGGAGAGCTGTGGTGACAGGAGTCGAGGGGGCGCCGGAACACTGCGGCCTAACACCGTGAGAGGCTCTTCGGGCCCTGAAGGGTGTAAGTGTTGCGTTGCGAGGGGAGGCTCCGGAGGAGCTATGAGATGTCCCTCAGCGCTCCACTGGGGTGGTTTGGGCAAAAGGCAGTGGCTGGTGAGAGGCAGAGAGACACTGAGTTGTTCTCACCGTGTGCCACTTGTACCCTCCCTGCAGGCCTTCATGATGAGAACGATTGAGAGCATCAACTCCATGGTCATCAGGCCCAGCGAGGACCTCTGGGCTGAAATCTGCTCGTGTCTGCCACATCCAGACCAGAAGGATGCCAGCGAGGCCTTCACTGATTCATTCCTGGATTCCTACAAAAACGGAGGAAGCCAGGGCAATGGGGTCCCTTCCCAACCAAACCCAAAGCCCTGGGCACCCCTGAATGACTCAGAGGTGTATTTAGCATCGCTAGGTGAGTGTTGGGTAAGGCTTTGGGTAGGCTGAGGTGCCTGCTGACAACTGTGGCATCAGAGGGGGCGCTGCTCACATCTTTGGTTGGTTTTTGCAGCTTAGAAGTACTCAGCAGAGCTCCACACTCAGTTATTGCATTAGTGGAATTGAGAAACACAGCTGGAGCCTGTCATAGAATAAAATGGCTTAGCTTGGAAGTGTCCTTAAAGACCATCCAGTTCCAATGTCCTGCTGTGGGCAGGATTGATATCCATCCTATCTTGGGACTTGATCAGGATGGCGTGATGGAATGGGATTGAACATTTAGAGTCTCTTTGGGCAGCATGTATCAGGGCCCCACCACCCTCTGAGTAAAGAATTCCTTCCTAACATCTAAGCTACACCTCCCCTCTTTTAGTCTAAAGCCATTCCTCCTTGTCCTATCACTATATCTCTGTGTAAAAAGTTGGTCCCCCTCCTGCTCATAGGCTCCCCTCAGTACTGGAAGGGTGCAGTGTATTTCCATTGTTGCTGACTTGGGAAGGGGAAACGTGTTTTGAAATCGTTATAAGCCTTTGTGTTGCTGTATTGCCAGCATTTGTCTCCTGAGGCTCCAAGAAATAATTAGATGTTTCTGAGTGTAAAGAAAAAAAGTCAAATAATTCTGTGACCTGATTTTTGGGGGGAGACAGAATCAGGAAAGATGCTTTCTAAATAACGTTTGCTGGAATCTTTGTTCTAACATATGGGAGATTATACAGATAATCTCAGTGCTATTGCTTAATTCCTGCATAATCTATAAAACCATAAATTGATCGTTAGCTGTGTAAAAGCTAATAGAAACATGTGATACGAGGGAAGTCAACATCCTAGCACAGCTAAAAGCAGCAGTCATTATCTCTAAGGCCATGGATTAGCCACCCTTTTTAAAATATTTCCTGATCTCTTCATGTTCTACAGCAGCAGTCAGTTCCAGGAAGGATGCTTCTGCTGCCTGTTAGGAGAAGCCTTTGGGGTTCCTCTGTGCTCTAACAGTTCAGCTGCTACTCATCCAGACATAGTGAAATATTCAATGTTATGGCTCTTTTCTGCTTTTTCCTTTCTGTGGAGTTATTTTTATTTTGGGTCAGTTTATAATCTGGTTCTCAGTGCAGCCATGCATGTGCTTGGCTTATGTATGACGTTTCTGCATGCAGAAACAGGCCAGGAGAAATGGGGATGGTGTGGCAGAAGTGGGTTTTAAGCTTTTATTTCTGCCAGAGCCTCCATGTTGACTTTGTTACTGTTTTAGCTTTCTGTGAAACAACAGTCTAAGTACAGGTTTTGGTATCTGATCAAAGGTGCCATAGCAGCAAGACAGAATTTGCTCTTCTAGTGTTAATTGTTGCTGCAGTTCTAATGTGCTCAGAAAATGCTAATGGATAAATTTTCACAAGCAGGCTTCAGACTAGGTATGTACTTGTTTTCATACAGTCAGGATGAAAGCATAACTCTAGCATAAACTTTCTTTTGTGTATTCTGGTTAAGCCAGCAGAAGCATAAAGTTGTTGTGGCTTTCTACATGGCCAAGATTAGCAATTGTGGAATGGTACCATCAGCCTGTCAATATATTTGGGCAGATAATGATATTTCAGGTCTTAAGAATTGTTAGAGCCAGATATTTCCAGTGACAGCTCAATTCTGTAACACAGAGCGAGCTCCAAAAAGAGTCACAGGAGAGCTGCTCTGTTGTGAGCTACTGCAATTCAACTAACATATCATACACCTTTTTGTAAAAAGTGTGAGTACAAGTTAATAGCTGGCCCAATTTAAGAAAGAATCTGTTATAAAGAGATTTTGTGACTGGAGAAACTCATTAAATTTGCTTACTTGCAGCTTTGTGTATTGTGGCTGAATCACCCTGTGTCTGCTAAGAACACTGTTTTCATTGTAGCCTGTGGCTGAGAAACTCACAATATCACGTTCTGTTCTGAGATATCCTACTGATAATACTGCTGTGCTCACTGCAGTTTTTTTTCCCCTCAGTTTGGGCATTATTTGGATTTCATACTACAGTTAGTGTGATTTCTATTCCATGCCAATTTGCGTGGAAATTGTGGGAACGCAGTGCATTTGAGATCAGTACCCTTCTGTGCAATTTCATCAAAACTCAGTGGTAAGTGGAAAAGTCATTAAAGATAAGAAGTGGGCAAAGTGGACTGATTGCTTACACTTTGTTTCCTTCTGAAGAGTCACCTAAAATTACATGGAGGAAATACTGTCATGCAGACTTCAAATGCAAGAAAAAAGTTACTTAATGAAGACTAAGTATTGAAATGTTAATTTGACCTTTTTGATATCGAAGTGCAGACACTTGTGGGTTTTTTTCCTCCTTTCCCTCAGAAAAAATATAATAAAGAGCTCTGATTTGCCTCTTCACAGAGAGAAAGCTGATGAGAATTAAAGGTTTGTCTGAAGAGGTGACCTCCAAGGACATGCTGCGTACTCTGTCACAAGCTAAGAAGGAATGCTGGGACAGGTTCCTCCAGGAGAAGTTTGAGTCTGAATTTTACATAGAGGGACATGAATCTGATGAGAGGTAATAAGCAGATCAATAAGGAATTGTTGCAACTTGCAATAGGACATTGTGACAGAAGGTCTCACTGCACATTTGCTAGACTGACACAGGCTTTCTGAGCAGCTTTGGTAATGCCAGTTGGGTCACACTAGAGGGACACATGGGACATGAATGGACTGAACTTTCAAAGCTGTGTACTGAATTTTTTTTTTTTATTTTTTTTTTTTTTTGGCATTCCTCTTACCTAGGTGATCCAGTAAGGAAACAACTGGAACCTACTTGACAATTTCCTTTGTCGCACTTGGGGTAGGGGGGAAGTGTCTTAATGGGTCTCACATTCCCTTTTTTAAGGGTTAGCTTTTAACAGTGAACTTCAGACCATTCCCTGCATCTTTGTGAGGGCCTAGGCAAACACTGCTTCAGAAACAAGTGGGATTTGAAGCTCTTTCCAGGGTTGATATCAGATCTGAAATTTGATTTCATGATTCTCAGTTCAGTGCCTCTCTTACAATGCTTCCTCTCTCACCCATTACTCTTTTGTAGATGATGTATGAATTAAGATGAGAGTCCTTTCCTAGACGCTAAAGCAATCTACATTCTCAATTACCTATAATGGTCTCTATATTTCTCTTTTCTGAGCTGACATTTCTCATGATTGCTTCTATTTGGAAAAAAAAAGATTTTCTCCCTTAAGAAAAATCTACTTAAGCTCATTTTGGAGTTCAAGTATGAAAAATAATTTATGTTTATAATAGGTCTTAGATTCTTTCTTTGACAGTTAACTTTATTTATATTTAAAAGCAAGTTGTAGACAGAGGTGTTCTCTCTACTCTGTTTTTAAAGACTGGGGACATTAGCCGTGAAAATGTTTTCATTGCTAGACTTTGATTAAATGAAGTTAGAGGTCACCCTTAAATGGTACTGAGCTATTTGAAGCTCATCCAGCAGTGTAATTAAGCAAACCTTAACTTTTAAGTGCACAAACAATCTCAAGGACACTACCGAAATTTCTGCTATTGTAGAAGAGCAAGAGCAAGTTAATTTTGTTATGCAAGGATTGAATGAATTGTGTCACTTCTTGGCAGATGAGCATATGCACACATTTCAGAGTTATATTAAGTTTTAGTCAACATTTAAATGAAGACAGAATTGGTCTTTTCCATGAGACCAGCTATTGTGAAATAGGCTGTAAGAGATTAAGTATATTAGTATATATTTATATACTTCTTTAGTATTGTTAGCATTCTAGGATGTAGGTGTACTGCCTATATTTCCCCCTTAACCTTCCCTAGTTAGTCTAAATCATACCTTGTGAAGCTTTATTACTTGTCTTATCTTTTGTTATGTCTTTGCTTTCTCTCAGCACCCTGGAGCATCTAAAGCGATGGCTGCAACCTGATAAAGTGGCCATTAACGCTGAAGAGGTACAGTACCTCATCCCTCCAGAATCACAGGTAGAGAAACAGGAGACTGAAGAAGAGCATCCAGCTGCTGAGCAGTGAGATATGCAGCAACCATGCCACAGAGCTGTCTCTTGTCCAACCCTGATGAAGCTGTGTGCAGCAACAGTAATGCTAGGAAGAGGGTGGGGGTGGGTAATGAGTGCCAATTGTCAGCCATTTAAAGACAATGAAATGAAATCCAACAAGAAAACAGCACTGGACCTCCAAGGATATTGACTGGCATTTTTTGTGGACAAGAGTGGAACAGAATTTGCTGAACTGAAACCCTTTTTTGATGCAGTCCCAATGTGTTAGCAACCAAATCATTCTGGCATGAATGTGAATTGTTTGTAACTCATCAGGAGGCATATTGAACTGTAGCAGTTGTTTAGAAGCATCAGAAAACATAATGGTCTAGAATAGAACAGATAAAACAACGTTGACGTTAAAGGTCGATAGAGGGAAGCAGCGTA
Organism: Tetrao urogallus; assembly: GCF_951394365.1. Classification (NCBI taxonomy): domain Eukaryota; kingdom Metazoa; phylum Chordata; class Aves; order Galliformes; family Phasianidae; genus Tetrao; species Tetrao urogallus. The sequence continues at coordinate 6,183,498 of NC_136819.1, forward strand.
CATCTTCTGTCAGATAAAGAAAGCTCTTACCATGGAAATTGGAGGGGTAGTTCTAGTAGCTTAAGCGCATTAGATTGTTCATTGTGTATGAAATTACACTTTTAAAAGGAGCTTATCACGTTCACTGTTTCCTATCTCTGTTAGTTATAAATGTGCTGTTTCATTCACTGCTGGCTGTTATTCTGTTGCTGCTTCTTCAGTGTCGTGACTGGGTGTTTGTCCACACCATTAGCTTTGTGCCATAACCACCCACTGCAGCCTCACCATTCTCTAAAGCAGTCACACGTAATTCTCCATTAGAACAAATGTGGACATTTGAGAAACACGGTGAGTCACCTGAATGTCAATGATACAAGGCTCACAAAGCTTTGGTGTTGTTGAAAAGGATTCCTATGTCATCTTTCAAATGCCTCTATTCATTTATCTCTAAAAATAATTCTGCTTTGCTGTATTCAGATACAGTGCTGTAAATGCCATCTCTCACCTGTGCTGTCAAGCTATAATGAAGGCACGTCTGAGCATTTATCAGAAATTGAATGTGCTGAGAGAAAGATGCAATTTCTTTTTCTGAACCCAAGCTATTTTGCAGTCAATACATTTCTTTCTTGCCATTAGCAGTGAGTGAAGATGCTTTATATTATGTTGTCTATTGCCATTAAAGTTATTTGAGCTAGAAATGTATTCATAATAACTGTACCAAAACATTTAAAGTCCCAGATCCATGTAATGGCTCTGCAGTGTCATATCAGCTCCACTCACCGGTTTTGGCATGGCTAAGAAAGCTGGCAGAGAACTATGCGGTATGGTTTTGTTACATTATCATGCAGGAAGAAACACAGGTTTTCTGTTTGTGGCTGTTGATTGATACTGTCAGCACAAGACAGTAAATTAGGTCCTGAAGCAGTGCAGCATTGTCTTTTCAGCAGAGACGTAGACCTGCCAAAACATAAGCGATAATAGATTGGCATTTAATTGGAGACCACATCCAAATCAAGCAGTGAGTCCAGCCCCATCAATCTGCAGGCTTGCTCTGAAGGTTGTCTGACTCAATGGGGATGTAAACATTAGGACTGAAAAAGACAAATGAGGAGTTTAAAGATTCTATAAGTACACAAACAATCTAGTTTTAAACTTTGACTACATATAAATATTGACACCTGAGTAGCCAAATCCTTTATTGCTCAAGGAAAGAGACAGCATCCACTGAAGGCACTACAGTGTTTGGAAGAACACATGCTGGGAGCTGCCAGATAAACCACACTTTGGAAACACTGACCTAAAGGGAATCAGATTTGGGATTATCTATACTTAAAAGCTCATACTCTAAGACTGTTTTTTTACAATACAGCTCAAACAGAATATATGGAAAAGGTGTGATGTGTGCATTTGTTGATGTTATGTGTGATTTCACTGGTGAGAACATTACTTGGAGCTGTTATGGTTTATAATAGGAAAAGAGAGCTGTTGAGCTCCCAAACAAAGCCTCGCTGGTGTGAGCAATATTTCCATTAAGGATTTTTTTTCCTTACACAGCAACACCTGCCTTCTTATTGGTGGCAATAATTCACACACTGGGGGATGTGCCCATCTAAACAGCAACAACAGCAACAAAGGAAGAGCTGCTGATAACAGCACTGTGATAGAGGAAAGCAAACCATCAGTGATACAGTTTGAATGCAGTGTGTTCAGACTACTACGCACAAGCATATACATACTATCTAACATGGATTGTCATTGTTAGAGTGTGAGAAACTACTAATCACATGTTAGCCCTTCTTATCTGTGCCTTTTAATGTCAGTTCTCAGCATGAAAGGACATTTCTCTAAACTCCAAAATTTCCCAAGAGCTCCTATGCACTAATACAGGGAAAAGAGGTGGTTCACAATGTGCTTAAAGAGATGACATCAAGCCAAAGCATGAGTAAGTATAAGAGTAAGTAAGTAAAATGAGTAAGTATAAGTAAGTATAAGAATATTCCGCGCCTCTTTAGTGGGCAGGCCATCTAGGATTTTGAGTTAAGAGTACTGCCACAGTCCACGCTGTGATGGCCATTTTGTAGGAAAGGTGGCCAGGATGGACATTTCCAGAAGTGAGTTTGGGTAATCTCTGCTAACAGATGCTGAACTCCTGGCACCCACAAATATTTCTAAGAGATGACAACATTCATCCCAAAAAGGGGATGGAAACCACAGCAAACTCACATTCCCTGTCATCAGCCATGCAGGGTAGGTTGGGCACAGGGATGTCATTGCAGACACCCCAAAACTGATGCTCCAAAAAGCACTGCTGGTTGGTGGATGAGGATTGAGGATGAGGACTGCGGCTTCCAAACTCACCTCTGAACCTACTAGCCTGACCTCTTGTATCCAATCAGAGCCAAAAATTCCTGGCAAGGGGAAATACAAGACCTGGGATGAGGGATTTATCCTACAGCTCTATGAAAGTGATAAAGATTAGGTCAGAGAAGGCTCTTCCAGGGTAAGGATGTGTGGGGTAAAGCCTTGGCTTACCTTAGCTTATTTTCTATCTTAGCTTATTTTCTATCATGCTGAAGCCGCATCTCTCATCTAAAATGATCTTTTAAGAGCCTTCTGCTTTCCTTATCAGAATGTTCTGCACTTTAAAATTAACGGCTGCTCCCGGCCAGGCTATGGAAGCAGAGATTATTTTCTTCCTGCTGAGTGTTTGGTGGGATGAATGCCCCTCTTTACAGCCAGCTCTTAGCAAGTTTCAATAGGACTGATCCACATTCATCAGACAGAGGCAAATTTACAGCCTTCTCCCACCAAAAGTCCTAATTTTGTTGAACTTCTCCTAGGACTGCTCTGAGAATTTCCATTCCTATAAAAAATAAAAAAACAAGCAAACAAATAAATAAAAATTAAATTCTAGCAGCGGATGATGATGATTTTTTAACTTTCCCTTAATTAAATAAAACATGAAGGTGAAAAGATCTTTCATAAGAAATCAGACACAGCTGATGGGCAGTGATCTGCTTTGGATCTGGCAGCCAGATACCCAACCATGTTAAACAAGCAGCTCTGATGCCCTGCACTTCCTAATTGTGGAGTGCATGGGGATTGGTGTGTCATTCCATAACCCCCCAACCTACACTGAGTGGTCAAGACCATTGGAGACCCACTGAGGTTTTGGCTGAACTCCCACGTATTTTCTGCTTTTAGTCCAGTTTGGGAGACTATAAAATTAACCCCAGCAGCAAAGAGGATTTAAGTCCAAAGCCACAAATACAAATCCCGTTGGCCAACTCTTCCTGCCATTCCCAAGAGAAGTCAGTCAGGTCACTTGGATGTTCTGATCCAAATTTGCTGCTGAAATCTTTTGGTAGCACAGAGACAGGTATCTGTGTAATGAGGTGATTTTGGAGCACATTTTGAACTCCCCAAACCTCCCCCTTCCTAGTCCATCACTATGGGATCCCCATGCTGCATGAAACCAAAGCTCATGGTCACCAATCAGCTCTAGCCAAACATCAGCCCTTGAGGTCAACAGCTCAATGGTCCCTGGCTTTAACTTCAGCTCATTACCACCAAGTTGGTCATAGTGCTATTGCATAATGAAAGGGAAACAGTTACAGCAGTCAATGGACATTGATAGGATTCTTTGCCACTTGGCAGCCTCTCAGATCTCATTGGAACTCCTTTGCTATGAATTTGATCTTGTAACTGAAATCAAGATCGTATGGCATAACTACAACACATTGATCAACAGCCACTAAGGTTAATTCTTTCCCAGCCTTAGAATCTCTCTACATGTTTCTAAAATCTTGGTCCATATATCAGTTCACCAGGATGAAATCATCTGCGAATCATTTCCAAAGTCCATTTCCACTTCCAAGTGGGAAAGCCCTCTCTGGCTGCTACAAGATGGGACCAGAAGGATGGGAAAAATGAAGAGAGATTTTAACAAAGAAGAGATGCAGCCCCAAAACAGTAGCAGCACTTGCATATGCTTCAGCGTTCAACAGTTACTAGTATTTTGCAGGTGCTGTGCAGCATTTCATTACACCACTGTATCTCAATGGCATCGCTACAAGATCTTGACCTTAGCCCCGGCGCAATGGGAAGGGCACTGAGATGGACAAAGGGTTTCCCAGAGATCGCATTTCTGCAACAATATCTATCCCATAAACACCAGATCTGGGAAGAAAATAAACAGTTTTCCAGTGGTAGCCAGTGCAAGTCCAGGAGAAAAAAAAAGCAGAAAAATGAGATGGTAGAGATTTAAGCCTTGCTCTTTGCTCTGTGAGGTCTGTTTCTCTACTCATTCAGCTTACATTTTTGGACGCCAGTTGGGTTTGCAACCATTCTGAAGCAAAACTTTAGCAAAGCCCAGCTGCCAAAAGGTATGTACGTGGCTCTGACAACACATATCTCCTCTCACATCAAGATTTCCTTACATTGCAACATCCCCATTGCCACCTCCCCCCCCCAGACCTCCTCCAGCACTAGCTTTGAGGAGCAGATAGAGAGTCACAAAATGGCTGCAAATAACTCCCAGTCAGAAGAAAATACGTATGTTTCTGTTGGTTTCTATGTTTATTTCCCCCCTATGTGAATCCCTAGAGTTCCTTGCTGGCAGCTCTCCAGCACTTAGTACTCACATTTTTGGGGAGGTAATTTTTCCTTGCTCCATATACAGTTCATGAGCAGCTCCATCACTTCTTCCATTGGCCTGTAAGCTTCTTCACACCACAACCCCAAGGCCAAGAACCCTCTCACCACCAACTGCAGATCTTGTATTACACCAAAAAAGACCAAAAACATAATGACTCCCTCTTTTTGAAGGTAAACTGTAAATCTCTTTTTTCCAAAAAGCCCTTTCATCACTATTTTTAGCATGAGAAAAACATCCTACCAAGCCCCAACAATGACACAGGGAAGGGGGGATAGATGATGATGATGATGATGATGATGATGATAATAAAAAAAAAAAAAAAAAAAAAAAAGCTGTTTGGCTTGGCTCATCCTTTCCTAAATAAAGCTCTGCTGTGACCTTTTGCATCTAACTAGGGACTTGGCTCCACCTGCCTCAACACCTCTGCATGATTCCAACACAGCTGGAGCCTCTGCCCCTTCTTCCTTGCAGCTCCCCTGGCTTCAGTCTCACTCTTTGAGCGCAGGTGCTGCTGTGCACTGGGGTTCAGCCCTGTGGGATACGTGCTGTGCCTTATATCTCTGTACCATATTCTTCCCAGTGGTGGTCCCTACTGTCTGGGCTACCATCATCTCATAGTTGGGCCACTCTTGTCCCCTTGAGCAGGCCTTGCTCATCCAATGGTTGGGTGCCCATTGACCCATGGCTGGCTACTCTCATGCCTGTCCTTGGCCCATCATTGCGACATCCCACAGATGAGCTGTCCTTACCCAATGGTTGGGCATCTGTCACCCCATGGCTGCTATCACCCAATAGCTACTCTCATCCATTGGCCTTCCTCATTCCACAACTGGGCCATACTCACCCTATGGTTGTTCTTTCCCTATGACTAGGCAACACTCACTACACTGTTGGGTGTCCATTGCCCCATGTCTGGACTACCCTCACCCCACATTTGAGTATCCATCACCCCATGGTTTGATGTCCATTGGTCCATAGTTGGGTATTCATTGACCCCTGGTTGGGCATCCACTGATCTGTGGCTGTGCTACCCTCATCCCATGGCTGCTCTCATCTCATGACTGTGCCATCCTTACTCTGTAGTTGGGTGCCCATCATCCAACAGCTGTCCTCACCCCGTGGCTATGCATTCAACACCGCATGGTTGCCCTCTGTCCCCAGCTGGACTACACTCACACCATAGCTGCCTTTGCTCTATGTCTGGACCATCCTCACACCATGGTTGGGTGTTGGGTATCCATCACCTGATATTTGGCCATTCACTGACCTACAGTTTGGCTATCCTTCACCCCATGGCAGGACCACACTCACCCCAAGTTTGAGTGTCCATTATCCCAGAGCTGGACATCCATCCCCCCTGCCCCACAACCACCCTCATCATCCTCCCTCAGGCAGAGCAGCCAAGGACCTTCACATGGTCCCTGTGCCCAGACTCTCCATTCTCCCCAACTCAGTGAAGAGACCTTACTGCAGAACAGCGGGACAAACATGACCATCCCCATACATAGCAGGAATACCCACTCTGCGGGTGGGAATGCCATGCTCCTCCCCAGCTTTTAATCACAGCACTCAGGCATCACAGCAACAATAAGGAGTGAGAGCAAGGATTGCAGCAATGAGAGGACTTGCGGTGAGCAACAGCTGGTGAATGAGATGCATTTTCCTATCCTTTTGAAACAATCAGCGAGCAGAAGGATCTTGGAGCTCTCTCGGAGCTAGGCAAGCTCCAGGCAGACTACGGGTGGTGAGTGTGCTCCGCAGAGGGAGTCCTGCTTCCTTAAGGAAACAAATATATATATACATATTGATGCTGGATGGAAAGATGGAAAAACTGAAATATGGAAATTCAGTGGTCATATTTGCTTCTTGTTTCCATCCAGATTTTTGGTTTCCAGGGCTGGATGCACAGACCTGAAGCTACTTTAATTATAGCACAAAGCAGAAAAAATATCTCTCGATACACTCTGGGAGTTAACTAATAAGGGGTAAGGAGGCTGTTCAGCGTGGGGAACAAAGGTAAATGTGACAGCGTGGGTAATTCTGCTTTTCCCTGCACTTTCAGCCAAAACAGATCTGCACCCAGTTCTGCTGCTGCCAGGAGCTCTGTGGCTGTTCTGAGGACAGCTTCCACACACTCTAAGAAGGATCAAGTGCTGCAGGTAACAAGCCAAAGTGGTGGGGAAAGAGAGAGAGGGAGGATGGGGATGGGAGTGAATGGGGTGCCGAGTTGGCTCAGTGATGGGAAGGCAGTGCATAGGTTTTCCTCTGGAAAGCATTGTGGAGAAGTAAATATCCAAGGGGATGAAGTAATGGTAGGGGAAAAGTTGGGTGGGCTGGGATGTGTTAAACACTCCTGCCCAGCTGTCCAGCTGTGTGGCTGGAGGCAGAGAACAAGGCTGACAGCGAGACACTGGGAGCAAGAAGAAATATGGGTGCCTTTATTTCCGTGCTGCGTGTCAGCTCAGGTTACTTTCAATCTCACATCCCGAGCTTTCCCTAGCAGACAGCTCACAGCAGCAGGAAGACTGTTCAGTTAACCACTTCCTAGCCATGCTCCCTGTTTTTTCCACACCAAAGCTTCGGTATGCAACTACAGAGACCTAAGCCTTGTGGAATTAGACACTGGGGACTGGTCTTTCTGCCCAGAAGCACAACCACAGTGAGTCTCTCTCCTCTTCAGGGTCAAGCCTTGTTGGGCCCCTGCCTTGCTGAGCCCTTCCCATGGCACTCTCCAATGACTCCTGGCAGAACACCTCAGCCCCTCTCTTCACAGGTCTCGACCTCTTGCTGGAGCTTAAGCCGCTCTTCATCCCTCTCTACGCCACCCTGGTGGCTGTGGCGTGTTTGGGGAACCTCTTCCTCATTCTCCTCATCGCTCTCACCAAAAAGCTGCACTGCACCACCAATTTCCTCATTGGCAACCTGGCAGCAGCTGACTTTGTCATGTGCCTGGCCTGTGTCCCTCTGACTGTCTCCTATGCCTTCGAGGTGCGGGGTTGGCTTTTTGGGATGTTCATGTGCTACTTTGTCACCATGATGCAGGCCACCACCGTGTTTGTCTCGGTGCTGTCCCTCACCGCCATCGCCATTGACCGCTACATCGTCGTGGCCTACCCCATCCGCCGAAGGATAAGCTGCAAGTCCTGTGTCTGCATCATGGCCTGCATCTGGCTTCTCTCCATCCTGGCCTCGGTTCCCACCTCGCTGCACACGCAATACTTGGATCTCAACACCATTGGCCATGACATGATCATCTGCGAGGAGTTTTGGAAGCACAAGGAGAGGGAGCGGCTGCTGTACTCATGTCTGATGCTCCTCTTGTCCTACATGCTCCCGCTGCTGGCAGTATCGGTCTCCTTCTGTGCCATCTCCCACCACCTGCAGAAGAGGAACATCCCAGGAGCTGCCTACCCGTGCCAAGACAAGTGGAGCAAAATGAAGCAGAAGACCTTCCGGGTGCTCACCGTCTCTGTAGTTTGCTTTGCTGTCTGCTGGCTGCCCCTCCAGGTCGTCAACTTTATCAGAGACATTGATGAAGAGTTCACCATTCTGGACAAGAGATATGTGAACGTCATCCAGGTCTCATGCCACCTGATTGCCATGAGCTCTGCCTGCTACAACCCCTTCATCTACGCCTCTCTCCATGACAAGTTCCGCTTCCACCTCAGCAGTTACTTCTACCGCAAGAAGAAGAGCTCCAGCACTGTGTCCTACAAGGTTTCTCGGTTCAACATCTGCTCCACCTTGGCAGACACCCCAGCTGGAGTCCCGGATAAGACAGCTTTGCAAACCAGATTCTCTTAGCTGAACTTCCCCTACAGGCTTGCTCTTGGGCCTGGATGTAGATGCTTGTGCCTGGCGGGGAGAACAAGCACCACGGAACCAAGTGAAGGAATGTCTGTCCTCAAGTAGCATCTGTTCTGAGCAGCTCAAGGACATTTTATTCTTTGACACAAAGCGCACCAGCACAACAACAATGAATACCACAACCATGTGAAAATAGCATAATCTTGAGCAGGATTTACCTGCTAGCCCCCATAGAGACACAATGGGCACTGGTGGATGTTTCCACCTGGTCTGACTCAAGAATCAGTGCCAATGAAACAGCTTTCCCTTGCCTTGTTGAAATAGAACAATGTATATATATCTGGATTCACAACTGGGTATATAATTGGTGTGATGGTAGTGTTCCATAAGCTTCAGTTTTCAGGAATGCCTACACACACTGACACAGTCAAAATCTGCCCAAATACGAGTGCTTCATGAGCAAGGAGAAATGTTCATGCTGTACCACTGGTTGTGCAGCAAAGCTGGGGATGAGGTATATACATACACTAGATCTCCAATCACAGCTTACTATGCCAGGAACTGGTGCTGTATTTGCAGCACAAAGACGTCTCCCTGTGGTGTATATAGGGGTGGACAAGATGTTGGGTGCATTTAAAGAAGTCTTTGAAGTACACATTGTCATTTTGTAGAATAAAGATTGTTCCTAAGCAACAGATAGCATTTTCTGCCTCTGGAGGAACACCAGTTCTTTCAGGCAGCACTTAAAGAGCTGTCCATTTTTTTTTGTTTAAATTGCAGTCCATTGGTGAAAGGACGATATACATTCAGAAGTGTGTATTCTTCTGCCAGCTAGCATGCAGGGCACAACACCACAGCTTGTGTTGAGACACTTCCATCATCTACTTGTCTTTCTGAGTAATCTCATCTGCATAACCTCATAGGATAGTCCCAGCCAGAAGTGTGCAGCCAAACAAGACGAAGTAGACAGGGCTCAAAGTAATGGAGTAGGTAATAAGAAAGGTACCAAGCTGTGTGCTTGCTGAGGAAGAAATCACAGTCTCCACTCAGAGTGGTTTATATGCAGAGAAGTTATATGCTCTTCTCGGGCGGGGGTGGGAATCCTGCTCATGGGCTACTCTGACCCCAAAACTGCTGAATAAATTGTGAGTTGGACTCTCGTGTTCCAGATGTTGGTTGGACCTTAACAGCCCTCAGGCAACAGCCTGCTGTTGGCTCACCTTACTGCTGAGACCTTCATGGTACACACGGTACACAACACTGCTCACTCTGTTGGCTTCTTGCAACTTTCTTCTGGCTACATAAGGCTGTGCTTAGGACCAAGGCTGAAGTATTTGTGCTGGAGTATTTTGCTAAGCCTAGGTCACTGCTTGTCCCTTCTGCTAATAAAAGCTTTAAAAAACTCAGGCTGTGCATTTGTATTGATTTGAACCAAAAAGATAAGGCCTGCAGTCACTCCCCATACATGCAATTTGATCCCATCACAGGAAAACAATCAATCTGGAAGTGTTTATCCATCACTGTCACAGGCAGCTGCTTGGAGTCTAGCTGGAACCAGGGCTGGAGCTCTGAGATTTTCAGGGAAGCTTTGCTATGACACAGCTTGGTGGTTCCTTTCTTTCTTTTATTTACAGGGAAATGACTCCCAGTGGGCTTTCACTCATTTGGACTTCTTACTACAGAATTGCCCATACCCCAGATTCACCTGAAATTTTGCAATGGCCAATAATGGGTCTCAGTATCCACTTCACACTTCTCAGATTTAGGGTGCAGTAGTCTGCTGCTCCATAGCCTTCTGCTTGAGGAACTCTGCACAAATGTGAGATTGTGCTCTGAATTCCATTTGCCTGCACGCTGCCAGAGAGCACGTGGTGCTCACAACAACAGTGCTTGATGTGATTAGTTCTACATTTAATTAACTGGGAAAAAAAAAAAAAAAAGGGAGATTGAAGCCACCCAGCACTTGCATTTCCCAGCCCCGTTGTGCTGCTGAGCACAGAGGATGCCTCTGATGGGGATGAATCAGGTGGGAAGCAGCAAAGAGCTCATGATCATTTACTTAAATTAATGGTTTTTGGAATAATCACATTCCTTCCCTGGGATTTTGCGCTCTGACTGTGCTGCACTTTCAAGTGTGTGGTGGCAGAAGAGAAGTATGGAGCTGGGAGGACAGACAGATGTATGGGTGGGGGGTGGATGGATGGATGGATGGATGGATGGATGGATGGATGGACGGACGGACAGATTGACTGCTGGGCTCATGTTCTCCAGGCAGTGAGCACTGCTTTGCTCCTCTGAGCTTTTAGTAATGCTGCAACCATGGTTCCTCCACTCAGCACAGTGAGCACTGCCCGTGAATCAACACCCAAAGCCAAGTCCAACCACACGAGTGTTCAGGATGCTGGATAGTTTTTCTAGTGCTGAAGTGCAGCTTGATCCAGTTGTACTTGGTAGGCAACAATCAGACCATACAAATAGAAATGCAAATGGACCTTTTCATCTCAGATTTTCAGACTCTGCAGCAAAGCTCATTGCAAGCAGAGATGTTCTCTGTGGCAAGGATCACTTTGTTTTGCCACGTGGCTTGAGAGTTTTCTGCTACTCCAAGGGAAGGAGGACTCAAAGCCTAGGAGGGAAAAAAACACACAAATACATAAAAATGTGAACAAAGCAATAGCAATTAAAAAACATCCTACAGAGTTGCTGCAGAAGTGAGCTAAAACAGCCAGGGATTTATTTCTTCCACCTTGTAATAGATGCTGATACTTGAATACCATAGGGCTTGCATGTGGTTTCGGTTTGAAATAAGTGAGGCATCCCAAACAATAGAGATCTGTCCTCATTAGGAGTGATGCTTTGTGTCAGCTGGATGTTCCCAGGAAGGAAGAAGGGAGAATGGGCTCCACCTGCCTTGGCTTGCAGAGCTTTCCCTTGCTAAATGCTGTGCGGAAATCCCCAAATCCCCCTTTCACTTACAAGCAGAGCTAAACCTTTTGGTGACCTTTCCACCTCATTACCTGCCCTGAGAACTGAGGAGAGGGAGGATTTTCTCCCCAGTGCCCAGCTCAGGTTCTTCACAGCTCTGCTGCCTTATTTTCCAGATGTCAAAATCCAGCTAGCAAAGCCCAGGCATGGGCAATTTTATTTTATTTTCTCTCTTGTCATGATGAGCACATGAAGAAGAGGCCATTTCATCATGCTGGGGACGAGTTTGGAGTCCTACTGGTGTTAAAGGACCTGCATGCCAAAGCCACAGCAAATTCTCCAAGTCAAAGAGGGAAGCCATTCTGAGAGGGATGCCAACTGCTCTTGCTGTTGCATGTGTTTGGAGGCAAGAGGAAGCTTTTCTAGACATTACATAGATTTTTTCCCCTGTGGGATGAAGTAATCTGGTGAATATTATCAGTGCATGGTGTTGAAAAGTGCTCAGGGCTTTACAAGGAAGGCTCTCCTCCTGCTTATTCTCACAGCAAACAAAAGCCATAAGTAAAATCTTTTTGACCTTTGGCTAAAGATGCAGGGAAGACAAACCAAAGAATGAGAACACATGCAACGTAAAGTCTTAAATAAGCAAATTCACTCCAGCATCATCTCTTGTTTCCTTATCCTATTGCTATGGAAAGATGTAGGGACTTCTCCCTCTTTAACCCTTAGCCAGCTGGAAGGAGCGACACAGCTGGGACATGCTGTAGCTGCTGCTGACCCAGTGGTTTCAATTATATTTTCCTTGAACACAACAGAAAAGAAACACAATAAAGGAACAAGACCAGCAATGACAGCAGATGTAGGTTCTGGTTCAGCAGTGTGCAAAGACTCAAGAGGAAGGGGCTAAGGAAGGAGAAGGATTTCCTACAGAGATGGATTGTGGGAAGTGGTAAGAATGATGGCTTTTGGCCATCCGTGTGTCAGTGGCATAGGTTTGATATCCTCAAGGTCCTGCTGAAGATCTGCAGGTTTACAAAATCATGGTCCATAGGATGCTGTGATGTGAAGCTCATCTTTGATCTAGTGGGTAGCCATCCTGACCATGACAGGGGCCTGGGACTGGATGACTTTTAAGGTCCTTTCCAACTCAAACATTCTATGGTTTTATGGTCCTCCACGGTATCACCAAAGATCCTTGTCCCCATTGAGTGTGATGTATTCAACCACTGTGAGAAAAAAAAAAAAAAGAATGGGGCACAAAAATTGCCTGATCATTCTTTTGCACACAGAAATAAGCTCATAGAGATAGAGATGTCTGTGCTAGTAAATCCAGTATGGAAGCAGACATATTTTTTTATGGTGTTTGGAGGCCATATGGGGTTTGCTCCTCTATGTGTCATTTACTGTCATCTATAGGGGATGAGGATGTGGTCCAAGATGCAAACTCATTGCTTATCAAAGGCTGCTGAGAAACATGGGACAATTTCTTTCAAGTTTCTTACAGAAAAAAAAATAAATCCTCTCTTCTCAAGATGAGACAAATAAAATGAAGAGGCCTTTCTCCTGCAGGACCCTTGGCTTCCTCTTCCTCTTCCTCTTCCTCTTCCTCTTCCTCTTCCTCTTCCTCTTCCTCTCCCTCTTCCTCTCCCTCTCCCTCTCCCTCTCCCTCTCCCTCTCCCTCTCCCTCTCCCTCTCCCTCTCCCTCTCCCTCTCCCTCTCCCTCTTCCTCTTCTTTTTTTGTCACCAACTGATGAAAATCCCTGCAGTTTCAAAGCCAACTTAAACCTCTCCTAAAATCCAGGCTGAATTAGAGGTATTTACTGAATGGGCAGATTTGGCAGGTTCTGTACTATAGTAAGCAGTAAACAGACAAAATTGAGGTTGTGTCTCTGAGTCTAGCAAATGGAAAGAATGGGGCAGTATCACAGCTCCTTTTTCACAGAGTTCATCTGTACTTGCCATTATTTTGTCACACTTAGCTTTAATTGATTGAAAAAGATGGCATTTTTACAACTTGCCTTGGGCTATCAGTCCTCCCTCCAACCAATGGTACCATAGGAAATCCCAGGCTGTTATCCAGCATCTATCCTTTCTTTCTTTCTTAATTTCCTCCCATCAAAAGCTTTATTACCTCACACTTAATTAAAACTCCTTGAATTGTCCTCTTTAGCTCCTCTTCTCAGTTTTTTCCCCCTTCAGCTGAGGATCAGGGGTTTTAAAGGAGTAGAGGATGGCAGCTTTGAAAGGGAAGCCTCACCACCCATGGGGTGATCCATAGCAGGTTTACCTCTCTGTATTCTCATTCTTCCCCCCTTTTAATCTCTCCCTCCTGGCTGGGATGTTTTGCTCATCTTCCAAAGTTACATGCAGGAAATGGGAAAGGACTGTTTTGTAAGGATGAGATAAAACCCGAGTGTGTTCTGAGAATACATTCAAAATCACTCCACAAATCCAGTCATCACAGCCTCTGATTCAAAGGAATCAGAGACACATGAAGAAGAAACACATGAAGAAGAACGCAATTTGTTCACTTAATGAAAGTAAATTAGATAAAATATGTTTGAAGGACGACTCTAGGTCACAAGAGGCTCAACATGAATGTGGACTGCCTGCATTTTTTTCTGGTTCAAAGTATCTGTCTAGTTAACATGGGTGCTGCCAGACTCCCAGAGGTTTACTTGCTCCTGCAGCACTGGGAATAGTGGAGGTAAGAAATTTCTACTGGAATCAGGAGTAATGGCTTCCATCTGAAGACAAATCACCTCCTGTGATGCTAGTTAGGCAAGGATAAACATGGCTGACCTTCATTCTCAGTGGTCTGGTCCTAGACACGATGGGAATACACTGATTTTGTGATATTATTTCCTCAATACATTTCATTTTGGAAACAGCAGCAGAGCCCCAGGGAGCCCACAGATGGCCAAGGTCCAGCAAAGGGCCCATCTTACAATCATAGAATCATAAAGGTTGGAAAAGACCACTAAGAACACCAAGTCCAACCCCAATCCACCTCCACCATGTCCACTGACTACATCCCTCAGTGCCACATCTCCATGGTTCTTGGCATGTACTTCTTGGAGTCCTTTCTCCCCATCTAGTACAGGTAAAGAGGGAACTGTGATCTATAAGCAATAACTCCTTGCTTCTCTTTATGGTTCTTTACACTTTTTGAAGGTCCTAAGCAGGAAGCTCAGGCAGTAAAAGGGTTGGAGCTTCCAGAAGATCACCCCTAGAGAAGCCTGCTAGCCCCATTTCTACTTAGCTGACATCATTATCGGCCAAATTGTAACTGCTTCAGGCTGTCAAGCTCCTCTTCCAGCAATTTGTTCCCTACTGGAGCCTGTGGGACTTGGCAGACCTGAGTGCTCCTGCTTCTACAGGAATAAGGAGTCATTTAGCCTGTGGAAAAACAAAACAAGACAAAACAAAACAAAAAAAAAACACGACTCATTCATTTTGGTGCAGGATGCAGAAGAGGAATGATCCTGCCCAAAGAATGCTAGCTCTGCATTTTTCCTCCCCTTAGCTGCCATATACCTGCTCAAGGTCACAAATATTCCTTTGGAAACCACCAAATTAGGAGTTCATGTGTGTTAAACACCAACAGAGCAAGAGCACAATCTAGCTCCCCATTCCCTTGGTTGTTACAGGATGGCAAGAAATACCTTGCAGACTGAGCGGTGCACTTAGCAAATCAATGCTAACATACCTCTCTGCCCTCATCAATATTATCAGTGTTGTCTTTTCAGCATCTTGCACTGAGGGGGAGATATGAAAATGCTGCTTTTAAAGTCCCAATGAACTAAACCATAATAGCATCTCCCAGTGGTGTCTAATGCCCCAGAAAGCAACTGAGAGATAATAGCTGGGAAGGAAAGGGGACCTTGAAAAACTGGGACAGGCAACACATGAGATGACAAACTACAACCACATACAAATCTTAAGGATCCATTATTCCTGTTTTTCTTACCCAAGAGATGGTCATAAATCAGATACACCAAACATAGCATCACCCATGGTGGTTCATAACTGATGAACTCAGAAAAAGGCTGGCTCCAGGACAACAACAGGCTATTGCAGACAGGCCAATACTAAAGAATTTTCACTACAGGAGCCCTTTCCCCTCCTGGCTTTTCCTAGTTCAGAGGTTTGAAGCCAATCTGTTAAGAAATCTCCCATTTCTTCCCATCCAAAAGTTGAACAGATAACCTGGCCAAATAGGAGGGAAGCATTTTCACATTTAACCACATCACCTCTTGCTGCCTTCTGTATAGAAGACCTAATGGAAAACATTGCCAAGTCTATTTCTGTCAGGGGGTAGATGGCACATTGAGTCCACCAAGAGCAGCCTGGCTTTGTTGGTGAATCCTTAACGTTGAGCTCAGCCCATGGAAGTTACCCTAAGAGCATTAAAATTGTCCTGCATCCTATAATGTTGACCTGCCAGAACAATGTTATCAAATTGCTCAATGGCAGAAACTCTGATCATGGAATTTCCACAATTTGCACTTGGAGTGCAAAGAGCTCTTGTTGTCCTCCAAAGTCCTTGGGTATCCAGCTCCAGAAAGCACCAGGCTTTTCTCCCCATCTGAGGCAGGGAGCATCTCAGAATCTATGCACTTTGGTTTTATGCCATTGAAAGTAATACATCAAACAGCCCATTTTTACACCTTGAACTTTTCTGCTGCCTTTCTATGTGGTCTTCCCTCGTCCCACCCCTGCTCCTTCTGCCAGGGATTAGAAGCCTGATTTCTGAAGGGCTAAGGTAATAATTTTGCTTAACTCAAGCTTACATCTGTTTAACTCACAGCCGTGAGACTGCAGTGACAAACCCCCAGGGCTGAAAATGAGCTTCCCACCAGCAGCACAAGAGGTGACAATTTCCAAAGGGCACACAGTCCATTCGCACTGTCAGACATCACCATTCGCG
The DNA here is from genome assembly GCF_951394365.1 of Tetrao urogallus. NCBI lineage: Eukaryota > Metazoa > Chordata > Aves > Galliformes > Phasianidae > Tetrao > Tetrao urogallus. The sequence continues at coordinate 6,199,796 of NC_136819.1, forward strand.
TTACTGATCAGCTGAGACCAGCCGAACCCCATTTCCCTCCCACCACATCGATAGGGAGATGGGGGAATACCCTGGATCCCATTGGATCAGGCACACTTAACGTCTCCACTCCATGACCTGCCAAATCCTTCAGCAGTGGTGAATTACTGGGAGTAATTTATGAATGGACATTTTCCATCCCATTATGCAATTCCCTGATACATTCTCTTCCTGAGCTCCTTGCAAGATGAATTTGAGAGCTTGCATTTCTCTAAGCATAGCAAGGTCTTGCTGTGGCAAATTAATGATGATTTCTTAAGCCCCAGTTTACCTTTCATTCAGTCAGTTTACCCTTCATTCAGCTCCCAAATGGTGAAAAACTCCTTTGTTATATCCTCCACAATTACCAAATCCTCTCTGAGAAAAATCTGACATTTACCATACTTAATTCTTAATTTTCCCCTGAGCTGGTGACCAAGTCCTGCTCCCAGAAATCTGCATCCCCATCACCCAGTACATTGGGTACCACTGGGGCTCAGCCACAAGCCAAGGATGGAGCAGGGCTGGGATCTACCCCTAAAACCCACAGCTCTGGCATCACTTCCATTGCAGTTTTAACATTCTGGAGGGCGACAAGCAAAGCCTTCAGGATTTTACCACAGTGGGGATGGGGTCATCCTGCAACCTTGTTTTGTTTTCTATGGAAGCAAAATTTTGAGGGCAGATCCCACTCCATGCATCCCCCAGCTGTGGGCACAGGCAGGGAAAAATGGTTTCAGCCCCTGTTTTGTCTCAGCTTGTGTACTGGCTGCTGATTAGTATAACCATGTTGACAACACGCACTGTGCAGGGTGACTAGCACTAATTTCAGAAAATATGCGTGAGCACTCTCTTATTGCCATAAAGGTAAGAGCTACCACAAGCAGTGCTCTGTTGCCATAGGAACCCCCTAAACTCCAGGGAAATGCCAAACTGCTGGGTTGACATCTCTCCTTCTGAGATGGGAATGGGGATTTGGGGTCCCTTCCTTATGATACAGCTCCTTGTCCAAGTAGGGTATCAGGGCAATTTCAGGATGCCAAATGTGGTGTGGATATTATCCAGATGTGCTCTGCTGTGACTACGCATTGATAAATGCACCATCCTGCAATTTCTCTATCAAAAAATTTCACAGAACCATAGAATGGTTAGGTTGGGAGGGACCTTAAAGCCATTCCAACCCTAGGAAGCACAGAACAGTTGGGTTGGAAAGGTCCCCAAAATTCATAGAACCAAAGAATGGTTGGGTTGAAAGAGACTGTAAAGCCTCCCTGCCCCAACCCCTACTGTGGGCTGGTTGTCCCACACCAGCTCAGATGTCCCAGGGCCCCATCCAGCGTGGCCTTGGGCACCTCCAGGGATGGGGCACCCACAGCTCCTCTAAGCAGCCTGTGCCAGGCCTTCTCCATCTTCTGAGTCAATAATTTCCTCAAAAATTTGGTCTCTCTGGTGCAGATGCTTGGCTCTGAGCTTTCATATACATAGCTGGAAGTGGTCTCTGATGAGCACAGGCTGCCCAAACCTGTGCAGATGTGCATTAGTGGTCTCTATTCCTTCTGCTTGTCCACGAGGAGACCCCATTCAGATGTCTCTGTCTCTTGCAACCACCTAAATTTATGTGACATCTGTTCCAGTCTCCAGCATCCACTTTTTCCTTCCCCATGGCTCTGATTCCTATCCCTCCAACCAGCCCTTATCCTAGCTACCTCACCAACTTGTTGCATGCTACCTTGCAAGCCCCATAGAATCATAGAATATCCCAAGTTGGAAGGACCCCATAAGGATCACAGAGTCCAACTCCTGGCTCCACAAAGGACCACCCAAAAATCAGACTATGAAGAATTCAACATGAAGAAGTCAACATGAAGAAGTCCATGAAGTCAGTGTGGTTTCTTTTAGAAGATGGGTAATGCAATGCTTACCTACAGAGCACATGTAAATGTAAGAGTGAATTTTAGCTGCTGGGTGGTGACTTCTCACAAAAATGTTTTGTAAGCAGCAATGTCCTAACATTGTCCAATTAGCTTCAGTGCCAGAATAAAGGAAAATGGGATAAGGAGATAAAGTGAGTTCACAGGAAGTGAGCTTAATGGAACAGATAAAGCGTGAAGAGGCTAATGGAGGAAACAGACTGCATCCTGTAGCCAAACTCAATTCAGCAAACATACAGCAGCTTTAAGGGAAAATGGCAAAAGAAAACTTGCTGTGCCAGAAAAATAATGCTTATAAATGTCCAAACCTTGGGGTCGATCCTTTCAGTTCTTTCTTCCAAGAGACATGGCCAAAGAAGGTATGGCAACAATCCTGATGAGATAGACAAAGCCTGATATGGCCATCAGTGAGAAGGGATGAATTTTAGGACTTGTTCCCCTACGTTCAGCCAACATCATAACCTCACCCTTTGCACCACAGCTGTCATCACCTCCCAGAGCAACACCAGCAGATCTCCGGGCAGGCTCATTGCTGTTCCTTCCTCCTTATGACAAGAGATCTTCATTTACCCACTTGCCACAGGGATTCTGCAGGCTGCCAGCTCACAGAAGACAATGCTGTTTCCTGGATCCCTGTAATTATTTACATGTGGGTTGTATTTATTGGCAATTAAATGGTTCGATGGCTCTGAGACATCAGTCTCCTCTAAACATGTTGTGTGCCAGATTGCTTCCTGCCATTGCTGCAGGGTGGGAAATGCTGTTGCCTCACTATGGGGCCATGTGTAAGGGAGTGAGCAGCTGGCAGAGCCCACAAATCTTAGAAATCCCAGGAAAATATGCATCAATCCCAGCAGAACGTTCCCTAGTCCTGGTAAAACATGAATCAATTCAGAAAAGCATGCAATAAACCCTGGCAAAAATGTGTATTAACCCTTCACTAAATTAGATGCATGAAGCCTGGAAAAACATGCAAGAGCTCCAGAAAAAAAAAGAAAAAAAAAAAAAAACAACAAAAATCATGCAGGAACCACAGCGAGCTGAAAAAAGACAGGATGAGTGAGAAACCATGCAAAGACCCTGTAAAACCTGCAACAGACCCAAAAGGAAACAAGTTTTATTTCAGTGGATGTCCCCACTCCTATCCCCATCTCTTCTCTTAGGTCACATCCCATTAACACCGTAGCAGAGAGGTGAGGGAGAGATGGGAGAGATTTGCCCCAGGGAAGAGCCTGGATATGGGAAATTCCAGGGCGTAGCTAAAATATCACAGAGATACAGAGAGGGAGTGTTAATGCTGAGAAATGTTAGCTTAATAGGGGCAAAAAACCTGGGGTTTTATCCCATCACGGCACTGCAGCTGCTGCCAAACTCCCTCTCAGCTCCTGCATCTCTTTATGAACTCACAGCAGGGAAAAGCAACACAAGTACGCCATCCTGCCCAGCACAAAGAGCTTTTTTTTTGCAATGAACCACATTCTCACAGCTGCCCCCAGCATCTCCACCTCCCTGCTACCAACCTCTAAGACCCCAACTCACCTCCACAGTGCCCAATGACCATGTCCCTCAGTGCTACAACTCCATGAACACCTCCAGGGCCAGTGTCCCCACCACCTCTCTGGGCAGCCCATTCCAATGCCTGACAACTCTGTTTGAGATGAAACATTCCCTAATATTCTATCAGGACACCCACTGGTGCTAATGAAGGCCATCACCTCTCATTCTATAAATCCTGATATCTCTTGTGTGTTCATCCATGGCTTTTCACACAGATGCCATACCACAGTATGATAGAACAATTTTTTTTTCCCCATTTTTTGCACCCTGCAATTTCTAACAGCTGCCTCTCATGTACGGGCAGACATCACCCCTTCGTGCGTAAACCTCTTGTTTTTCCTATCAGCTGCCAAGCACTGGGGCTGCTGGTGTGTGTTTGAAGCCCACGCTCAATGAGATGCAAAGAGCTCCAAGCACTGCTTCACTTCAGTTGCCAAATATTTTTCCTGCTATATGAATCGATTCACTTTTTTCTTTTCCCCATCGCCCTGCAGTCAAAATACATGCACAAATGCTAAGTGTCATCACCCCATGCCTTCTGCACCCTCATAGGAACAGAGCTTATTTACTGCCAGAAGAACCCGGGCTGCCTTAAATTCCTCCTCACACTCTGGCAAAAGTATTTGGGAAGACTTTGGGTGCTTTCCAGCTTTCCAGCACTCCCAATTTATGAGTTCTGCTAGCCAGTCTGAGGGTGAGCAGAGATTTTTGGGCTCATACATCACCAAAGGAGCTGATGATGAAGCAGAATAATCCAATGGCAATGGGGAGAGGTGTCAGGATTGAGCTGCACTGATTTATGGGGGCTGTTCTGGGGGCTCTGGGCAGGAGTCACACAGTGCTGAGCAGCTGCTCAAACCAGTGATGGAGATCTCTGGATTGCAATCCACGCACATTACAATGAGAAAAAGGAGCAAAACTCTCCAGGATTAAGCCATAAAAACCAGCCTGCAGACAGGGACATGACGGTACAAGAAAAAGAGTGAGGGAAGTGCTCAGGGTTTGCTGCTGCCTGACTCAGTGCTCCTCACCAGAAGAGCTGGAAATATGACAGCCCTTTTCCCACGGTTGTTCTCTATTATTCTTTTTAATAGCCTGTGACGCCATGGTTGCACGCTGAAGCCATTTGCTGAATGGAGCTGTAATAGAAAGCATGCACTGGCAGCACCGGGGAGGTTGGAAGGGATGGAAAACATCCCCATCCTGTCTCATTCTCTAGCATAAGGAGATGAGAAAAACCAGGAGTTAAGGAGGTGGGCTGAGAGCCATTGCAGCAGATTGACCCTACAAAATGCCTTCTGGGGAAATATTCCTCTCTCTGTTGTTGTTTAACCCCTTTTTGTTTGCTTTTGAGAGGAGGCTGCGCCAGCACATCCTACCTTATGCAGCCTCCCACTGGGAGCTGAAAGGGTTGGGTCATTCCCATTGAGAGCTTTGTTAATGTGTGGCTTCATGTTGGAACTGAGCCTGGGGACCTGCTTGTTTCATTCTGCAAAACCAGGACTCCATTCAGGAAAGCAAGGTCATAAAAACGACATCTTTGCTCCCAAATCCCTTCCATGTGTGAACACCAGGGTTGTAGCTGCTGGAGCAAGCAGCTGCTGCAGTCAGTCTTGTTTCTTGACAAAACGGCTCATCCATCAGCAGAGCTCTGGGCCAAAATCTGCCCTAGAGTCGTTTTATGTGAAGGATTGGAAGGAAATCAAAAGAATTTTTTTTCTGAGGAGTTGAAACAGACTGAGTCCCCAGGCTGCCCTATGCCTGACCTGCCCGACATTGCTTCTCTAAATCCCTTTCCAGTGCTGATTAAAAGCCCTTCGCCACAGGACGTGATGCAATCCTAACCAAGAGCTTCACATGGGGCTGCACTGATCCCTCCTGCTGGGAGCAAGGAGCTCATTAAGAGCTGAGAAGCCAGGCAGTCCTCCAGCATCTGGTGGGGACTGCTCACAGCTCAGAGCCAACTGTCCCCATGCACAGACCCATCCACCCGTCCTCATTTAATGCTCAGATTCTGCCATTTAGCAGGGAGAAAGCAGGAGCTCTTATACTTCTACTCTTTTCTAATTGTCTCATCTGGCCACTGATACCCAAATGCTAATCAATGATGCTCAGCAGGCCATCAGAACTAGCTGCAAAGGAAAGGCAGGCATGATTACAACCAGTGAGATTTTTTTTTTTTTTTTTAAACAAAAATACCCTTAATTTCTTGCTGTGAGGTTTCTGTCAATAGGAGATGGCCTAAAAGAAGCAATGTAATGCAGCTACCTTGAAGTGTATAGTATTCTGCATGCAACTTGAATCCCCTCTCCTGTTCTTGCCATTACTGTGGGACATTTCTCTCTCCCAGAGCTGAGATTCTCTCCTTGCCATTACATTTTTATGGGGACTTTGTTATTGCCTTCCTTCCAGCATCAGGGAGAGCATGACGGCAATCCCCATTCCTTCTGTTCCCTCTTCCACCCTCAGGAATATCACAGGAGATAAAAGAGTTTTTCTCCATCCTTTCCCTTCACAAGGCCACAAAATGGCTGCATTTCACTTGAAACCAGGACGTTCATTTATTACTTAATGCCAACTTGGGGAAGACCAAGTATCCAAGTAAAATACACAAATACTGAAATCCAGAACATGCAGAGGTTGCTCTTGAAAATCCTAGCATTCCCACAGATTTCATAATGGGGGATAGCCACTCCCAAAAACTTCCTCTTTGGAGCTCATTGCTTAATTTTAAGAACTGCCCTGTCTCAATGAGAAAGCGAGGGCAATACCTCAGGGCTTGGTCTACCATCAAACTCAATTGATATACAGTGAGGAAGAGTTTGAGCCACAAACTTGTCATTTCCCAACTGCTCCATATAATTTCTCAAACAATGGGAGCATTGTTGGGCAGATGTTTCATTGTTAGGCTGCTTTTGAGTGAATCCACCTATTCAAGCCCCATCCAGAGAAATAAATCTGCATGTAGGGTGATGCTGAGCACTTGGCGAAATGAAAAACATAGCCTGAGGGTATGAGGAGGCTCATTGCTTCTGCCTAGCATGAGCTGTCATTATTGATAAATGATAAATATTTTCTGCGAATTAGCTGTCCTACCTTCCCTAGCTCTTTGATGGGATATGAGGACACCAGTTCACACCTGGTTCATTCACTAATGGGAATACTGTAAGCCACCTGCAAATCTCAGCCTAGAGGATCCCAATGGCCTCATTCCGAATTTTTGCCCCCAAGGCCTCACCTGAAGCAGTTTTTCCCTGCTTCCTACTAGAAGACGCGTATTTCTTCTCCCAAATGATGATACCATCCAAGTTTGACTTGAGCTTCTATCCCTGCTACCAAAATACGTGCAACTGAATAAGCCCCTCCAAAAGTCCATGAGATCATAGGTGTGAGCCTCTGTATCATGGGAATATCTGATTATAAGGAGCTTTTTCAATAGAATTTGGGTTCCCAGAAATAAGATGCACGACTAATAGGCTGATAAACCCTAAGGATTAAGAATTATTACAAGGCTAGAATATACCTCAGACTCATATTAATATTAATATTATTACAACAACAAATAATAATAAATGAATGAAAACAAAGAGGAGAAGTAAATCTGTTTTTCTGCCTTGTACAGACGCCGAAACAATCATCCACAGCTTTATTCCTATTAGACACAGGGGTATGGCTAGTAGCCAGCAAGGAGACTGGCAGTGTGCGTGCACTTATTTCACCACCAGAGCCTGTCAAGGAAGTTATTTATTTCTGCAAAAGCAACAGGAATAAAAGCCAACAGGAAAGAGGAAAAAATCTGATGTAGCACTGGAGCTCAGCTGCAGCGACCAGAGGGAATACACATAAAACTCTTCTCTTTTGCAAGTGGCCGGCTTCAATGCAGTTGGTTAGAAATATGAAGTGCCCAGGCTGCAGCTGCCAATTGTTGGCTCAGCAAGTGCTGCCTGTCACCAGTGCTGGCTCTGCAGTGCTGTTGCATCTTCGCCAGGTCACTGGGGCCAAAGCCATTTCTTCTGCCTGATGTGAAATCCTCGAGCTTTAGCAAACAGCTTAAACTATGCTGAAATGAGGCTTTCCAGACCTCCTAGCGCTGGAATCAGCAAGACATTATGTGAAACGAGACTTTGAAACAATGGGGGATTGTGATTGCCCTTCTCCAAGGGGGAAGTCAAAGCAGCAGCTCTGAATGCTAAAACCAGGCAGCTTACTTCTTCCTTCTTGCTGCAATCCTAGTGCAACGTGGAAAGTATTCAGAAAGTTGGCTCAGGGACACACAGTAATCATTTAAGCAATATGGAGCAGGGATGGACTTCCTATAGCTCTCAGCTGGTGAAGCACTGGAAAGCAGGGCCCTTCCTTCTCCCATCAGTTCCGACATTGAGGTCTTCTTCCATGAAGCAACAGGATACATAGTCTTGTTTCACAGAAGGATCACTTACATCAGAAAGTCAATGTTGAGTGTTCTTAACTATGAGAAATAACCCAGCAAACCAGCAAACCAATACACAATATCACCATGACAGGCTGCAACTGACTGGCTTTAGTACTTTGTGCAGGGGAACACGATGCTCTTTTAGATTGTGTGTAGACACACAATGTTATATGTTTAAGTCTTGACCTACAGTGAATTCCTAAAGCAGAAAAATATCATACAAATTAACAGAGCATAAACACTTGCCTGGATGAACAGGGAATTCTCTGTGATTTCAAGCTGAGCAGTATCATTCACATATGTTTATCTTATGTTATTAAAAGTGGATGAATTACAGCACCAGTATTTCTCTTCTTTCAACCTCAGTTCAAGCAGCATGGTTCAGATTCTTCCACGAAATGACCAGGGCCTGCAGGTACTTCCAGCCCAAGAGAGCAATAGCAAAGATGAGAACTGGGAACAGGTAAGCTACAGCAGTTTGTGAAGCTTTGCAACATGTCACTTCCTTGCTGTTGGGTCTTTTTCCTTCCACCATTCTTCTCTCAAGTTTGGTAGAAATCACAGAATTGTTAAGGTTGGAGAAGACCTCTAAGGTCATCAAGTCCAACAGTCAACCCAAGACCACCATGCCCACTAACCTATGTCTCTAAATAGAATCATAGAACCATTAAGGTTGGAAAAGACCTGTAAGATCATCAAGTAGAGCCTGAATCCATCCCCACCTTCCTCAGTGCTACACATCCACAATTCTTGAAGACTTACAGAGACAGGACTGGATCAGCAGATCCAAGAATCACCAGAGTTCAATATGAAATCAGGAAAATCAGAGAGAAATGCAGTGACAAAACTCTAGTGCCAAAATCTCCAATTGTAGATCTGGGAAAGTTGGGGGCATTCCATACAGTGTTGGGGATTAATACAGTACAACAACAAGAGAAACTCAAAAGGTAAAGCCATCATCTTTTCAGTCTTATTCTGCTGGGTGACTGCAAACGTGACAAAGTAGAAAAAATGGAAAACGCATTCAATCAAAGACAACTCCTAGGTTTATAAATTACCTCCTCAGCGTGTACCTGAGCTGTATGGGAACTGCTGAGTCACAGCCTGAACCTCTGATTGATCACCTGAGGCGAGCAATGAGTCAGCCACAGGAGCACAGGTGAATTGCCTTCACCTGTGCTGCCTGGCTGCACCCCTCCTAGACCTATTGAAGAGCTGGCTCTGCTGGAGTTCTGTGAGTGAGCCCAGGATACAGGTAAGCTTTCTATCTATTCTCTTTTTGTTATCATTGTCTGCTTTGCCAAACTCTCTTGTTTATTTTGTGATTATAGCATCTTAATATTCATTGATTATATACTGAGCTGAAGCCCTTCTCGCTGCTTTTGCATGCGTTTTCTCCTCTCTCTGTTCTCTGGGTCCTTGTGGAATTTGCTCAGGACTCAATCTACACCAGAGAAATGCCTGATTAAAAAAAAAAAATGGCACTGCTGCTGAGATTTTTTTTTTAATTAAAAAAAGACTTCTCTAGAAACTTTTGGCTATGGATAAAATGAATTATTATTAATGGAAACCCAACTTATTTTTCATGCTTGCATTCAGCAGCCTGCAAGAGGCCACACTTTCTCAGGTATGGGACAAATCTCTGCTCAACCAAAGAGGTTCTGCAGATTTTGCCCTCATTAAAATCTTTCTCATGGGAGAGTATAAGGAGCTGGGAGAAGGCTGTCTGCTCTTCTTTATAGAGAAAAAGGCAATTAATTACATAAAGGCTCCACAAAACGCCTGAATGCAATACATTAGATTAAGGAGACAAGAGACTAAAAATATGAATACAGGGAACAGAAAGTGCAGCAGATAAACAAGCAGCCTGAGCCTTTAATATTACTGATAAATAATCTTTTAATTAAAAGCCCAGCTGCGAAACAAATAGGAAATACTCCTCACAAAGACACTGAAGTCCAACCAACTTACTCCTAGTTAGGCAGACCTGAAGGTCAGACTGAATTCACTTCAGCAGAGGCGGTGGTAGCTTTGCCAGGAATAAATCTATTAATTTACTTTGGCCAATTGCCCTCGGTGGGATTTTTCATCCCTCCACTTTGAGTTCACTTGGATGTGTCTCCATGCCCTCCTTCCAGGTAATTTCAGCAAGTTTTTTTTTTTTTTTTTTTTTAAAAAAAAAAAAAAAAAAAAAAAAAAAAAAAAAAAAAGAAACCTCTTAGCTTTCCTTCTCCCAAAAAGGTGGATTACTCCACTAAGTCCCTGCTGTAATCCACCTTCCAACTCCACAGCAATTAGAGGCCTATTCTGCTGCTGCTTTTCATCTCATTGCCTGTGCCATGGAATTGTTTCACCCTCTGGATTGGATGAGTTTCCTTCCAAGGCAGGAATTGCCTATTTGTCATACTTCTATGCTGAGAATGAAAATAAAGATTAACATTGAAAAAAAGCACAAAGCAAGAGACTCGTTCATATAAAAACTTTATTAAAAAGGAGGACACAGCCCCCCAGAACAACATGCCCAGTACCTCTCAAACTTTTAAAACTCAACAATCATAATTAAATACAAACAGTGTGCACATCCAGAAAAGGAGAACTAAACCCCAAATTTCTGCTGTTTCAAACATGGCCGGAGATCTTCCACGGTTCAATGTGTGTGGGCACACAGGCAGTGACTGAGGCTGTGTGCTGCCACAACTTGGGTCAGTCTTCATTCTTTTCTGCTTTAAGTGCCATGATGGGTTTTGATATTATTGGAACCCTGTATTGCTTTATTTCAAAGAGAAAGAGAAGAACAAACTGTTATGGCTTGATGTCTCACCTGATAACGTCACACTGGGTGAATATCCTGCATTTTCATACCTCAGGTTATGCAAAATAAGGTTTTTTTTATACTAGTTCTATTTCAATGGTTGATGATTTAAAAAACAAACAAGAATTATTATTGCTGTCACTAGGAAAAAAAAAAAGCAACAAAAAAGCCAGCCTCATCTAGCCATCATCTACAGGTGAGAAAATAAAAGAAAAATAAGCCCAAGTTTATAAGTCTTCTACTTCTACCTGAAAAACCACCTCCTGTCTAACCTAAGACCACATTTAACAGTGCTTTAAGTGCATCAGCAACTATACAATGATTGATGCAGCTGTGCACCATGTAGTACTAAAGATACAAAAAAGGGAAGAAGAGTACTTAAAATATGTCTACCTCTTGATTTCCTTATGGAAGTTTTCTGTGTTGCATCATAAAAAGAATTTGCAGCAAAAATAGATTTACAAAAGCTGTTGTGCTCAAGTCAGCGGCATATGTACATCTTTGAACTGGAATAATACAAAAAGTATCCTAGTAGAAAAGGCAATATATAAAATTATATTAAGAGTGCTTTAGAATTATGAAGTTATGAAATTATGTATAGAATCACCAAGGTTGGAAAAGACCAGCAAGTTCATCCAGTCCAACTGTACACCTAGCACCAGTATTTCCCCAGTAAACTATGCCCCTTAGGACAACATCTAAATGTTTCTTGGACACCTCCAGGGGTGGTGACGCTACCACCTCCCTGGGCAGACTGTTCCAGTGCCTGATGGCTCTTTCAGAGAAGAAATGTCTCCTAGTATCCAATCTGAACTTCACCTGCCCTGCAGCAACACTCCACCACTGTCTTAGCTAAACCTTGCAGAATTTACTCCAGATCCTAAAGCAAAAAACCACCTCACTGCCTGCAGAATTCGCTGGTGATGTTTGGAAGGGGATAGGCAAAGAGAGTGAAATCCAGGATGTACTTTGGGAGCAGCTCTTTTATCAGCCTGCGCTGGGTGTTGCACAGGTAGTAATGGAGTGTTTCTGCCGTCACCGGCTTGTACCATGACTGCCTTTCTGGGAAGCGGATGAAGGACGGAGCCTGAACTTCCTCCAGGACACGATTGGCGTCCTCATTCAGCCGCTCGTAGGAGCCGATGAAGTCATATCGCACAGCACAGGGCTGGCACAGGTTGTAGATGGGCATCCAGTGCTCATTCATCCTCTCCACCTCTTCGTCCAGCAAGTAGCGGAGAAACTCGGAGAAGGTCACGTCGTCGCCTGCCGACTTGCCCCCATTCTTTCGATACCGTCTGACTATTTCCACCCCATACTTCTGCTGGTACTCCTTGATCTCCCCAAACTTGTTCCTGTAGGCCGACAGCAGCCTCTCGGCCGGGTTCCTCACAAAGACAAACTTGTAGTAGTTCTTCAGGCGGTAGTTGATCTCATCGGGCGTCATGTCCCCCAGGAACACCAGGTCGCTCTTGTGGTCCATCTTCAGCTTGACGTTGACGCTCTCCAGCGCCCCATCCAGCACCTTCAGGATGCGCTTCCAGTTGGAGCAGGCCACCTTGGGCACGTAGCAGTAGAGGAAGCGGTACTTATCGCTGACCAGGAGGTGACGGAGGACTGTCCGCCGCTGCCCGGCCGGCAGCTGCCAGACGCTGTGGGGCATGGCCCGCTGCCCGCACACCGAGCGGATGGTGCGGTTGCGGATGTCCCGCAGCACCTCATGCTCCAGATCCCCTCCATGAGTCTCCACCCGCCGGGAAACCTCCCCGGCCGCCGGGTGCAACGGGAGCGGCTTCACCTCGGCCAGGATGCCCTTCTCGATCATCAAGAGCAGACCGCTGGAGGCCAGGATGACGCCGAACATCAGCATGGAGGGCAGCAGCACCGTGCTGCCGCTCCGCAGGCGGGATCGGCTGCACGCCGAGGCGGCCGCCCGCCGCACCTCCCCGGGAAAGGCGGCCCGCGGCGACATGGCCTCGGAGGCGCCGAGCCTCAGCCGCCGCCGCTCCGCATGCCGGGGAAGAAGACCGGCAGCGGGGAGGGAGGGCGAGGCGGGGCGGCGGCCGGCAGTGACGGCCTCAGGGGCGGGCTGGGGGCTGGCGGCCATTTCGCGGCGTCCCCGCCCCGCTTTCCGCCCTCACCCCCTTTCCTCTCCCTCCCTCCCCCTCTCCCTGCCGCGGCAGGTCCGGCTCCGCCGGCCGGATGGCTGTAGGTGCATCTTGCAGAGCACCCCTGATTGGGCCAGTCTGCCAGCCCATCAGCGCGTGGAGAAGCGGCACTGAAGGACGTGGGGTGGGGGTGGGGGTGGTCTCGGAGGTCTTTCCCAGGCTTGATGATGCTAAGATTCCGTTAATTGTTATGCCGCACGTTGTTTAACCCTTTAACGTGTTGTTATTTGCATGGTTTCAGCAGCTAAAGGGTGAAAGTGATTTAATACCTCGTGTTCTGAACACAGCTGAGAACAGATGTGCCACCACCCACAAATGGAAGGCCAACAGCTCCCCAGACTTCTGCAAGTAATTCCTCAGAGGCTCATCCTTGACCTTGGCCAAGTGAGTAGAGCTGAAGTCCTCCTTACACAACCCTGCCTAAGCCCTAAAACAGGTAAGCTGTAACCAGAGAGGGCAATAAGAGCCACACAGGCAGCCCTAACAGCAGGTAACAGTAGAGACTGCATCTTTGTAGCTGGTCTAAACACAGCCCTTTCTGGAGGAGAAATCACGCCATAGGTGCATTGTTCAGTGTATTTTCTTTCAGTGTGCTTCCAGAGCATACCACCACGCTTGCTCTGCTTAGCAAGGCTTCCAGGGACTCTCTCTGTCAAAAGCTTTCTTAACATCAAGAGAAAGTGGCTTCCACTTAGTTTTCTTTGATCAGAAGCCAAGAGCATTTTGTCGGCCAAGGCAGACAAAGCATTTGTAGCAAAGCGTGAGAGCCTGAAGCTAGATTATTTTTACATTTTAGTTTTATCTCATTGTAAATATTGCATTGGCTTTAGGAAGATAACATATATTCCACACTGCAGTCAGCAGGGCACCTGTAAACCTGTGCTATCTGTAATCAGGTTCCTGATGTGATTTCAGAGAGTAGGTCCAATCATCTCAATTCTGATCTCATCTCAATTCCAGCATAAATTGAAGCTGTGTCACTATGAGTTACCTGTGGCACAGAGACGCAAACCAGCCCTGAATGGAAAGCAGGAAGACTGATCAAATTTAACTCTGGTAAAGGCACTATGCTATTTTCAATGCAGCCAAGGGAAATTTTTATTACTTAGAAGGTAGGCTGGGCTGGCATTGCTTGTTTTCTTTTCTTTCTATTCACTTGTGATATAGAATCATAGAATGGTTTAAGATCACCTAATTCCAACTCCCTGATATAAGCAGGGATACCTCCCTTGAGACCGGGTTGTTCGCAGCCCCATCCATTCCAGGTTGGATGGGACCTATATCCGTAGGTCTGGTGTGATTTCATATGATAACTGAAGAGGAAGCCTTATATGCAGAACTATGGGGATATATGTCAGAGATCTTTTTTTTTTTTTTTTTTTTTTCCCGCAGAAAAGATGCATTTACAACATAAAATGACTCTGAGAAAGACCAAACTTGGGCTACTGGGGGTTAGCTGTAAACTTACACTGCAAAACACAAGTGACAGAATTTAGTTTGCTTGTAGATATGTATGGTGATGACTTCAGTTAGGAGCTTCTCAACAATCCTAATCAGAAACCCTGAAGAATAGCACTTGGCAGATGTGCTGCTTTACCCAACCCCTCTGCTGACTTTGTGGTGATCTTGGACCAACGTTGATACTTGTTTCCCCACTAAAGGTAACTATTTCTGCAGCCTCACCACTCAGCTGGTGCATACTGACAAGCCACAACTAACTGATACTATCAGTGGAGCTTGCTGGAGCATGCAGAGCATTGCATTAAGAAATGACATTCAATGCTGCCTGAAATAAGTCTGTTCCTTTGCTTTTTCACATTAAAAAAAAAAAAAAAAAAAAAAAAAAAAGAGACATCCAGACACCATAAAAATCCACATCTCCTGTAACTCAGCCTGTTTGTCCCCATACCCAACTGCACAGAGCAACCTTCTGAATCCATTCCCACTGTGAGAGCCTGGGAAAACACACAGGCTTTACAGCATGCCCAATGCATTAACCAAGGCCAGCTGTCATTCCTATATATGGGTAAATTAGTGCCTGCACTTAAATTGTGCCTTTCATCCATAGGAATCCCAAAGTCCCTATAAATGGTGCAGAAGAGAGACATACTGACCAGCCTCAAGTCACAGTAAATTTGTTTGAGCACACAGCATTATAGTGAGCTGCTGTCCCAGCACTGTTTATGATGGGCACGCACAGGTTTAAAGCAGGCTGTAGAACTCAGCCCTGGCCATCAGAAATGAAGAAATCCCCTTATAGGGGATGGAAAGAAAAACTGAAAGCCATCCATGTCCTTCCGGCTCAGAGTGAGGCTGGACCCTGACTGCCATCATAGGCACTGCCACATACCTCTGCTTGGACATAGCTAAATGGGCATGATAGGGTGGGCTGACAACTGGACTTGGGAATCTTGGTGGTCTCTTCAACCTTAACGATACCATGATTTGGGTAAGGACGTAGTCATGTCCTCTGCTAACCAAGTATTTCTCTGTAATTCCCCCTTTCTCTGTATGAACCAAAAAAAACTGCAGAAACAGCCTTGTGCAGTGCCTTCTGAACACAACTAAGAATGCATGGGATAATTGTGAGGCATTGCATGTATTTCACACCTGCAACCAATCAGAAGTACACTTCATGTTATACAAGAGTTGTATTTTTTCCAATATACTGCCTCTGCTTTAACTCTATAAAGTGTCAGAATCTGTTTTATTCTCCCAACATAAACTGACTCACCTTTCCAACTGAAAAACTCATTTTAAGACATGTCAAACATGCTGGATGAATATAATAATAATTCAGAGAAGATGGTTATGAGGGGCTAGGTCTATCTTGCCCAGAACAGAAATCACTACTTTCCAGGAAATGTAGTGCTGGAGATCTGCTTATCTTGCATCTGCAAATTAATTGATAAGCAGCTGGCTGAACTTGCAAGGACCTTACGCTGGGTTTAATGCTCTCTTTCCCACCCTGTTGTAATTATAAACTGAGGCTTTTCAGGAAAGCCATTTTTGGTTCCCCTGCCCAAGAAAACTACTACCAGACATGATCAGTGGAAGCCACGTTCAATTTTAGAAGTCAGCAGAGCCCCCAAACTCCCTTTTTCTCATCATCCTCTGTTCCATTTCAAACCCCTCTCAGCCCTTCCCAGACCAGGGCTCTCTCTGCTTCCCAGTTTCACCCACATCAGACAAACTCATGTCTGTAGCTAGATGTGGCCTTATCATCAATTTTCAGTATTGCACATTAAACTCTACATGGCTTTGATAAGAGATCCCATACAAATGGGCCAGGCGTTATTTCCAGTGGGGGAAACAGCATCAGAGGGGTTAACCATCTCATGAAAATACTTTCTTCTCACTAATGCAAAGTTGATAGATTACTAGGAACCCTCCTCCTTCATTACATGTTTTCCTCCCATGCCCCAGCTGAAAGGCAGAAATATCCGTTAAAGAAAAGCAATACTACACAGCAGCTAATAACACTTTTCTGGGTCTGACACCTGAGAGAAGGAAGAAATTGTTCACATCTTTTCATAAAACAAAATTCAACCTGAGTGTCAAAGTAAGAAATAGCAATTTCTTTCCCAGATGAAAGAGCAAAATGGATGTAATCAAGGCTTCTGGGATCCCCAAACACAATGAGATGCACACTGCCCTGTTCAGCTGTTTTAGAAGAAAATGGAAAAGAAATGAGCCCCCAAACTTATTTTACCAAGACTTATTACCATTAAACACAGGGTGCTGCTAGCACTCAATGAGTATCGCCCTGAGTCAGCTCTGGATGAGCAGGGGATGATGCAGACAGTGTTCAACTTGATGGGGACATCTGAAATGGCCCCAACACAGTTGGGTGGTCCTCACCAGAGGGCTGAAAGCTGGGCTGTCTCTGGGTGCTTGGGTTGCTCCTTGGAGATGTATCAGCATGAAGATGGATTAGGAAAGGAGAATTCAAGAGTGGAACATTAAGGAGGAAACTCAGGATACAACTCAGGAGGAAACAGGAACAAGAAAAGAGAAAGCTTCATGCCCTGAAAAAAGAACTGTGATAAAACGTGTGCTGTTTTAATTAGACAAGCTGACTTCACAAGAACTCAATGCTTCCATTTGTCTCAATCAGTTCAGTTTAAAAGAAGCCTCAAAATACAGAAGTCTGACTCCTCTTGCTTCCTTACCACAGGAAAATGAGCCTTTCTGGAAAAGAGCACTAGATAGCATTTCCCTCCCCTTCATCTGTAAATAATAAAAATGGCATGTTTTCTCCAACATTTTAGAGGAGGAAAAAGACAATTAGAAATCTGACACAGGTTCTGCAGTTCTCACACGTGAAGACATAGGAGTAGGGTTTTGATTCTTAAACCTAAGAAATCCATTTTAGACCACAACATCCATTGCAAAGGAGGAAATTTAAGCTGGGAGCAAACTTCCGCAATTATCAGGAAAAAAAAAACTCCAAGTCAGAAGCATCTCCTCTTGTTGCTGGATAAGGGCCGGTATTGCAGGCAGGCCTTGCTGCTGTCCCAAATCTATGTTTCCCTATGCACATGCCTGTGGGGCTGTGGCAGTGGGCACTGCAGCAGTTCCCAGCATTCCCAATCCCATTGGAAAATCTGCTCCCAGCAGGTATTTGGCTTTCATCTTGCAGAGAGGTCAGAACAAAACCCAACCTTGCTTATTTGTGTGCATGGTAGCAGCTAATGCGGTAAAATAAATGGCACTAACATGCCATATAAATCCCTTTTTATAGACTGTAATCGTACAGCGCGGTATTAACTCAGCCCTACTCATTAGCTGCACTCTGGTACTGACAGAGAGGATTTTGGAGCTGTGGTTGCAAAAGGAAAAACATCCTTACCACTCCATATCCCAGCCTGGGATCATATGGGGTCACTTCCATTGTTGGATAAGCAGAAACCTATAAGCTGAAAGCAGAACTCCCTCCCTGCTGCCCTTGTGCAAACAGAAGACAAAGCTTGCAGAAAGCAGGCTCTCTTAACCCTGCTCTGCCAAGCTTTTGCTCGATATCCTTTTAAAAATACCTTTCCCCCCCCATTATAATAGCTTGTGTGTTTTCTAATACTGTATTCCAGTGCCCTAAGACATAACACAGTGGAAAATACTCATCTGCTGCTGGCTTGGTTTAGCATCACTGAACAGATTTGTTTTTAAGAATTATTGGGCATCCAAAAGCCCCTCCAACTGCAGCTTGTTCCTATAGAGCACTCCAAAGAGGTTCACAGAGAAAGAAAAATTAAATACGAAGTGGCAGAGTAAACGGTGCTTCCATGCAGCAGATTGTGTAAATCCAGTTTAAATTGTTTCCTTTATTAAATAGCCTTTCCTCTTATAAATGGATTAGCTGCTTTCACTGGAGGCTCTGACAGAAAAGCCATCTCATCCCTATAGCAACAAGGGACACAAACAGCATGCTCGCTTCCCTGGCAGCTCCTCAGCTCCATATTATCATATTATCTAGCATGGGAAATCTCGGGGGTATTTCCCCTTATTAATTACCTCCTTCAGCACAGAGCAGCAATCAGAGCAGGCACACAAGCTGCTGTGGGTTTGCTTGGCCGGAAGCCACTGCACCATAAGAAGTCACACTAGAAACTTCATGGGACTACATCAAGATCTCCTGATGGAAACAACCCAGGGACCAAAGACACTGTAGAGCCTGGACCTGTGCGACCCTACTCCCTGGGCTTTATGGATGTTCCAATTAGGACACAATTCAACGTCACTGTAAACCATCTCTTCCTCCCCCTCCCCCTCCCCCCTCAGCACCCCCCTATTTTGTTCCCAGAACTTATTTCCCCCCTTCCCACGCACGCAAGGCTCCAGCTCTAAATAGTACACATGATTATTTACAGAAATAACCCACACCAAGGGCCAGCTGCCCAGTCAAGAGCTAAATCACATCTCCCCACTGCTTCGTACTCAGGTCTCAGCACAGCCTCACTGCAGAGGGCACCAAATCGTCAAAGTCACTGCAGCCTTGGGGTGAGCAGCTTTGGCAGCAGGTTTTTGCTTGCAGAGCTGCTCCCCAACACTGTGAAAACTTAAGCTTACCATCTTCAGACCACACTCACCTGCATTCAGGGTGTTTTCCAGCAGATTCTATTCTCATAGAGGTCCTGATCCAGTTGTGTGATTTCAGGCAGGCTATAATTTGCTGCAGCTTTTGCTCCCATTTGGGTTCTTCCTTGTCTTATGGGCACATCAATGGAGACCACACAGTTGTCAGTTCCATTCTTGGTGTGAGGATGGACAGAGCTGGGAGCTGTGGGGCTGGGATGCTCCCGTGCTGACAAAAGCTGATGGCGTTGATACCAAGTAAAAGACACCGAGCATAGTGATGCTCTTTATAAGATGTTTTTTCCTAAGAGAAGAAACGCACTCCTTTACAGTGTTTCTAAAGTACAGATTGATACATCAAGCCTTCCGGAGACTATCTTTGCCACTAGCACCTTCCCTCTCTAAAAGGCAGATGCTTAACAACAATCCCTATGACAGCAGCTGCTGAGAAAAGATTGGAAAAATAGAAGGTAAAATTAATCCCCTTAACCGATCATTCCTTTCTTTGTTCATCTTAGGACTGCATCCCAGCAAGGATGGGGGTGGAAAAGCATTGGAATCACTCCCTAAGTACCCAAGCCCCAGAATTCAGTCCCACACTGGTACTCTCCAAGCACTTAAGAACTTTACCTCCTCTTTTGACAACCCAGGAAAAGAAGAATAGAGTTCCACTGATTTGTTTTCTAAATCAATACAATTTTTCAAATTTATTTTTTAAGAATTACTTCTAATATATCTTTCTCACAGAAGAAGGGTATAGGGAATGTTTTCATTCCATCTGTAAACACTGAAATACAGATCTGGGAAACCAGGGAAAAGACACAAAAAAAGTGCATTTTACAAAATTATCAACTAAAATATATTTTACATGTTTACGTTTCAATTTAAATTCTACCGACTGCATTTTCAGTTTCAAAAAATATTTCCATATCTAATAGATTAAAAAAGCATGAAATATTTTCATTATGGATAAGACATTTCAATTCATTTACATGCTGTTTGCACAACAGCATAAGCAACCACGTGAATCTCAAACAATGTTCTTGGCCTGAAGCAGATTATAACGTGAGAAGTTGGGATTTGTCCTCTTGGGACACAACACAGCCCATTCTATGCCCAGGACAAGCACAATTTCTCTTTTACTTGGGGAGGAGCCAGGACAAAGGTGGGAGCAGAGGGGGAGAGGGGTTCAGAAGGAGGAATTTCAGCGTGTTATTGTGGTTTCCAAGACTGAGTTTCAAATCTGGTTGGTTCAAATCTGGCTGGTGTCGAGCCAGAAACTTTGGGTTCTTTGATCATGGGGCAGTTTACTCAGCCCCTGGCCTGCTGTCTGCCTGTGGAACCCATCTATCTCGAAGTGGGCAGCGAATACTGGCACAGGAACTAGAGGAGCTTATTGAAAGAGCTTTAAACTAGCAATGAAGGGGGAAGGGGACAAAACAGGCCTCTCAAGAGATGAGCCTAGGGGAAAGGTGCTCGAGCAGGGGATGAGGCAGATGACTCATCTGAAATGTGTCTATATCAATGTATGCAGCATGAGCAACAAGCAGGAAGAGCTGGAAATGATTGTGAGTCAGGCTAATTATGACTTTGTTGCTATTTCCGAAACATGGTGGGACCACTCCCATGACTGGATAGCTGGTTACAAGCTCTTCAGAAGGGATAGACAAGGAAAGAAGGGTGGTGGTGTGGCCCTTTATATTAAAGACTGTTTCGATGTAGAAGAACTTGGGGTTGGGAATGATAGAGTGGAATGTCTATGGGTAAGGATCAGGGGGAAGGCCTGTAGGGGTGGCATCTTGGTGGGGGTCTGTTATAGACCGCCAAATCAGGACGAAGAGTTGGATGAGGCATTCTATGAGCAGCTCGCAGAAGTCACGCGATCGCCAGCACTTGTTCTGATGGGAGTCTTCAACTTCCCTGATATATGTTGGAAATATAACATAGCGCAGAGGAAGCAGTCCAGGAGGTTTATAGACTGTGTGGAAGATTGCTTCCTTACGCAACTGGTAGGAGAGCCTACCAGGGGTGGTGCGCTGCTGGACCTGGTTTTCGCTAACAGAGAAGGACTGGTGGGCGAAGTGAAGGTTGGGGACTGTCTTGGGCAGAGTGACCACAGAATTGTAGAATTCTCCATTCTTGGGGATGTCAAAAGAGTGGCCAGCAGAACTACCTTCTTAAACTTCCAGAGGGCAGACTTTGACCTGTTCAGGGAGCTTGTAGCGCGGGTCCCTTGGGAGTCGCTTCTCAAGGGTAAAGGGGCCCAGGAAGCCTGGACGCTCCTCAAGACCGAAATCTTAAAAGGCACAAGAACAGGCTGTCCCTGAGAGCTGTAAGGCGAGCTGCAAGGGAAGATGACCGGTGTGGATGAGCCGGGAATTACTGTTGAGACTCAAGGAGAAAAAGAGAGTCTACATCCTCTGGAAGAAGGGACAGGCTGCTCAGGGAGATTACAAAGAAGTAGCTAAGGTACGCAGGGAGGAAGTTAGGCAGGCAGAAGCCCAACTTGAGCTCAGGTTGGCCTCTGCAGTAAAAGACAATAAAAAATCCTTTTATAAATATATCAATGGGAAAAGAAGAATCAAAGATAATTCTCATCCTATACTTGATGCAGCAGGGAATGCGGTCACTGAGGACGAGAGGGCTGAGATCCTTAATGCCATCTTTACATCTGCCTTTAACAGCCAGATCAGTTATCCTCTGGGCTTTTTATGCCCTGATCTGGAAGTCTGGGACACTGCACAGACTATGCCCCCAGCAATTCCAGTGGAGACAGTCAGAGAGCTCCTCCTCCGTCTGGACTGTCACAAGTCCATGGGATCGGATGGGCTGCACCCTTGGGTGCTGAGGGAGCTGGCAGGGGTGACTGCTGAGCCCCTCTCGGCCATCTATCAATGCTCCTGATTAACTGGTGAAGTCCCAGAGGATTGGAGGCTTGCTGATGTGACTCCCATCTTCAAGAAAGGCTGTAAGGAGGATCCGGGGAACTATAGGCCTGTCAGCCTGACCTCAGTACCAGGGAAGGTTATGGAACAAATCATCTTGGATGAGATTGCACAGCATGTACGCAGAGTCCAGGGGATCAGGCCCAGCCAACACGGGTTCGTGAAAGGCAGGTCGTGCTTGACCAACCTCATCTCTTTCTACGACTGGGTGACTAGTCTGATAGATGAGGGAAGGGCTGTTGATGTAGTGTTCCTAGACTTCAGCAAAGCCTTTGACACGGTCCCTCATAGGCTTCTTCTGGGGAAACTGGCTGCCCATGGTCTGAACAGATATACACTTCTTTGGGAAAGGAACTGTCTACAGGGCCATGCCCAGCGGGTCGTAGTGAATGGAGTGAAGTCCAGCTGGCGACCTGTTTCAAGTGGTGTACCCCAGGGGTCGGTAGTGGGACCTATCTTGTTTAATATCTTTATTGATGACCTAGATGAAGGGATTGAGTGCATCATCAGCAAGTTTGCAGATGACACCAGGCTGGGAGGTGGTGTCGATCTGCCTGAGGGTAGGGCAGCCCTTCAGAGGGATTTAGACAGGCTGAACCGCTGGGCTGAGGTGAATGAGATGAGGTTCAACAAGGCCAAGTGCCGGGTTCTGCACTTTGGCCACAACAACCCCATGCAGCGTTATAGGCTTGGGGATGAGTGGCTGGATGAGTGTGGAGAAGGACCTGGCGGTGTTGGTTGATGCTCAGCTGAACATGAGCCGACAGTGTGCCCAGGTGGCCAAGAGGGCCAACGGCATCCTGGCCTGCATTAGAAATGGTGTGGCCAGCAGGAGCAGGGAGGTGATCATCCCCCTCTACTCAGCACTGGTGAGGCCGCACCTGAGTACTGTGTTCAGTTTTGGGTTCCTCACTACAGGAAAGATGTTGAGGTCCTGGAGCGTGTCCAGAGAAGGGCAACAAAACTGGTGAGGGGTCTGGAGCACAAGTCTTATGAGGAGCAGCTGAGGGAGCTGGGATTGTTCAGTCTGGAGAAGAGGAGGCTCAGGGGAGACCTCATTGCACTCTACAACTTCCTGAAGGGAGGTTGTGGTGAAGAGGAATTTGGCCTCTTCTCCCAGGCAAAAGCAGGACACGGGGCAATGGCCACAAGTTGTATCAGAGGAGGTTTAGGTTGGACTTAAGGAAGAACTTTTTCTCTCAGAGAGTGGTCAGGCACTGGAATGGCCTGCCCAGGGAGGCAGTGGAGTCGCCGTCCCTGGCAGTGTTCAAGAGGTGTCTGGATGATGTGCTGCGTGATATGGTTTAGTACTAGTGGTGGCAATGGTGATGAGGAGACAGTTGGACTGGATGATCTTATAGGTCATTTCCAACCTTGTGATTCTATGATTCTATGATCTTTCTCCGACTGTGCAGAAATGCTCAGGGTTGCCTGGCCAGTGGGTCTTGATGAATCCTTCATCAGATGGCACTTGGGTTAGTGGAAGGCAGCTGCAGGCAACTCACCTGCTTCAGGCTAGGTGTCAGGAATCCCTACCAAGTCAAATGTGTGTATTTAAGACCATCAGTCACCTTTCCATGCTGTTACCACATGCCCATGGCCCCAGGGCACAGCCACTCTGTTCCCCCATCACCCTGTATCATGACGGCAGGAATGGCTCTGTTTCTCCAGTGTCCTCCCTCTCCGCAGGGATCCCATCCTCCAACATCTCCATGCTCCTCCCTTCCCCATGCCATTTTCATCCACCCAAAAGAACTCCTGACTCCCACTGGGCGATATCGCACCATGCAGCCCAACTAAATCATTCCAAGAGACCATCAGTGCCCAAGCTAATTGTTAAGGAGAAATCTGAGCAATTACTTTGACACTAACAGTATCTTGAGGTATAAACGAGATAAGATACTTAGCCCATGAATTCCTGCCCACGCACCTAGCATCAAGCCTCCTGAAGCTGGGCATTCTCCCTTGGGCAAGGACAACAGGGTTTTTCCAACATCTTCTCCAACACTCAGCAGAAATCGTTCCCTCAGCAGCAGAGAGATGCATTCCCTGCTGTCCCACTATGGTGGGTGCCAGTTCTCATCCTCTCTTTTTATGTCCTCTTCTTCTAGACACTTTCCCCTCTTTGGTATGTAGAGCAATTCTGGAGATCTACAGCATTAACAAGCTATTTGCATGTAACAGATTTGATGCCATGGGGTTTTCTTTCCAGACCAGGCGTGCAGCTGTTGGATCAAGCCAATGCTGTTCCCTCCCACATCCACTGACAGGACAATGTTAAAGCAGTTTCAATACTTCCACTGTTTTACATGAGTTCAGAAGCCCCGCAGAAAGCAGAAAAATGCAAATCCCTACAATTCCAATAAGTGGCTTCAGCCAGCAGGCACACGGGCTAATGCAGCACTGGTTCTCTTTCTTTACATTAGTGCAATCTAAATGTGGATTCCCAGCTTGGTGTGGCTGACTCAACGGACTCTGTTACATTGTCCTTTGGTTTGGTTTAGAATCAACTTCAACAGTTTGCATTGAGATAAGCTAAAGTCTACTTAGGATCTATACATGTAAGGCAAGAGGCAAAGAAATATCTATGAGGCTCAGGTTACATTTTTCAATGCAAACCCTTCCCCAATACTCAGTTCCTTTCAGGAGCCACAAAGCCACTTTGGTGAGCTTGCTCAGATGACAGGATGAGTTTGGAGATGGGGAGAAAGCTGCAGCGCAGCACTGAGACAGCTCTGCTGGTGGCTTCAATGAGAAACTCAGGGTCAGAACAGAGACATAAAGGGGGGTTAAATTATTAAAAAAAAGCTAAAAGCAACACTTTAAGTGTTTGTCATCTAGCTTCTTCACAATGAGAAGATGGTGTTAAAGGACATTACAGACGAATGAACTGGACGAAAGAGTAAACCCACTTCTATCTCTAAAGCTTTCTATGCTATATGAGCAAGCAGTGCTCAGAAGAGAAAACCTGGTTTCCACCAACGGAGCCCACTTGGTGCGCTCCCAGCTTTAGGGCAATGCACATCTGCTGCAATCCTGTGGGTGTGGGTACAGCTCTCCACAATGTCATGCCAGGACATAAAGCCATCAATCCCGCCAGGTCCTTCCCTGTCTCTGAGCTGGAGCAGATTTCAAAGTCTGGCTGCCAAGCCTCAGTCCAAACAGTGAGTTGCAAAACAGTTCTTAAGAAGGTGAGGGGAAGAGAAAGATGAGGAAGAAAAAAAGGGAATAGCTCTTCCTTGCAAAACCTACTCAAGTGTGACTCAAGGCTACTCTGCATTCAAGTAGCCTCAAAAGCAACTGCTGTATTTTGAAGAAGCTCTCGCTCACCAGGAATCCTCTCTCTTTCTTTTTGGACAGAGGAGGCTCCTGCAGTCTGCCAAGGAACCGGTCTCAGTCCTCCCACTTCACACGAGGACACGAGAACCACAGGACTATTACAGCTTGACTCACATAACACACCACCACATCCCTCCTGTGTCTTCCCACCACTCCCACCAACAATGGCTCTGATTCAGCTTACTGGCTTTTATCCCCTACAAACCCTTCCCAATATATGCATCTCTAGATACATATATAGATATAGATTTACATATGCAAGTACCTATATCTATATACATATATTTATTTTTAACGTCTATATTTTCATTTATGCTTTTAACGAAGTGCTGTGCTTTCAACCACTGCCTTCCTCCACAGGAATCTGCTCCCATGCACGCCTTTCAGTCCAAGGAAAGAGCACTGAGAGCTCTTGGTTGTGAGCAGCACAAGATAAATGGGTGGGAGCACACAGATGTCCCAGGCTGCCGTCCTGCCATCAGCTCCCCAGCGCTGCTCACCCTCACCACAGTCTCAATGCAGAGCCATGCTACTGTGGATTCTTCAAGATGCGCCCGTGTCTGAAATCGTAGACATGACGACAGAGAAAAACCAGCTCAGGGTCAGTGTCCTCAGGCACCTTGCGGTGCAGAGGTGTGGAGTATTCTTCCGAGGGAGGAACCATGATGGCTTTCCTGCCAGGGATCCCTTCGACTCGACGCTTTGCCAAGGCACAGAATCTGCAAAGTAATCGCATCGGAAGAGTTAGTATGGATTCACATCATCTTTCACCACACAACTTCTGCTGTTTGTGTCAGCCTTTCTCATGAGAGTGGCTGCCCAAGGATAAAGGGCACAGGGGAAGGGAACATGTAGGAGAATTACCCTTTGCTCAAAAGCAGGACGGCTTTTGATCCCACACTGAACCATACAAAGCAGTCCAATAGTCTTGCTTTCTATACTGGCAGACTCCATCCAGTAGGAAAGATGCTCCAGCAATCCACTTCACCTTTACTACTTTGGCCTTGTTTTTGTTAATTACCTTCCCCAAAGTCTGGCACATCAGGCCATCATTTAGACAGATGCAAGTGAACTGAGTACAACAGGTACCGTGTTTTCTTCCAGCTACCTTCATGCAAGATTGGGACAAAGCATTTAAGCTGGAGGGTCGAATACAATTTTCTCATCCAAAGCTCACGATAAGGGCCACTCCTTCCTTGCTGTTAGAGCAAGATCTTGGAGTACGTATTGACTTCAGGTCCTGGTGACCAAATGCTGCATGCCTACATACAGGAGTCAAAGTCAGGTTACAGACAAGCTCCTGAGTCAAGCTAAAAAGAACATCAGTTTTGTAAACACTCATGCCAGTTTCACACCACACTGTATACATGTATTTCCCTCACAAACAGGTTTTCAACATCAACTATCCAGTTGAAAAAAAGCTGGTTGAAGCATGGCATATCAAGTAGCTCTAGGTCAGGGATAAACCTGTCCTCTACACCAGGCTAAGAGCAACAGGAAAAAAGCTTCATTCTATCAACTGTACTAGCACTTCTAAGATTAATAAACCGGTGGGAAAAAAAGATATCTGTATTCTGGGTGCTTTGCTGTTCTCAGTGTTGTTCTCCTGTTGTTGCAGGACACTTCAACAACCCTTCTGCAGGAGCTTGTGGTACAGACAGATTTTGTGGCCAGCTGATTTTGCATCCTACATTAGTAAACCCTTTGGTAAGACTGACCAAGGACAAAAACCATCTCTGAGAATTGATGTAAGTCAGCTTCAACTACAACTCCTAAATAACAAAGCAGCCTCTAAAAACCTTTATTTCCTTGTAGGACTTCCAGTGTAAGCAAAGGATAAATTCAAGAGGCCTTCAGGATTCTCAAAGGTGACCTTATCCACAACAGCACAAAAAAATTCCTGCCTATTGGCAGGAAATTGGCAGGAATTGTTAGAAAGGAAATGAGTTGTCTGAATCCAAAGTCTAGTTTGCTTTTTAGTTTTCAGAAAGAACAAGATCCATTTTAAAACGAGCTGGAAAAGTTTGTTTTTAGAAATTCAAATAGTGGAGCCTTAGGTTAGAAGCAAAACAGCAAGCAGAGAGACTTAAATGCTCCCTCTCTGTAGTAAGACTCAAAAGTCAACCAGGTATGCCCAGCAAAACTGAAGACATTTCAAGCACTATTTTATGTTACCAACTTGTGTGCCTATTCAACCCTCATTTTCTGAAAGATTCATATATCCAAGGCTGGCAGTCTTAAATTTGAACACTCTGATATTCGTATTGACCAAGTTTAAATTTAATCAGCCAAAGCTTATCTGTAAGTGCTTTAGTCAATAATCTGACTGATCCTTTTGTCAAAAAATCACTCAAATTTGCAAGCACATATACAAGGATCCAGTAGCAATACTGATATATCAGAAGACATTCTAGCTAGCCATAGCATCTGTGTATCACTGGGGATGAACGTACAAGGCGACTTCCAGACTTGCTCAGTTTTAATTTACCACTGAGTTAAGCCCCAGCACTATAGGTTTTCCTGTACTGTCCTCCATTGATGCCCACATGTGAAGATACCAAAATCATCCATTCACAAGCATTTGTAAACCCTTTAAAGCATCTATCATATACAAAACAATGATATATGTAACAAGTCTAGCATGGAGGAAGCACTCCCAGGTTACAGTACTGAACCTGTACACAGAGTGAGCGTATCCAATTATACCTAGACTGAAGTCTGTAGGGCAGGGACTATTCTGCTGGGTAATGGCTGGAAAAGGAAAGAATGACAAGTGCTGGAGATAGATGCAGGTCTCGGGAACAGCAGCAAGTTAAGAGCACCACCTACCTGCAGTACTCTGCAAAGGTCAGCACGTAGCACTTCTCCTCTATGCAGGCAACACTGTTTTCATCCTGATGTCGGGATGCAAAGATCTCATTCTGCAAAAGAAAGAAGGAGGTCACCTCGCTGGCCAGGAGCCCCAGGGAGGTAAAGGCAGCTCTACGCCATTACCTCAAAGGGGAGGCAACAAAAGCATGCTCAAAGCAGATATTCTTTAGAGCCAATATTTCCAATAATACTGACGCTTTGCAGGTGTCCTGTGACCCACTTATAGTGAGTACCAGAATTTTTTCCAGCAACCCATCATTTAACACCCCTGACACTCTCTGTGAGCCCAAGTATTCACACTCACCTCTCTTACAGAGAGCACAGGAAACTAAAGAAGACAACTCCTACATATGCTGCTTTTGCTCCAACTTATCCTAAACTTGACTTTGTACAGGGTTCATGTGGGCAGAGCCATCACACTACATCCAGAAAACCCAGTGAGTGATGCTTCTGCAAGCAGGAGGTTGGAGCACCCCCTACCCACACATTCCTCTGAGCTCCCAGGGAAGTTCTTCATTCATTTTCCCTTTCCTGTGCTGGAAACACTCCCCAGTCATTTGTAAAGCTAAGGGTAGAAACAGAGGTTGAATGGCACTTTGTCATCTTAACTACTGGCCTGTCACGCAGTATTAGGGCCTTCCTAATTTATTTTTATATCAAAGATAAAACAACCTGTTCTTTTCTCTCTATTTTTTTCATCCCAATTCAATTTAAAAGACTGTTTTGGGGAAGGGAGTAGTAATAGCCATTTTTCTCCCAGGGCAGTTTAGGAAACTTGGCTCTGGTTAGATATGGGGCAACGCAGATGGAACAATTTTAAAGAATCTCAGATGTAATTAGATCAGCAAAGATGATCTGAGGCAATAAGGATGCTTTGCACAAGTTTGGAAGTGTTACCTGCAGGCTGTACTCCTGCTGACAGCCCAGAGGAAACAGTTAAGCTCTAAACAGGGCCACTGTTTGGGAACAAGCTTAATCAGAGAAACTGAAAATGCCACATCCTACTTCTGCACATTGAGGTTTTGCTCTACTCCTCACTTCAAAATTATCTGAGTCATCTTTGGCAAGCCTATCGCAGCTACGCAGCCTACAAGGCAATCTCTCATTTGAAGTCTTGTGTAATTAAGCAAGTGTGCAAAAAAAGTGGTTCAGTTCCTCCTGAACTGAATACTAGTGCTCTCTCTGCATTAAAATGCAACTAGTCATGCTTTTAATTATGGACCAGAAAAATACAAGATATCACATTTTGATTTAGGAATTAATCTGCGCTCTTCAAATCAGACTGGTACAATTCCCTGGCTGCTCCCCAGACCTGTACTCCCATGCTTTTTTCCTTTTAAGTAGAAGGAAAAAAAAAAAAAAAGCATCAAGGATTTTGGGGAGTTGAAAACAGCAGTAAATATTCATTTTCTAGCTTGGAAACAGCTGTTCTGCCACCCAAAGCAAGTCCAAGCAAAGCTGAGTAAGGTGTGAAGTCACAGTGACTCACACATTTTTCTTTTTAAAAGTGAATTCCTTTACACTGGCACAACATCCTCAAATCAGTCTTAAGTTCTCATCATAAATCTACACAGGGGTCAGATGATGCATCTGCAATTCTGTACAGATTTCTAGAACCGAAGCAGCAGCAGATTTGGGGGTTTTTATTGTAAAAAGGCAGCACGTGACAGAGCTATTCCAACATACTGCATAATAAAAACTGTGGAATTTCACTGGGAGTTTTTGCATCAAGCTCTGTGTTTCTGCATGGATTAGAATGCTCTTTTTGGAAAAGCATCTGATCTTGATTCAGTGTAAACTCAATTCTCTTTACTCTTAAGGTGGCAGATCAAAAGTTTTCACTTGATGCTCAGGATTTTCTCAGACTGAAGGTAGAAGCATTAAGACCTAACACAGTTGGGCATATGAAAAATGCAGAACTCCTGTTATGCAGTTATGCATGGCAGTACAGTAGACGGGGGAAGCCCATGTGCTGGACACCACTGCTTCACAAATCTGGCAACAGCTGCACCGCAGCCAAGAGACAGCTCAATTTCACTCAAATGAGAAGCTAAGCCTCCTGAGTTTGAGGCCAACCAAGAATGCAGGAAGATCTCAGGCTACTCCCCCATTTCTTGCAAAAATGTGGGATGTACCAGGAGACCCCTTGCCTCAAGTTCCACATTTGGATGTCTCACCTGATGCATACTGGGATTGCGGCCTCCCTGAGTGTGCTCTGGTCTGTAATACCACAGGAGGCTCATCATCAGCTCCCCTGCAAGAAGATTTATTCCAAGATGTCAAGAATTGGTTTTGCTGCAGTGTTTTCCCACCAACATCCTGCTTCCTTCTCCTGCTTCATCCCTTTCATTTCCACAGCTCTCACGTAGAGACAGCTGTGTTGTGATAAATATTTCACACTGAATTAGGTATCCTTTTCTTACAGCAAGGAGCTGCATTAAGTCAGTCACACTGCTATTCCATTGCACATTCACCCCGTTCTACTTCTGTTACATCATCACAGAGGTGAGTTATGCACAAAAATCAAATGTTTCCCTTAAAGTCTCCACTCCAGCTCGTGGTCTGAAAAAATGCTTATCCAAAGCTTGGTGCTTGTGGTATTAATTCCCACATTAACACCACTGCCACTTTCTACAAAAAACAACTTTTCTTCCTTTTAAGCTTGAACTGTACCTTGAAATATTTGGCACAGCATTCTTGACTTAACCATCAGTAATCAGATACAGGACCTTAACATCAAAACCAAACACTCAAATGACTCTTTTCAGGGCCCACCAAGAACTTCTGCAGATGTGCCCATGCCTCATAACAACCCTCAGCCCAAAAGTTGGCTAGAGCATCTGAATAAGCAACAGCTCCTGAGATGCCTACTTCTGTGGAATTATAAAGGAAATCATTGCTAAGATCGCAGTTGGCAGATATTATGTGCTTTCATGACCAGAAAGATTTTAATTACCAGTTCCAGACCAGTGATTAAAGAGATCCTAGAACAACTAGAACTAAAGCCATGGAACTAACCACTTCCCCTTTGCCACCCAATCTGGCAGCAGCAGAGTGCATCAAAAAGCTTGCAGCTCTCCAAGATACATCACCTCCCTGGTTCCAGCTTGCTCTCATCTGCCTAACGCAGAGGCTAAATGGACCCTTTCGCCACAGTACCTGTTTTGGGGTCTTCCCACAGTGCCGATATCTTCGCAACATATGGCATAGATTTCTTCCTGGGTCCTGATTTCAAGAGGACAGTATCTCGTACCCGGATAATCTCTCCATCTCTCTCCACAGCCTGATAGCTCTTGCGAACGGCTGGTTCAGGTTCATTCTACAGCATTGGCACACAAAAGAAAGAGCAACCCAAGCATACAAGCAAAAAGTTAGTTTACTGTTTGCTAGCCCAATCCAAGATCCTTTGGTCCTGCTGTGAATTAAAAACTTGCCTAAACCTGCTCAGAGCCAAGTCTTTCCAATTCAAGAGAGCTCCAAGAGAAATCACACGGTGTAAGGCCACTCACAGCATCCCTATTTCCACTTTGTTGGCTTATAAAAGCAAATTTTGGGTCAGAATGATTACTTCATCTATGGGTAGGGCATTTATACATAATGAAAGTTCATCATGGAGTAGCATCCAAATGTATGTAAGCTATCTGTGGTTATCATTCGCAAAGCGAAAGACAAAACTATTCTTCCTGCCTAGTCTGGCAGAAAGGAACAGGTCATCAACTAGACAGTAGGTCTCACAACAGGTCTCACAAAAGTACACACCTGTGAAACTAAAACCCTTTCAAATCAAATCAAGCTCTTTCAGTTCTGTAGGTAAAAAGCACAGTGACAAGTCTGAACAGTGGATAAAAGAGACCCATCTCCAGGTGCCATGGACTTTACCCTCGCACACCCCTTGGTGCCAGAGTACATCCCTGAGAGCTAAAGCTACAAACCCTCCCATGGATAATGCTCTCAACAGCTTGAGGCTGTGCCACTGCATCAAGTGTGTACTGTTGGGCCACAACTTCCATTGCTGTGACATTTAGTTAGCACGGTCAATGCCTTGTCCCACCTTCCCAGACAGCAAATGGGTTCTGATCTTCATGCCCACAGATCTTACATTATAAAATGAAGGATATTAACTTTTCTTTCAATTTAGTTACTAGAAGCAAGCAGACTTTACTGCATTACTACAGTAATTACATTTTCTGTCAGGAAGTCTCCCATTTTACAGCAGCTACTCTCTGCACCTCAGTGCAACAAATGAGTAAGTGCAGTTGAGAAGACTTCAAAGGAGTGACTGTCCATGCCAATGTGTAAGTTACCAATTAGAGGCTACTGAATGCTAGAAAAAAAATCCATCCGGGAGTCAGGAAACTGTTTCAGTCCTCTGTGCGTTCTGGGAGATCTCTGCTGGACTATGGACACTATCTGTGAGAAAAACAAGTTTACAAGAGCTACCTTTGGACAGCTGCTTACAGCAAAGCTAAAACCTTCCTCTCCTCAAAACAGGTTTGACATAGCCCAGGAGGAAGAAGTTGGAGGATGATTTCCCTGTAAGATGGACTCACAGGTGCAGCAGGTAAATGCCAAATTATTCATCATGACAGCATTTCAACTGATGCTAGCAGAGGAGTGGCAGGTTTTCCATCCTCTGCAAACTGTCCATCATGCTGTGCAATGTAATATGAGAAAAACAAAGCCAACAGGTCAGCCACAAAGCCCAGCCCTGCTGATCCACAGCTTGTCTTCTAGAACACTGGACATCTAACAACCACCACTACCCTGAAACAGAAGCCAAAACCCTCCCCTCTCTGTCATCTTCTACCTCTGAAGATACACATACAGATATGGGTACACCAAAAAAAAAACCACGACAAAACAAAAAATCAAAAACAACAGCACTCCAGACACCTACCACAACATAGACAGCCTTTTCGCAGGCTGTGCCAACAGGTATCCAGCCATTGGTGGCCCTTCGCCTGCTGATGCGCTGTTGCTTTGGATGGGAATGGCCTCCCACTGTTTTGCTGTCAGAGGCATGCAGACAGCCTGGCGTATTTCGGAGACCGGATTTGGAGCCACTGGGAGGCTTTGAGCTCTGGGGACATTCACGGGCCATGGTCTGAGGGTCAGAGTTGGGGGTCTGCAGATGAGGAACAGGTTCTGCAGCTGGCGGCACACTGGGTACAGGACATCCTGAGAGCGGGTGGGCAGGTGACGCAGGGTGCCCTGCCACCGGAATTGTGAGGTTCAGCTGGTCCAGAGACTTGCAGCCTTCTAAGAGAAGGGAAGAAAAAGAGATTATCTTGTTTGAAATTTAAGACTACTACACAGTCAAGACTGTCCCATAGTACCGCCATTTTCCCCTGAAGTTCTCTTTATGGCTGTAACGCAATTAAGGCCCTTCACATTGTAATTTCATTTTGCACTGTCAAGGGATTCCAAAAGTATGTATCCTTATTTCTAAACTTCCAACGTCTTGCTGCTGATGACACTGCACTACAACAAACC
This sequence comes from Tetrao urogallus, assembly GCF_951394365.1. Classification (NCBI taxonomy): domain Eukaryota; kingdom Metazoa; phylum Chordata; class Aves; order Galliformes; family Phasianidae; genus Tetrao; species Tetrao urogallus. The sequence goes on from NC_136819.1 coordinate 6,233,434, forward strand.
CAGCCGAAATTCCCCAGAGTCATGCCAGCCAGTAATATACAAAAGGCTGGCCAGAGTCCAAAACAACTCCAGACTGTCAAGACATATAAAAGAAATAAAAGGCTTATCAAAATGATAGGAAGGATTAAACCACACTAGCAGAAGAAGCAAGCTTCTTTCCAAAAGTTGAACTCAAGTAATCAGGGGAAAATTGAGAAGATTCTTCAAATTAACTCCTGAAACATGAAAAAATAATAGATCAAAACTATATAAAATCACGCAAGTTGCTGCTTCAACAAAACTATGTCCCCAAAACACATTAGTAACCACAACAGGTAAGCAATCTGGCTGATGCTGCCTCTCAAAAGCATCTAGAACATCTCATGCTACTCCAGAAGGCACAAGACAAGCCCTCAAACCAAGTCGTGGCTAAGAAAAGAGCAAGTTAGACCAGAATTACCCGGTGTCAGCAGAAAGAGAATTCCCAAATGATCTAACATGCAACCCTAAATCTGAATACATGCTTTCTTAGGGTGACCCAAGGGCAGCTTTCATCAACCTCCTAGAGATGCCTGTAGACAGGAACACAACATCTCTGTGGGAGAATGCTGCTGCACAACACAGAGCTATATAGAAAAAGGTAACAAAGATCATCCACCTGGCCTCAGCAGGCACAGGGCAGTGAATCACGTTGTGCCTGTTTCACTCACAAAAGCCCTTTTAGGTTGGAAGTTGAACACCTTGAGTGTACTAAGACAGAAAAGCAAACCACTTTGTACATAACACTGGATCCTGCATATCAGGGTGGGATCTCAGATGGGAGCCTATATTGCTTACAATCAGAGTAATCCTTTAATTCCTTAAAATAACCCATTTGAGGGAAGGATGAGAATTCAGAGGCACACACATATGTAAAAGCCAATATCTAAGTATAAACCCCTGTTAGCGTGTGGACAAACCTCCTTCAGTCTGAAAAACAAAGTCTAAATTATTCAGATATTAAAGCTTTTAAATCCAAGTTGCTCATGTGAAGAAAATAAAAAATCAAATATATATGTATTTGATATACGTATACATACACATATATATAAATAAAGTCAGCTTTAAATCAAAATGCACTGCATCCAAACACCTGCTAGGAAAGGAAACTATTCTGCCACTTACTCCTCCACAAAGAGAAAAGACTGTATACACCTGAACTATTGCTGCCAGCACCAGAAGGAATCACCCTGTTTTCAGGGAGGGCTGAACTCTCAACAAAACTCATCTGTACTGCTGAGTCCTTTGTGAAGCTGGAGGCAGTGGCGTGAAAAGTTTCAGGAACTAAGTATTCTGACATGATCTCGGGGAACTATGCAGAAAAGTGTCAGACAAGAACACACTGCTGAACTTGTTGTCTTGCAAGCTTTAAAAGACACTAACACTGCCTAACTCCTGCTGTAGGAAGCAGCACCATGACAGCAAAGATATTTCAGGAATATAGAAATTATATCTCAACCAAATGCTCCCATGTTTCAGTAGTCTCCTACAACGGAAGATGACAAAGCCTTACTTAAACTGAGAGCTGAACCAAAACTCCATCCGCCTACCTGAAAATCTGTTTGGAGTAGCTAAGTCATGCCTTCCTTTGACTCGAACACGTGCACGTAGTTAACTGAGACATCAATGTTTACACTCCCAGCAGCTGAAGCAGCAGCTTTGACTACAGACTGCAGCACTAGCAAGCGGCAGCGCCTAGCTTGATGGCTTTTACACAAAGCACTGGTGTCTGGTAACCACAGCACAGCAGTTCAGCTTTAAATATTTCAAAAAGATGGATTTTAATAGCAAGGGCAGAGTGCCGACAATGTACAAAGTTAGAAAATAAAACCCAAACAAACGGGACTGAAATAGGCCAGGCAAACAAGTACCCTACATCTTACACTATTGCTTGCCCCCACTTCAGTGCCTGATTTTCCAGTGTTGTTAAACACGAAGCATAGGACTGCTGTCCACCAAGCTAACAATGTACCAGCACTTACATCACTACAAAGAAATTCAAGCATCAGTTCAACCAGCAGACTCAAACTGAATCACTGCACAGCCCTGCCAGGTCAGATCTATAAAGCCTTACAAGACTGCATCCCCTACACAGCTTTCAACATCAAGAGTCTTAACAACGGAGGCACTGCCTGCTTCCCCACACTGTTCTGCAGGGATGATTCAGTACCAAGAGCAAGCTTTTGGGAACAGAATGACACCATGGTGCAGCAGGATAGAGAGAAGCCTTGCGGAGCATCTAGGAATTGAAACCACTCTCATTTTACACAGATCAAAGCAGCTAGTTCCAGTGCAACAAGTCATGAGTCATCTCCTCACTGCCTCAAATCTTTCAGCAGTTCCATGCCTTCCACACCAACAGGATCTTTCAATGGAGAGAAACCCTCTGGGCTAAAAATAGAGGGAGGATTCTTTTTGATCCATGGCAGAGATCTCAAACTTTGGTAAGCCACAAGATAATCACCACTGCCCCAGAGAAGCCCTCATCTTGCTCAGTGTTCCTAGGAAAACAGCCTCGTGCTTTGCACCTTACCTGCTGCAAAAGGCATTTTGTAGGGGTAGCTGTTCCGTCCTGTGTGCACACTGCTGATCCTGCCATCCGGCACATGTACAACACCACAGACACTGTAGCTGTTGATGGCTGTTCCTTCTCCACAGCAATATGGGGAGCTGCACCAGTGGAGTGGCTGGAAATGAGTGCCTGATGGCAAGGAACCAGGCGATACCAAGAGCCCTTCACAGGTAGCAGGCTGCGAAAGTTCATCCTTGGGGTAAACTGAGCAGTGAGAGTAGCCACGGTATCCACTTTGGCCATAACAAACATAAAACCCGTTCAACGGAGCCAGATCTGAAGATTCATAGAGACAGCCACAATCTGTGTGATTCCCAGGAACAGGCAAAGGGGGGAACTGCTGCACAGGAAAGGAAGGCTGATGAAATTCCTGTTTGGGAGTCGGGGATTTCTCTCCAGGTCTTCCATATTCTGGCTTCATGGAAGCTTGCCCACCCATGAGCAAAGGCAGTCTATGGTAGAAACCCTCCATACTAGACTGCGATTCATAAGGGACAGGCTGGGCTGTCCTGTAGAGCCTAGAGGAGTCCTGCTGTTCTGCTTTCCCAAAAGCACCCAGAGTGAGCCCTCGCCAGCTGTGCTGACCTTCCATTTTTAAGCTGGCCGCTTCCTTTTTGGACTTGACACAATTCTTCCTATTGGCTTTGGCCCATTTGAGCGTAGACTTTGAGCAGTGGTTCTCAGACTTGCCCTCTCCGTCTGACTTACTCCTCTGCTTCAGGGGCTGGTCTTTCTCATGGGTCAGCTTCAAGAAAGCCACAGCGTTCAGGCTGGCCAGTCTCTTTGGGGTGGGATGATAGGAGATGGCACTATCCTCTCTCCTTAACCCGTCATCAAAGACCTCATCCAGTGAATGGTCACAGCTATTGTATTTCTGACTGGCCTCATGTCGATTTTTGCCTTTACCTGTTTTCACAGCTGTCTTTTCCAAGGCAGGCCAGCTGTCACCTGCCTTGCAATGCATGCTCTTGGCAGTACAGTCTCCACTGGCTTTGGCAGGGTCCCTCCGAAAGCGCCTGCCAGACAACAAGCCATCGTCCCGCTCAAAGAGCAGATTGTTCACAGCCTCCGCATTCAGAGAGGCCAGTCTGCGTTTCCTGGGCTCTGAAGGAGCAGCATCAAGGTCTTCCTCTGTCCCTGGATAAGTTACTGTGCACTTTTCCCCAGCTGAATCACTCTTGCCCGCCCCCACAGGCTTAACTTGTTCAGCAAAAAAGGTGGACCCCAACTCTTCCACCCAGCTGGGAAGTTCCTTTTTTTTGCAGCTGTGGGTCTCTTTTGACAGAGATCCAGCCACATCCTCCAGCCTGGTGAGAAGCACTTTGCAGGTCTTTTTGTTCACTGAAGGGAGCAGACGTTTCCGCAGCGGGTACGTTTTTCGGACTTCCTGCAAATTCTTGCTTTTGCTTGTCCCCACAAATCCACTCAAACTGCTGGCAACCTCAGTGGCATCCCTGTCCTTTTGCTCGCTACACTCCGCCTGAGTCCTGTCCATCCTCCCGTTGCCTGTGGGTGATGAAACCTGGCCAGCAGAACCAGCTGGACGTTTCAGAAGGAAAAGTTGTTTCTTCCGGGCATGCGTCATAGGATCAATGTCCTGAGAACAAAGAGAAGAAAGCATACCTATTAATACAGACAAGAGGGACTCATCTCCTCACAACACATCAAGTGCCAATTAGGAAATACTTGGGGAATCGTGTTGCTATACACAATCAAGCCTTTTTGGGTGACAGGCAGTTAAGCCAATTAGGAGGCAGGATGCAGTGAGATGTGGGTTAATATTAAGCTACAGAACACGATAGTAATTAAAGGTGAGGTAGTACAGGAGCCAGCTTTACCCAGCTCCCAGTTCAAGTAAGTTCCCTACTAAAGCAACACTGCCTTGAACATCTACAAACTCATATCTAGTAAAGATCATCTGAATCCTGGTCCAGGGCACACAGTAGAGATAAATCCCAGGTATTTGACTGCTTGCACGTTGTTACAGGCAGGTGGTTTCATTGTCACCTGAAACAATTAGAAGAAAAACAGAGTCCACCTACTCACATAAAAAGTAAACTTCATCTATTAAACAGACCTATCAACATTAATAGATTAAATACATGCAAATTCCTGCACAGGTTAGAACCTGTCTACCTGTTGCTGTTGTCTCTTTCTTAGTTGCATTTTACAAAATCTGTGGACACTGTTCAAATTATCATGTTTGGCAGAGAAGCTTGAACAAATATCACATGCTTTCAAAACACATTTATAGAAGGAAAATAATTAGCTGCATAACATTCCTGATTTTTCATTTAGATGGTATGTCAAGACATCCTTAAAACAGACACAAATGTCTGAAATATGAAGAGATAAGATTCTTTGTGCTGGGAGAGGTTTGCACAGAGAGGAAGCACCAAAGAAAGGCAGACAAGCCCCAAGTGCCTTTATCTGGTATCAGTAGCAGAGGTTGGTTGCCCACCTTCCATCATGCCCTAGGCTTTCTGGCTACTCCAAGAGCAGCACCTTACTGCTGAGTGGGCTCTGAGCAGCTGGTAAGCAACAATAGAGGAATAGCTTCATCCCAGCAGTTTGTTCGGCCAGGTGCTGGCTTCAGAGCTATGCAAGCTAATACTGATTTTTCGTTTCCCCTTGTTTCTTTCTAGCAGAATAGTTACTGTGCCTTTGTACTCTTGTGTTTCAACTTCAGCAAGTGACATGTGGATGTGACTGACCTGTGGTAGGCTTGTGTCAAATATTTGAGGGATTAAGTGATGCTGCAGTCCAAAAGAACACGTATTCACAGAAGAGTTTAAAGGCAAGAAGGGATACAGCAGGCAATATCTACAAACATTTTAAAAAGAAAGTCTAATTGACTAATACAGAAATCAATTCAATTAAGCCTGTATCGGAGCACAGGAAACAGCAAGAAAAGGACTGTTTCTTGCATGCAATGGTATTTATGAAGCAGTCAGATTCCCATTATCGGCACCAAAATGCCAGCCTTCAGATTAACACCGATGTAGGAGCAGTCTGGTTACCCCCACATCAAGTATCCAGCTGCAAGACATCTCAACTGACACAATCAGCACAGGTCTACTACTTCTGAGGCTGCTAATTAAAGCTACTGCATCTGTAGCAAAGAGAACAAAGCTACCAAATTACAAGAACTGTTCATTTGATATGGTTTAATCAAGCTGATAATTAGATTATCTATTTGAAATAGACCCAATGTGTTTTAACTGACGTGCTTATATATGCATTAACTAAAGGAAAACTAGGAATTGAAAGCTACTGTGGCTTGCACAATATTTTGCAGACATCAGACTCTTTCCAAGGTGTCTCAGGGTAATGGAACACTTATGCCCCATCACACATGGGATAACTCAATAGCCTGTGCCTAAACTGCAGTGCTCTACGCTGAGCAAGCATTATGTATATACCCATGTTGTTTCCAATAACCAACGCCAGTTCTGGAAATTAGGAGGATGGTTATCAATTCAGACTGACAAGTTCCCCCAAAATCAGAGTAATTCTTGGAGAAGCAGACACATTAACCACATACAACCTCTGGAGTTCGCAAGAGAATTTCTATTTAAAGCGTGCAAACCAAGGTTTGAAAGTGGTAGACCAAGCATCCTACAGAATCATGCCCTAGGGAAGATTACATCTCCATACAGGCCTGTGGTTCGTTTTACACCTCTAAACCTATCTTCTGTTGTCCCCAAAAAAGATGGAGCCTCCAGCAGAAATGGTTAGCAGAGATGGGAGAAACCCAGAAGAAACAAGTATGACTTACTTAAAAACCAGCATCAGTTATCTCTGTCTCCTTTAGCTCTCACTAATCTTCTATGAGCAGCAGTCGTCTCCTGACTACCACTACTCATCTGTCACATGCTGGGGTTTTATACTCCATCAGTGTTTGAACGAGGAAGAGATCTATTAAAAACTGAGTACTTTAGACATGACCTTGATCATACCAGACCTGCTCAAAAGATATAAAGAAGGCTGGGACAGATTGAAGGAAGGGAATTTTTCCAACAATGAAAGGGAGAATCATTAACAGCAAGAGCGGTAGTCTTCCCTGTTTGACCCCATGGAGAGGGTCAAGACAAACAATAGCTTAATTTAAGTATCTTTCCTGGAACATAAGCATAGAAATGCTTTCTGTTACAGTACTCCACATGAAAACAGATTTTTAATACATATATTTCCTCCCACTGCCATAAAACCACCTCTCTCCGCAAAGCCCAGAAGCAAGATCTGCATCCTGGTGCAGCACAGGTAGCATCGTCTTGCGCATTGTGGCATATTTACAGGTAATACTCCACAACAGCTTTCATCACTGACAATTGCAACTGGGAACGTGAAGAGAAACACTCAAGTTGAACTCACAAAGATGACAGTAGAGATAGTCAAAAATCACACTGAAGTGGGAAAAGCACCAAGATTCAACACTCATGACAACATGAGAGAGTCTCAGTTGCACGAGCTCTTTGACACAAGACTAATCAAGCAATCACAGGCTTTTATTAATTACTTGTCAGTAAAAGAAGGATATGTCTGCACAGATCTCCTTGTCACCTGGTCTTCAAGTTCTCCCCTTCTACTCAGAGTTCAGCTGCTTGAACACTATAAAGCGCTTGTCTGCAAAGGAAGAACTAAATATCTGAAAATTTGTGCAAAGACAAAATAAGCAAACCCCATATGTTCTGGATAGCCATGCAAATCCTTTAAGTGCCAGCAAAGAAAACAGCTTCCCCATGATTGTAAACCCTCTGAAATGTAGCTCTATACAAAAGCTACTGAAACGCAATCAAAGTTAAGTAAAACTGAGTTCTGCTTTGTTCCCTCAAAAACTTCCACAAGATCCTTGGATAAAGAAAAAAAACCATCCATGTTTCTTCCTGACCTACTCAAGTGTTCAGTTTGGAAATCAAGAGAAGGTTGTTTTTCCACATCAAACCCCACTGAAAACCTCAAATTAGAAGAGAGGTGAATTCTCTTTGTTTTCAAAAGCACTCAAAACACACCTCCTTTACTCTGCAGTATCTCAGAATTGGTAGTAGAAATAAACTGATGTTAAGCCTGCAAGTGGTCACTTACAAAGCATGGCTGAGAGGTTCAGTTTCTACAAAGGGAAGTTTGCCATGATATTGCTGCAATAAAACAACTGCCCCAACCCAGTTGAAGCTGAAGTGTTTCTCTCCCTTTTCTGATATAACTCACTAGTAGAGGTGAGAACAATCAGGTTTAGCAACTATAATTACTCCTGTTATTTCAAAGCAGTATGTGAATTTATAATGAGACTGGCTAGGGGTGAGGGAGAAGATTCCAACAAGTGACTTCATAACCCCCAGAAGCCAACTAGCAACATTTTAGATGTTAGATCTGATCCTTAACATCTCTTACAGATAAAGACTCTCAACCTTTTCCTGAAAGTACTCTCATCCCTGAGAATCTGCTGTATTTCTCAGTTCTCTGTGTTCGTACACAGGTGCAGAAAGAGCTACTCTGAGCCTTCTGCTACAGAGGGCTGCAGAGATGCCACTACAAGTTTTTGAGACTGTATATAGACACAGGCACCAAGACAACAAACAGCTAAAGCAGCAATTTATTCACATTATGAGCATGCATCCAGAAACAGGCACCAAGTCTTACCAGATTGCTCTCCTTACCTGGGATCCATTAACCCCTTCTCTTTCCCCAGCATAACACACAAGCAGAGCTTCCGAATGCTGCTTGAAGCTTAAATATCTGACAGTGTATGATTCTTTAGAAATCAGAGTCACGCAGAGCTTACCAAGACCAGCTATTCACAGGGAGTGCCGCATTCCTTTCAGTTGGGAAGGAAGTGTCAGGGCACTTCACCCTATGCCACCTGCGCAGGGCTTCACAAAGCAAGGAGGAAAAACTAACTATACCCAAAAGCCTCAAAGAAATCACAACATAATCAGAAGAACTGAAAGTGAAAATACTTACAGCAGAACCACCCATCCCCTGCGTGCAGCAAAGGAACTGGATTGGAGGTGGGGAGACACTAATAGTTTACTTTAGAAGTGAAACAACTTTGACAAAGCAGCTTGGCCTAGTCCTCTGCATCCCAAACCCACTGAGCATTCTCACAGATGAAGTTGCTATCCCCTTCCTCAAACTGGACTAGTTTGAAAGAATTATATGAGAACTGTAGACCACATCAGACTGAAGAAATTCAAACCAAAATGCACTGGTCTAATTTTGTGCTGTAGTAAAAGCACTACCCAAACAGCAAAGTCTGAAGAGAGATGATGCCTCATTAGCAGGAAAAAAAGCAAGTGTCTTAACAGCTGCACTTTCTGTAATCATGCAGCTGCAGCATCTGCCTCTCCCTCTCCATCACTTGATTGCAAGCGAAATTAAAAGACACCAGTCTGGGACTACCCATTCAAGTACCACTTCCCTTCCTAAGCTTTGCTATGGAGATGCGCCGGTTCCAAGGAGACGATGCCAAAAAGAACAGAAATGTAAAGCTTTTAAAGCTTCTAATCCATTTGGCACTTTAATAACAGAGTTACAACAACACAAATCTTACTCTCCATGCGCAGCATTGTTTTGCTGACTTTCAGTCCTCGTCCACTGGAAGAAGTTATGTGTTTTTGAAATGGTGCAGCTTACACTGTGACAAAAGCCCCATAACTGTAGATGCTGGGAGTATTGGCTCCTTTCTCCTTGCTGCCTTTAAAGTCAGATCATTCTCAGCTCTATAAAGGATATGCTGCATGAAGAAAACCTCCCAGGATCTCTTGGAAATCTGAGTAAAGCACAGAACTGTCAGGTATCCCAGGCTGAATTGCCTAAATGCAGTGCAAGTCCCAGGAGCATCACTTCAATCTTAGGCACACTGAAAAATTAAAATTGTTATGCACTACAGTTTGTCTTCTTAGGGTCCAGCTCTGATTTCTCTTTGGAGGCTCACTGAATGCTTCGTCATCCTCATGCTCCAGAGAAAACTGTCAGACAGGGCACGTACTGCAGAAAAGGCTTTTTCCCCTCCCCCATCACCATAATCTTTGCTATTTGCCAGCACCTCTTGAAAATTAGGTGAATACTCAAGTCCATGCTTCAAAAAGGCAAGCAACAAGGGATCTGGGGTTTGCTCCAATTCCTGCACCACCAAGAGAGGCTCTCTACAAGTGTATGGACTGCCTTCTCTGCTCCCTGGACCTACACTGGCAATTACAGCTCAGTTGTGAAAGCCCATGCCTCAGCCACATTGCTGCAAGTACTGAATAACATGTGATCCATGATAAATTGCCATGCTGAAGCAACAGCAATTATCACTGGATGCTTTAAAATTGAAGTGCTATGCCGATCTGAAAGCAATGGCACACTGAGAACAACACACGCTGGGGTGCACTCCCTGCTTGCCAGCTGACCACTTGCATAAACAGGAGCTAGACCTGTTAACACCCCAGCAGAGAAGTTGCACAGCTGATTTCCTGGGAGAGCTTGTCCTGTCCTTGGTTATCTGCTTTCACATCTTGCCTACTGGCAGTGCTGTGAGCACTTTGCAGGGAAGCCAGAATTAAATTTCTCTGGCTGTTCTCACACTCTCTACAGCCCCAGTGAGCAGCTCTTGCAAGGGGAAGGAAAAAGAAGAAAAAAAAAAGCAGAAAGAGGAAATAAGAAAAAAGAGAAATCACTGCTGCACCACTGAAGCCTGACCTCAAAGCATGAAAGTCAAAGAAACCAGAGCCTTTCCAGCACCTGGAGCAGCAAGGCATTTCATTATCAGCACCATGACACAGCTCATCTTCCCTGGGCAGTGCAGCCCTTTTAAAGACTCAGACTCAGCAAGTGCAATTCTAAATTCCCCAGGCAAAGTGATGAGGGAAGCCTAAGCCAGCACCCTTTACTGGTAGGGAAAGCATTTCATGTCTACTTCATCTCCCCTGGCACTGCTAATAGCTGCAGCAATATGCATGCTGCCAGAACGGTGTTGGTCCCACAGATACCTCCCAAGGGAGGGTTAGATGCACCTTGTACATCCTTTGGCAAAGAAATGTACCTGCTTTCAGAGAGGAGATGGGTATCAAGAGCTGCTCAACTAATCATCTTCATTCACTAAAGAAGTTTTTTTTTCGCTTGCACACTGAACTAAACAGCTCATCACATCTAGCTGGGAAGAGCCAATTCTTTCCACACAAGTAGAAAGGCATTATCTACAAGTTAGGAGGAAACTGATAAGATGTTTCCTTGTAATTGATGACAAGGTGTGTTATTTGTGGAACTACCATGATATCTGGAAAAGACATACTCCTTTTCAGAAAAAAGCACCAGCTTTCCCCTTCCCCCATTACCAATGCTACGAAGCTGCATTACTGTGTCACCTTTTCAGCAACAAGCTACTGCTCAGGCTGAATGTTCAGTATCTGCTATAGCAAAGAACGTATCCACTGTAAGTACAGAAAGAAATGCACGACTTGAGCAACTCAAACATCAGTCACCAAAATCAGACCAAGCCTCACAGTCACAGTTTGTTTATGTACCTACACTATAGAGCACTGTTTCTAAGGCAAAGAGTGTGCTGAAAACCTGTCTGAATAAACACGATCAGTATTTGCAAAACCCATTTCCTTCCATCCTGCAGTCATCCATGGAGCCTCTCAGCAGCACCAGCAAGACCCCCTGGCCACCCCAAACCTCAGGGCCAGGAGCCACTGGGTTTGCATGTCTTTTCTAAACTGCCTGGTTGTGCAGAGCAATTCAGCGGCCCTGGGGAAAAATAACATCCAGCCACATCATTAGACACAAGCAAAGAAACATACAGAATGGCAACCCCCTGCCCAAAGAGAAACCATTTCTTTGCCAATGCAAGCACTGTAATTATTCCCCCAGCGCAAAGCCCACTGTTGGCTTCTCACCTCTCAAAACCAACCTTTAAAAAAGAAAAAAGCAGCAAGTGTGACTAACCAAGCCCCAAGCACGCCCTGTGATGAAAGCCCAGATAAGGCAGAGGAAATCCCTGTGCTTGCAAATACCAGGACATGAGCCCTTGGTTGGAGATCAGCCTCAGCTCATCTCAAGGCTAAAAACTTTCTAGCAAGCACTCAAGCTTCAGAGATATTTTGACACTCAGCCTTCTCTGTACCACTCCCCAGCACATCATTCGTAACAAATTCCTTTCAATAATGAAGGCAAAGTTCAGAGATTAAGCAAGAATAGCACCAACATAGAGGGAGGTGCACCACCTGAGAAACAGAAAACAAGATTTACGGATTACTAAAGGAAAATTTTCAGCTGCAAGCGCAGCCTGAGACATTTGCATTTGAGAAATCATAATTTGATCTCTCCCTTCACACAGCTCTAAGAAATACCAGATGCTCAACCTCTCCCACCCCTACACAATATTTTGCAATTCTTATGAAATACCCAAGATCATCATCAGCAACCACCACCATATATAAAACACTAGAACTGTTTAGTACCTATTGTTTATAAGGAATTGCCTACTAAGACTTTAAACCAGTTCAGTGTGAAGCTGCCCCCACGACAGCTATGCTAACAGCACCCAGTAAGACACCTATAAGTAGTCTGAAAAACTAAGTCAAAAATAATTCTCCCGCTTTGACAGTCACATTTTTAGAAGGAGCACAAGCTTTGCCAAGCAAATTAATGAAGGTTTAAAAAAAAAAAAAAAAAAAAAAGAAGGCCCTGTTCCTGATTTTTCATATACGCAAAACTCAAGCTAAATTCCTACACAGCAAAAGGCTGTCTGGTGAAATATCAATCACACGTCACTTTGCTCAGAGAGCCCTGGCTCCATTCCTGCTTACATGACCAAGATGGAGTAACAAATTACTTCCAAGACATGATTTTGAAGAGCAAGCTGCAAGATTTTTCTACACTTAACATTAAAGCTCTTCTACATAATATCATCGCCCTCTTCCACAACCACCTCAGCAATTTCCTCCAACTACTCAGCTTGAATAATTTAAGGTGTGCTGCGATTTCATGGATGACACATGAAACTGTGCCACCTTTGGGGATTCCAGCAGCAGGTGCATCCCTGCCAGCTCCTCTCCATTTTGCAAAGCTGTCACTGCTGTCCTGTCTCTGGATCTGGACTTCTCTCCTCCTCTTTCAGGTAAGTGCCTCCACGAAGGTCTCTGGAAGCCCTCTTAACTCTTTTTTGCTGAAAACTGTCAGCACAGCACCCCTGAGATCCTAAGATAACATGCTCATCCTCAACTAGCTCAAAAGTCTTAGAGGAAATGCAAGAAATACAGGATATTCCTTCAATTCAGTAGGCACTTAACCACCTTTACATCTGACCTGAAAATCTAACTCCAAAAACACTGGTATTTACCCTTAAGTAATTTCACTTGATTTCTGTAACTTCAGCACATCAACCAAAATACAGAGCCCCATCTCCACACCTAAATCCTCAGAATTGTGGCTCCAGGTACTGACTTTCTCAGTTATAATCCCTGTGAGAGGTGCAGGTGAGAAACTGGATTTGTTTCCTCTTTATAGTCAAAATGCAACACACATTTCAAAAGAAAAGATTTCCTTATTTATTTTTTTAAATCTCTCTACCCTCACTCTCCTATCACCTCCTATCATTGAAATAACAGCATCCTCCACACCTCCCCAGCCCAAGAACACAAGCAACAGAAGTTAAGCTGTGCAGTTCTCCATTTGGGAACATCATTCCCAAGCCAGAACTCAAGTCAAAAAGCTTCTTAGTTACCATCAGAATTCACCAATCACTCTCCTCCCCATGTCTCATAACCCACAGTGAACAATGCGCAGACCTTATGCCTGGAGCTGACCGTGCTGCATTTGAACTTAGCACTGGAGAAGTAGTTCACTTGTGGACGCAACTGGGATATTTTCATCAAATCAGACAAAACTAGAAACCCGCAGCTTCAAGATGGGAAAAGTTATAGATTCCTCTTCAAATTTCACAGCTCAACTGTTTAATGCACTCGGTCAAGTACCCCCCCCCCCCCAAAAAAAAAAAGCACAACTGAATGGTGCTGCAACACCTCCTGATAACTCAAAGGAGAAAAAGCTTCTTCATTCCTCTGTTTGCCTCACTTCCTCACTTCAGCTGTGCAGGTGAGTTTTCTGGAGCTGGATGTTTTTTGAAAGGGGCCACTAGCTGGCTCTCCATTAAGGTAATTAGACATTGAAATACATGCAGCAGGTAGAAAGGTGGGAGAGGGTTGCAGATTCAAGAGCTCAACTTGCAGGAAATCCTAAATCACAGCTGCACTGGTACAAGAGACATGTTTTACTTTTGAACTTAACATTACTAATGTCTTTATCACAACAGACTGAACCTCCACCAGCCACTCAGCGATTAAAGTTAATTGCTTGGTCATTACACTTTTCATTACCAAGCAATTAGCCCTTCAAGGTTTTTAAGTACCCAGCATTGGCTCTTCCCCAGATTATTAGGGGCCTGGGGTGGGCTGGGAAACCTGAGCATCTCCCAGGGACCACACAACGCTGTCAAGCAGACTTGGAAGAAGGGACAGAAGTTCCAACCTAATGCCAACCTAAGTTTGATCGTTTCAGCCCAGGAAAGCAGAGGGACTCAACACCTATGTAGCCGTGGGTCCTGAGCAGAGGAGAGGAGTTTTAGGAGCATTTCTAAGATTCTAATCTAGCAAAAAATCACATGGGAGCAGACTCCGAGGCAAGACAGTTGGGTGCTACATACCTCCAGAACTGTTCATAGGTGTTAAACTGACAGAAACCACAAGCAAAACGGAGGTGATTCAGACCCCAGCCACTTTTGAAACTCAAAGCCCAGTTGCTGGAACGTCGCTTCCACTGAAGCCCATTTAACTCCCATTAGAAGCTGGCCCAGCTCCTTCAACCTTTACCCGCATCATTAGAAGTATATAAACACACACATTCGCTGGCACCCAGGTTTGATCACTCATGGCAACACACATTCCCTTTAAATGGACTGGACAGGGTTTCCAGATCTGGGCTGGGAGTGATTTGTTTTATATCCACTCATTAACTTGCATTTATATACCTACAAGTGCATGACACTATTTGGCCATTTAGAGAGGGAGTGATTAAACATGCCTGGCTTTCAGAGCAATAGGTACAATAACGTGCTTCAGTATGGTGAGCCATTTAATGACACTGAAGTACTTTTCAAGTTACATTTCACACAGCTGGAAGGTAAGACAGACAAAAAAAAAAAAAAGAAGAATCAAGAAGAGTGAATAAATTACACATTCAGCCCCAAGAGCTTTGGATTGAATACTCATTGTTCTGGTCAGTGAAGATGCTCCATAGAGAGGGACTCTGTAAGGTTATGCTATACAACCTTACTCAGAAAACACGCCCCAAGAGCTACACGTGAGCAAGTCCTGCTAACGGCAAATATTTGGGAGTCATCTATTTAATTTGCCTGGCTGCTGCCACTTGATTTGGTTAACGCTGAGCAGGAGGAACAAAGTGTTGGGTTTTGCCCCTCAGTTATTCTCAGGCTGCTTCTGGAACATTCCCCAGGGTTCACAGTATCATCTTGATGGGCCAAAGGAGCACCTAATAGAAGTTTAAAAGTGTCCATCAACAGGGACAAATTCAAGATTGCTATGCTGGACAGGCAGGAATAATCAGTGGCATAAACGCAACAGGTCAGCAAAGTGGCACCCCTCAGAAGGGGGCCAAGGTTTATTAAGGAGTACAAGTTGAACAGCCAAGTGTCAAGA
The DNA here is from genome assembly GCF_951394365.1 of Tetrao urogallus. Lineage (NCBI taxonomy): Eukaryota > Metazoa > Chordata > Aves > Galliformes > Phasianidae > Tetrao > Tetrao urogallus. The sequence continues at coordinate 6,248,725 of NC_136819.1, forward strand.
AGAAACAAACATCATTCTAGAGTGAAATTCCTAAAATGCTGGATGGAAGGAGAGGGGAACAGGCTCCAGCTCATGTCTCTGTGCTGTATCCAATGCAGGACAAGCCAGAGAGCAGTGAGGGAGTAAGAGCAACCAGCAAGGAGAGGGCGTAGGGGCTGAAGTCATGCAATTAAAAGGGTGGAGGGAAAAAGTCTGTAATGTATAAACTGGCAATATGGCATTCTCCAGGGGATGAGAAGGGCTTACACTGCACTAAGGGAGATTTTAAAAGATTCTGCCTGCATTCTTCCCTCCCGCTGGGCTAGAACAAGCATCAGACTGCCTCAAGAAGTTGAGGTTAAACATAAAAGGTTGGAAGAACAGCTGTCAGCAATGTTTTGGTACAGCTCATCCCCTGCCCCACAGCAGGGTTCATTACAACCACTCCAAGGTCCTTTTTTACATCCTATGCTGCCAACAGGTATGTGGCAATAGGGACAATACAGTTAGCACAGGAGCTGGGAAACTCGCCGGTGATTTTTCACTGCCTGGTTTTAAGAGCACACATGCTCAGCAATGCATCTTCCTCCTGATTCCTACATCCATCTAGCATCAAAATCTCAGGCTAACGGCACTTCCCAAAAGATATCATGGAAAAAAATAGGCTAGTTAACAGAAACAAGTGATGGGATAGCTCCATACCATGTAACTGCAGAAGCTCATGTACAGGACAGACATTTTCTGGTGCAGATAAACTCCTGAGCACCAGAATTTACAGCTTGCTTCCAGGCTAGAATAGTGAATACCTCATCTATGCCCAACACCTTTCATACCAGACATTTTGCTTGCAGCCTTGAAGCCATGAGAAGGGCCTATTTCAGCATTTGCCTTGAACAGAGGTACCATTTCATTCCAAGGAGAAGCCAGCAACTTCAGGTGTTCAAAACACTTCAATTTTCATACCAGAGAAGGTCACCATTAAGCAAGCTTGAGCTCCAGAGGACAAGCAGACATCTGATTGCTGGCAAATAAAATGTAATTAAGATGTTCTCTTTGGAACCACAAAGCTTTTGAGCAATTCAGCTTAGTTTTATGGAAGAATCACAGGTGCCTCCAACTGGATTTTCAGGAAGGTCCCTTGAAGTCAGGCTGTGATTTCAAAATACCCAAACGCGTTAGATGGGACAAAACCCTTTAAGTGCTATACAAGGTGCTCCTCACAAACAAACACCTTGACAGTTCACAGACACCCTGTGCTTCCACCAGCTCTGGCTTCAAGGAGAGTACAGTGCAGAAAAGAACAAAACTTTCGATGAACTTTGAGTATTGGCAAATGGAGAAACTAAACAGCACTGCTCCTTGATCATCATCTCTGGAATCTGAGAATGCTGGCTGGGCTGTAAGACCAGAACACACCAAGGTACCCAACACGTGGGGCAGAGGACTGGGGAAAAGAAACGCCCTCCTACATCCAAGTTGCCTGCACAAGAGCACCAGTGTAGAAGACACGAGCAGTTCAGAGGTAGAGCCTCCAACAGACAAAATTCTCAACTGGATTGCTGTAAATCTGACTGGAGAGAGATGCCTGCAGCTGGAGGAGCTGCCAGCTGACACTGAGCCAAAGCAGCAGCAGGAGACACTCACAGCTCCTGACTGAACGATGGAAGAACCGGCAGAAAGTTTCCAGGAGCTGCTGGAAGAGAGAAGAAAGCTGCATGCAGCAGGCTTGGCTTACCCACAGTACGTGCAGACACAGATGGGTAAGCAGTTGATAAAAAAGCATGCACTGCAAAGGCCCCCCACCGTGCACCACCACATTGTCCCAGAGTTCAAGACTACCAGAGCCAGTTTTGCTGCTGGCAGTCCAAATATCCAGAGATTTGATCCAAAGAGGATCCGATTTGATGCCGGACGACAGCTGCTAAGAGCTTAGAGCTGAGGAGCTTCAGCCTCAGCCTACAGTTACAATACACAAGGATACAATACAACCATGCAGGATATCCCCAGACACCAGGATTTCTGCTTCTGCTTCAGCTATTTGTCACAGTAAAATATTTTTAAATCTGAGCAAGCTAGCAGCATTCTTTAAACTAAATGACAGATAGCAATCAGGTTCAGAGCTCCAAAGTGAGAATCTCTCTATTCATTCCAGTAGCCAAGATAAACATTTTACTTAATGGCTGTGTTAACAGGCAGAAATACACCTCTCTCTGGAAAGCAAGGCAATTCTGACTGCTAGAGAATTTAAACTCTCAGTTAAAGGGAAATTCCTATTAACGGGGGAAATCTCACTTATTCTGAACAGAAACCAAGCGCAAATTTTGTCTCTGTCTCCGTATAACTTTAGAACAAAGAGCAGAGAAGCTTTTCAGAGCCCCATGGATATAAAAGTCCCATGAGTTCTCTGTGATGATCCATACAGTAGGCTGAGGGGGCTACAAAATAAGAGAGCAACAAGCCACACAACTTTCTGCTCAGGGTAATCTTTCAGGTTTCCTTTTGCCTTGGGTGGGAGATGAGCCTCAAGGTACTGCAGCACTTCCTGAGGTAAGAGCAAGCAGATACCCACTTCTCCAATTCTTTCAGCATCACCTATCACAGTACTGAAACAGTGCAGAAATACTGTGCGTACAGCACTCGAGATGCTTTGCTGCTCTTTTAACACAACCAGGATACTGATTTTTGATTTGCCTATATTTTCAACTTGTCTTTAAAGAACAAACAAACAAAAACTGAGACTCCTTTGGGTAGGAAAGAGCAAACATTTACTGCTCTCAGTCCAGAGAAGGATCGACAGGTTTTTATATGGGAAAATTAGGACAGCACTACGCAAAGCAATGGGGAAACATTAAGTTCTAAGAGCTGGAATGAAATCTTGGGGGCAGCCCCCAAAGCCACTTCAATTTTTATTTTAATTGACTATGTTTTATCTACACCCAACAGCCCACCTACAGCCTTGTCAAACAAGGAAGTATTCCACACGCTATTCTGTACAGGTTTTGTAGCTAACCAGGTTTTAATCATGTTGGAGTACCAAAAAGCAGAAATGTCTCTGGTGTGCTCACCTTCCTGCCCCTCCATGGTCCATTTCTCACCATTGCCTCCAATGGTTTCCTTGGAAACATACGCAAACCTAAGTTGGATTGACATACATTTAGTGGACAGATGGAGTTTTGAGCAGCCTGAAATTCAAGGCCAACTCTCAGGATAAGTCACAATATCAGTGCAAAAAGCACACTGGAATCCCTCCATTCTTTGTGGAAAGCTCAAGAATCACCTAATTACTTGGTAACAAGCTTTGAGGCAGAACCCTAGGCAAGGTCAGCAATTACTCGTATTAACACAAAAGAAACATTTTTGTTTGGAGGGAAGCATTTCATTTTTGTTAAACACCAAGAACACAGAAAAGTTCTTCAGCTTGTTAGTGGTTTCAGGCAGGACAAGTGATGGAAATCACACATAGGCTCAGTGCAGACACAGTTCACAGGTAGCGATGCACCTGCACTGTATGCTTGCACAAAGAACCTTGGTGCCAGACTGCAGTGTATTCCTAACAATTGTTTTGGAGCAGATCTAATGCTCAGATACTGAGCTACAGTACGTAAGCAGAGCTGCATCCTCTTTGTTGCTCAGCATCAAGAGGCTCAGGGTCTTAAAACCGTATCTTTACAGAGGTCTCTGAACAGCAGTTTCAGAAAAGATGGCAATTTATTCTGAAACAGTTATTCTCTGGCTCTTCTTCCACTACCTGAAAAGAAATGGATATTGGAACAAATGGAAACGACTTTTTCAATTTCTATTTTAAGGCTGATTAAACAGTCCCTCCCTAACTGGGCTGTTTGTTCTCTCCCAGCTTTGAAATATTTTGCCTCTTTGCAACCAGAACACAAGAAAAATGGTAGAAATCCCTATTACATTCCTAGACATCATCCTTTAAATAAAGTACCTAAGAATGTGAGGAAAAAAATGATAGGGCTCTTGAGAGGGAGAAGGGGCACAGATATCCTGCCTCCACTGATACAAGGTTCCCCATTCCCCACAGCTCAGTACTTGGGCTACTTCTTTTCAACATCTTTATTGATGATCTCAACAAGGGGACTGAGTGCATGCTCAGTAGGTTTGCAGGTGACACCAAGATGGGAGGAAGCATTGATCTCCCAGAGGATAGGAAGGCATTACAGAGGGACCTGGATAGACTGGATCAATGGGCCAAGGTAAACTGCATGAGTTTCAATAGGGCCTAGTGTCATCCTGCATTTTGGTCACAACAACCCATACAACCCTGCAGTCTTGGGGAGGAGTGGCTGGAAAGCTGCCTGATGGAAAGAGACTTTGGCATTCTGATGGACAGTCGGCTGAACATGAGCCAGCAGTGTGCCTTGGCCAATGGCATCCTGGCCTGTATCAGGAGTTGTGACGAGCAGGACCAGGGAAGTCATCTTGCCCCTGTATTTAGTATCAGTGAGGCCTTACCTCAAGTACTGTATTCAGTTTTGGGCACCTCAGTACAGAAAGGACATTGAAGTGCTGGAGCAGGCCCAAAGAAGGGCAACAAGGCTGGGGAAGGGCTCGGAGAACATGCCCTACAAGGAGAGACTGAAGGGGCTGTTTAGTCAGAAGGAAGCTGAGGGCAGACTTTATTCACAGAATCACAGAATCACACATTGCTCTCTTCCAGTACCTGAAAGGTGATTGCAGTAAGAGCGGGGTTGGTCTCTTCTCACTGGTGATAGGACGAGGGGAAATGGCCTCAAGTTGCAACAGGGGATGTTTAGGTTGGATATCAGGAAAAAATTATTTACAGAAAGCGTTGTTAAGCACTGGAATAGGCTCCCCACGGAGGTGTTTGAGTCATCATCCCTGGGTATGTTTAAAAACCGTCTGGATGTGGTGCTCAGGGACATGATTTAGCAGAGGTTTGTTAGAGTTACAGTTAGGTTGTGGTTGGACTTGATGGTCTTGAAGGTCTTTTCCAACCTGGGCAATTCTATGATTGTAAATCATTCACTAAACAGTTAGGGATACGTAGGAGAACTGGGTTAACTAAGTTTGGGATTCAGGGCACAAACCCATAAAAGCTAAGTTCAGCTCTGATCCTTGTGCAGTTGGCTGAAATGTAAAGAATTCCCAATTTGAGATTCACCTGTCCAGAATGTCACCTGTCATTTAGCCAGGTGTCCTAAAGAAAACCCCTCTTCCTCTTGGTCTGCACATGATTACAGCAGACAAACCTCTTTCCTCTGCTACCTTCCTCACACTGGAAAGATGGTTTCATCTCCAGCTTTGGTTTCCTGCACTGATTCCAAGCTAGACAAAAAACAAAATCAAACATGCTTCTTGCATATTTGTATGTTGTTTTGTTAAATAAACATCACCCTTCACTTTACTCATCCCTCCAAATCATTGCTGTTTATCAATATGATTATTGCTGTTTGCTTCCACACTGCACCTCCATCCTCCCTCTGCAGAGGGAGATGCATTAATACCCTCCTCCACAAATCCTTTCCCCTTCCATGCTATTCCCAGATCAGCCAGAACATGTTCGCTCCCCCGGCACACTCACATAACACTGTCACCCTCACCAAGTCCCCTCCATTTTAGGGCCTCGTTAAATTAAAAAAAAAAAAATCCAGTTGAAAGAAGTTCCCCAGCAAAGGCTCTGTGCCGAGCAGGCACTTTCCGACTCAGGCAGCACTGTGAGCACCGCGGTGCTGCTGCTCAGCCGTGCTCCCCACCGCAGTGTCTGCCCCTCCAGCCTGCAAAAGTCAGCTCCTGCCTCTCCTCCATGCGTGCCCGCAGCTCCTTCGCTGCGGATGTAATCCCAAGCTAGGTATTCAGCAGGCAAAGACACAAAGAGGACACGATAGAACGCTGTGCAGCATGAAGGCAGACGGGAGCGGGCTATTTTCAGCGCTTTGCACAGGCCACAGCCAGGAACAATAGAAGGCCGTGCGCGGTGCAGGGACAAGGCAGCAGTGCCCACGCTGCTCGGTGCTTCTCCAGAGCTGGGATTTTATTTCAAGGATGATCATTCAGACGGCAGCAAAGCTGTCAGCGTTGAGTCAATTGAAAGGAAGCACCTCTTCTTTATTTCTGAAAGCATCGTAAATAATTTGAAATATCGATATGCAAGCAGACATTAAAACACGAGACCTTTCATACAGACCAAGCCTGCTGAGCTGGGCAAGCCACACGCACTCAAAGCCAAGCAGGAGAAAGCTCTTCAAAAAAAACTGCCTGAAGAACAATGGGTGCCAGAAAGCATTCCTGTGATATGGCTTACAAAGCAGGAGGGAAAATCATCGTTTCCTTCTTTAGTCACACCTTTGTTCCAGAAAATCAGGACACAAGGAACACAGCAACCTGCAGCTCTGAAGCAAAGCACTGTCTTATTCTCAAACATGATGCAATTTAGCAAATTTAATAAATCCCATGACTACAGGTGCCAAAAGCATCCTGACTCAGCCCAGCTGCTCTGTGCGCAATTCCCAACATGTGGAATAGCACCAGGAGCACCTCAAGAGCAACTACGCTGCTGCACCACTCTGCTTCTGCAGGGGATGGAGATGCCACGACACGTGCAAAGCCTCCCTGCCCTGATCTCTCCATCACTGTGAGGCTGGTCTTCATCCCAGCGCTGCAGTCAGCACCTCACAAAATCCCCTACTGCGAGCTGGGACACTCAAACAGCAAAGGAAGAACTGCAAAAAGAACAGCTGGAAGCAGCCCTTAGCAGTAAGCAAACCAAACATCTTAATGAAGATGCATCTGCAAGGCAGGGTTTTTAGAAGGTGGTAGGAGGAGTGCTCCTGCATGAAAAGCTTCAAGTGAGACCCTGGTCATGCTGTGCTCTCAGTGAGCCGATGCACATTCCTTTCCCGTCTTAATAAGTGTTTATTTGCCATGCTCCGCTGCTAACAGTGTAGTTACGCACACCAAGTGTGTTTGCTTAGAGCCACCAGTCTCACATCAAACTACACCGCGTGTTTTCACGGTACTTTAACCAGCCAAGGAAGGACCAACCGTCCCCACCACTTAACGCAAGCGAGCCCAGGCACTGCTTGAGCACATCAGGCAAAGAGCACAAGTGTCCCATGTCTCATTTTCAGCTTGCTTGCAGTCAACAACCACACACCCCTGCAGAAGATACTCCTGAAATCCAGTGCTTACCAGTGATGAACTGAGTATAGGAAAACTAACCATATCTCCAAAACCGTTATCCTCACTTCAGCTACTCCCGCCCAGGTGGAGGCTGGATGCCCTCAGCTCAGTGACTTCTACCACAAATTCACCTGAAACATTCTTTGGGATTTATATTAATGCATCCATGCTCATGCAGAGACTTAACATGTAAAGAAAATATTTAATAAAGAGGCTCAGGCTGCCTGCCTCTCCCAGCTGACCACATTTGGTGCACCCAGCCAGCTTCAGTTTCTGCCCTGTCTTCAATGGGGTTTTGCTTACATCACAAGAGAAGAAATAACATTTAAGAGATTAATTAAATCCCAATTCCCAAATATTGACATAAGTGAGAGAACAGGTGCAAAACGAATTCATCTTAAACCAGATTTGCATTTATTCTGCTTAATGATACCCTACGCTTTTGCTTTAATGACAACAGCACTCCCTCATTTCACGCTAACACAGTATTGCCTTCACCCCATTCTTTCAAGGGAGGATTTTTCACTTTCACAGAAACACTGCAACTTCCTACTTAATTTTACTTCTTTCCAGTAAAAGTAAATGCTAACAATCAAGTTTGGGCAGTGAGTGGATGAAGGCCTATTGCACTTTTCCAACCAATCGTATTTCTTTCTGTATTGAGAAACAAATCCATCAGTTTTAAATTTAAACACACCTTCCCTGTTCAAAGGACACTGCTTGCCAGCATGGGGAGGTTGTAAGTGCAAAAACTTAAGAGGGTTTCACAACACTCTCATTAGAGGTAATTCCTTCGTTCAAGAGCAGCAATCTGGCCACACATTTTAATATATGTATTTACTTTTTTTTTCCATTAGAAGTGTGCAGAGGCTGCTGCTGGATGGCTACTAACATTTCCAAAGAATCACCCTTTGCCCCAAAGGCTTCCAGAATTAATTGGAAGGGCATGGCTCCCTGTGAGTACCAGCTAGAAAACTCTTCCTTTTTTCCTTTCTCCCCTTTCCAGACTTTACATCCAAAAGTTACCAATGGTCCTCAACCTTCACCGTTAGAGGAAATACTGAAGATTGACATAGAGCTGCGGGCACAAAAATAAACAGATTGAACACAGGCCATCAGTAACCTGCCTTCAGATGACACAAACACATTGGAAAGTGAAGCAAAGCAAAAGAGATCATCAGAAAACCTTATGGGCTGGGAGGAAAGTCCCTAGAAGCCACCACTCTTCCCTCACCATCACATACAGAGATATCCGGAATGGTGCCAGCCCATGGCACAACACACAAGTTTTAATTTTACAGCTTCTCTAGTGTGTTTATTTTCCAGATTTTGTATTTCTCAGTTATCCAAACTGCTGTTTCATGTATTATAACAACACGCTAGCTGTAACTCCATCAGCTCGGCTGCTTGGGCAGGAAGCAGTGGTTTGTTACTGCCACGGGCTGCATTGCTACAGTTAACCAATGGGGCACAAAAATCCACACCATTTGCACTACTTCCAGCACCAGATTCACCTGCTTGATTTCCCAAAAATAATGACCAAAAGCTGCCTCAAAAGGATATCCACCAGTCCCCCAGTCCATACAGTGCCATGATCACACAGTAACAACCAACACCATTGGTATCAATTTGCCCAGCAAGAGGAAAAATCCCACAGAAATAATAAGATTACCAGGTTGGCAACAAGGTATTGCAGATGGTTCTAAGAAAGACGAATCACAACCTTAAACTTAGTCAAAAGAACCCAGCAGCTTCTAAACCAACAACTTTGGGCTACAAAGTAAGGTTCCAATTGTTTTTACCTCCAAACACAACAGTTCTCAGTAAAATTGTACCATTCAAACGTCACTGTCAGTCCATGCCAAAGGGAGCATATCCAGGAAGGGTTTTCCACTCCCACAAAGTTATGTCACTCACAAGTTTGGGGTTTTCCAGCTGATTTTATACCCAGGAGTAATGCTACATGTCACCACAGACACAGCAGTTAGGAAACCCACGCTGCTGCTCCATCACTGCATTGAATTAATTAGGAAAACAAACAGAAATCAATGCTCAAATAATAATAATAATAATAATAATAAAAAAAAAAAATTAAAGTGCTGGTAAATCAGCCTAAGGCACACTTCATGACCACAAACAAGTATTCAGAGAGCTCCAGCTGAACTCAGGAAGGACTGAGGTAGCTCAAAGATGACACACACCAAGAATGCCTCAGGATGAACACTTTAGCAGGATATTCCTGGTAAAGATACCAGCAGCACACTGCTATTTCAACCACATTCACGTTTCAGAAGCATCAGTCCATCACACAACAACAGGAAGCCTTCAGCTGAGAATCTGAAGACCCCAAAACTAAGCGCTCATCAGCAGGACCGAAGAGCTCGACCTTCAATTGCACCTAAGCGCTGAATGGAACGAGTATCCGAAAGCTCCCGACAATTCTGACTTCGGGCCGGTGGGGGGGGGGAGGGTTGGGGTATTAAAATCCAACCAAACCCTCTTCCACAAGGAGAACGGGAAGGAAGAGGCAGAGATGAGAATATATCCCAAATGCTGATTTATTTTTTTTTTCCCCCTTTTCCCCCCCTTAAGATGTTAAAGCTCAGCCCGGTCACATGCGCTGGTCTCGTGGAAGCAGCTGGAAAAGAGGGAGCCAGCGAAGCTGCCTCCATTAGAAGCTCCGCTACACAAAAGAAGAGGAAACGGAGCAACGGGTCCAACGGGGAGAGATGTGCAAACGGGCAAGTGCAGCACGAAGAGGAAAGGGTGAAGAGATGGGGCTGTAAATCCAAACTCAAGCACGGCTCCTGAGCACCTGCACCGGGCGTGGGACAAAACGGGGAGAAGGTCCCACAAATCGAGGAGCGCGTAGGGTGTTGAGGTGGGGGTTCGGACTGGGGTCCTACAAAACGCAGCCGCCCGACGCCAACTTCTCCCTCGCACAGCCACGCAGGGCCGTTCCCCTCAGGACCCGCTTCGGAGAAACCTACGCGGGGACGCTCCCTTCACCAACCGCTTCAGGGAGACCCACGCGGAGCCGCTCCCCCTCCTCAAGGGACCGCCTCGGCGCTGACCCACGCGGAGCCGCTCCCCCTCAGGAGCCGCCCCCCCCCCCCTCCCCGGCCCCGCCGCCTTTGTCCCGCCGAGCCCCGGGGGAGCGGCCCCGCCGCAGGCCCGGCCCCGCTCCCAACCGCCGCCCGCACCTGCCCGCCCGGGCCCGGCCCCCCCACCTGCCGCTTCCCACCCCCTCGCCCAAAGTTCCCGGAGCCCGGCGGCCCGGCACCTGCTCCCGCCTCACCGCGTGGGGACTCACCCCGGGTGGGGCGAGATCCAGCGGCGCCCGAACGCCGGGCTCCGCGCTGCTGCGTCAGCGTCGCTTCCTCCGCCAGCACCGGGATGGGGATGAGGCGCTCTTCCCCGCCGCCGCCGCCGCCGCCGCCGCCCGCCCTCGCCGCAGGGCGTCGCGATCCGGCGCGGCCCGGGCGGGCGGCGCGCAGAGGCCGGGAGCGGGGCGGGGGCCGGAGGGAGGGGAGGGGGGGCGGGGGCTGAGGGAAGGGAGAAAGGGGGGGGTGGGTGAGGGAGGGAAGGAGGTGCCGCCGCTACCGCCGCCGCTCGCCGCGAACTCCCCGCAAGCCGCCCAGCCCCTCCGTCCTCCTTCCTGCTTCCTCGTCCACAGCCAATCGCCGCCCGCCGCTCCGCCGCTCGCTTCGCCGCGGCGACCAATGGCGATCGGCCCTGCTCGCCGCCGTCGGCCAATGGCCGCGAGCGGCCCCGCCCCCCGATCCCGTCCCCTCAGAGGCCCGCGGCCCCCCCCGCCCCCGCTAGCCTCGAGGGAGCCCCTCACAGCGTCGGCGGTCCTTCGCCCTTTCGCGGACTGTGCCCCTCCCCAGAGCCTTGTGCCCGTCCCCAGTGGCTGGTTGACAGTCCCCGGGGGAGCTCGTCACACCAAGGGGCTATGAACAAAAGTTGAGGGGCCCCATGCGAGCCCCTGGACCCTCAGCTTTCCTCACACAGCTTCCCCAAGAGAGCGGCTGCAACGGGTGGTTTCCTGAGGAGAACCCGCTCCCGTCCAACTGTCACCCCTCAGGGCCGTTTATTTCCCATTGTTTGTCCCCTTTATGCACTGTACGCTGAAAAAGTTTCACTTCACAGGGTGCGGGGGAGAAAAACTTGGCGTGGGTGACACATGAGAAGTCATGCTGATGGTGCAGCCATGAAGAAGGGCAATCCTACTGCTTGGTGCAAAGATGGTCGCAGTTTTGTGTCAGTATATGGCAATCTTGGGCATTTCTACCCACCTCGTAGGCTTAAATTATGGCATGTTTTGGGGTGAAAAAAGGCCAGATCCCCAGTGCTTGGCTCGATGTCCTCATCACTGTGCCCAGCCCAGAGGACTCCTCCAACACAAACCCTTCCAACACAGACTCCTCCAACAGTCCCAACACACAGCAGCAATTCCTTTTGTCTCCCAACCAGCATGGCAGTCAACCCCCTCCACATATTGACAAAACTGGTTTAAAAACCCACGGGTGATACATTGTTTTATCATAGATATGGTGTCTTGGGTTGGTGCAAGTTTCATGGTGGTATTTTTTTGTTGTTGTTAGCTTGTTTTCACTCCTCAACTTCTGAGAAGTTCAGTGTATGGAACAAGCAACTGAGAGGGAAAAATCATAGAATCATGAAATCGTTTGCATTGGAAGGGAGCGTTAAAGGCCATCTAGTCCAATTCCCCTGCAATGCACAGGGACACCTACAGTTCCATCAGGTGCTCCCATCCAGCCTAACTTTGAATGCCTCCAAGGACAGGGCTTCCACCACCTCTCTTGGCAACGTACACCGTAAGTCTTCTCCAGTTCTAAGAGTCTGCTTGAAATGCAGCGAAGCTGCAGGAAACTAGGAGGCTAACGTGCTTTTTTTCTGCCCTTCTCGTGGAGTTCCAAAGGACCTAGCAAGAAAGAGCAAAATCAGTGTCTGCTGCGATCTTAGCCAGGCCCAAAGTCTATGCAGGATGAAATTAAGGGAGAATTCAACTATTTGGAGGCACTGACTCAAAAAAAAAAAAGAAAGAAAAAAAAAAAGTGTGATTTCCTTAAATTTTAAGCCGAAGTTTCATTGCTTCCTCTGCATTCAATGTGTGTGACAATCCAGCATTTTCCCCCAGTCAGGATTTGAGCCCCACTTGATTGTGTATCAGTGAATTCTGTTGACTGCCATGCTTCTGGAGTGCCGTAGAAGAGGAATCCCATCCAGAGGGTCAGAACTCTGCATGGGAGCCCCCGGTGGTGAACACTGCATCTGAGCGTGATGTACAAATCAACCAGAAGCCTGCCTGAAACAAATACCAATCGTTGGTGATGCAGCAGAAAAGAACAGAGCTGAAATAGCCCAAACAGCTACAGTCCTGGAAGGCAGCAAGGGAAGTATGCATGCCTTTATCTGCAGCTCTCCGTATGAGCACATCCCCTATTGGAAAGTAGTGCACGCTCCTATCAGTCTGAACAATGAGCTTCCCCGGCTCTTCAGCAGCATTCAAATGGGAAACCATTCATGCAAGGATTTATGAGACCACCATCACAGCATTATCTAATGAGAAGTTAGCAAATATTTTACATACCTAGCAGAACATAATGTGTGGAAAGACAGGGATGTGTCCCCAGTTTCACTTAGGAGGCTGCCCCGGGAGGTATGGCCATGCTTTACAGTGCATCCACAGCCACTATTGAGTCACTTACTAAAATCTGCAGTAAAAGGTGCTGCCCCATGTTATTATAAGCCCCTAATTATAAAATAAGTGGATTTCTATCAAAAACCACATGACAGCTTGCTCCATCGATACAGCACTGCAGAATCATTCTTGTTCTCCATCACCTGCTTTAGGGGTTAGCTACTGTCCTTAAACTGAGAGAGACACTGAAATGCTCTCCTTTACCCCATTTTCCCTGCAGAAGCATCCCCTTTGAATGGGACTTCTGTGGGCTCCATTTAACACAGCTGAGCATCACCCAGCGCTAAGGATTGCCTCTCTCCTCAGAGCAGAGAGCTGCATCGCACTGCTCCCCCCTGATACTCACGTTTCTGCCAAACTGCCCTGTAAAAATTACATTTTTAGTAGAGTCCTTCCCTCTGCAGCAAGCCCTAGCCAACAGGAGGGTAACTAAAGCACCACTGAGCACTAAAGTGAGTTAAATTTTAAAATAACAGAGAACATGCTCACACCAGTCATTAGATGTGTTTCAGCAGCTTCAGAAATCAGCTTCCTTGGACTCTGTTAGCTGAACAGAACCCAGCTTTGGAGCAGAAAAATGAAGGCACTGGAAATTACAAATCTCGGGAACTGTATGTTGCTACTGTGACATTCACAATATGGCTTCAGAAATTTAGCAGGGAAGCTCAGGAGGGTTGGCACGGGAACAAGGCCAGAGCCCCTTGGAGGACTGATGCACAAGGGCTGCCAAAAACCTGCTCCTGCATTGAGTGACCCACAGTGAGGCTGCAAGAAAATACAAGCATGATTCTAACAGACTGCCTGGAGTGTTCACCTGGGGTCTTCCAAATAAAAATAAAAAATCAAGGCACATGAATGAACCTCACATTTTAATTAGCGGTTCTTCTTTACTCTCCAGCCTGTACCTACCACCATGTTTAGTCTATGTTACGTGTAGCTTAAGTTGCACTGTAATTCCTGCAAATAAAACTACATCTTCCCAGCATTCACGAGGCAAATATTTGCTTAGAATTGATGCTGAAATTTAAAGATAAGTAGAGGGAATTCACATATTTAACAGCTTGTTTTCAGAGAAGGTGGAGGTGAAATCACTCTTCCAAGTATCCAGAACAGGAGGACATCTTTAGGATGGGAAGTCAAGAATAGAAGACTGTATCCTCCAGAGTCCTACCAAGAGCATGACACAAAGCCACCTGCAAAGCTCCCTCCCTTTGTAAAAACCCAGTTTGTTCTGAAGTGGGGCCTTCCATCATTCCTTTCTCAGAGGGATGGGGAGAAGGAAAAAATATAAAGCTAATTGCTGATTGCAGAAAAACACAGCCATGAGTCTGCTGTTCTTCAACCCATCAGCACAATGAGCAGATGAGACTTGGGCTGTTTTTTTCCCCTTTCTTTCATTAACAACAAAAAAACAAATCACCAAAGTCCCAACAGGAGATGTTCCTATCTCAACTTCTGGCTTGTTTTTTGGGGAAAGGAACAACACCTAGGATTGCAGGACAAGGATTTGTATTCCTCATCTCTGGTGGGCTATGGGGTTGACCAGAAGAAGATGTAATCCTCCACAGCTCCAGCACAATCCAGCAGGAATTAAGGGCCGGGTTTTCTCCACACGAATCAGCACCAGTGCCTGCAAAACACACCACTGTGGATGGAAAGCATCGTGACATAGGCAGCTTGCAAACAGGCTGGGAGGCTTAGGCAGCAAGATGTACAACAGGTAAGTTCACACACGGAAAGCAGCAAGTCATGGCAGTCTGGAGGATCCTGCTCTGACTGGTTTCTTGGTCAGGCCTTAGGGAAGGAAGAGCGAAGAGCGGGACGATAGCCAGCTCCTACCTTTCCAGGTAGCACAGGATCCCTGAGGTCATGTCTTCACATGGCACCTGGCATGATGGGGCTGGGTTACAAATTCGTCTCTAGCAAGGGAGACCTGTTAATAAGAACTGAAAAAAATAGTACTACAACTAGTGTAAGAGAAGGCTTTTGGTTTCATTTAACAAAAGAGAACAACCTCTGCTCCTTCAGCAAAAAGTAACATGACATGCAGGTTTTCCAACCTCAGGTACTTGCTTAATCAGCTCTGCCGTCCCTGAAAGGAAACAGCCTAGGCTTACTCACATGCAGCTGCCCTTTCTATTGCAAGCACTGCTCCCTGCCCTGGAAAAAACCTCCCAGCTCCTCTGGCTGCTTTCTGTACCAAAGCAACTTAGCCCTTGCTTCTCCTGCTCAGTGCTCTTTGCAGTTTTTCCAGGCACCTCCTCAAATGAACAGGCACCAAGAAACCATCCCCAGCTCTGGAGTAGTGGAATTACCTCAGCCTTACTGATTCCTCGACATCAGTAAAATGCTTGTGCTGCACTGACTGTAGCAGCAAAAGAAAAGGAGCAGTCCCTCTCCTTCCCCCTCCAGCCCTGACTGTGAGGCTAACCCAGTAAATGCTACAGACCAAATTAATCCCTGGTGGGGCTCTGTTGACTGACTTGGAATTATATTACACCAAGAAGTAAATTGGCTGTCAGTATTTAGGTGCGCAACATACCAGCTGTGGTTACATAAGCAGTTTCCGCTGAGATTTCTGTTCAAACATCAGCTTTTGCTCATTCTGAACTGGGTGAAATATTTCCCCTTTTCCCTTGAAAGCAGTCAGGAGGGATTTGGGCTGAATAAGAGGGATCTGACTGCACGAAGGTGCCCTAGATGATCTCGTTACCTGCAAAAATGGCAAATGCAAAGCATTGTGCTTGAGACTGAGGGAAGCATCTGTTTTTAGCTTTACTGCTATGAAGGTTTTAATATACATATACATATTTAGTTTTAAAAAAGTTGTTGCAGTTGCATCAGATGCTGTCTTCTACCAATAAATGGTGTCAGGGAAACTCAGCACATGTGCACTGCAAAAGAAAGGGGGTTGTTATGTTATATTTCTTATTTTGCCTTTCATCTTAAGACATCGCTGTGCTTTAGTGAGGAACATGTAAGTGCTGTGAGCCAAATGCATTGATGGGGATTTAAAAAAAAAAGAGAGGGACAATGAAATTGGCTTTTGAGATGAGCATAGTAGGGACCAGGAAATGAGGTTGGATTGAATTAAAGCAGAAAATCACAGGAGTAAGAGTTAAAAACATACTTCAGTATTATCATGGCCTGAAGTGAGAAGTAGGAGTGTGCTTAAGAATATTGCCAAATACAGATTAAAAGCAAGGGCTCAGTCTTATGAGCTGGATCATGGCAACACTAGTGAAAAATTCATATGCACGGGAAGAATAAAATGTTATGCCTCGCGTTCCCTGGGTAGCCATTATTTTATGAAGTGTGATTCACAAAACAGAGAGACTGGAGAAATGTGAACACAAAACACATGTCCCAAAAAGATATGATGGGAACGCAAACAGTAATTATAGGACCATCTGCAAACGGTGAGGCTCAAGGATGGGGCAAGTCAGCAGGAACAAATACATTGCTATGTTTACAGCTCAAAACACTGACTTTTTTCCTTACACACAACTAATACAGGAAACCTAATAGAAATCCCGACGGCACAAGCTAAGGACAGCCTGCATTTCCATAGGAAACAGCTGCATCACCACTAGAAATTCAGCCCTATTCTCTTTGTGTCACCCAGATGTAGTGCACTGAGGAACGTCTGCATGTCTGTGACAGTGACATTCCTCAGTGCTGCTCTGGTGTCCGAGGGGACATTTCTGCTTCTCCATGCTTCTGGGAGCTTCTATTACGCCAACCTGCCTTTGCTGACCAGGCTGGCAGAGAGGTGAAGTCTTGTCTTGGGGGACGAAATGAGGGGTGGATGGTGTTGGCAGCTTTGTAAATCTGGGGATATAAGGATGAAGCACAGCCCTACCAAAAAAGGTCTTGGGAGTACAGGTAGATGGTAAGCCAGATATGAGCCGGCAATGTGCCCTCATGCATTTCTGGTTGTATCCTGGGCTGCTTCAAAATCAGCGTGGCCAGCAGGGTGAGGGAGTTGATCCTGCCCCTCTGCTCTGCACTGGACAGGCCTCACCTGAAGTACTGTGTCCAGATGTGGAGTCCTCAGTGCAGTAGAGATGTGGACCTGTTCAAGTATGTCCAAAGGAGGACCACAGAAATGATCCAAGGGATGGAGCATCTCTCCTCTGAGGATAAGCTGAGAGAACTGGGGATGGAAGCTGACCTTAAGGGCATGGGCACAGAACAAAGCTGGCAGCTCTTTAAGGACACCCTTCTGAGAGCGCAACAGCTCTGCATCCCCCAGCAGAAGAAGTCGAGCAGGGGAGGCAGGTGTCATGGCTGTGCAAGAACCCGCAGCATAAACTAAGGAAAAAGAGATTGGAAATATAAAGAATGTGGAAGCAGGGTTGTGTATCCTGTGAGAAATACAGGACTGTTATCCGTGTGTGTAGAGATAGGATTAGGAAAGCCATGGCACAGATGGAGCTGAACTTGGTGGGGGATGTGAAAGACAACAAGAAGGGGTTCTGAAGGTACATAGATAGGAAGAGACAGGCCACGGAGAATGTTCCCCCTCTGATGAAAGGTAATGGGGAGCTGGCTTCCTCAGAAATAGAAAAAGCTGAGGTACTCGATGAGTACTTTGCCTCGGTTTTCATGGGTGGTCAGGCTTCCCATGTCTGCCAGGACCCTGAGCCTGTAGGGGAGGGTGAGGGGAGTGGTTTCTGTCCCGCTGTAACAGTGGAACAAGTCCGAGTCCTCCTCATGAAATTGAACATGTAGAAGTCCATGGGGCTGGATGATATCCATCTTAGGGCTCTGAAAGGGGTGGCTGATGTGGTTGCCGAGCCGCTCTCCATCATATTTGAAAAATCATGACAGTCTGATGAAGTCCCCAGTGACTGGAAAAAGAGAAACATTACTCCTATTTTTAAGAAAGGAAGAAAGGAAGAGTCTGGAAACTACAGTCCGGTGAGCCTCACCTCTGTGCTTGGGATGATCATGGAACAGATCTTTCTAGAAGCTATGTTAAGGCAAATACAAGATAAAGAAGTGATTCGAGACAGCCAGCATGGCTTCACCAAAGGGCAGATCGTGCCTGACCAATCTGGAGGCCTTCTATGATGGAGTGATGGCTTCAGTGGACGGGGAAGGGGCGGTGGATGTCATATACCTGAGCTTCTACAAGGCCTTTGACATGGTTCCTCACCATGTCCATCTCTCTAAAGGGGAGAGGTGTGGATTTGAAGGATGGACCGTTGGATGGATGAGGAATTGGCTGTCTGGATGCAGGCAAAGTGTTGTGATCAATGGTTCTGTGTCAGGGTGAAGGCTGGTCACAAGCAATGTCCCTCAGGGGTCGGTCTTGGGACTGGTGCTCTTTAGCATCTTCATCAATGACACAGATGAGGGCACTGAGTGTAACCCCAGAAAGTCTGCAGATGACAGCAAGCTGAGCGGTGCAGTCAACACACCAGGAAGGGAAGCCATCCAGAGGAATCTGGACAGGCTGGAGAAGTGGGCCATGAAAACCTGATACGGTTCAATAAGGCCAAGTGCAGGGTGCTGCACTTGGATCAGCACAATCCCAGGTATTTGTACAAACTGGGGGAAGATCTCCTTGAGATCAAGCAGCCTTGCGGAAAGGGACTTGGGGGTCCTGGTGGATGCTCTTGGAGCGGGTACAGAGGAGGGCACTAAGATGATCAGAGGGCTGGAGCACTTCTCCTATGAAGAAAGGTTGAGGGAACTGGTCTTGTTTAGCTTGGAAAAGAGAAGGCTCCAGGGAGACTTCATTGCGGCTTTCCAGTATTTGAAGGGAGCATGAAGGGGAATGGCTGTTGATGAGGGTGGATAGTGATAGGACAAGGGGTGATGGTCTTAAACTGAGACAGGGAGGTTTAGGTTAGATATTAGAAGGAAATTTTTCACACAGAGGGTGGTGACACACTAGAACAGGTTGCCCAAGGAGGCTGTGGATGCCCCATCCCTGAAGGCATTCAAGGCCAGGCTGGATGTGGCTCTGGGCAGCCTGGTCTGGTGGTTGGCAACCCTGCACATAGCAGGGGGTTGAAACTAGATGATCATTGTGATCCTTTTCAACGCAGGCCATTCTATGATTCTATGATTCTGTGTGCAGCCTGGAGAAGAGAAGGCTCCAGGGAGAACTGAGAGCAGCCTGTCAGTATCTAAAGGGGAGCTGTAAGAAAGAAGGGGACAGACTTTTTATCAGGACCTGTTGTGATAGGACAAGGGGAAATAGCTTCAAACTAAAGGAGGGGAAATTTAGGTTGGATATAAGGAAGAATTTATTTTTTTTTTTAAATAAAGGCAGAGAATCACTGGAGAAAGGTATATAGTTCCAGCCCTATTCCTGGAAACACTCAAGTTCAAGCTGGGTGGGGCTCTGAGCAACCCGCTTGTGCTGTAAGTGTTTCTGTCTATTGCAGGGCAATTGGACTAGATGGCCTTTAAGAGTCTTTTCCAACTCCAAAGATTCTATGGTTCTATGATCCCCTCTCCATCCTTCTGCCCTGACTTGCACCCATATCAGTCTGGGCCACATTCTCCATTCTCATCCACCTGACACAAATGTCATCGCCTTTAAGGCTCGTACCTCCAAAAACCATCTCAAATATTGCAAGATTTTCTGGAATTTTGGGACCTCTGCAGAAAAAGTCCATCTGCTATCCTAATTTTCAGAATCATTGAAAGATGACATTGTATGGAGCCTCATTAGCTTGAGGTGAATTCAGCTGCAGATGACTGGAGTTGTGAACGAGTGCCTAAGCAGACAAAATGCACCCAGGAAGGAAGATAATTCTTCTCAAAATGGACTTTGCTCATTTCTTTTATCACTTGTATCTTCATTAGAATAATGCTTTGTAGTAGCATCTGTAGTGTACGTTGTGAAAATAATAAAATCCAACTCACGTGAGACATGGCTCTATTAAATTTTTTCAGAAAGGTAAGGAGACCTGCCCTCTTTGCAGGTTTCAAAGAGCTTTAGTAGCAAGTAGATTTAGGTGATTCCCAGCAGCAAGAAGCAGTTCCTAGGGTTCATCCCTCTCTGCATCTATTTGCATGCATTGTTTGAAGCCATCTAAAAAATATATATATATATTCAGACAAAAAGCTGATTTTCCCCAAAGTCCAAGCTCCTACATTCATATTATGCAGAAGCAGCTATGTTAACAATCTGAAGCTGGGAATGTTTATTTCAGCTTCAAGAAAACAGCCAGGAGTTTTGCACAGTGTGGCACTCACCTCACAAATACCAGTGCATCTGTTTAAACTGGGGATGATACTTCCTTACTTTTGTGACATCCAGAGCACTGAGCATGTAGGGAACGCATTTATCATCTCCAGGTCACTCTTACTCATGGATGAATTCATCAGGCTTTCAGAGTAAAGGTGGCTCAGGTTTTATGCATTGGATGCAGTACTCCAGGTGGGGGTCTCATGAGAGCAGAGTAGAGGGGTAAAATCATCTTCCTTGACCTCTGATCACACTTTTCTTGATAATCTTTGAAGTCCTTTCCAACCTAAGCCATTCTGTGATGATTTTCTCCAGGACTCCTCAAAATGCTGGTCTCCCATCACTCAGCCAACCTTTCCCTGCATCCGTTTTACAAGATCCCAAAGCAGCGCTGCACAGACGTCTTCTCTCTGGATGTTGCCTTGGGTGCTTTAAGAAGGCATCAGTATTTCTGCTTTTCACCATTCTGCGAATCTACCAATCTACCATTTTCCATGTTCTGGCATATCCTGCTGGTCAGGCTCATGGAGCTATTCCTTAAGTTTCTCCTCATTTCCCAGTTGGGCTTTTGGTGCTGGAATACCTGCCTCTCTGTTTTCGGTGGGAGAAAACCCAGAGTATCACAGTGTACCTGGGTAGCTCAAACACATTTCTGAGCACATTTCTCCTTCATTGAGAAACCTGAATTATCCCCAGTCCTGCTTGTCTGCTTTCATGCTATGAGAAAGTGTGATATGTGATGTAGAAAATATAATATGCTACTGGCAAATGCCAGGATTGGGCACATCTAGGTAAGCACTCAGACACTTGGGCCTCTGCCTTCTCTATAATGAATACCAGATTATTATTTTAGTATGAAACAGGTGTTGTTAGATGTTTGTTTCCCTAAAAAACAACGCTTCCGTGCAGCTTGAACCCCACTGAAAGGGGAAGTGCGGGTGGTGGCCGGGCTTATTTGTTTTGAAACTCACTTGGTTATGTGAATCAGCACATCCACACCTTGTTCCTCTCACTGCTGCAAAACAGAGGCGTCCCTGCAGGTCATCTCCAATGATGGCATTCACGAGATGTCCTTAGAAAGGTCCAGGGTGAGCGAGGAGGCTTAGTTGTCTCACTTTCAAACAGATACAAAAGTGGACATAGATAGGCCAGCATCATTTTGCAATGATTTTATATGCAACAAATAGGGAACAGACATTTTGCAGGTCATCCCTGAGGCTTTTTAAGAAAATAATCTCCATATGAAATGAAAATGCAACGTAACAAAATCTGCACAGTTTAAAATCAGAGGGAAATGGTTTAGTGAGTGTGATGGGGATGGGTTGGACTTGAAGATCTTTTCCAACCTTAATGATTCCGTGATTCTACTTAAGGACATGGTTTAGTGGACATGGTGGTGATGGGTACATAGCTAGACTTGATGATATTAATGGTTCTACGAAAATCAACTCATTTTTTCCCTTTGTTGTTGTATGTACAAAAAATGTGAAGAAAACACACTCTGATCTCAGAGGTGAAATAAAGGAGTCTAAAAGGAGTAAAGCTAAGCACATCAACTGTGAACCTCTGCTTCATCCCATAGGTTGCAGAGATGAATTAGGGTATGGTGTTGGATTTTGGAGCTCATGAGGATGCTGGGAATCACCATCCCACCACGTTGAGCACTGGGAAAGCAGCAAAAGAGTTAAGATAACAGGAGAGCAGAAAGTTTTATGGTGAGGCTTGGAGTTTAGCTGTACAAATCCTGTTAGCATTAACATCAGCCGTGCAGCTAAATCCTTGCGTTCTGCACAGAAATTGAATCCCTAAGGGTCTGGCTTAAATCAACAAATATACTACGAAAGACAGAACAGGGAGTGACATCCCTGTGCATAGGGAGTTTTGTCTGAGGACGGTGGCAGGGAGTAAATCAAGCAGTTTGTTGCTGTAATTTTTGGCATGCCAATTGACCCCAGCATGGCTGAGCACCCAGCATTTTACAGTTGTCATTCAGAAAGGCACTGGACTTCTCTTTAATTTATTTTCTCCCACTTTCCCTACCACTCTTTTATTACAGGAGAGAGAGAGAGAGAGAGAGAGGAGAAAAAAAAAAGAAAGAAGGGGCAATCCTCCAAGGCTTTGAAATACTTCGGTCTCAATATTGGTTTTTGTATATCATCTTCCATTGGAAAAGAAAAGAAAACTTTGCAGCTCTTTCGTCTAGGCATTGGATATCTGGAATGGGAGGAGGAGAGCCCTAAAGCCAGGTCCCATCTCCCACTAGGCACGAGCAGCTTTGTGTCTTTCTCTGGTTGCCTTCTCACCTCAACCATTACGTGTTGGTGTGAACTTCAGTTCACGAAGGCAAGTTTTTGTTGAACTCTAGCCTGGAAAGTGGAGCTGAATGTGTTTTGGATAGAGAACCGTGAGCACTTGGCCATCAGTGGGATCTGTTATCACCAAAATTAAGCTGCTGCCAAGATAAGATGGTTTCTCAAAATTGAGTTGTTGGCCACAGATTGGGCGCAAGAGGATGTGGGTTAGAGATATCTGAGATACTGACTGGGTGATAATGTTTGCTCTTGGCCTCAAATTTAATGACTTGTGGACAACTGGGAAAGATGGAACAAGGAACTGGGGTTCTCTGCATTGCACACTGATGGAATAGTCATATCAGAGAGAATCCACATTGTAACTCTAACAGAAATCCTGTGGTTTGAGCAGAATAGTGCTTACATGAAAGCCCACAGTGAGCAAAATATTTGGGGTTGGATCATCTCAATGTAAGTTAGCACAAATTTTCTTGATCAACATGGTCAGGAATTGCTTTCAGAAAGCTGTGCCATATACTATGGATGGACATGTAGTTTGGCAAGCTCAACAAAAATCCAACCCAAATGCATTAGTACTCATCATGGAAATGTCAGCATCTACTAAGTTTAAGCAGGGTGAGTAATTAGCTCTGTTTGGATATGGACTTATATCCAAAGCCATTCATTCTGCTATTACAATTCATTATTCCCTGCAGTGTTCTCCTGGATGTTTGAACTGCGATCTGCCTGATCCTGCAAAGCCCAGCTTTCCTTGTGCCAGAACACTGAACAAAGTCATAATTCCCATCTGCAGCTGCACTGGCTGTTGCTATGGGAATGCTTGCAGTGTAATGGACTGAGCGATGCTGTGCCTCTGTGCACGCAGGTAGAAAGTATGGAGCTCAGAGCTTTCCTGGGTGTGTACACTGTGCTCTCTTGACAATTAACCAGGGAAGTTACAAATTATCTTGCACAGCACCAGGGTTTTTCCTGAGCTCATTGGTGGAAAACTTGCTAAAAGCTGTCACTGATGGCATAAAGTTTACATTTGCACGGGGAAATTCAGAGTCAGGTGAATTTTCAAAGCTCATCATGCAATGAAACTGCTGCTGACCACAGCCTCCTTCAAGCCTGGGGGAATAAAAAAGCTTAAAAGCAATGAAGTTGCAAGCAAAGAAAGTCAGTTCTGAAAATAACCCTTCTTTTCTGTCACTCACTGAAAATATTTCAAAAAATACTCCAACCCAACAGCCGACCTATATCTAAAGGAGAAGAAATTTGGCTTTTCTGGATGCACCTTTTCAGCATTCCTGGGCCTGCAGGTGGGAGAGCTTCACAGAAGCATATTGTCCTATTCCTCTCATCTCATCTCAATCATGCCTCTTGCTGTTCTTGAGCAACAAAGGCCCTGATTAGCCCACAGTGGCTGGTTGCTTAGGTAGGATCACAGAAGTGCAGAGCACTTTATCATGCCCTTAGGTTATTTACATTTGGGAAAAGCTGTAGGGCTTGATCTGCCCTTCTCCACTCCTTACCACAGCAGGTCAGAAATTGCCAGATACTTTAGCATCAACACCACCAGACCCAAGGGCATTGCACACCTACTGCCAAATCCCCTTTAATTGGCTGCCTCCCTCCTTGGCCAGCCCCAGCTATGCACTGGATCACAGCTTTAATAGCTCCAAAGAGACTTGAAATTATAGTTCATTTTTTGAAGTGCTCACAGGACAAATGGGCATTGCAGTGCTGGAGGGGATGGGGCTGTTGCAGTGCGGGGTTTCCAGTCTATGTGGGCTCCAGCAGCACTGGCTCTGCTTCTGGGGCGAAGACACAGACAAGAGACATCCCCAACATGGGCTCCTTCTTCCCACTAATATAGCTGGGATGGGGATTTGGATTAAAAGCTGATATTCCTGTTTTGTTGCCAAACTCACAAAAGGCATCTCCTTCACCAGTATGGGATTGGCTGGCAGATCACACACTGAAAGTCATCTCTTTACAGAATACTTTTAATTACAAAACAACCTAACCTAAGGACAACAGAGCACAGAACACTCAGCATCTCCCTGCGTGAAGCAAGGATATGAAGATTTCTCTCAACCCTCCCTCCAGCTCTGCTCAGAAATGGGAAAATAAGAAAATTGAACACCTGAAAGTCATTAAATTATGGAATCAAAGAAAAGTTTGGGTTGGAAGGGTCCTCCCTCTAGATCAGGTTGCTCACAGCCCCATTCAGCCTGGCTTTGAATGCTTCCAGGGAGGGGCATCCACAACCTCACTGGGCAACCTGTTCCTGTGTCTCACTTCCCTCACAATAAAGAATGTCTTCCTAATATTTAGTCTAAATCTACCCTCTTCCAGTTTAAAGCCATTTTCCCCTCGTCCTCTCGTTACCTGCTCATAAAAAGTTGTTTTCTCATAAAAAGTCCCTCCCCAGTTTTCTGTAGCATTCAGGTACTGGAAGGCCACTATAAGGTCCCTCCGGAGCTTTCACTTTTCCAGGCTGAATAGCCCCAGCTCCCTCAGACTGTCCCCACAGGGGAGGTGCTCCAGCCCTCTGATCATCTTCATGGCCTTCTTCTGGACCCGTGTCTCGCTCCAATTTATAGGAGGGAGAGGAGGTTCTTTTATTAACTATATTCCCGGCGTGAGATTAAGAAACAACGGTTCAAATGTTGGTCCAACCAATTTATTACAAATCTTAATCAGGGAAATGGGGAAGGGGAGGACGGACACTATTATGAATTAGGGTAATGGGGAAGGGAAGGAGGGCGATAGAAAAGATAGAAGAGAAGAAGCGAGGAGTCTTTATAGGCAGCAAGAGGGACATAGTCACCACCATGGATCCAGCGAGGTTCGTAGTTCCGTCTTTGATCCTCAGTAGTGGTGGGTCGTTGGGCAGAGTTGTTCTATTGACGACGACGGAGAAGCATGACAACGAACATGGTGATGATGGTCCCTTTTCAATAGTTTCAGAGTGGTCGAGTCAGCTGTCTTTGGAGTGACAGCTCAAATCCAAAGTGGTTGAGTCAGCTCTCCTTTGAGTGGCAACTTCTGGCCTTGGGATCTCAGCAGAAACTCCTTTGTTCCCATCTTCCGGGCCTTGCCAGCAGATAAGAGGGAGCAGGGATGTCCATCTGCATCCTGTTTCTCACAGAACACGATGGTATCGTTCCCCAATTTTCCCACACCTAGCTGGAGCTGTTTAGTCGCAGGCCAGATCTTCTGCCAGTAAACACTCCTGAGCACTCTCATCCACTCTTAAGCAGCTCTGGAGGAAGGGGCTTTCAAATGTTCCCAAAGCGATATCGATTGTCACACAGTTAGCACCCATCAGTTGCCTCCTCAACAAATCACTCAGAGTCTTATCACAAGAAATACCTCAGGAAGCAAGTGTTGAGCCAAAAAACAAAGAAGGATTCTTACAACCCGCTCATGACGTCCTTCTTGCGTTGGGAGCCCAAGAACTGGATGCAGTACACCAGGTGGGGTCTCACAAGAGCAGACCAGAGGTGCAGAATCACCTCCCCCGACCTGCTGGTCACACTTGATGCAATCCTGGATACAGTTGGACTTCTAGGCTGCAGGAGCACATTGTTGGCTATTTATCTAAATGGAGAAAAAAAAAGCACGGCCCATTGACCATGGACAAGATCTGCCCATCAGCCCTTCTTCTCTCTGATAGCTATCCTTAATTTCTAATTTTGCCACCTGCCCGACATTTCATAAAATTTTAAAGCTAATGCTCTGCCACCCTCAAATGGCACTGGAGCAGACATTTAAGTGCAGCCCAAGATGAATAAATCATGGGGTGCATGGAAGGGCCAGGGAAGGAAGGATGGGATTTGATGGCAAGAAAATTGATTTAAATGATGTCATCCAGTGGGATCATCTGAGATTTGCTCTTCAGGCACAGTCAGAAGGAGAGAGGCAGCAATTAAAGCCTACTGATAGCATGCAGTTCCTCCTCAGTCCTTTGGGGCAGATCCAAAAGAAGCTGTTGTCTGCTGTTGGAGTGGAGAATTTCTTCTTTCCCATCCACAGATAAAGTGGATTCCACCCTTTTGGAGTGGTCATATATCAAGAAGCTGGAAAGCAAAGCAGAGGGGTTCAGCCAGTCTGTGTGGGGCTGACATTGTTGTGCTTGGGAAGCCTGATGCTTGGAATGAATGTCAGGGAAGGGGTGAGCTGCAGAGAGGAAGCACAGAGATGATTTGGGGAAGAAGCTTTGTTTCTTACAACTTGTCCAGGTCATCCTTCAGAGTGTTGACTGCAATGTATAACCTGGATGTTAAAGAGCTTTTTAATTTCTCAGAGAAAGGCACAAGGAGAATCACTGGCTGGATCCCAAATCCAGATCCAGCAGGACCAATCTGGCAAGAGGGAACAAAGCAAAGAACAGCAGGCGAATGAGGGATCATCTCATTCCAGATCAATGGGGTTGTCTCCCTGGATGTTCAAACAGCAGTGCTGCCCCTCAAGTATGTTTATCTTCATTTGTGGGAACCAAGGCAGCAGTGTCTCAATGCTGTGACAGAGAAAACAGATGTATGGAGATGAGATAGAGGTGCCCAAAACCTCCATGCCCCTGGAGGTACCCAAGGCCAGGCTGGATGAGTTTCTGGGCAGCCTGATCTGATGAGGGGAAGCAGCTCACAGAAGGGGTTGGGGCTGGGGGAGCTTTCAGGTCCCTTCCAACCCAACCATTCTATGACTCTGTGATTCTGAGAAGCAGTCAGGTGCAAAGCTGCAGGGAGACTTTGCTGTGACTGGTGATAAACAGTTGTCCAAATTGTGCTGAGTCAGTGGAAAGGAAGATATGTGTCCACGTGCTGTGGCAGCAGCTGCCTCCTTGGGAGAAACAAAAACCCCTTTGCATGGGGACAATTCTGTTTGCGCTCAGTGCATTGCTGCCAATCCTCGCTGGTCCGAGCAGGAGCAGCATTGGAAACACAGCTCTGTGGGAACACTTGGCCCAGAGCTGCAGGCACAGCTGGCAGCACCAAGCTCCTGCAGCATCATCGCCCATGTGGCCCTGAAGGACAGAAACATGGATGGACAGAGATGTGGATGGCCTGCCATTTTTTCTGGAGAGCACTGAGCAGAGGCTTTTTATTTTTCTATGTATTTTTCACCCCCCACACTCCCCATTCATGCTGACAACTGGGCCTGGGCATCAGCTGCTCAGTGTTCTGCCTTTCAGCCAACAGCAGGTGCAAGCGGTGCGACCCCAAGCTTCACTGCAGTAATCCCCGCTCCCCCACTTTGCTCAATATTGTCCTGTGGGCTAGAGAATGTTTTTGTCTCTCCTTTGCAGTTGTGAATTCTTTTATGTGGGGGGGAGGAAATATCTTTCTAATCTTCCTGCCCAAAAGTGGGCAAGGGGAGCTCAGCACAGCTGTGCAGCATGCTATGGGGCAGCTGCTTTGCGTGGCACCCCCAAGCTGAGCCCCTTCCCCATTTCCAGCATGGGCAGAGGGTGTGGGACCGTGTCATCTCCCTGCTTGCCTACGGGACAGTGAGAGTGTGCAAAGGGCAGAGCTCAGTGCGCAGAACAAGGAGGTGACTCAGCAGCTCCGTCACCAGCTCTAAACCACAGCAAAGTGAAAGCTCTGAACGCAGAGAGATTTTTAATGGGGCTTCATGCCCGAGGGAGGTACTATATACAGAGATGAAGCAGCATCACAGAGCTTGGCCTCAGCACATCCCATCCGGAGAGTAGAAGCGAGAACTTCTGCCACCTTCACGATGCGTTATCTTGTACTGAAATTGCACAGCAACACCCAGCCCAGGAGGGAAACATCATTTACCCCTTCCTCGTTGCCACGAGCACTGAGGAGCAGCCCAACAGGCTCAAACCACATCCCCTGCTGTACGCATGCAGGAGAACAAGCCCTAGACACAGCTGGGGTGGGGGTCTACCTTTCGGTCACGGTGCTTCGGCTGCACTTTTATTGGGTCTGCAATCTCAGGGGCTGAGCTGCAGAGCAGCCGTGAGCACACAGCAAAAAAATTAATCACCTGAGCTGGTTCCCCATAGCCAGCAGCTTCAGCACATGTACCCAGGGTGGTTTTAATTCTTCCCAGAAATTGATAAACTCTGAATCTGGAAAACTTACCCAGCTGCTGCAGAAGAGAATGCTTTCCTTGTTCGGAACAACTATGGCTGCACCCCAAACATCATTCTGTCTTCAACTGTGCCCTTCCCAGGAAGCACCTGCAGATTCCTGATAAGCTAGGAGAAGCTTCGCTATGATTCTGCCTCCTCCCAACCCTCCCCCAACCTCATTTTCCATAGGCTGCTATTGCTACACGCTATCAGGTTGCATATTAGGAAACATTTCTTCTCAAAAAGAGTGCTCACACACACACTGGCACAGGCTGCCTAGGGAGGGGGTGGAGTCACCATCCCTAGAGGTGTTCCAGAACAGTGGAGATGTGGCACTGAGGGCCATGGGGATGGGTTGTGGTTGGACTTGGTGAGCTCAGAGGTCTTTTCCAACCTTAATGGTTCTATGAAAAAATCTACTTTTCCCTTTGGGAGTAATTTCCACTCCCTCCATTCTTGTTGCTGAGCAGCCAACCAGCTGCCAATAGAGCAGGCATCTTCAGAACCAGGCAAGGTGCAGCAATGCATGGACCCTGCCATCATCTACTTCCATTGCAGACTCACAGCAGATACTCTTAGGAATGCATCTAGAGGCACTGAGCCCTCATACACTTTTCCCTGTTAACTCTGCTGCTCTCAAGAGGAGGCCTGAGGCATGACCCAGATGCATCACTGTGTATATAAACACATACACACATAAATATACCCACACGTCTACATATATAAACATACCAAGTAGCAGTTGAACTCTACACCTCTCTGGGAACCACCCCAAGACCAGAGGGCTGCCCAGTGCAAGCTGATCTAATCACACTGCACACAAACCAATGCCCTTAACCTTGAATGCCAGAAGCTCTGTTTTGGTACTACAGCGATAAGCACTCGGTTGGAAGCAGTCCATGCCTTAGGAAAGGGGGATGCATAGGAACTTCAGTTAACAAAACCCTGCTCAGAATTTATGAGTCCCTCCCTGCGCCCCACCCCACGACGCATTTGACATTGATTCACAATGCCTTTAACTCCAAGGTGCTGATCAGCCTAGAAAGTGAAGGCACTATTTCTTGTTTGCATATTAAAAAAATAGACCTCTACTATGATAGAAGGCAGGTTTAAAAACTTGTGTGTCTCCTGCAGCTTAGAGTACATATTTTGTTTTAAACACTCTGATGCGGCTCTGACCTTTGTTTTGGGGGAAGCTCCTCTGGCTGGAGACAGATGAAAACACAATGATTCAGCTCCGATGCCCTTCTGAGAGCCTTCAAGGAAGCATGTAGTGATTCATCCCCACATTAAAGAGCTGAGGAACATGCAGGTACGATACAAATTTCCCACCACCTTTGGGAATAAGATTTGCCACTTTACTGAGGCTGAGAAGATGCACCTACAGGTGAGCTCTGCGGTGTTCCTATGTGCTTGGTGACCAATTCAGGCTTTTCAAGCTGTAGCATTTAAAAATTCTATTAAGCTACTGCCACCTAGTAGAAATAGACTACAAGCAAAAAAAATAACAATACAAAAAGCTTTAAATTCTTTACGTTACAACTTCTGGGAGTTTGCCTGTATGGCAGCTCTTTAATTCATTCTTCCATCATATTTACAGCATCCAAGCTTTCAGCGTGAATCAACCCTTGAAGGCTGGCAGTGGAAGAGAATTGAAGAGTGCAATTCTCTTTAATAACGTGAAACTTCAATGTGCTCTATGCAACATACACTGAGGACACCCACAAATACTGCTGCTCTTGCTCTGACTTCCTCAGCCAACCATCAGCAGAGCATGAATGCATGCTTTTGCCAAAAGAACAGCCTTCAGGAAAAGGAAAAAAAAAACAACAAGAAAAAAAACAAATAACCCCAAACCCAGAAGTCAGCCTCCTCCTGCCTGCCTCATTCATGGATGTCACAATACAGGTCTGACGTTTTAACTGTTCCTGGATGATGGATGGCAACACTGGTGGATGAATAACACAGCAGGAGGCAGTCCATCAGGGAGGCAAAGGCTTTGGGCTGTGCTGAAATATCTTGAGAAGCAGCAGGACAAGGAAAGGAAGTATGCACAGAAACAGATGTGGTATTTTAATGAAATTTTAAGAATCATCACCTTAAACGCTGGTTGGGCACCCACGATGCTCAAGCATTCCAAATGGCTGCCCCCACAATGTGGTTGGTGTCACATTCCCCAAAACAGAGGTTATTCATCCCACTGGAAGATCTCAATGGGAAATCCCTCTTTCCAGTAGCAGCATGCTAACTGCTAGCTATTAATGGCACACTGTTTTTAAAAGAGAACTAAAATCATCCCCACAGTCATTTTTTAGATCGAGTTTCTGATTCAAACCCAAGCAATGGCTTTCCCCTGGTTCCAGCCATGCTGACTGCTGCTTTGGTTACCATACGTCCTGTGGATGAACCTCAGCTTTGCAGTGCTGAGATTTAGGATGGCTTATGGACAGGATGAATCAGGCTGATCACAAGAAGAAAACAAATACATTTTCCTTCTACACTGCAGTCTGATTCATCTGATCACCGAGCAGACAGGCTTCACAAGCATCAAGACAGGAACCACGGGAAGAACAAATTTGTGCGCTCCAACCTCTGTGTGAAAGGCCTCGTGGTGCTCAGCAGGCTGCCCCTCCACTGCTGGAGGTTACTTGAAGGCTGCATTGAAGGCCCTGCCGATGACCAGCCTGCGCACCTCACTGGTGCCAGCTCCAATCTCGTAGAGCTTGGCATCACGCAGGAAGCGCCCCATGGGGTAGTCATTGATGTATCCATTCCCACCTACGACCAGAACCAAGGCACAAGTTATTGCTTTTCTCTCATTTGAGGGGCTGAGAGGCCCACTCCTGCAGTCTCCCAGAATAACACACTGGCAGTGATTGTGTCTTACCGAGACACTGGATCCCATCCAGAGCCACCTGGGTAGCACATTCTGCTGAGAAGAGGATCACTCCAGCACAGTCCTGCAAGAAAAGACACAAATAGTGACAGAGGCACAGAAGATGTCACCTGCCCTTTTCCCCACCTGTGCTGCTCTGACCTTTTCATTTCTCTACAGACATCTGCTAACAAACCTGAACCACTTCATCACAAAGGCACAAGATTCATCCTCTGCAAGCAAGAAGCTGACACCGTCTTTCTGTCACTTTTGTCAGACTACATGAAGGTAGAAAATAGAGTGCAGCAGGGAAGCTCTCTGCCTCACAAACGGACATCATACCCCCTGGAGACCAACATGATTTGATTTGGGATGCAAGGCTCAGCTCTGCTAAATGCCTGGTGCTCTCCCCCGACAGACACGGTGATATGTCAGTTGTGTCAATGACACCACCTCGGGATGACTGCCATAGCCCCTTACAGCAGGCAGGATACTGGGTTTGACTTTCCAATAAAACCTACCCATTCTGCTACATCTGTTCCCTTGTACAAATACAGTTTATTTTTCTTGTATTGTGGGGGTGAGGAGGGTAAAACAAACACTTGGAGAGTTCTGAGTCATTTTAAACCCCAGTATGCCCACACTGCTCATGATGAGGAACCAGGCTGTCCAGCAAAGCAGTGGAGTTGCCATCCCTGGAGGTTTTCAGAAATGTGGAGATGGGGCACTGAGGGACATGGTTTAGTGGTTGGACTTGATGATCTTGGAGGTCTTTTTCAACCTTAATGATTCTATGATTCTATTCAGGAACATGGTTCAGTGGGCACAGTGGTAATGGTTGACAGTTGGATTTGATGATCTTGGAGGTTTTTTTTCCAAATTTAATGATTCAATTGAAGGGAGAGAATTCAGACACAACCCACATGGAATTGCAAGCTCACCTTTGCATTAAAGTGGCCCTGGTCACAGGCTTTGGCCACGTTGTAGACATACTGCCGACAGGCCATCAGCCGGGTGTACATATCAGCCATTTTGCCCTGCATGAGCTGCACGTTGCAGAAGAAAAGAGACACATGATGTAGATACTGAAACTTAACATAAGTCCACAGGGATTGAGGGGAAATTGTTTTCAGCTTGAGCTCTGTGAATCAGCTGGCTTCATACAATGCATTCCCCATGGTCTCTCAAAAATCAGTCATAACTCCAGGCCACCTTCCTCACGAAAAGCCCTCCCAACACAGAGTGCCCCATCTTCTCTTTAAGAAGAAGAAAAAGACAAACAAAATCTCAATTCTTTTTCTGTCTCACCTGGAAGTGGCCAATTCTCTGTCCAAATGCTTCTCTTACATGTAGGTATGGAATTGCATGGTCAAGAACAGCTTGCATGAGCCTGAGAAAAGCACAGGTAGGCAGGAAAAGAAAGACAACAGAACAATTAAAATACTGATTAAATCTTGGAAGCTCAATCTAAGGCAAAAAGGTTTTCCTACCTAAGAAGATATGGTGCTGTCTTCCTATAGCTCCACTCAAAAAATGCTAAGAATGAAGTCCAAAAGCCCATGTTTTCTCCACAGTGTTCTACATGTTGTTCATTTGGGATATCTTGTAGTAGGGTTTTACTTTCTTAATTCAGGAGAGGGTAGAAGAGCCTTCTTACACCTGCTGCTAGGGCAGTTTGTGCCACCTTGTGTCTCCAGAAGACCAACAGAAGGGGCGAGCCAATTTTGTAAAAAAAGCGTAGACAAGATTAAGAATGGTAAGAAATCCTCTTTCTGCTTTGCAGATGACAGTCTGTCCATACGAGGGTTTTAATGCAGAAAGGAGCATAAGGAAGGGGACAAAAGGACTGTAAAGTAAAAAATGTTTATGCCAAGACCACCATGTTCAAAATCACGGTCTGGATGGTAAGTCTATGGAACCACCTCGCTTATGCTACACTGGAAGGCAGAGATTCCCAAAACTTTCCTTCTTGCATTGCTTCTATGAGGAATGGAGAGGTAATATCAACCTGGCTGGGTGATCTTTCTGGTCTTACAAACTATGAAAGGTGGCAAATCCTTACCCCAGTGGCCCACCAGACAGCACGAGCCTCTCCAGGTCCAACCCGCTCATCAGAACGTAGACTCCTTTGCTCAGCTTCCCCAATATATTTTCAGCTGCAACCAAAGAAAAATGATTTACCCATGTGCAATCCTAAGATAAGCCATTGTCTGAGGGTCTGTGTTCTCTAGGCAAAAGATTCAAATCCTCACTTATGTTCACCTTACCTTCTGGCTTGAGACACATTCAGGATGAGCTAAATAGGCTGAGTTTTGGTGCGTATGCTCCCTACCACTGAAACACCTTAACCCAAACAAAGCCAAAAAGCAAAAGGCAGTAAAGAGTTACAAAGACCACCTACAATTGCTGTTATTCTCTATCCATGTTCTAGAGAGTAAGGAGCACTCCGAAGACCTCTCAGTGTAGTGTTTGTGTAAATGGGAGATTCAACAGCCTTGGAGGGCAAAATGGGAGCCCTCTTCTCCATCTCATCAGTTTGTATCTAATCCAATCTGACAGTGACCAAAAGGTGCTACCATCTGATGTCTGCTGAGGAGGGATTTGAAATGAATGTGAATCCTAGTCTGATACGCCTACATCACCTTATTGAACATTCCTAATAAAGGAACCAAAGCTTATGCAGGCAACCAGCCAAAGCTCACCACTTAGCATGCACTGGGGTGATCTACATTGGCCTTCTGGGACTAGAAAATCTGAATTCTTGTTATCACCCCTTCCATGCGAGGGACTGAACAGAGCATTGCATATTACAAACACACATTTCAAAGACAAGTATTATTTCTGTGAAAACAGAACAGAAAAAAGTACATCAGATTAAGGGCTGGCAAAAAGGCTCAAAGCCATGTCTTTGTGGAACAATCTGAAGAACGCACTGACATTAGCAAATATCAATAGAGACGCAGGACCAAAAGGTTCATCTCAGTAAGGCAGGGGAGAACTTGAAGTCTATCAGCTCTGCTTTGTAGACGGACAGAGATTATTCACTCATCATGCCATGAAGAGGAACTGACATGTGCTTCAGGCTTTGATCACAAGAGATCCGAGAGGTGCAATATGCAATGTGAAAATGAGGCAGGACTTGTGGACACACAAACTCCCAAAGCAAACACTCTTTCAGTGATATCAGCCCAAGGACTGCATTGCCTTCTTACTGAAGAACACGTTGATGTGCTGTGCAGAGAAGTGTAACCCCTACAGAGGCAGAGACATGATATTGGATCTTAGAAGTGAAAGAATGAACCTGGCCCTCAGAAAAACTTCAACATTCCCCTTCCTCCCACTCCCCCCAAAACAACAAAGAGAAACACTAACAGCAAATGTTACTTTGAAGAACAGAGCACAAACTCCAGCATCAATAATAGTAAAATTAGAAGTAATTACATTCTATATTTTAAAAAACAAACAAACAAAACAAAAAAAAAAACCAACACAAAAACAAAGAGGACCAAACATTCTGAATGTTCTCCTATACATCCAGGGAAAAGGGATGGATAGGTATGCAGGGAGCTGAGAGAGATGTGCTGATTGCACAAGGAAGGGCAAGTTTGCTGGCTGCACATCACAAAGAAATGCTGAGGTTCTGAACCAACTTTTACCAAATCAGTATGACCAAATGAACTCAGGGACAACACTCAGTATGAGAAAAAAACACTCAGTGGAGCACAGCTGACAATGAAACCCATATGTTTTAAAGCAGATGGAATTGCAGTGCTAGAGGAAGACATCTGAGACAAAGATTCTGCAGACATGTGAAACAACATCAAACTGGTTCAGCTTCCAAGGTAGAAAGAAGATCAGATGTAGCATTAATTGCCAGAGTGCAAAATGTGTTAACTTCCAATGGTGCAGTGATGTGTTTCTCCAAGTTATCAGAAAATTGAAATCTTGTTACCATGAGAACACACTGTTCTGCACAGATGATTATCCAGATGATAATCTGAAGTCTTGGGTACTGCCCTTTCTGATTTCAGACTACAGGGGTCTGGTCAAGTTAGACATGTCCAATTTCAGCTG
This sequence comes from Tetrao urogallus, assembly GCF_951394365.1. NCBI lineage: Eukaryota > Metazoa > Chordata > Aves > Galliformes > Phasianidae > Tetrao > Tetrao urogallus. The sequence goes on from NC_136819.1 coordinate 6,284,152, forward strand.
AAACTTCCACATTCTGAAAGCAGCTGTTGCTGCTGTATAGGGAGCAGTGGAACTGCTTTCTCTGCAGATATGCAGTTAGGAGTACAGATAAGGGATCTCCTCTGCTTGCTGTATAGTGGCTGTGAACTTTCTATCAGAAAAAAAACAAACCAACAAAACAGCCAGTGGAGTAACGAAAACAGCCACTACAGTTGCCCCTGTTGTATTAATGATGGAAGGATGTTTTTTCTTTAAGGCCTAGACTCCATAGAATTGTTAAAAGTAAAGCAGAAGTCTCTCTCAGGTGGTCTTCTGTGATTTTGGAGAAAAGAAACTTTAAGACAAGTATGTTCTCCTACTTATCAGATGGGAGCTCTAGCAGCAGCAATCAGAAGTTTCTCTGGAATCCTCATACAGGTTTTGTGTATGAGTCAAGTCCCTGAGGGAGAAGTGGGAGTGATCCAGCACAGGATGTGTTCACTCATGGAATCCATCAGACTACAACTTCCCAACTTCACCAGCTCTCTTGTGAGGCTGTTTAAGAGCAGGGAGCCATCCCCAAAGCCCTCTGGGTCACAGTCTGAGCATGCACGCAATCAATTAACCGATTTGCCTACGCAAGAAGAGAGCGCAGCTCTCACATGCATACTGCCACGATTTGGAGCCAACTCACCAGGGATCTTACAGTCCTCAAAGATCAATTCACAGGTGTTAGACCCTCTCATTCCCAGCTTATCAAGCTTCTGTGCTGTGCTAAAGCCTGGCATTCCCTGCAAAGCCAAGACATCAAAACTAAGGATTACAAGCACTGACAGCGATAGAACTATGCTAATCTCTCCGTCAGGTAAGTCCATCAGAAAGTTTACTGATCTCTGAGAGTTTATTTTATTACAGCTTCCTCATGGGAAAGAAGATGTGCAGAGCATAGTCTCAGTTAACTAAAAGGGAAGAAAACCCCCAGATTCCTGTTTCCCAAGGGCTCTATCCAAAGGACTCTGATGATTTTTGCCTGAGTGTTTGGGTTGCTATAGGATTCCAAAAGGGCAGCAAAAGAAAAAGGGAGAAAAATTAATAATGTTATTTCAGCATCTTGGTATTAAAAAGAAGGCAAGAATAAAAAATAGGTTAGTAGGATATTTATAGAGCCTCCAACAATTTTGGGAAACAAGCAAGTCCTTCTTTACACAGATCTTGTCCTTTCTCTCCATATCTCTAGTCCAAAAGACTGTGCCTGCATACCCAAATCGAAAGCTGCCAGTGCAATATGCCATGTCACTGGGGCAGAGGACAAATCTCACAGGTTTATAAGGTTCAGGCAGGGAATAGTTTGTCTTTGAGCAAGGGACTGACAGATACTGAGTTGGTTTCTAAACAGTCCACTTAAAGTGAAGAAGGTAGCTTTAAAAGCACACCAACATAGAATTGGGAGAATTATTAAACAGTAACTGAAACCTACCTTCTCCACAATGAAAGCAGTTATCCCTCGGGAGGCTGGAATGGCATTAAGGTCAGTTTTAGCATAAACAATGAGAACATCTGCATCTGGCCCATTGGTGATCCAAAATTTGTTCCCATTCAAAACATAGTAGTCCCCTGGAAGCACAGAGCTGCAGTCTGTTACTTTGTAATAGATAAACCAACACTTACATCGTCACCCTTTATTTCATTGGTGATCTTTAAGATCCCCATGAACAACATGCACACATCTCTCCCCAAAATCAAGAAGACTCATCACCTTCATTTCTGGAGTCCAAAGACAGCTTAACGAATGCCTGACAAACTAAGGCTCCTAGCACTGGTTCCATCACATTATCATCCTCCACCACCATAATCAGAAGTCTATTTGGGATCTTCAACCACCCACCCTGTGTCTTCACTATGTTGTGTTATCATGCACTGATTACTCTGGGAGGAAGCACAACGCTGCCAAAGTGGCCTGAGAAATGCTGAATGGCGTTAGGGAGGTTAGCTTCAGTTTACAAGAGACATTTGTGCTGGAAGCTTTACCTTTCTTGTCTGCCTTCAGCTTCATGGACACAACATCAGACCCAGCATTGGGCTCGCTCATTGCTAAGGCCCCAATGTGCTCCCCACTAATGAGCTGAAAAAGAGAAACAGAAGATCCACCTCTGGCACAACTTAAGGACATTACGTCTCGTCCTTATTCAAACTAATTCAGTCAATCAGTGCATTTCAACATAAGTCTCAGTGATATACTCAATTTTAGTTAATGAAGTACTAATAAGAACTTGGTTCATCATGTTTCATGGCAAGTAATTAAACTGATTGCACTACCTGTATCGAAAGCCAGTGAATGAGGGCATTAAAATACACCTGAGCTGCAATGAGGACAATTTGGGGTCACATATCACCACATTGCATAAGGCTCATTTGAGGAGTGAAAAAAAAAAAAAGGAAAAAAAGACCCCATCCTGCCATTTCCCAGCATCATACCTTGGGCAAGTACTTCTCTTTCTGGGCTTCATTGCCATTCCGCACCAGCTGGTTGATACAAAGGTTCGAGTGGGCTCCATAACTAAGCCCAACAGCTGCTGATGCACGGGAAACTTCCTCCATCACCAGCACGTGGTCCAGATAGCCCAGAGCAGATCCACCATATTCCACTGAGAAGAAAAAGCTCACATGAGCCACCACAGAGTACATCATGTATGCATGAGATCCCAGGGTTGGGCTCAGTCTTGAATAAGATTTGAGACAGTTACAGGAGAGCTCTTGGGTTTGATTGGCACTGTCTCTGGGCTGAGCACTTCTGGCTTTCCCCATCCTCTCTGAAATTTTTTACAGAGTTTTCTCATCTTAAAGAAAGTGACACATTTGCGTACATACAAATGCAGTCACAACCAAAAGTAAAAGGTTTGTTTTACAGGCAAGGAGCAAATGATTGTTCTCATAAGAGAACTATAACAAGAGGACATAAACACGCACCAGTCAGGGAAGTGATGTGCACTCACTGGCCCTCAGCAAGAATGCTGGAAGCAAGCAGCAAGACCAGCAAGAGCTACCATGAGTTCACACAACAGCCACTGGCTTTAGATGCAGCCTTTCTCCCATGTCACTCACTCTGACTCCTGTCTTTATCTGCAGGGCCACTTCACCCTCTGAAATCATCCCAATCAGAGTTTGGGTTTTTACCCTCAATATCCTGAAACATGGGTTTATCCTTTTCTGACATATGCTAAAACAAAAGATTTTCTACTAGTTCCTAAAGTGCTGCTGGGTTGGGTGTTACTGCCCCCAAAAAGAACTGTGTTACTGTCACACCCTAACTCTACCTGCTACAGCAAAACCAATGCCATTAGGGAAAGCACACACAACAACACAATCAGAAATTAGAGCTGAATCTCAGAGGGAATCAAAACAGACAGCACTCATGAGGCGATGGCTTATTTATAGCGTGGGAAACTGCTGCAAGCCTCAGGCACAACATCAAAGAATAAAGAAGGTAAGAGTGAGAAAAAACAGGAGCAGCAGTAAATTGGGAAGAGTAAAGAGAGAGAGCAGGAAGAGAGTTCCAGATTCAGTGCCACTGAAAGAAGAGCAGAGGCATTATTTTAAGGTGCTGCTGTTCAGCTTGCTTCTGCAGAAGCCTTTGCACACACATATGTAGAAATAGACTTCATGAAGTGGAAATAAAGGCCCCAGTGGCTGCTTTCCTACACTAAGACTCTTCCTCATTACACTGTGTGCCTCAGTAATCCGTAACATTAATCAGAACACTTTTCAGCTAACCTGGATGAGGCTGAGGAAGTTCGCCCTAATTTTTTTTTTTTTTTTTTTTTTAAAAAAAAGTTCTGTGTTGTCAGTTCTCCATTAGCAATCACAGCTTTCCACAATGTCTTTTATATCCTGTAACTTCTCTGATTAGAGCTGGATGTTTGCTCTGGGATACTTTTACCCATAACTCAAAATTTACAGCGAATGGAAGCAACACAAGGAGGTTGTAGACGCCCCACCGTGGAGGCATTAAAGGCCAGGCTGGATGTGGCTCTGGGCAGCCTGGTCTGGTGGTTGGCGACCCTGTACATAGCAGGGGGGTTGAAAGTACATGATCATTGTGGTCCTTTTCAACCTGGGCCATTCTACGGTTCTGTGATTCTTCTGTGTGAAGCATCACCTGACAGATGGTGGGAATGCACTTACCAGGAGCTGTGATCCCCAGAACTCCCAGTTCCCCAAGTTTCTTCCAGAACTCCTACAAACACAGAAGCAGCAGTCAGGCCAGTGGGAAGAGAAGTAGCTCCCTGGACACATGGATTTACCTTGTTGGTGCGAGACCTCAGAGATAAGCACATCAACACCAGTTCCTACTGCAGCAGCAGCTTCACCCTTCAGACTAAGAACCCACACAGCCATAATGACATTAGTTATGCTACAATCTGTTGACTGAAGGAAGGTAACTCATAACCCTAAATTTAATTTGAGGCAGACGGGTACTAAGATTTAATACATGTCCAATTTAAGAATTTAGATGAATGTAAGCCTCCTATTAACTTCAAAAACTGCACTTTTAGACCTTCTTATGCTGTATCTAGCTAAAGATAATTTAAGGCGTTGGGATTTAAATTTATATTTGCCTTTTACCTCATACAACCTTGTTACACTGTGTGGGTCTATTAGCCTGTGACTGCTGCAAATAGCAGATAGCATAAGTTATCCACAAGCGAGACTCTGGAAAACTCTGAGAAGAGTTGCAATCGCTGAGCAATTTAAGACTCTTTCAGTAACACAGAAACTGGTATGGAAAGCCAAGGAAACTTCCTTCTTTAAAATCTCTTCAAAGGAAGTGTTAAAGCTGAGGCAGGAAAAACAACTACTGAGGAAAGCAAAGGTTCTGGAAGAGCTATAAGAGCTGGCCTTCTGGTGAGCACTTTGGACTTGGAGATTCAGATCCTTTACCTTCATAAGGGCCACTCAAGTACATAAACTTCAGTGTTTTTGGGATGGCCAGGATACTTGATGCACATGGGAACTGGATAAAGTTGTTGTGCAGTGCTCACACACCCTACAAAGCTCATCTGCTAGAGGACAGGCTGTATTCCCTGACCTTCCTTTGCCCATTTCCCAGATTTCTCCTCCTGACAAGACCACTGCATAAGCAACTGCTGCTCTGCAGCCACATGATCTGAACTGTTCTGAACACAGAATTGTTAACACTGGAAGGGACCTTCAAAGGCCATCCAGTCTAATGCCCCTGCAATGAATAGGGTCACCTACAGCTCTATTAGGTGCTCAGAGCACCATCCAGCCTGACCTTGCATGTCTCCAAGAATGGGGCTTCCCATTCTCTGGACAACCTGTGCCAGTGCCTCGCTATCCTTATCATAAAAAACATTTTTCTTATATCCAGTATAGATCTCCCCTCCTTTAGTTTGAAACTGCTTCCCCTTGTTCTATCAAAACAGACCCCTCTAAAGAGTCTGTCCCCTTCTTTCTTTCAGCTCCCTCTTTAAGACCAAGACAACTTCACAGCTCTCAAGAACCCCTGGTAGCAACGACACTGCTGTCAGCACAGCAAGAACTATTCTCCATTGCCCTTTTTATTGTAGGACAGAAATAAAATACTTTCTGATATGCTTTCAAATGGGAACAATTGAAGATAAATAAATTCCACTAGAATTGTGGAACGGTTTAGGCTCCTTCCAACCCAAACCATTCTTTGACTCTCTGAATTCATCAGTTTCAGTATTTTTATGCTAACAAAACTAGAAGTTGCTTCCACTGACCAACAATCTGAAGTCACGCCACAGGAGGTTCAGACTGGATATTAGAAGAAAAATCATTCACGGACAGAGTGGTAAAGCAACGGAGGGCTGCTCAGGGAACTGGTGGAATCCCCATCCCTAAAAGACTGTAAGAAATGTGTGGATGTGGTACTAAGGGACATGACTCAGTAATGTGGCTTTGGTGGGTCAGGTTGACAGTTGGACAGGGTGATCTTGCAGTCCTTTTCCAGCCTAGATGATTCTGCAAGTCACAGAATCGGTAGCTGACACACAACACACACATCAGCTGTGCCTAGCACAAAGCATCACAGAGAAAAGGGGAAGCTGTGAATAAATGCAGTAGGGACAAAACCACCAAGGGCCACTTCTGCTGCCACTTTAGACTGTGGGCTCTCCTCCATTGTACAATGGACGTTCAGGTAAATGCTTGTTATCTATGAATAGCCCCAAGACACTTCAAAAGGTATTATTCAATAGCACTGGATGACATCTGGTGCGCCAGACTAAACCCATATAGTTAACTTCAAAGCTACACATATATCCCTGAAAATATCAACATCAGAGCTCTGAGAGATCCTAGCAGATGTTATGAGTGTCTTAAGTCTTGTGGAGCTTATGAAAACCAATAGTGAGAGCTCTCATTTTCATCAATCAAACCTCCCTATTGCACACAGTTTGTTGCTTCTGTTAGGAAGAAAACTTCCAGCTCAAGTCAAACAGCTCTACGTTTCCTGCATTCGCACGCAACACTTCCAAAGCAAAATAGAGAGGAGACTCAGATATATAAGAAAGAGTTGTGCACAAAGTGAGCCCTAGCAGGGAGAGTGAGAAGCACACATCAGAGGAGTCTTTGAAGACAGCCAGGCACAAATGCCACAATGAAAATCTAAACAAGACCATGATCAATCCACCTTTTTTTTTTTTTTTTTTTTTTTTTTTTTTTTTAAATCAGATGCTGGCTCAGTTCTTCCCCAGGTTGTTCGAAGTTACCAAAAGAAGAAACAGGAAATCAAAAAACTTTTTTTTTTTTCTCTGCTGCTTTCAAGTCTGAAAAGTTGATGCATATCTTCCTGTGGTGCATACCGGGTCTTTGTCTGAACTTACATATAGATCAAAGTACAGACTACCATCTTTTTCATAGGCACACATCAAATACTTACCCGCATGCCTTTGAATTCATTCTCCTGGTCAATTTGTTGGGCCTTTGGAGCCAAATGCTCTTGACAGAACTTTGTCATGGTCTGCCTAAGCTGAGAAAAGAAGTGAGGAGAAATGCACGTGTTACACTCTATCACCATCTTCTTCCCTGGGATACTCCCAGCATTCACCACTGGGTAATTCTATGATCTCAAACCCACAAACACAAAATCATAGAGAAATCTCTATTTCAGGTTATTAGCTGAAATATAACACAAAAGGCCCTGAGCTTTTTGAAGAGTGGATTTGACAGAAGTCCTTCTCTTAAGTTCTCAAGAGGGAACTGAAGTTCCCCTTGACATCCAACCAAAAATGACACATGAGAGAGACACATGCTACTGAACTACTGCCTGCCTGCACTGGGGTTCCAGGGGAAGTTTTAGGAAACTTCCAAAGTTGACAAGCAGAGCTTATGATTCATTATCCTCCTTGAGTACTTGCTCAGCGTTTCATTTAATTTTATGAGCACGTCTGCAGTAAGAACACGTGTTAAATAACAAGTGTGGCTTATCAGGCTGGGACTATATGATCTATCCTGATATCTTCTATAGAGGAAAAATGTCATTGAATCAGGTATGCTACTTGTTCTAAAGTGTTGAAATAAAATCAATTCAGAGTATTCTCCCAAATTTTAAGATTAATTTACTTATATGCGCTTTGCAGCAGTCTGTACGTATTCCAAATAAACTTAATCAATATCTTAAGTGTTTATAATAAGAAGACTTTTTAAAAAAAGTAAAAGACATCACAGTAGAGCTTAGAAATCCAGTTTTAACTCTTGGTTCTTTATTCCCTTACATTAATGTCAGTGAAGGAACCTTCTGCTGTTTAACCAAAACACTGAGAAGGGACAGATGCAGCAAAGCAAAATCTGCCTCGTCTGCTCTGCCTTTCTCCCTTGTTTCAAATTAAAAAGATATGTTAGTTGCCATGGCTACCCAGATCCTGGATTCCAGTGCCACCAAACAAGTTCATCCCTCTCTGGCAGACTTTTTTTTTTTTTTTTTTTTCCCCCTCCTTTTTTCAGACCTTAATGTTTCCATCGCGACAGAATTGACAGCAGTAAACTTGACCATAAAAACTGGACAGAGAGTTTAAACACATGCAAAATATACTTTAATCATCAGAGACTGGAGGATGCATTCTGACAGGCATCTCAAAAACTTTAAAACAGCTTATATAACAGTGTCAAGTGCTTTTAATGCATAGATTAACCAACATTACCAAAGATCTATTTATGGTCTTTGCCAAGCTTTTCTGTAAGAGACATAGAAGTTACAAGACTACTTTCACCTTTTTATACCTGCTGAACACACTGAAACATCAAGCCGATAAAGATATAAATCACAAAAACCAATCAGGTATAAACAAGTGGTAGCATTATTGCAATACCACATTCCTCTACACTTCTCTGCCCAGAGAAGCTGTGAGTGCTCCATACCTGGCAGTGACCAACAGCAGGCTGTGTGGGGCCATGGGCAACCTGATCTGCTGTGTAGCAATCCACCCACAGCAGGGCAGCGAGGGCTAGGGAGGCTTTGAGGTCCCTTTCAGCCCAGCCCCAGACCTGAGAAGCACAGAGGAAAGTTTCATTGGTCTGGACTAACCCTTTCAAGATACTGCCACTACCTTGGGGCAAGTGAGAATAGCAGAATATAGAATAGTTTGGGTTGGAAGGAAACTCAAAAGATCATCAAGTTCCAAACCTGCTGCCACAAGCAGGGCTGCCAACCACTATATCAGGTACTGGAGCAGGTTGCCCAGGACCCCATCCAACCTGGCCTTGAACACCTCCAGGGATGGGACATTCACAGCTTCTTTGGGCAGCCCATTCCAGTACCTCACCACTCTGAGTGAAAAACTTCCCACTGACACCTAATCCGAATCTTTCCTTTCTTAAAGCCCTTCCCTCTTGTCCCTTCACTATCTACCTGAATAAAAGGATTATTTCCCTCTTGTTTACGACTTTTCTTTAAGTACTGGAAGACACTGGATGGCATCCTTTCCTTCTGTTATATCAACTGCACCAGTCAGCTTGGTGTCATCCACAAACTTGCTGAAGGTGTACTTGATCTCATCATGTATGTCATTGATAAAGATGTTAAAGTGCACCAGCCCCAGGAGAAATCACTGGGGGTTACCACTCATCACCATCCTCCACCTGGACACAGAGTCATTGACCACAACCCTCCGGCTGTGACTTTTCAACCTATTCTTTATCCACCAAATAGCCCACTCTTTGGATTCGTATTACTCCAATTTAGAGGCAAGGATGTGGTGTGGGACTACCTCAAAGGCCTTGCACACATTCAGCATACTATGCTGATGCGAATGCAAGGCTGTAAAGCTAGGAAGTAACATCAGAACTTTTAGGTCCCCCACCGGCCAACAGAGCCAATGAGAGCGCTGGAGGATCCAATGTCTTTGATCATTGAGCTGATTTGATCAGAAGTGCAATCTGAGTGCAGCAGACTCGTTCACCTAAAAACGCAGCCTGCGGGCTGCGCCACCCACCTCACACAGCTCCCGGACAGCCTCCCCGCGGGGCACGGCGGACACGTGTCAGCAGAACACCCCCGCGGATTGGCCAGCTGCTCGCCACTCTCAGCCAATCAGCGCCCTCCAGCCCTGACACACACCCCCTCCTCCGCTGGAAGGCGGACTGCCGCGCCGCGCCTGGCCCACGGACAGCGGAGGGCGCGCAGCCGGGACAGCGCCTACCTGCCGCTGCTCGTGGCTCAGCCCGTTCACCGTATCGTCCACCACCAGCCCCGCGCAGCCCCGCCGCAGCAAAGCTTGACGCTGCCTGGCTTCGCGCAGCGCCGAGCAGAGAGCGGCTCTGCCGAGCACCGCCGCCGCCATGGCTGCCCCGGTCCGGTCCCGGCGCGCAGGCGCGGCCCTGTCCCGGGGAGAGCCCCGGCCCGCCCAGCGTGCCGCGAGGGGCAGGAGGGGGCGGTAGAGGGCAGCGGCAGGACGGCGGGTCTCCTGCGGTGCGCTGCCTGAGGGTATAACAGCAAACGTGCTTGTCTTTCTAATGCGTTTAATCAAAAATACTTAATACAAGGAAATGAAACGCTAGCGGATTGAGGCAGATGAGCCGTTGGCAAGGTATGCAGTAAGGAAATCCAGGCTAAGCCCCAGCAGGCAATTAAATAGCTGTGAACGTTTGGCTCTTGTGCAGCCAGCAGTTGCTGCTCACCTTGCCCCATTGCCATCCTGCAGGTGTTACCTGCACCCAGGGCCAGCCTGCCCATCTTCTTGTTTTAGACATAAGAACAAGGTTTGCAAAATAGAGACTGTGCAGTTCATCCTTGTGCCTCACTGAGCCAGGAGCTGCTCCAGCTGATCGAGGATTGCTGAGCATTCCTTCATCTCTTCCTGAAAGGAGGAATGCTTCTCCAGGGAACGCTGTCTCTCTTCTTCTGCTGATTCCCACTTGGCCATTGCTGTCTGTGTGGCACAATGTACACAACATTTCACTAATGTGAATGTACAGATTAGCAAAGCTGACTTCCAAAAGGCAGCTCAAACCAGAACAAGCAACAGAAGCCTTCAGACATTGGAACTCCTCAGCACTGTCATAGCTGCTAAACTAAGGCTGGCCTAGCTTGCCTGGGTTCCTTGAGAAAAATGGCAATCTTCCATGACCAAAAGTTGAGGAAGCCATGTATAATAGCAATTTTGTTGATTAGCTCAAACTTCATACTGAGAATTGCAGAACTGTAATTTAATGACTACTTTGGTCAGTATATAGACAAGACAGTAATACAGAAGCTGCTTGTGTTTGCATACTTAGTTCCCAGAAAGATTTCAGGTCAGATCAAGTTTTACATTGATTAAGGATACAGGCATTCACTGTCTGGTTTGTTTGGAGGCCAGAATAACATGGTGAGGTGGAAAACAAGCCCCAGACCAAATGCTCACTGCCTGGCTGAATCTGAAACAAGTCTCACAGTCTTACCTGAAGTGCCTCCTTTTCTTTTTCAGCTGTTTCATTAAATAGCCTCAATTCTGCTATGAGTTTCTCAGTTAAAAGCTGAAGAGACAAAAGAAATAATAAAACACTGCAGATGAACACATCTCAGCAGCTCTTATTACAACAGCGGCACAAAAGGGCAGTAGCACACACCTCACCAAAGCCCATTCAAAAATTCTCTTACCGTTGTCTGCTTCTGGCATTCCTGTGTTTTTTCTTCTTCCTCCAAAATGTTGCTGCCTGTAACTGATTGATGAGACACAACATACAGTGCTCTAAGACCTAACAGCTTCCCAAAGGTAACTTTCTGCAGCAAGAAAATTATTCTCAAAGTTTATCTAGGACAGAGCCAACCACAAGAAGCAGCTTTTCCTCTTAAACTAGCAAAAAGAAATCCCACACTATCACAGTGCTTTTTTAACAAAGAGGCAGAAGCCAATGTCTTACAGACAGATGCAGCGAGAGAGAAAAGAAAAAAGAAAGTGGTGCTCTGAACAACAAATAAACATGAAATGCATAATCCTTACCAGGGTCAATGTTTCTGCTTTCTAAAATCACCATGCAAGTTTCCTGAAATTTCTTGAGCTTTTCAATTTCTTGCACCAGGCTTTCATTCTCTTCTTTTAACTCCTTTATAGTGCCCTGTCATTAACACAGTGACATTTTAAGTGAACCAAATTTTTCCCCATTAGTCAGTAATACCGAGTTCTTAACAGGTTCTCCTCTAACACCAAGAATCACATCTTGCCTTTCTATCCTTTACGCGCCAGAGAAAGAGACCCTTATTCCTGCTTTTTGACAGGATCTATCACATGTGAATGTCATAGTAATTGCTAGGAAATCCCATTCCTAGAGATAGATTCCTTTGAGACAGTTCTAGCTCGTGATTTCTTGCTTTCTCTCTGTAGTATTTTAAAAGTTATGCACAGAGGAGCATCTAACGTCAGGAATAAAGAGGCATCTGAGAATCTTTAGGCCACAGCATTATTCCCTGCACAGTTCGGATTTTAGCAGGCAATTGGATAAGCTGATCAACCTCCCAAGTTGAATGCAATTTTCTGAGAGAATCAATAAGCACGTGGATTAGGGTGATCCAGCTGATAATAGCCATAAGCTTTTTGAACATCCCAAAGGAGGCCTCAAAGGCTTACAAAGAAGTTAAGCTACGAGATAAAAGGAAAGATCATCTCACAGATTAGTAACCAGTTGAGAACTAGGAAATAAAATGAACTTTTACAACTGAAGGTTACACATTGGGCCTCTTATATAGGATAGCAATTACATTATGCTCTGATCACTGAGAGATGATGAGTAACGTAGCGCAGACTCTGAATCTAAACTTAGGTTAAGAAAGGAGAATCTCGGCTTGATGGATTTCACAGAATCACTGAGTTGGTAAAGCACTTCTGGAAGTGATCTTGCTCAGGCGAGTTGTTCAGATTGAAGCTTCTGTGTCAGTCTGTGTCCATTGCCCCACTGAACACCCTCCCTCCACATATCAATATACACTGACAAAATTGCCCCCAGACTGCTTTTCTCTAGGCTCAGCTGTTCCAGCTCTCAGTGTTTCCTCACAGGAGAGAAGCTCTACTTCCTCAAATGTTTTAGTGGCCCCTTTTTGGATTCTTCCTAACACACCCTTGTCTCTCCTGTATCCATGTTCATGCTCCCAGGTACAATACTCCACGTGTGGCCTCCTCACCAGTGGTAAGATAGGAAAAAAGCTTGCAGAAATCCATCAAGATATTAAAAAACAATAGCACATCAGGAAGCTTAAAATCATACATACAGAGCTCTCAGTTAAAAATACTCTAAAGAAAACAAGGCCACTATCCCTCAAATTTTATAGCAAAGAAGTGACCAGAACAAGCATCCTTAGTTACTAAAATGTGACCATACATTCAACACTGCTTGCAGTTCCACACCACATTATGTGATGGAATTAGCAGAATCATCAAGAAATCAAATAGAAACATATTTGGCTCTAAGTTTGAAATAGATTTAATAGACTTCAAATCACTATTGAGTATGATTATCACTTGTTTCTGTTAACATTGTAAACATCTGGCAATACTGAGGCTCTTTTCTTCAAATTTCACTTGTGAAGTGGAAACATTCTCCTGCAATGAGCTTAAGACAGGATTAGAGTTTTGGTGGCTATCAACAGTGATCCAGATGCATTATCTAGCCAAATACATCCATAGCACTGCTGACTGCCAAATTCTAGCCAAATACCTTCAGTGTTGCAAGAGAAAACCCAGACCACTCAGTCTACTGCCTTCCAAGGGAGACAGGAAAACGAGCAAGTGAGCCCTTTGATCTAACCCTGCAAGGAGCAGAATGTAAGAATTACTCAATGATTTCCACCTCTTATTCCTACCTGAGCTCCTGTTAATCTGGAGTGCAATTGCTGTTTGGCTGATTCCAATAGCTGATTCTTGGCCTTCAGCTCTGTCTCTAGTTTGTACCTGCTCAGAGGTCTGTAGAATCAAACATTAAAGATTTAAGTGAAAGAACACTGGTATCACACACCTTTTACTTTCATAAAGATGTCCTTCTTTGAAAGATTTGCTCATGTTCCTGGACAAAAGGCCATTAGCAAAGCAAACCTTTGTAAGTGTAGAGCTCATCAGAACTCTCTGAGAAGGAACATAACTGCATAGGGACAGCTATTAACAATGTGAAAAAACATACCCTCTTGTAACTGCCTTCTTCAAAGGTGGCTCCGCTTTCTTGGCAGATTTAGTAATCCTTAAGCAACAAGTAGAACACAGTTACACAATGATCGCTTCATACTTACAGATCATGTACACGTGACAAAACCGCTCTTTGTCCTTCTGCATTCCAAATTGGTGAGACTGCATGTTGAATGCTGTGTTAAGTGTTGGGTCCCTCATTACAAGAAAGACACTGAGTTACCAGAACACGTTCAGAGAAGAACAAGTAACAGCAGGACAAGGGGAAATGGTTTTAAGCTGAAGGAGTGAAGATTTAAGTTCTTTACTATGACAGCGGTGAGGGGCTGGAACAGGCTGCCCAGAGAGGTTGCGGATGCCCCACCTCTGGAGGTTTCCAAGGCCAGATTGGATGGGGCTCTGGGCAGCCTGGTCTAGTATTAAATGTAGAGGTTGGGGGCCCTGCATGTGGTAGGGGGGTTGGAGATTCATGATCCTTGAGGTCCCTTCCAACCCAGGCCATTCTGTGATTCTATGATTAAGAACAAGAAGGCTGACTAAATGAGTACAGGACAAGACATTTGAGCAGCAGCTGAAGAAACTGGGGTTTAGCCTGGAGGTTGGATCTTGTCACTCTCTACAAGTATGTGATGAGGTTCAGTCTCTCTTCTCAGATAGGATGTGATGAAATGGCCTCAAGTTGCACCAAGAGAAGTTTATAAGGGGTACCAGGAAGAATTTCTTCAAGGAAAGTGCGGCCAGACTTAGGAACAAGCTAACCAGGGAGACAGTGGAGTCACTATCCCTGCAAGAGCTTTCTTTGGGACATTTATCAAACAACACACCCAGCTGTTCTTTAATTTACCCTTGGTTTGTTGCTCTGAACACACCGTCCGCTAGAACATTGGAACCAAAATTAAAATCGGGATCTTTGTTGAGCTCGAGCCCTGCTGCTTTACCGGCACATTGCTTCTTTGAAGAAAAGGGTAGCTGCGTTTCTGCAAGAGAAAGACAACCACGAGAACACCGGAGCCCACAAGAGCTCATCGTCACAACCACACGCTCAGCAAAGTGAAACCTCACCAGGAAGCCCCCAGCTGCCCCAACCCCGCAGCAGGGACCTCTCTACCTCAGGAAAATACGCAGTAAGGTGGCAGTACGTACCTACAGGGCCGCGGTGGAACGCTCCATAGACGGGAATGCGGGAAGACTCCACATCCATGATACCGCCCGCCCTTTCCTCACAGCAGCAGTTTGAATCGCGGCCGGCGCCCAACGATTGGGCGGGCTCGCGCATGCGCGGAGGCGCACCGCCCGTGAGCAGCGCGCATGCGCAGTGCGGCGCCGTACGCTTTACGGGGGGAAGGTGGTTGTTACCGGGGGGGATGTTGTCGGTGTTTAACCCTTGCAGCTCCCTTTCGGGGAGCAGAGGTGCCTCGCTCCGAGTTGTGTGTGTGCTCGGCGAGCGGAGCCCTCCTCGCTCTCCCCTCGGTGTGCCCTTGAGGCGGCTAAAACCCCCGGGGAAAGAAGCACCTCAGCAAAGCGCCTTCTGACTCCCTTCAGTGTTCTCGTTGTGTCGTGTGGGGACGGTTCAGTCAGCTCTGGCTGCCAAAACACCCACCTCAGCTCCCAGCATGGTGCGGGAAACACTGAAACACACGACCCGTCTCAAGAACGGTCATTAAGTTTATATGGGTATTCCTTGTCTACGTGGGGCAGCCCCTCTCCCACAGAGCTGGCAAGTCTGCTGGGAATCCAAGGGAGAGAATCTGTCAAGTCTGTGTTTTCCTTCTGCTGACACGCTGCAAAATGGCATTAAGTGCCTTATTACCACCTTCAACCACAGCATATTTGGCAAAAATGAAGTATCACACAAATATAGTAAAAGTTTGTCGTAAGCGTTTATTTTACATCAACTTGTAGGGAGAATTTGTTTTTGAGAAAGGTGAGGAATGTACTTGCTTTTCTGCTTGTTCCTGATAGGGAAATATTTTTTTTTTGTAAAATCATATGCAAATTTTAAAAAGTTGTGTGTTTGTAGCCTTGTGGAAACGGCTGTGGAGACAGAACAGGTCCGAAGGGATGAGGGCACTTCTCAAAGAGGAGATCTTCCACCATAGATCTTTGGCAGTATCAGTAGTGATGCTGAGAAAACAAGCTGAAACTGCCACCAAAAACAGGGTGGGGATGAGAATAGGTCTACAGCCTCCTCCCTGATCAATAAGAGAACATGCCAACTGAAAAGTCCTGGTGAGAGTCTTAAAATAATATCTGAAGTGTTTTGTAGAGATGGATGAACGTGAATTCACATACTCAGTAGAAAATGAAAGACCTTTTTTTTTTTTTTTTTTTAAACATTATGTTTTCCACTTGAAATCCATAGCTGTGATTTTGGTTTTTGGCTCTTTTTTTTGTTTTGTTTTGTTTGTTTGTTTGTTTGTTTGTTTTTGACATGAACTCTCTGTCCCTAAATATCTGGGGAAATTCTTCTCATTATTTCCCTCCTATGTGAGTTTAACAAGAAAAAATCTAATCACCATTTAGGAAAAGACAAAACAGGTTTACTCGATACATTCCACAGTACAGCTGTGAATGTGGCACAGGACACTGGAAGGTCGAAGGGCTTTATACTCCACCATGACTGATCTCGCAATATCGGATTTGCTGGTTCTGTGAAAGCACAGGTACTTGCACAGCTGAAATACTGTGAAATAGTTAAAGCCCAAAGAGAGGTGGGAGGAAAAAATTGATATTTACAGTTCCGAGGAGATTTCGACTTCCCCTTTCCCTAGCAGTACAGTTTTGTTCTCTGCAAGATTTCAACTGTTGTATCCAGAACTTTGAGCGCTAGATCGCTTGATCCAAACATCAGGCATGTCCGGTTGGCTGTTAGGTAACACAACGGGCCCCTCACTCCCTAATCCAAATCGATTTTTCCATGAAGAGCTGTTTTGCTGCGATGCTGCTGGAGAAATATCAAAGACAGTCTCCCTCAGGTCCAGACGCAGTGTATCTCTCTTCCCGTTCAAGTAGCCTCTCTCTGTTTGACTGTATGAATCAGAGAGCTCTAAGACATCAGGACAAGAACTGGCTGATTCAGCAAGCTTTAGGCCTTGCTCAAAATCACTAATCGATGTCTCACTGGAGATGTTGAGCATGTCAAAAGAGCTGCCAAGAGAACAAAGGCATCTGTGAATTTTGTAGATGTCAGCAGCAGGAAGATGGCTGTTGTCTGAGGTATAATCTGACTGCTGCTGGGCAGTGTCAGTGGAGCACTGTGATTTATTGAGCTGCCCTTCTTCATTCACACCAGCTGGCTGAGTATAGTCCAGCCCAGAACTATCCCAAGCTTTTGGGCTGTATTTTCGACACTGACAATCTCTGCATAATCTCTCCCTGTGAATTTCTGCTCCTGAGCTGCTGTGCTTGTAAGGAGAGGAGGTTTGCAAGGCAGGACACTGGCACAGGACAGACTGGTCACATCCAAGGTTCTCTTGCAGATTCTGTCTCTCTCTTTCAAGGGGAGGGTGTGATCCTATTCTTGGGCACCTATTATCTTCAGCTTGCATGTCTTCGGAGGGCACCGATGGCCTGTTGGACAGCTTGCTTGTGGATGTGCTGTTGTCAAAACTGTCACTCAGTTTTCTGGACAAAGGCTGGAGCTCATATTGCTCATTTGCAGTGTTGGACTCCTGGACCTTCCGCAATCGGTTTTGCTTCTCATTTCCCCCACAGGCATAGGTTCCATTTGGCTCAGAGTCATCAGAATAATCTTTCATGGTGTGGGCACAAGGCCAAAGAATCTGCCCGCAGTTCTTCTCTGGGCCAAAGAAGCAGCACAGTGACTGGAAGAAGAAGCTGGCAAATCCACAGCTGATACACTTGATCATCATTATGAATATCCCCAACTTTCTATAGGCCAGAACTGTAGCGGGCAACATAATGACTCCTGCAGAGAACAAAGCAGATGCTGCCATCGCAGTGGCACAGCTCATTTGCTTCAGGGAAAAGGCCACTCGGCTCAGGCGGTCCGAATGGGGGCACAGATGGTAGGAGATACAATAGTTGACAGTAAAGTCAACAGAGAGACCTACTGCAGCTGAAATGAAGAGAGACTCCACCGCGTTGAGCTGCCACTCCAAGAGGACCAAAAGGCCAACAGTTACCAGGACAGTGCCTGCAATGGCAGTCACAGAGAAAACGCTAAGGAGAACATTCCAGGTAGTGAGCAGCAGCACCACAAAAGAAATGGCAATAGAGAGCCCCATGACCACTATTGTTTCTGTGCTGAGACTGTGCTGGAGGTTGTACAGCTCTAGTTTACTGGTAAACCACCCATTCTGAAGTCCCACAGGGGCAGTTTTCATTTCTTCTGTTACCCAGAGGTTGATTTCTTCATAGAAGTGTTTGGCTTTGCTGTAATTGAAGCTGTAGTGATAAACAGTTTGAAATTGCAGTACTAAGGCAGCAAGATTTCCCTCTCCATCAAATCTGAGGCCCAGATCGTATGTTTCTGCCTCTTCCCTGCCTTGTTCCAGGAGCATCATTTTGATGCAGTGTAGGAAGACTTCACTTCCATAAGGGAAAGAGAACTGGTTACAGCACAGGTTGAAGCTATTGTCTCTCTGGGAGCACTGGCGACTATCCATCCACCTGACAAACTCCTCCATGAAACACACAGTCGATTTCTGCTCCGTATCAAGGTAATAGAAAGTTTGGTTCTTCACCTTTTTACAGAATTCAAAGAGCCACTTCTGGGCATCAGGACTTTGGATTGTGAAGGTGGCATCTGCCACAAGGGTGCCATTGCTTTTTGGATTGAAATGGTCCCCATTATCCACAGGCAGGATACCCCAGATGATAGTGACTGGCATACGCTGCCCTTCTCCATGCTCTAGCCTCTCAAACATGAACTGGTGGCAGTACTCAGAGTCGTACCTTTCAAAGGGGTGGCTCAGTCTGAACACCTGAACAGACGATGACTCAAGAGTCGGGAGTTTGAGTTTTGGGTTGGAACAGGAAATGTAGGCACCTCCGATTGCTAAAGCGGCAAACCAGCAGATCCAGATGTACCGAAACTTGATGACCCCACAAGGCAAAAGCTTTTCAAATAACAACTTGGAGGTTTCGCACAATGTCTTCTGGAGACCCCTGAGAACATAGTGGAGGGAGAGAGCCACTCTCTTGTGGCCGGTGTTTTTCCAGTAGTCTTCTGGCTTGTGAACGCAGGTTGTCGCAATGTAGCGCTCATACAGCACAGCCGAAGACGGAAGCCAAGTCATCATGAATATGAGATTCACTAGGACGGAGGTGCCCATATAAACAGCAAAGCAGCGGATGGCTATTATATTGCTAATGTAGCTGGCATAGAAGGCAGCACCCGTTGTGAAGCAGGATGCCAACATGAGATACGCAAAATGATGCATGGTTTGACTCACCCGCAGTGAAAGCCCAGCAGAAGGGTTCTGGCTCTTGCTCAGGTTCCAGAGGTCAAAGAAGATGAAGGTGTGGTTGGCACAAATGCTGCTGAGAATGATAACAGCCGTCAGGTTTACGAAAGGGAAGTAGGTGAATCTGAAGGCCACCTTGTACAAGAAGTAGGAGATCATCAAAGAGCTGACGACAGTGAGCAGGACCATCAAGGTAATAAAGACCGAGCGTAAATAAAAAGAAATGCTTAGAAAAATGGCTAATATTGCCAGAACTGGATATTTAGTATCCAGTAAAAGATAGTGCTGGAATAGTTTCTGTTTAAGGCCCAAGTCCATTCCAGTGATAGATGTATAGTTATCAAATAGATCCCAGGATTCAAGATTGTCTAAGTAGATCCCCATCATAGATGCACCTTTCCTTGTAGGCAAAAAGAGTAGGCTGTACTTGAGAGATGGCACTTGGTACTCAATTGTCTGGGGACTAAGAAAGTCTCTGTCAACCAAGAAGTGAAGAAGCTGGTAAATAGCATTGAAGCGGGTACATTTTTCTGGGACTTTGGCACACTGAGGGTGTTTCTGTCTCATGGTCTCAGGACCTATGCATGATGGAGTGAGGATACCTTTGTGGTAGTCTGGAGCGCAGGCACGAAGGAGAGCCAGGGTGTGGGAAATGTCTCCTTGAGTTATCTCCAGACAAGATGACCTGTTGTACAAGACAGCAATGTAGTTCCCCAGAGACCAGCTTGGGCAACATTCATTGGCTTCAGTACGTTGGCAGAGGTCTCTAAAACGCACATGTGAGCGTATCTGAAAAATAGCCAGGGGAACATCATGTGAGGTCCACTCTGCACGCTTTATCTTGCTCCTCACAGTAACCCTCCCCTCCAGCTGTACAAGCCATGGCTCTCAGTGACAAACTGCACATACTAAAGCAATTAAAGCACACTAGCCTTCTGCCAAAAAAGGAAACCTTGTCCATTATTTACAGGTTATAACCTCTGATTTGAAAATTTGGATCCTTCTCCACTATCCTAGTGACAGCATTGCCCTTCATTTTGCAGGTGTTCTCAAGGCTAGTACAGAAGAGGGAGATACTTTCTACTGATTTTATTTTATATTTATTTTTATTTTACTCCTTATATTATTACTAGATTTGCTAGTAGAATCACTGGCAGCCAAAGAAATCATGTGCAGTCCTCCAGGGCACACAGTCTTGTTGTCTTACCTGTTATGCCTTGGGACTTGTAGCTCTGTGCGTTTCTCCATTGCAGGCATTACTGTGCTGGCAGCTGCAGGCACACCACAGCAGCTCAGGTGTGGCTGACAACATGACTAGCACTGCTGAGTGTGCAATATGCAGTGATGTGGATGGGTCTGGAAGCCTGCACCCTCTGTGTGCTGTGAGATGGTTTAAAACCTAGTTTGGCTGCAGCTCCCATAACTATGTATCTGGCACGGTGTAGTGTGAACACAGAGCCTTCTGCCAGCAGGATGTCAGGCTCTTGCAGTGGAGGTTTCCTGGAGTCTTATCACTTAGAGTTGTTCAAGATCCTGTGGCAAACACAACTAACCCTATTAAACGTCCCTTTAAAAAACACTGTGGCAGTCTCCAGGACAACAGCTCCATTTTGGTAATTAGGTTCTGCTGCTCAACATTCTCAACAGCTTCTGATGGACGTCTTTGGCTTCTGGACAAGGTTTTTTGCCCAGTGACTGTGTATTCTTGTTTAATGGCAGCTGGACTTCAGGGATAGGTGAAATCATTCTTATGTTGCTAGGTAGGTAAAATGCTCTGGAGTTCTCTAGGCTGAAACCTGCTCTGCAGCTTATGTTGTTTTTTCTGCCTTTCAGCTAGCTAGTCAAGATAACGACAGTCAGAAAAGAGATAATATGTATATATGTTCTTTGTGACATCACTAACCTTGTCTTGTTCAATTTGACACATGGACTGAATAGCTTGCAAGTTCCATAAGCTCCCAGCAGTTGTGGACATAAATACCAGCTTGGAATAGCCCTTCTCTGAAAGAAAGGAAAATGTAAAAGAACAGGAAAAAAAAAGCCAACAACAGATATTAGGTAATGAAGATGAGTTAATCAAGCTGGTTGGAGTAGACCCTCTGGGCATTGAAATAAATAAATAAGTAAACTGTGCTGTCTCCAAGGCACAAGTCCACAGGACTCCCTGAAGACAGCCAGGTCATGAAGCGGCTTGTAGTGACTGGTAGCATCCCCATGTGTGATCTGACCCAGCTCCTCACCCAGCTGTCAGCAGCAGGAGAACAAGGATGGAATGTTTTCAAAATGCACTCTCCATGCCGATAGCTTGCTTTCAGTAAGTGCTGCCATCTGGTGCTGCACCCCCTCTTAGAGAGTGAGGAGCTGAAGTCCAGCCAAGAACTCCCAAGGACCTGTCAGTTTGGTGTTTGACTGATCTCAAAAGTGGAGTTGAGGCAGGGTATGGAAT
Source organism: Tetrao urogallus (assembly GCF_951394365.1). Lineage (NCBI taxonomy): Eukaryota > Metazoa > Chordata > Aves > Galliformes > Phasianidae > Tetrao > Tetrao urogallus. The sequence continues at coordinate 6,305,619 of NC_136819.1, forward strand.
CAGACTATCTGCATGCTGTTCCTCTTTCTTCTATTTATTAAGTTTGAGGTATCTTGGAGTGGTGGTGGTGTTTTTTTCCTTCCCATTTTTCACTATCATATGTATTGCAAGAAGAAAAGAAGGAAGGGGAGTGGCATTGTGTGCACGGCTTTCTCAGAGCTCTTCCCAGTGTCCTAAAACACTTTGACAATTCTGTACACTGTTGAATTCTGGGTGCATACTGCTCCATCACAACTCCACTCACCTGGGGGGCCGCAAAAGAAACCATCTACTCCATAGATTTGTTCCACCATTCTCCGTGTCCTCGCTTCTTGTCCTCCCTGAACAGCCTTTTGTCCTCTGCTAGTGCCAATGTCATCATAGCTAGCAAGAGATGATATAATTTGTGTAAGTAGAGAGATCAGCTGGCAACGAGTGATGTTGACTAGCGAGTCTCTGGTAAACTGTGAAATAAACACATGGAGAGTTCAGAGCCTAATTCCTAGTATCCAGAGTGGGGAAACAAAGCACACTGCAAGGCAGCAGACTTTATACCCTCCAGTGCTCGGTTGCTTTCTAGCACAGGATGTACACTGTAATTCACATAAGTATCTTGGAACAGTGAATCGATACCTGTATACCCACCATTTTCCTCAAAGCTCCCTCACCAAATGCAAATACCTTTTCTTCTCAGCATATGGAGAAAGGGAAAAGGTCTTCTTGTGGCCCGTATGGCTCTCTACATTCCTCCATACAATGAGCTTTCTGCCAATGTCAGTATCTCGTGGCTCAAAACCCTGTAGTCAAGCAGAAGGGTTTTATCATCAGCTTGCATTTTAGCTTAGCTTAGCATTCCTTAATGCTTCTTCTTAGACATAGAAACTATATGAGACTATTTGAGATGATTCCTGCATCTTGGAGAGATACACACATTGATTTTTCCCTGGCAATACTGCATCCAAGAGATGAGAGGAAAAAAATATTTCTCCTTTCCTTTTTGGGCATGGATAGCTATAGTGTGAGTCCTCAGCACTGCAGAGATGGGCTGGTGGTTGTTGTTGGCACAGGGTGTGCTCCCTAACCCAGCTCAAGAGTGAAGCTCAGCCCTTCCGCAGCTGCCAAGTGTAACCCAAAGTTTGCTGTGCCCCCGTCCTGAGAGATGCACTCTTTCTAAGGAGGGAAATCTGGAGATGCATCTCTGTAGGCTGGAGCAAACAGTCCTTAGGAGTGAGCTGGAGTGTTTAGAAGCTGATGAGGACATACTACCAGAGCAGCATGCTGGGCCTCAGGAAGGGGACTTAACACTGAATACTAACAGAATTGCTTCACCAGTGAAAGCTATTGAGCAGTGCAGCAGTGAAATAGCAAGGAATAAAAGCCTTTCACTAATGAGTGATGTCACTATTTCTGTTTTTGTGACTGTGGTATCAAAGAAACAGTGAGTACTGAACATTACTCTGAAACATTATGTCCATCCAGAAGGAATCTTGCTTTGGTTGCACACTGTGAAGATAAGAGGGAAGAAGATAGCAGATCACTGATAAACACTGCCGTTTATTTCTAGTGGCTTTAGTGTCCTCCTGTCCTGCCTTGCTGCCTCTATCTGCAGAGAAGGAGGGAAGCATAGGCTTGTTTTGTATGGCAGAAAGAACACATTACTAGTTGCCCTGTGGATTTCCTTTTGTTCACACTGACATATTGCCTGTAGGGACTTACCATCAGGGGTTCTGAAAAATCCGGCAAATTTCCAACAAGCAGGCCAGCTAAAGTACAAACCACAACTGTCACTGCACACAGCACCAGGACAGCAATGGGCCACTCTGCGATCATTTGAGAATAACTAGAATCAACAGGAGGAGAAAAAATGCAGCTGTTAGAGCCCTTCTGTTATTAGCATGAAAGCTGCTGTTGAGCTGACATAGTGCTAATAAAAGGAAGTTAAAAGAATTAGGGGTTTTTGGTTTGAGCACTTGTTTATTGAAAAGCTTAGAGGCTCTAGTACAGCTATTAATGAATGTATTATATTTCCACTATATTAGAGGCAACTCTAATTAACTCAGGTAACCACATTTTGCCTCTGTATATTTTCCTGCTTTTTCAATCGGAAATAATAAAACCCAGACTCTTCCATCCTAAGGCAAAAGGAAGCTTTAAATATTTAACTTAAAAGGCTGCATTTAGAAGGAGCTTCTCATGCTTTCATTTTTCCCACTGTGCAATCTACACCAGTAGCTGTCTTGCTATTTGGCCTGCAGATTTTCTGCCCATGGACCCTAAGAAGTTTAGCTATTCTGAAAGGTCTCCCGAAGATAACTAGCTCAAGCAAGTCATTATTATTGCTCTAAATTCACTCGCTATATGGGAGCCTGCCTTACTGCTCGGAAATACGTAGACACCTGCAAAGTTAAAAGAGGATGGAAACCACTGATCTGATGTTCAACCACCATTAGGACTGTCAGCAGCAGTCATGAAGTGAGCAAGTGGTTTCTGAATCTGCAGGATGAGAGACTCACCCTGATTGCAGCCTCAAAGCCAAACACTGACCCTACAACAAAAGCACCAGCAAGTGCTGCAGATCAGAGTTTGGAGAACACACAAAACCACATAGACTGGTGTAATATGGTGGTCCTTCAAACAGCTTTTCACGTGAGTTTAGGTCAGGCCTATTTTGTTTTTATTTTTTTTTTTTTTCAATTTAAGCCTCATGAATCATTGTGCATAGCCTTGCAACAAAGATCTCTCCTACTGTAGTTTGTGAGAAAATGCAGGACTCTACTGCTATTGCTCCTGATACCCTTCTGATTCCCCATCTGGCGGGCCAAGCTGGCTTAACCCCGCCAGTGTAACTATAAATATAAAGCTGCTGTATGGACTAGAGCCAGGCACCTGCTCTGAAAACGGCCATCAAAGCACCGTTGCTATTCATTAGTACAGGTTGTACAAGCAAATAGAAATTTTTCCAGACGGATGAGAAGCATGGAGCAGGGAGTGCTGACCTTGCCTCTGAAACTGGGCCTGCTGGGGAGGTTCAATCACCAGCACTGACGCCCTGCATTTGCTAATAGCAGAGCAGGAGAGTCGTGATAGTAGGATATAAGAATGGCAAGGATTTGATATTAAGCATACCTTTTGGGCATCCTGAAAGCCTTGTCGTGTCTGCAGACAGAAAAAAAAAAAAAAAAAGGCATACATTTATTATCTTCCTGCCAAGCACTGTCTTGGGTACCTAGTGAGCAAGTTTACCCCTTCAGAAGCTGAGCCACTGCTGTGGGAGTTGTTTGGCACCAGATGAGTTTGGGTAATGAATAATAGGGTCTTTCCCTCTCTCTCTGGCATTTTAACCAAACCAAATGGGAAAACTCTTAGTAATTCCTCTGTGTTGCCCCTCCAGAAATAGAATTTAAAGGACATAACATAATCTCATAGGAATCACAGTTTAACACTTATCCATGAAAATCTATATTTTTCAAGTGCTTTTCTGCTGAATTTTTAAATTACTTCTTGGCAACAGTGTAACTCTATGAAATTTTATGATCAGAGCTAACAATGCCTATAGTTTTTATTTCCTGTTCAACTCAGCAAGGATTTTCCAGAAAGTCAATCTCATTTGTTTCCTGAGCCAATTCAGAGATGACATTTGTCCAATCTAGAGGAAAAGGAGGCGAGCAGAGCTGCTCAGAACATTTTTCTGGTGTTTCCATCACAGAGCAGCTCTTGTCATTCTTTGTAGAGCTCTGAGGGATAAAAAAAAGAAGCCTTTCTGAGGGGATCTGAGGTTACCTTTATTAGTGAATCCCTATGGGCAATCTTAACAAAAAAACTGTATTTCAGTGGTCACCATATCTGAAGGGCCTTTCCTTCTGCTCTCCATTTCCACCTGAGATGTCTCCCTGAAATGCATGGTCTCATCACTCTAATGCTCCACAGATTCGAGAGAGAGGGGAGCAGAGAAAAATCCTCATAGATTTTTCCTCGAAGAGGAGTCCCTTTTTAGCTGCACACTGCCTGTCCTTTGTTAATTCTTCCACAATAGCTTCTCAAGCAGAATTGCTCAGGCTAAAAACCTTATTCTATCATTGTTGTAACATCACTTTTCTGTCTGCTAGTGCTGCACATTCTGCCAATGATTTGCAGTCCAGCTGCATTTCCTACTTGAATAACCTGTTAGAGAGAAAGCAGCTAACAATTTTATTGATGCAATATTGATGCAAATGCAAACACAGACAAATTAAATCCTCTGTTAATGGTTAGAAAATGAGACCATAAAGGACTATTGTGCCTAACCCTGCACTGCTGTAAAAAAGCAGGGAATCCTACACCATTGAACTTTGCTTGCTGCCTACTGCTTGTTGCAAAGCAACCTGGAAGACCAAGTCATATTCCCCAACTTTGTATTTCTTATTTTATTTCCCTCCCCTCCATCATAGGCAGCAGCTTCACTGGGAGTAGAAAAATAAATGACCCGAGCTCTTATCACTCAGAAACTCTGCCAAGATAAAGGATTAGCCAGCTGGCTATCTTGAGTGCAAATGGAGAAAAGGGGAGGATCACAGAAGATGGGCATGATCACAGCTGGGTGATGCAGGAGTAACAGAGTGACCTTGGCTCTATTTAACAGGTCACCTTGAGAAGGAAATCCTGACTCTCCCAGGTGCGGGAATGGTAGTTGTATATGTTCCTAATGGGTGGAAAGAGAAAATTCTATCCCTCTATATTTCTGGGGGCATCTACTGCTTCAAACTGGTAAGCAAAATCACTCAGAGCCTTCCGATCCTGTCCCAAAGTTCAGGAGATGCCTTCTGAAAACTGCTGAACCGTTCTCCATATGCCTCTTACCTGACTGTTACAATGTGGTGCTGCACCGGTTGGGAGAGTCGCTGCCCAGGGGACCACCGTTTCCAAGGGGTTTCCAAAGCCTCATGATGAGAAGCTGGGACAGGATCGCTGCTGGAGAGGTGAGAACACAACGTGGACCTCTCACCGTGCCCAGGGAGCAGGGGCAGGCCATAGCTGCCTCGGGGCTCCTGCTGATTGCAGGAATAATACAAGTGATGCTGTTGCGCGTCCTGGGAGCTCGACGGTACCTGACCATTGGACTGGGTGGAGATTGGCCCCAGCGTGTGGCTGGAGGAGGGCAGGTGGTCTCCCCCCAGCCTGGGCGATGCAGGAATGGGGCAGTGATGGACCGGGCAGATTCTTTCCCAAGAAGTGCCACTGTAGCTGGGCTCAGTGTTGGCAATCTCTGGCATGGCGAGACAGGTCTGGCAAGGTCCTGCATTTCTTTTTTCTCTGTGAGGAAACAAAGGGATGGTAAAACTTTTTCTGTTACAGCATCAGGAGGGCTATGCTGGGGAATTGCATCTTGTCTCCCACTTAATGCAAGACATAAGACCTCAGCCTCTGTTTACTGTATCAAGAGCCAGGACTGAGCTGAACCATGCTTTTTACAGAAACATCCATGCCTCACTCATGGAGTGCAGCTGATGGTGAATCTATCATACCTTTTTGCATGTTATTCCAAAATTATGAAAAATAGCGTAACGTGCCCTTGAACAGTTTTCAGCTCCTCTAGTGGCTGTGGTCTTAGAAACCAGGTATGGCTTCAATGTATAGGTAGAGTTAAGTTAATTAAATGCTAATGGCATTTAATTAGATGGGCCTCCTTATTCCTTCTTATTTCTTCCAAGGGATTTCGGTGCAAAAAAAAGGGCAAAACACGCTGGCCGGTGATAAAGGTAGGATCCTAATGTGGAAGCACAGAGTAATTACAGAGATCTTAGTCTTTGTGACAGCAAGAAAACCCCTCACACACCGTAGGATGTACTCACACTGACCCAAAAGTGCCTTTGAAATTACCATCTCACTGTCAGGGAGCTTCAGAAGCACTGTGCAATTTGGAGTTCAGAAGGCAAGAATGATATGGATACACCTACAGCCTCTGGTGGTCGATCAGAGAACGTGCCATGGTGTCTACAGCTGAGTTATATGCCTGCTGTAATGTCTGGCATTAAGCATTAAGTATAATGGATGATTTGGGCCAGCTAGAATAACAAAGTGTCTTGAGTTGTCAGAGAATTATGAGTACTGGATTGAGACAAGAATGAAATGAACTTTAGCCTGAGGCACCTGATGAGATGTGGAGAAAAACTGAAGACAAAATACAACTGAGAAGGGAATATTTTCAAAACTTTGCAGAGTTCATCTCATTTCTCTTTCTGACAGACATGGAAAAATTTTTAGCAATTACAAGTCTCCGGAATTGCACCCGAAGTTAAATAATAGTATCGATGACAAAAGAGATTTGAAGATTTCCGTTAGTTCAGTACTGCTTGAAAATTGTTATTTTTTCCAGAAAGGAGGACATATTGGCCTTGGCAGCTCATGCTGTGTACTTTCCAACATCAATTGAGCTTATCAACACTGGGAAACTATATTTCATGATTATACAGAATAGGCTCGTTTCACTAAAATCATTACGACCGAGCAATGTTTGCAGTAGCAGTTATACCAATGCTGGTGTGGAGACTCATGGCACAGGTATTCCAGTCACTGCTACTTGCACATACAACCTATCCAGGACTAGTAACAAAGATATCTTGCATAGTTAGACACCATCCAATGCTATTTTTAGTTGTTAGTTATGTAGTTACAGGCAGAGATGACATAGTCGAAGTTGCTTATCACAGTGTCATTGACTTTGGAAGCAGTAACTGATGTTCACATGCAGCTTTTGGGTCATGAAATTGGCAAAACAGTTATCAAAAGAGTTAGCAAATGCCTCTGCATCCCTGGGAAAAGAAGGTACACCCAAAGGTAGGAAGGTCAGATCGGATCTGTGAGACTGCTGATTTTTCTTAAGGCAGCAGACGTACAAATTGGTGGCAACAAGACAAAGTTTGCACTGAAGCAAGTGCCAGAAAACCTGCAGACAGATGTGTGCACACCTCATTGATAAACTTGACAGGTTTTTCTCAACAGTTCCAGCACTCAGCTGCCTCTGCTCTGCAATACAAAGGACTAATAAGACTTCAGCTAGCTCAGTGTAGTGAGAGGAAGTGCTGTTTGCAAAGCCCGAGCTCCTGAATAGATTGTGACAATGATATCCCATTCTCCCGCAGAGTTTGTCAAAAGATATAATATAAAATCCTGTCGCATGAAGTCCTTGCTGTCTTGTCACAGATGGATTAGTGGCAGGATTACCCAGACTTTCAAGCAAGTGATTTGGGTTATAGCTCTATGAAGGCAGCTTACAAAGAAGGCTACAAATTTTTTGGTGGTGTATACAAACACGCTGCACAAGACAATAAATCAGATGTCAGCAATGCGTTCATAAGATGGAATCTGGGGCTTGCTACAGCCTCATCAAAGTCACCTGCACTGGGGGGATTTGCATTCAGCTGTACAACTGCAGTGTAGAGCAGGTGCAACAAAGGCAGAGAAGGGAAAGCTTGTGGTCTGTGGCAATGAATGAAATGGCATATTTAATTAATTATTGCCCATTTACAATAATTGCAGAACCAACCAGCCAGGGACATAGTAACCACCACATCCTCCCTATCTATAGGAAGTCTCAGGGACGAGGTTTATTTGTGAGAGTATCACACTTCCATTCTTGAGATAAAAGTGTAACTCCTCTCCCTTCTCCTGGATTTCCAGCGGTTGCAGTGCAAGTTAATTTTATTTGGAGGCTTGTAGTTTTGTATTAGCAGAGCTGAGGCACTGAATTATCATCATAAAGCTGGAACTGTGGTTGTGTTATACTTCTGCAAAATCTAGACCTCTTCTTGATGCTTCTAGACCCCTTTTTGATGTCTCTTATTTATTATTTTTATATCTCTAATTTATTATTTTCAACATCTTCATCAATGACCTTGATGAGGGGATAGTGGCCATCCTCAGCAAGTTTGCTGATGATACGAAGTTAGGAGGATTGGCTGACACGCCTGAAGGCTGTGCTGCCATTCAGTGAGACCTGGACAGGCTGGAGAGCTGGGCAGTAAGAAACCAGATGAGGTTCAACAAAAGCAAGTGTAGAGTCTTGCCTCTAGGGAGCAATAATTGCATGCACCAGTACAGGTTGGGGATGAGCTGCTGGAGAGGAGCTCTGCGGAGAGGGACCTGGGTGTCCTGGTGGACGACAGGTTGGCCATGAGCCAGCAGTGTGCCCTTGTGGCCAAAAAGGCCAATGGCATCCTGGGGTGCATTAAAAAGAGCGTGGTCAGCAGGGAGGTGATCCTCCCCCTCTACTCTGCCCTGGTAAGGCCTCATCTGGAGTACTGTGTGCAGTGCTCTGGAAAGAGTCCAGCAGAGGTCTACAAAGATGGTGAAGAGCCTGGAGCATCTCTCTTATGAAGAAAGGCTAAGTGAACTGGGTCTGTTTAGCCTTGAGAAAAGAAGACTGAGAGGGGACCTGATCCAGGTCTATAAGTATTTAAGGTGTGGGGGGCAGAGTGGCGAGGCCAGACTGTTTTCAGCAGTGTGTGGAGACAGGACAAGAGGGAACAGCCAGAAACTGGAGTATAGGAAGTTCTGTACAGATGTGCACAAGAACTTCTTTACGGTGAGGTGACAGAGCACTGGGACAGGCTGCCCAGGGAGGTGGTGGAGTCTCCTTCTCTGGAGATGTTCAAGACCTGCCTGCACACCTACTTATGTGACCTGGTGTAGGGAACCTCGACGATCTCTGGAGATCCCTTCCAACCACTATGATTCTGTGATTCTGATTCTGTGATTCTGTGATTTTCTCTCTACCTTCCACGTATCACTTTTCTTAATTTAGGTACACCTTAAGTAAGATGTTTTCCAAAAATGCATAATAATTCACAGAAACTACTGCACTGACAATTTATGCTTCTGGTATTTCCACACCTGTAAAATATGTGCTTTTTTTTTTTTTTTTTAAGGGAAAACAAAATTCTTTTTCATGTAAACTGCTGGATTTGCATTGGCAGTGGGCACAAGAGGCTTTTCATAACTGAATTAGTCTGAGGACTACACTGCCATGTCTGCCTGCATCATCTGTTACACTGGAGAGGAGGAAAAGGCTTTCACCAGAAAAAAAAACACTTTGAAGATAATCAGGGAAATGCAAGAAACATGCGCTAAAAAATTCCATGTCCAAAACCCTCAGCTACACAATCTCCTGGTGGCAAAGGCAGGTGGCAAATCCTTGGATATCACAGATTGCATTCATTTTTTTTTTTGCACATACATTAATGCATTCAATGCTAATAGTTAACAGACAAGCCCACTCCCCTTGATTATCATCTTTGCTGTGAAATACTGTCATGTTCTGTTCTTTCTCCTCATGTGGTCTCAGCTCCATCCCCTGGCTGCTCAGCGACTTCATGTTTTAGAATAACTTTAGCTAATTCAAATCATTCAGTTGTGAGTCTTCTTCATTATCTCCTTTTCAGGCTGCACAATTACAGTTCTGTCAATCACACTCCAGATCCAAGTTGCCTTATGCTCATCTCCAACTCTGTGACAATGTGACCTTGGTTATCCAAAATCTCCAGGGAAACCTGGAGCTCACAAATAATGATAGTTTTGGATAATTACTGGTGACAGGTCTGCAGGTTTTGAGTCTTCAGTTGCTATGCTCTCAATTAGCCAGGGTGCTGGTGCATTTGATCTGCTGAGATCTGCACCGGAGATGTAGGCTGGTCCTTGACACCTACTAGCATGTCACTATGACTTTTCTGGGTATCTAGGACCCTGAATTGTGTTTGGAAAATGGTTGTGGGTGTATTCCTGATTATTGTGTACTGTTAGACAGAAGAAGAGGTCGGCAAGAGCATTACACTGGACTAACACCAGGGGAAGAGAAACATTTTTTTGAATGTTCATTCCCATTCAGGACTGTGTCACATGTTTGACATATTTGGGATGGTGTGGGCAGAAATGGCCTCTCAGCCACAGAAAAGCCTACAGAAGCAGCCTGACAACCTCCTTTTTCTTCAAGCTCAACTGGATGCAACTAAAGAGATACAGAGAGAAGGAAGACGAGCTGTATGCAGGTGACAGGCTGGAACAAACTGCTCCTGAGACCCAAATGAGTTGCATTTGTCATGCTGCTTCCCCATCTCTTCCCTTGAGATGCCTAGACAGGATAATAATCCAATTTATGAAACTGCCCAAGTCCCTTTAGGTGCAGCAGTGCTTTTCTGAGGCAAGCAGCAGGGCACAGGGAGCCCTGTGCAGATGTGCACGAATCAGCAAAAGTGTCTCTTCCCTTTTCCTCTTTCCACAGGAAAATGGTCAAGATAACACCATTGTTATTGCTTATGTTTGCTTGTGCTTTTAACATGACAAGTGCATGTATCTGGAGATTATGGGAGGGCTTATTGCATTTCACTCTCACCCATTATGTAGGTTCACTGCCCAGCTGGCAGGGAGGGATGGGCACCTGTCAAGCAATTCATCTCCTTCGTCGGCATGGTCAAATTTTTGTACACTGGAAAATTTCTGTGTAGTTACTCCCTGTTTTGCTTTTTCAGTCTAGTAGCAAGATAACATGTATCCTTAAGAAGCCTTACAATCTTTTTTTTAATGAGACTCCTGCGTATGCTAAATCTTCATGAAAAATTAATGAGACTGAAAAGCTCTGCTTCCCACGTAGTCTGCCAAGAAAAGTTTAGTTTTATTATCCTTTCCATTGACTCATCTGAACAGCCTTACCCTCACCTCGGGCAGCTAGCAGTGTTGTGGGCACAGGTGTTTGGGATGGGGTGCAAGCAGACACAAAGGGCTCAGCCATCCCCACCCAGTCTCCAGCTCCAGGAAGGTCTGGATGCAGTTTGCTATATATACACTGGCAGTGTAAAACAAACAGATGTTCGAACCTGTTTGCTCACTCCTATTTTGAAGAAAACTACACCTTACTATCCCAGCCTTAAGAAGGTCAGAAAGAAGGTGTTGTTTATCGATGATCATTTCAGTCAAGCATTGCCTTAGGCCAAAGAACAGGTGCTACAGAGCTAACCCTTCTGTGGCTACATGAACAGTCTTGCTTAAAGAAGCATTTATGTATAAACTTGCTCAGGAGTCAGAGAACTATCATAATTGTCATAAATTTTAGTTCTTGAGTGTACAGCATGAGATAAAGTCAAGGCACCCATTTCAGCTGATGTAATTTGTATCCATAACTGAACTCTGACAGGCTGCAGTATTCATTTTAAAGGATCTGTTTAAACAAGCAAGGATTAGACAGGCAAGTAAAGCTAATGGGGCTTTGCTGGTGCTCAGACCCCACCCAATGCCTGAGATTTAAGGCTGAGATGTGCAGAGCTAAGGGGATGCAGCTGCCCCACTGGATCCCCCAGGCAGGTGGGGATGGCTTAGCATGAAGATTCTGTGTCAGGCAGAAGTGAAACTCTTTGGGCTTTCAGAATGAATCTGTGTGTTGTTGAACTCAGGATGTGCCTTGCTCAGGAGAATCTGAAGAGCTCAGATCTGTTGCCTTCAGTCTAACAAATGGCGGTGTGGTCAAAAATTTGGGGATGGCTCTATGCCCAGGATCATGGGCTTGTTGGCATTTCTAGAAAATTGCAATGATTATGGCTTCCAGCCTGGTTTGAGACACCAGTTAAGGAAGCATATGGCATGGGGGGCAGAAGGAGAGAGCTGCAGGGTTTTATAGAAAAAAACCTTTGAATTGAAACCAGTTCTTGTCCAAAGCCTGGTGAAAAGAGGACTTCATCCAAAACATGCTGAGCACTGCTAGCAATACTTCACCATTTGCAGGTGGGGTTGCTCACCTACTGCATGACAAAAAACCCCCAAGGAGGCCAAGTTCGCCACCAGCACAGGAGGCACGAACCACGAGGGTGCCAGCCAGACAGCGCGGCTCTTGTAAACCCCGAAACGAGGGGCTTAGGACGAAAGGCACATGCCCCTCGATGGGGCTGGAAGGCAATGTCAAGGCGCGGGATAACCGAGCCTCGCCCAGTGACCCCCCCAAAACAGCAGACACCGCCGAGCGCTCACCGCCGTCCCCCGCAGCTCCGCGCCGGTCTCCGCGCTCCTACCTGGGCGAGGCGGAGGCGCGGCCACGGCGCGTCCCCTCGGGCCGCTGCTCCCGGCGCGGCGAGGCCGGCCCGGCCTCCATGACCGGCTGCGGAGGCAGCCGGGGCGCTGTCCGCAGCTCGCGGTGCTGAACGCTCCCGGCGAGGCGGCGGCGACAGCTCCGCGCAGCGCTTGCGCGACCGCGGAGGCGGGCCCGGAGCGGCCGGCCAATGACCACGGGGCGCTGCCGGTGGAGGCTGAGGACGAGTGGAGGGCGGGGGAAAGCCGGAGGAGAGGCTGGGCGGTGTGGGTGAGCCCTTGGGTGTTGTCCGCATTTTTGGGAGGAGACTGAGCCAGAAAGGTACAGGTAAGAACTCTGGGCAATGCAAGAATGTGGGGTTCTCTCAAAGGTGGAGCAAAGCACCTCCAGCCCCAAACTCACTGTGCGTCCTCACTGAAAGATGTGCAGTAGAGCAGGCTATATGTTTGAGTAGTGCATTTTTAGGATGGCTGGTCCCTTGAAGAGTTGTGCTGCCCAAGGTAGGAAAGCTGCCAGAAGCACTCTTAGACTTCTTATCACAGGTGCAGGGCAGCATGTTGAAGTGCAGACGTTCACTATCTGGATTTTTGCAGAATTAAGTTTGTTTAAATAGATGGTATCTTTGAAATAGCTGAGTTGAAAGTTAGAAGAATACAAGGAAGTCAGATCTGCTAACACTGGCTATCAGTACTGTAGCCCCATGTGAATGTCCATGACATTACTTGTGCTGGAAATGGCCTGAACCTTTCTCACGCCTATGCATATGGCCAGGAGAGTGACAGCAACCTTCTTTCTTCTCATGATTCTACATGTGGCCGTGGGCATGGCTGTGACCTCCTTTCGCATGGCTGTGTCTATGACCCTCACAGGGGCAGTGACCTTCTCTCATATGAGGGTGGCATCCTTCTTGCTTCACATGATACAAAAAAGCCGAAGCAAAAAGGGAGAGTATTAGATAAGAGAGTATCCTGTAATTCCCACTAATCCTCTAGCTGTTTGGAATAAGCCCTTCCTGCCTCAATGACTTAAATGCCCACATCAGTTTAAAGAACAAAAAGCTTTCTCTAATGCTACTATACTTTCTCCAACTGTAGGCTATCACCTCTTCAAACCCAGCAAGAGGGACTTCCAACAGCCAGACTTCAAATGTCCTAGTGAGATGAAACCCACTGAAGCACTGCCCACAGCGAGGGGAGCAGCCTGCTTTGCTGAGCCTTAGCCACAGAAATGCCTGGTAGGATCAGATACGTCGTGCAGCTAGAGAGTAGCTTGTATTATGTTGCTCAGCAGGAAAGACAGAAACCTGGTATCTACTGACAGGATTGGCTGGGATTAATGGGATGGCAAGGGTATGGTTGCTGTTTCCTTTTCTTTCTTCCCGACGCTAAATAATAATACTTACAGCAGCAGTAATAATAATAAAGCCATGGGAGCTGAAAGGACTATGGGAATAGTCTGAATTGCAAACATCTCACTGCTTCTGACAGACAGTTGCACCATACAGCTTCTAGTTTGGCTCAGTACGATGTGTGAACTCCGTGTCTGTGAAGTGGGGGTGATAACACTTCCTCACTCCCACAGCTTGGCAGTATTCCTCCATGGCCTGTGAGATATTCAGTGTCTGGATTTTCTTTAAATTGCCCTTAAATGAGGAGTACTGTAGGGCTCGTGCTCCCATGCAGAGGCTAAGCACTGTGCAAGGTGTCAGTGGAGCTGCTCACCTCTCTCTCAGGGCTGTTTTCACCTAGACAGAGCTGGAGAATTGCAATGGTACAGTCACTTATTGGAGCTGGGGTTTTGCCATGGCAACTCACATCCAAGACCTGCCAGCATCTCCTAGGTCTAGCTGGTCCCCCAATGGTGAGTGAGAGGGGCACGGAGAGAAGTTGCTGAAAACCTCATAGAAACTAAGAGAAAAATAAAAGAAAAAAAAAGGGCTCAGGAGTATATAAAAAAAAAAGCAGACAGGCAGTGATGGAAATGTGTGGAAAAGGGGAAACCTGGTGAGCAGAGATCAAGAGAAAAGGAAGATATACAACAAGTGAATGGGGTAAGGATGCACTGATGGTGATGCAAGAGGTAGCTAAGGCAGATTTACAGAGCTGCTATGCTGCAAAACCACTTTGTCATCCTAGACAGCAATTTTCTGCCGCTGACCCTGAGAAACTTAGGGGATCCATCAACTACTCCACATTTCATGAAGAGCTTCCAAGAGCAGGCAAGCCTCCTGTCTCTGGGCTGGAGCTCCCCAAGCAAAATCAGTGTTTGTGACAAATGAAGACAGATTTCTTACCTCTCCTGATTGACCTGTGAAAGAGATAAGAGGAACTTTGCACTAAAGCTTTGATACATTTGTTACTTGAAGCATCTTTTTTCTTCATTTTATATAGCTTATTACTTCTCCTGACTCCCTTGCTGATCATCCATTTGCATTTCTTTAACAAATAGAAAACAAAATGTTGTCTCTCCTCTGTAGGAAGGAAGTCTGAGTTGGAAGTGAACACTACATGGCACTTGATGTGTGTGCGATGTCCCCACAGCTTGGAGATTCCTTCCTCTCCCACCAGTGTCTGTAAAAAGGCTCCTTTTATCCTTAGGAATACAAGTTGGGCATAGCATTAGAGAAGCCTAGGAAGTCTTACTTCAGTGGGCTGGAGATGTGGCTGAGAGCATTTCCAGTTGGATTTGCTTTATAGTCACAATTCAACATGCATCATTTCCCAGCACCCTTTCTGAGCACAATTCATTTTCTTTCACTGTAAATCAACATTTCCATGGGAGAATTTAGCTTGGTTTATGCTGCCCTGACTCCTGTTTGCAGAGCATTGCAGCTGCTGTACTCAAAGGCTCCTGTTCTCAGAAATGTCACTGAGCATGAGCACATGGGTGGACTTTAAGACCAGAGGGAGCTGTGTTGCTCATCTATCTCCCTACAACACAGATCGCTCTATTTCCATCAGCTGCTGTGGCAGAAAACTTCAGAGCTGCTGCAGTGCCCATTAGTCACAACAATTCTGCTGCACAGCAAGCAGTGCTCTCTGTGTATCCAATCGTCTTTGAGCCTGGGTCTTCAAACTGCCATTTCTTTGGCTTGGTGCACTCTTTGAGCACCAGGGGCAGAAAAAAGAGTGAGCTGAAAATATTACCTATACCTCCAGTTAGGGCAAACCCTAAGGGCCTTTCTTCCCTGATTGCAGTGATCCACAACAAGAAGCATGAGTTTGTACACAGCTGAGGCATTTCACCAGCCAATGAAGCCATGTTGTGCAGCAATGCTTCAGAACAAGCCTGTGCCTTTCTGGCCAGACACCCACATTCTGCTGCTTCCCTGCTCTGCTGTATGTGTCTTGCTTTCTTCTGTGTTCAGAGGAAGAAACAACAAGTCCTGCAGTCCTACTGGCAGCTCATGTAAACAGCCTGCTGCAAATACAACTCTGTTCACACCGTGCCATTTACATCCAAGGAGGAGGCTGGCTTCCCTTAGACTTTTTCCTAGACCTGCTGCTGGGAGCAGGCAGCTGTAGTGGTCAAAATCCTGGATGCTAGGAGTCCTGTTCCTCAAAATCTGCTTGGCTCTTGTCCTGGCATTGCAGCAACCAAGGAGCTTCTCGTGCCCATCGGCCAGAAGCTGTTGTTGGCCCCACTGCCTGTTACCTCTAGATATTGCCATAATGATAGAAAAGATCTTGTGCCGTGGTAGGGGATACTTGTGCTAATCCCAAGAAGATTTCCTCCCTTTAAGTAAAAAATGCAACAGTGAACAGGAAGGATTACCAAACAGGTCTCCTGAACTGTTTTATGGACATAAATGATGCCCATAAACCCTTTCCTTCCATCTGAAACCTTCTTGCCACTGAACATTCATACAGAGGGATATTTTATTCCACAGTGCCTGGTCAGCACGATGGATACAGAGCGGTCCAGATCCATACCATTGGATGGTGATGCATCCTTACCTCTCAGTGCAGGTAGTGCTACCCTGGGTCTCAGAAAAACTGCATTCCAATCTGACTGCTTGCAGTGGTGACCCCACTACAGTGCTTAAAGACTGTGATTTTTCCAGCAAAATCACTCACATTATGAGTTTTATGGACAGCTGAGCTCTTGGAGTCACCATGGTCGTATCAAGGCTGGAGATCACAGTGCAGCCTACAGCTGCTCTGTGGCTCCGCTCGCTGCTTCTCTTTGCAGCAGGCTGACATTGTAAGCAATGTGCACTGTCTTGCAGATCTGCAGCCAGCTGCATTTGAACTCAAGCCTGCCTGTGCTCACTGTAGCAATAAAATAGGAATGGTATTTTTGCTCCTCAAAGCCAGCGACTGCATGCCAGTCCCTTCCCATGCTGGAAGATTTCCTTGAGTACAGCAGCAGTAGTCCTGAACTTTTCTGCTTCATAAACCTCTTGTTGCCTCAGCCCGTGAAATTGCTTCCTTAGCCGGAGCACAAGTCTTTGTGGGAGTTGGTGCTGTGTTAGCAAATTGAGCCCCATTCACCTTCACTTCATGGAGCTTATTTTACCGGTGAATTTATCTACCTCTTTACTGCCACTTCAAGAAGGTTTAATTTAGTATAGAAATGTGCTTTAGTCACAGGTTGAATGCCAAGACCTGAGTCAGTCCTATCTATCCAGAAAGCTGGTTACTTATAGGCTGACACTTATGCCAAAAACATCATCTCTGAGGCTGAAAGAGAAAGGTCTGGATGCACGTTTTGTCTCCTGTACAGAACTGATCTGATTTCCCGCACCAATAGCATGGCACAAGCAATGTCACTTAAAAGGACGCATATCTCTGCACACATTCACACTCAGTTGATCCTGTCACGTTCCTCTGTGTGAGTCCATTCACATGTGTCAGGTGAAGTAGTCCACAACTGCCTTTTTGTTGTTTGGAGGTGCAATTCTGAGAAGTATAATTACCAGGGGAGAGCTAAAGCAAGCTAGAGGCAGAAACCAGCAGGCTCTATGGAGTTTTGCTTTTTATTTTAAAAGGGATGTGTATTTGAAGCTATCTGTTGATTACTCTGTCCTGAAATGGGCTTGAAGGAGCTGTCACCTTCCAAAATTTGTTCAAAATTTCTGCGCCGACAGGAAGCATCCTCAGCAACTAATGCTTGCATCAGCACGAGGCACAGGATTTCAAGGGGACTAAGGAATCAGGCTCAGGGGACCTGCTATTATTTCTGTCCATCACAGGCATACAGCAGTAAGGGGCAGAACGCCCATAGAGACCTATTTCACCATTGACTTGGCAGGGAAAATCTCGGTGTAGAAATGTTGTACCATTTTCTGCAGTGCCTTGTGCTGGGACCACAGCCATGCAGCTCTGAAGCAGTCCATATGTTCACACTGTTTCCCAGTGTCTCTGACAATGAGCCAGTTCCCTCACAGCATCCTGAGATATGCAAGGCTTCATTTTTTGCAGGTAAATATGGTCCTTATGAAAGTCTGAGACAAGTTCTCTGCTTAGGGAAGGTCTGAGAAGATGCTAGGATATATCAACTTCTATCTTGTCTAACTGTGTCTGCTGTAACATGTTCTTTAGCTTCAAAAAGGCTTGAAATCACAACTGACTTTTAGTGGAATTAAGGATCTTGCAGACAACCTTCACAGTGTGGCCCTAGCACGACACAGCCAAATTCATGTACAAAATCCAACACTTCAAAACCAGCCAGCCCCTTCCCAGGCTCCTGCAATTCACATGTGAGACCCACATTTCAATCCTGGTTCTGCAAAACAGGCTGAGCCCAAATGTTTCACAGCACGTTAGAGCCTAGCACATAGATACCTGTATCTCTGAGGTATCAGTGATTACTTTCAGGTTTCTTCATGCTTACAAAAGCAGGAAAAGAAGGGAAAAAGATCTGGCATTAAGGATGCGGTGAATGAGGGAAGCTCCTTCCTTTTAAACCCCTAAGAATAAAGAAGGATGTGTTGCCACTTATCTGAAAACTGTTGAGTCTTGAAGTAAGCCCTGGCATGGTTGGTCACCCTCTCTACATCCTATGTACATCGTAGAAATGGGAATTTTACCTGAGTTCTGTCATTCAGGATTCATAAGCACATACACAGCCTGCTAAGTGTGAGGATGCTGTGCACGATATGTGTCCCACATTGTTAACACAGTCTTTGATTCTTTCAGCTCCAAGAGAAAAGCAGCAAGCTCGATGCAGACCTGATAGATACCATGAGGAGAACGTGAGAAACCTACAGAGTTTTTGAAGTTACCCCAGCACAGCCAAGATACATAAACTCTCAAGGGAGAAATACTCCTCTATTGTTAAGAAGATGTAGGAGGAAGGAGGACATGGCTGACACTCACCCTGTACCATTCATCCTGACAGAGAAAGGAACAAGTCACACATTTTCTGCTACAGCCATTGAATCTCTGCACAACTTCCTTTCCTTATACCATATTTGCTCCTGGCCCATTGCAGGTAAACTGTTCCTTAAAATGGATTGATCACAGTTCAGTGAGTCTCAGACATAGCCTCATCTTCATTGCAAAAGTACAGGCTGATAGTGAAGAGGCACACTGAGAGGCACTGTTTTTCTGCCAGTGCCTCGGACCTCTAATCTGTGCAGTGAGGCAGCTTTGTACAAAAGAGGGATTTTGATTGATGCTGAGGAGGTAGGAGGCAAGCATATTTCTGTTATCTGTAGGATTGGATAATTTGTGTTGAAAAACAAAAAGGAGGACAGGTCCAAGATTTTAGAATAATGACTTTCTAAAAGAAGAGATTCACTGAAATCAACTGGCCACATGAAAAAAAAAATAATCTGTTTTCTGAATGGACACTTCTGCAACAGGGAAAAAAATCTTATAAAATACTGTCCTGTGCTAACTGTGAGATATGCCCTTGAAGACTTATGGCTTCTGCTTTACATTCAAAATATTTCCACAGAGCTGCCTCTAAATCCCAAGGAATGCTGCCCCCCACTATACACACCTCTGGCATCTCCCTCCTGACCTTAAGGCCCCTTCTGCCCTGAGCTCCCCTGCTTTGTTAGCTCAGGTTGTAACGAGTGCTGCGGGTTCCTGTGGTTTTGCAGCTGATTTGACACGTGCTATCACTGCTCAGCAAGCACAGCCAAGGTATCAGTTACCAGGAGACTCTCAGCCTTTCTAATCTAATTGTTCAATAAGGAAAGTTTGGCTGAGAGCTCCAGAGAGCGTTTAACTGTCTGCCTTCCTGCTCCAGCCATGTAAAGAGAAGACCATGTTGCTCTTTCTATTGTGGCAAGGCTTATTTAAGTGCTTCCTGCTCTCCTCTCCATCTGAGTTTGTTAGAACAGTGCTAACATATTTATGGGCAAGGGAAAGTCTCAGCCCATAAGACTCTGTCCATACCATGGAAAAGAAAATCAGATGAATCAGCGAATTAGACCAGTGGTTATCAGCTAGAAAGTTTTAATATTGGAATAGCTTTTAAATATACAACCCTACTATGTCATTCTTTCTCCTGATTTATCTAAGCTTTGTTGCAATGCCTGCAAAATATGAATAATCTAGTCTTGCCAAGGATGCATTTAAATTCCACTGGTGAGTAACTTTATGCTGTGAGTCTGTGGGAAAAGCCTTTTTCTCCCAGAGTTCATGTTTGTAGACCACAACATGCTCAACCCAATAGCAGTGGCACCTCCTTGGCTCTCCCTGGGCACTCCTATTATCAGGCAGTGGCCCACCAGCTGCCCCAACACAGAGGCATTAGGCCATAAATTTAGCTTTTTCCTCTTGCTTTTTAAACTCTCATGCTGCGCTCACGTGTAATTCTAACTTTGTATACCATCCCAAACATCCAACCTCCCTTCTTGATGATGCTGTGGGACATTCATCTCCTCCAGCTCTATCTCCCTTCCTCTCATTGCTGGATTTGAAGTTTGGATTTGGATTTGAATGTTAAACCTTCAGCCCCCACTTCAACTCATGCCTGGCTTGGGGATCACGGTGGGCTCACAATGAGTTACTGGCCCTTTGCCTCTACTGGGTCTGCTTTTCGGTGGCTTTCACTCTATGCTTCTGATCCTCAAGCAAATCCTAGCTGTAACCCCAGCCTTCACATTTCCCTTATGAACTGCTGGCAAATCCTCCCCCTTCTTGCTCTAGCAACCCAATGGACCTTTCTGCAACTCCTGACAAATTGCTTTCTTCAGTCCTTGTGGCCAGTGCACAACCTTAACATTACCTTCATGTCTTGGTTAGTTCTGGCAGCTTTTGATCTCCCTGAAGAGAACTTTAACTTAGAATGACTCTCCCTTTTTATGTAGGATTAAAATTTGCAATTTTTCAGGTATTTAGGGACAAACTTCTGCCTGGCTCTTAGCCAGTGAGGGCTGTGCTGGCTCCTGCACAGCCTGCTGGAGCAAAGGAAAGCTAGCACAGCGGGGATGGTTTCACTGAAACCAGTTTGATGGCTCTGGCAGGTTTCTGGACTGTTGTGAAGGTGATGATCAAAGCTGCAGATGGGAATATGGCCAGATATAATGAAAGACAGAAGAGCTACTCTCTAACATATCCTTAATCTTGTCAGTTTAATGCATTCTGTATTCAGTTATGAATTTGCCCATTTGTCTTCACAATAACAACTGTAATGCTACTCAAATCACAAATACTACCTTTATTTCTGGATTTCACAGCATTCCAGCTATTCTGGCTTCTGCACAGTCCCCTGTGTTGGGGGACTAGCAACTGTGTTGTCAAGCTAGCAGAACTGGCTGCAAACTGATGATCCCTGCCTTGCCAGTCTCATGCCCACAGGATCTATAGGACCCAGCAAGAACTATTCTGTCCCTATGGCACCGGTGCCAGTGATTTGGTCTTATGCAGGGAACTGTCCGTTGACATTTTGGAAAGGAAATTGACCAAATTTAACAGATTTCTTTTCAAGGGACTGAAGGAAATGCAGTTTTTTCTTTTTACAAATGCAACTCTAAGACTCTTTATTTTAAATCTTCCTAATGCTATGTGCTTAGACTGTGATGTTCCCCATCCCTCCTGTCATGCTTTGGGGACTGCATCAGAGGGATCACCTGCTGGCCAGACTCCCAGATGAATTTCACCTTGCACAAGAACTCACACATGGACCAGAAATAGATGTCCAGAGAAAAGTAAGAACAGGGTGAGCATATATGATGGTTCCCCAAATCATTTGCATAGGATTCTGCAAGCATGGTATGGCGTGTTCAGCTGGGAAACCTCCAAAGAGCCGTTGTCCAAATATTTGTGTGGTCTCCTTTTGGACTTGGGTAAACCTTTTGCCTCCATGTGTCCCTTGACAGGGTGTTCTGCGGATGTGAAAGAAAGCCTTTGTTACTTTTAATTTTGCTCCTGCTACCTTCATCTGATTGTCAAGGGTCTTTAATTGATGGAAGCAGCTGGGGCAAGCTATACTTCACTACTGTAGCCATGGTCAGGGTGGCCTGAGAGAAGGGACACAGAAAGCCTTTATTCCAGAAGGAAACCTTTTCAAGTGAAGGTTCCAGAAAGCTCCCTGAAGTACTCACTAATTTGGAAACGTAGTCACATATATGGGTACTGGAGATGGAAAGGCTGGGGGGATGGAGACAAAAAGGCATCTATCCAAAATGACAGGAATCGTTATTTATTTGTCTATTTATTTATTTATTTTAGAAAGAAAAAAAATTGTGCAAAGGGAGAATCGAGGCCAACGGGGTTCAAATTATGACCGTAGCTAGGATTTATCCTAGCTTTAGACCAACATTTCCAGCTAGGCTTTAGTTCATCCTCTCAAAATATGATTTCCATCCTGCTGGATTATTGATTGTTGGTATTTTTCAGAGTTTGGTGACACATGAGGGCTGTGTTCAGCCAGACAGACATAGCACAGCAAATGTCTGAAAGCACTTAGTGTACCTCCACCCTTTCTCTTCACCCAAGGAGAGTATTGCTGAACTGTTTCTTTAATATTTGTCACCTTGTCTTCTCTTTTCATATCCTCCCTTCTCAAGTCACCTCTGCTCCGCACCTTCTCTTTCTGCAAGTCCGCCTCCCTTCTGAGTCCAAACTGAACCCACAGAGCATCAGCATGATGTGACGCCACTGGAGTCCATGAAGAATCTTCAGTCCAGTTTAGATCCCAAAGCCAAGGTTGGTCTCTAGAGTTTGCTTTTAAGTTCTGCTGGCAAAGCAAAATGAGTTGGACTGTTAGGTTTTAATTCAGTTTGATTGAGATTAGAGGCCTGGAAAATGGCCACTGAGTTCACCACTTCTTTCCTCCTGCATTGGTCTGGAAGCGAGTAACGTTGCTTCTGGTGCAGCCCTGAAGCAGCCCTGTGTCCAATAAGTTGGACACTGTAAAGTTCACCAGGCACACATGACCATATTATGAGCCAGTTGACTCTTGGCTTTCTCATTTGCACCTTGCACACTACAAGTTATAGGCCATTGAATTGCCCATGTCCTCCTAGCTCTGGGCTCAAACCATGTGCTGAAAAGGAGAAACACCCTGGCTGATGGCACCTTGCACCCAGGGCGAGCTGGTTGCTGTCTGCAGCTCTCCCTGCTTTCTACAAGGACTGCATTGTCATAAAACATGAAAAGAACCTGTTTGACTGGCTCCAGCCACTTGTCAGATCTTGGCATCCTTCCCTAGCCTGGCCTGCATGTCCTACATCTGAAGGCTGGGGATGCAAATGGGGTCAGCAGACCTGAATTTGGTCCTGCTCTGCATGTCTGGAAGTGGGAAGAGGGAAGAGACCAGATCCTTTTCTTGTTGTTTTGCTTACTTCAGGGACTTTACAGCAAAATTACAAGTTTTCCAGGAGTGGGAGATGTCAAGTCAGGTTGTGACAGCACAAATTATTCGTGGTAGCATTAAACACTGGTAAGCTCAAAACTTATCCACAGGATGTGCAGTGGCAGCCTGCAGGTTGGGATGATGTGCAGGGAGGGGGAAAAGAGGGGAAAAATTGTCTTTCGGTAGGAACAGAGCTGATTCGCACATTCTGAGAGGTTTCTCTGTGGTGACTGGTATCACTATGTATAATAATGGGTTAAAGGATATAATTGCTTTTGTATCCTTTAACTGTCTTTGGTAGTTTTCAATTTCTGTATATTGAAACATTTCAAAATTAATGTCTCAGCAGTCCTTTGATCCTCGTGATACTCTCCAACTAAAGCCCATTTAATATTTCTGGCTTATACCTCCTCCGAGTCTAAGGAATATGCAGACCTTTCATCTGGCTGGCTTGAGGAACAGCCTAACTCCTTTTTATCCTGCAGTTACAGCTGGCCAAAGGGCCAGAGCAAGGAGTGAGCAAGGGAGGCAAAGGAGGACTTTGCTTATTGCAAGGAAGTTTGCTCTGTGCTTGGTACGAAAAATGCCTCCAGGCTGTCAGCAACCTCTCCTTAGATAATCTGCATGTTCTTATTCCTCCATGCATTCAACAGGACTGGAAAAGGGTTGCTGATTCCACTCAGGAGCCTTGGGCAGCATGATCTGAGAGTTCTCTGGTGCGTGTGGCAGCACACTGTGGTGCTTCTGAAACTGAACGATGCGGCTTATCTGCAGTCTCAATACATGATATACAAGCAGTCTCCCAGAGAAGGCAGATTAACTTCAACAGTGGGCTTTTTGGCAGCTGGCTCCCAGTTTCTCCCAGCAGTTACCGAGTGCCATCTGTTGACTAAATAGCAGTCGTGCAAAAAATGGAAGGGAGCCAAGGTGAAGTTGGGCACAGTGCACTTGGGAGGAGTGTCAGCATGGGACTAAGTGACTTTGAAGGATTTTCACAAAGTGCAAAAGAAAGAGAGATGAGGGTTTCAAGGCAAGGTGGTTTCAACTGTTGGAAGGGCAGATAAAAGGATGCCAGGAATACTTCTTGTGATAGTCATATTTGGGTTAATAGAGGGATCAGATTCTTTCCTTCAAACTCTGTGTAAGTCAGAGATGGAGAAGACACAAACAGTCTTACTGTCAAATGTGGAGCAACACAATCTGCAATCTGCTAAATGCTGTCCTAGAGCTGAGAGATTGTAGACTGCTGTCAGAGAGACTTTTTTTTTTTGTGCTGAAGCGGGTTAGGGAGAGGCTTTGCAGCACACAACTAGAAAAAGGGATTATTTCATAGCTGTGAGCACAAAATGGATGGCTCATTCCTCTGATCTCCTTATTTTGCCCCAGAAAATCTCTGGCAAACTTTGCCCCGAGTGGAGACCAGGGCTTCTGTGAGGGCAGCTGGAAGCTAAACTTAACATCAGTCAGTCAAGTCCCTTTCTCTTATTTCAGGGTTTTCTGAAAGCAAACCTCTGTCCATCACAGGGATTGCTCTTTCAGAGGGTTCTGATAGCAAATCTGATACATCCACTTTCCATAAAGTGGAAAAGGGAGAGGCAATCTGGAGTGTCCATGCTGGGTGCACCCTGTGGCTTCTGTGCTGAGTAGTAGGCTTTAGAGATGGAACAAGCCAGTCCACAGCAGCCTACAGACTACAGACTACAATAAAACCAGCTCAGAAAGAGGTCATCCTGCTTATTAAAGGCCTTCTGATGATTTTAGAAGAATAAATGGATTACCTTGGGGGTGGTGGAAAAATTTCTGCATGAGTAATTAGCCTGTTTCCTCCAAACAACCTTACTGTCACACATGGGTGTAATATACATTCACTCCCTGAAATACTCCATCAAGTGCAGCAAAATAGCTGCCACCGACTGCCTGAGAGAGTATGTGCTTCAGCTACCAAGGTGGGTGTGCTCATGTGAACAGGTTTCAGAGTGTCGTAAGGTCCTGCATGGCCACCAAAATGTCCAATATCCATCACACCCTTCTCACTGTAACTGAAGACTGGGGACCATCCTCTCCTTCCTGGTGCGTTTTCGTGCTCCCCAAGGTCAGGGTGGTGGTTCTGGAGGATCACCCTTAACCTGTGGTGGGCATGGAAGGCATCACTGATTCCAGGAATGACACACATGTAAGAACAAAGCAGAGTTCTTGGCAGTATGCAGCAAGACCTGAAGCTGAGTATGGCTCTGGTGTAATTGCAGTTCTTTCTGGTCATAACACCATGTATAAACAAACATATGTGCATGCATATAACCCCATAAATCTCAGCATATTTATAGGATTTGTCTTTGTACATCCTGTGAGAGTCCCGAGAGCATCAACAAGTCCCCAAACCAACCTGTTCTGCCCCACTGCTGAAGCTGCAGATTCTGCTTCTTTGACTGGTCCCTTTTGCCCCTAGGTTTCAGTGTCCACGGCTTTAACAGAATCCTCATCCTCTTATCTGTCTCAGATGATGATGCAGAAATAGATGCCTATCAATTTTGCCACTCAGAGTGGGTGAGGGACAGCTGAGAAATGTCAGCTGTTTCTGCTGAGGACAGCAGAGTAGCTGACACTGCCATGGGGGAAACTGCAGTTCTCCAGACATTTGCAAAGGGAATAATATTTTGGGGCCTGCTCACACCACTGCTTATGACTGGAAGATCTTGGCCACACCATCAATAACAGCAAGTACCTGGCGTGGTGTGGCATGAGATCTGTAGAAACTGCTTTTGAGCACTTAGCTCAAGCTCTGACAACTTGGGCATGTTGAGCACCCTTAGCTACTGTGATTCACCCCACTGCACAAGACATTTACCCTGTGCTATGCAAACAGCCTAGCCTTAGTGTTTGGGATAATTGTGTGAATCTCTGTGTTCATCTGGACCCACATTTTGGTGGTGTGTGTGGATTCCTTGAGCTTAGAAATGCTGCGACCATGTAAACATGCTATAGCACCAACACTGGATAAAACATTTCTATGAGCCATTTTCATGAGTAGAAACATTTTCCTCAAAATGTTTCTGCTCCCTGACTCAGCCCAGTAGCATCTGCCAGACACGACCCCCTTCCCTCTGGCCCCCAGCCCAACAAAAAATGGGCCACCACTCTGCTGTCACAAGGACCCTTACCCACTTGGAAACCCAAGGCAGCATTATCTTCCCAGCTCCCTCTGTCTCAAGTGGGTTCCAAGGGCAAGGAAGGGCTCAGCATGGCTCACACCTGCACATAGCCTTGTCCATCACAAACCTCTTTCTAATCACCTGGGCTGTAGCAATGCTCTTGTGTCTTTCTCTGAAGTTTCTATCCACATGAATGTCTTCATTTCTTTCCTCAAGCCTGAATCCAGAGGCACTGCCTGGGAAATGCTTTAAATTTCCTTTCATCACTGTAGTAGCTACTAATTAATATGGGTCAGTCTTTCCCTCTGAGCACTTTTGCTAAGCCATGTTTCCTCCTCCTTTATTCCTTTAGTAGTCCTGATATCCAGTATTTAAAGCTAAGTGCAGAAGAAGGGCCAGATTCAAAGTTATTCAGAGTCTTTTGAAGGCTTTCCTTGGACCTTGCTGGATTTGGGGTTGAGATTTCTGGATTTTGTGAGTGGCTGACCTATTTAAATATGTTAGAGGGGTTATGTATCAGCAGTGGGCCTTTATATTGTATCAGCTACAATATAAAAACAGAAGTGTTATTGAGTTTGGGGTGGGTGTTAGTCCTTGAGCGTCAGAATATTCCTCTATGTTCTTCCAACTCCTGTTCACCTCTTTCTGGATCTTGTAGGTTAAAGAAGAAGTCTTAAATCAGCATAGAGGTAAGACACAGCACATGGCCAGGAGGTGGTCTGAGACAAGGATTTGAGTGCAGCAACTCAAGATGCAGCTAAATGCTGCCTGTTTTCAGAAAGCCTCTCTGTGACTCTTCTGGGGTCCTTTTGGCGGCTTTCTGTTGAGGGCTTTCTGAGGGTCCCTCTTTCTTGACTGTATGCTTTGTGCCAATCATGGTGCTGGCTGACAATGTCCACCTCACAGCATCGCTTCTCTTCCCTTCCTGAATGAAAGACTCATTTTAAAAGTAGAGAAATAATTCCCAGAGAAGACTGAAAATAAAGAGAAAAAGGCAAATCTGGCACTTGTTTTCCCATAAAGATTCATGCATGTACTCGCAGTGACAAGGTATTCAGGACCGCAGATATTTCCCCAATTCCCTGCCAGGCGTGCAACTATCCATGCATAGCAAATAACACAACCCCATGAATGGCCACAAAGCGAAGTCAAGCTGTTTGCCTGATCCATTTGTCATTGTTTGCCAAGCTTTCCCCACTTTGAATGAGGGCTTGTGGCATCAGGAAGTTAAAAGGAGTCAGGAGGGGGGAAAAGGGGGAGTGTTTCTTTTAAAAAGAGAGTGAGATTGGAGAGGAGGACACAGGCACTCAAAACCCTGTCTGTGCTTGGTATATTAGGCAGCCAGCGCTCTTGGCTGGGAGCCCAGACGAGGCTTTTGTAATCAAAACATGATCTTGTATGCTGTGCAACCAGTGCTGAGAAAGGCCGTCGGATGGCTCTCTTCTTTTAGCTCTGCGCTGGAATCTGCCGGGCTTTGCTGCTGATGTCTGACATGCACCGAGCGGTGAGTGCCGCCTTTGTGGGTCCCAGGAGGGCGCGGGCAGTGGGGTCCACACCCAAAGAGGCCCTGAAACAACTTGCACTTGGGGTGGCCTTTCGCTGGTTGGGGCTTTGTTATTTTTATTCCTCGCCTGCCTGCCAGCAGGCACCGGGAACAAACAAACAGTGCTGCGTCATGGGGGGGGTGCCAGGATGTGGATGTGGGGTGCTGGGATTTCTGTGGCGATCTCTAGGGCAGGTTGTGGTGGCTGCTTCAGGACATTGTACCTCCTGAGTGGGTGAGAACAGATAACAGAGACCCACGGAGCACTGGATGTTGCCTATCCCCGCAAAGGTTGCAGCTGTCAAGCCAGAGGATATTTCTTGAAAAGAGCAGATGCGTTTGCTTATGCAGAAGAGTGTTAGTTAAGGTCTTTGCTCTTCTCTTCTCTTCTCCTCCCTCCCCCCCCCACCTTCTATCTCTCTCTTTCCCACTCTTGCTGCCTCCGAAGTCTCTCGCTGCAGAAGCAGACAGCTGTAGGAGCTTGCAGGAAAATCCTGCACACAGCACCAGCCTTGGGTGAGGCACCCCTCCAGCCCCTGGGGAGCTGCGCAGCATGTGTGTGTGCTGCCAAGCCATGGGCGTATGGCAGAGTGAGGTGTCGGCATTTAATGGAAGCACCAAGGCACTTGCTTCCCATTTCTCATCTTGTGCCATTTTATTTGTGATAGAGAGAGGCCATTCTTTCCTTCTGCCTGGCTCTCTTGGAGGCATTGGGCTTTCTGATTCAAAGCCATCGCACGTCCGTTCTGCCAAAGCCATTTATAACTCTCCCGTCACTAACATACGGGCACCTCACTTCCCCGGAAGAGCTTTGTTCTGGGGAGGGCATGCTGCAGCTACTTGTCACCCCAAGCACCAGCTTCAGGAGGGGCTGGGGTGGCAGCTTCGTTCCAGAAGCAAAGAAGAGGGCATGTCCTCGCTATCAGCTGGCTTGCAATGGCTGCTGAGCTAACGCTGACTTGGCTGAACTATACAATGGATGAGCCCCAGCCATCTTTTGCTTGCTAAAAGAGAAGGGCACAAATACAATCTCTACTGGAATTTTTAAATTCTTCCTGAGCAGGCAGCCCTGTCAGCCCTTGTTCAAAGCAATTTGAGGATGAAAGGGGTGTGTTTGAGGGCATGCACTACTTTGATCCCACCCTCAAGCAGCCAACACCCCAGCATTCAGCAAACACCAAACCTGCCAATTTAGAGCTCACAGAATAGCTTCTGTTCTGGTAAACACAGGAATTCAGCTTTAATCAGGCTTGCAAAATGGCCATGAAAGTGTATCCACCCACGTGTACAATCTACTTGTCTGTCACATACCTGAATGATAGATGGCAATAGGAAAGTGCATTTTGTTCTCCTGCAGACCTCAACAAAATCCCATTGTCCAGCAGAAGAATGTGTGGGTGAATGTGTGGTTTAAATGTCCCTATTGTTCCACCTGAACACGAATGTGTTCCTGTGTCCTGGCAGAGCAGTCCTCATGAGGGCTCGTAAATCAGCACTGATAAAATACCATCGTGGCGATATGATTGGAAGTGTACTTGTGCAAACTGGTTTTCCTACCTTTCCCCTTTCTGGTTTGTGACAACATCTGCATCCATCCATCCCACCCCCTTCTATGTGATGGTATCACACTTTCAACTTTTAGTCCCTCTCTACAAAGAGCACTATGGCAGGGAGATTTCTGCCCCTATCTGTGGTCCTATTCTCTGCAGTTAAGTTAAGATGGTTAAGTTCAAGCACAAGTCTTGCTCGATCAGAGCTGAAATGTCATTAGCTCTGTTCTTTCTCATGTAAAGCCTTTGAAAGGAATACCTGGCATTGCTGGGATACATAGTGATTCAGCAGCTGGATCCCTTCCTTTGAAAGCAAGTGTTGGCCATGTACAGCAGCAGATGATTTGCAGATTTGGCTCCCAGGAGCCCCATAACATTTTTGAAAGAGCAGTGATGCTCTGGCTAAATTCCTA
Source organism: Tetrao urogallus (assembly GCF_951394365.1). Classification (NCBI taxonomy): domain Eukaryota; kingdom Metazoa; phylum Chordata; class Aves; order Galliformes; family Phasianidae; genus Tetrao; species Tetrao urogallus. The sequence continues at coordinate 6,335,054 of NC_136819.1, forward strand.
TATGCTACCTATGATTATTTTCTGCATTAGCATGGGCTACCAGGAGTGCAGTTTGCTGCTTCTGCACCAGCACAGGACAAAACCACAACATATCCATTACCAAAGGGCCAGCAGATCAAATGTGCCCTCATTCTCACCTGGTGTCCCATCTCCCAGGCAGCCGAAAGCCTTACAACATTAAGGAGATCATTCCTACAGCTCAGCTAAAATCCTGCTTTCTCAAATAGTCATAGGATATTCCCATGCATTTTTCATTTTGGTGAAATGCTAATTCCACTACATGAGAAACATGAAATCGAAGTGCCTAAGTTCTGCCTCGTTTGATTTACAGGCACGCTGCAAACACACACATCTTCAGGAGGTTGGAGCTTGTGTAAAGTACTGGATAAAGGGCATGAGCAGCTGGTAACAGAGCAGAGTCAGAGGCTTTCCCTCCCCTGGGCTATTGCTTTGTGGTTTTACTCTTAGCCTTCAGGCCTTAGGCTTCTCACTTTGTTTTCTCTCAGTTGAGGAAGAGCTTTGTTTGACAGCACCTTTCTAGACCTCCAATGCTCCAGTTTTTCCTCTGATGACCTAATTAGGACCAGGCAAAAGGTAGGAATGCAGGAGAAGCCCTCTATTCCCAGGAATTAGCCTTGCAAGTCCACTGGCTGGCTTGAGGTGAGACGCAGAGCAGACTGTCTGACATCACAGGCAGGAAGGCACCAGGGCATGGTGAGGGTCAGACCCAGATCCCGTGACCCAGCAGCCACGATTGGACAGTGACGTATCCTTCCCTGAAGGAGGTTGCACCTGCCATGTTGTGATTAATGAAGGAGAAACCTCTCCTGCCTGTGCAGCTCTTCCCAGCCTTTGCTATTCTGGATTTCAGCAGTGGGGCTGATAGGATTACTGGGGTTTTGATTCAAGAAATGTCAATCAATTCTATTTGTGATTAAGCATCTATTAATGTCTGATTCTGGTTTCTGAGTCTGGGGCCCAGCTTTTTCCCAGCAGGTCCCTCTCAGTGCCCCTGGGGGCTCATTGGGAGCCAAGGTGCTCCAGGGGAGGCTCTGATGCCAGTCCTGACTGATCCAGACTAGGGATGGGACCAGGACGGTGGTTTGGGCAGCACTGGAGCTGCAAAGAGTGCTGGTGCAGGTGGGCTGTGCCTATCCCCAAGCCAACTTTGTCTTACTCAGCTCTCTGTAAGCAGAGGAGAGGGAATGTGAGATCTCTGCAGCATGCAGATGCCATGCTGATAAGGAGAGTACAAAAACACTGTTTAAAAATAAACCTGTAGTGCCTTGGAGATCTCAGACTTTCCACCTTGCTCTTCGTGCAGGCAGAGTCTAGACGATATGGATCACCATGCTGCAGTGCTGCAGTGTGTTGATACCCATCAGCATTAATTTTCACTAGATGCTGCTGTCACTAAAATTCTAAAATCTGATTTCTTATCCCCTGTGATAACCAAGATGCTGTCTGAATGTAAATGGAGTACCCTGGGTGTGCCTGAGAGCATCTGAACTGAGAGCAGGCAGAGGTGTCATTTACTTTGTGTATTAAGTGGTGTGGTAACTCTGGAGTTACTGGCAGCCATCAGTGTGGGGCATTGCTTTTTCACTCCAGTTACCTCAGTGCAGAACAAAAAAAAATGTTAAAGTAGAAAAGGTCAGTTCTGTCAGGAAGAATTCAATTTACAAGATGCAGTTTGCTTTTAGATGGAGGTGTAAAGGAGGAAATGGTGGGAAAAGACCATTCAACCTCCCCCCGCTATTTAAGCAGAAGCATCCGGTTTGTGTCCTGTCAGTGTGATCACCAAGAATAGCTTTGCTCTTTATGTTTTCAGGATACCACTGTGGATGATGCTGTGCTAAGGAAGAAAGAACAGAAAGATGTTGAACTTGATAAGAAAATCCTGGCTCTACGGAAGAAGAATGAAGCGCTTATACGAAGATACCAGGTAAGACTGCTTGATTCTTATCTTCCTCAGCTCTGTTTTAGAGTCCTCACAACTCATAGCATGAAGAAGATAGTCAGCAATGGAGGATGACTTTGTTAGATAACACTATTACGTAGGAAAGTGTTTGGGGAAGGTCAGCCAAACTCTGTTCTTTGCTATAGCTCCTCAGATTAGAACCCAGGCTCACTGATGCTTCCCTTTCTGCTGCAGCATTTCTTCTCGCCCTACTCTCTTCTTCCATCTGCATCACAGCTTTCCCATCTCTTCGTCTCATACACACTGTCTTCTTCCCCTTCTGTCCTTCCCTGTGCCTCATGCTTACTCTCCTGGATGAACAGAAGGTTGCATCCCTTACACATTTGAGAGCCTTTGTCTTCCCTCTTGCTGTCCTCACCCAGTCCGGGGTACTTGTATGGACTGAAGCTTGTCTCAGGCCAGTCCCAGTGTTTCTGTGAAGCTCACAGGAGAGAAAAACACCTCCTTTTTCTGTTCCTGGATTGATTGGCTTTGGCCAAGAGAGTCTACCCAGTGACCTGCAAAAGATATCTAGCCCAGCTTGTAAGAACTGTTCAGGGTGACATTGCGGTAACTTGGAGCTCTCTTTACGTTTGTTTACCCTTCTCCATGAGTGTCTGCATACAGCAGTGCAGACTTGAACAGCCTGAGCGTGCTACTGGAAGAAGGATCCCCCCTCCTGGCTTGCCTGGAATATTCTCCTGGCTTTTCCAATCGCCACTTGGCTCTGGGGGCTGCTTAATATTTGCTGGCTGGATGGGTAGTCTTGAGAATGGCAAAAAGCATGTTTTGTGTCTTGGACCAAGAGCCAGAATGTTCAGTGGTGCTCGAGGCTGGATCTTGCTTAAAAGACTTATTTCCTTTGATACCAGAAGAGCCATTCTGAACATTTTTTGATCATAGCAAAAAATAATGGTATCTAGTGAAAATCTATGGAATGAGTTGAATGTGTCAAGCACTCAGGGGAGAGGAACTCTCACTTTCATATTAAATGTTACTTTCCTACCTACCACTACTTGGCTTCAAGAAGAAGTTGCCTAATAGATAAGTAGATCACAGCCAGAGATGCCAGAGCAGGTCATTGGCCAGAGATGATGACCCCAGTCTGGCACAGAGACCCTGGCTTCTGTGCAGACCCTTCCCTTTCTGCAGGCCAGGTGTGTTCCAGGCTCTTCACATGTCCCAGCTGCCAGTCACCCATTCCAAGGGCACACTGATGGATCACAAGTTGATCTACTTTCTTTCAGAGCTGGAGCTGTGTCCATTTAGGAAAAATTCTAAACAGGAACTTTACAAAATCTGTGCACAGCCAGGTACAGGCCTATAACAAGGATATATCTTTTTCAGGAAATAGAAGAGGACAAGAAACGAGCTGAGCAGGAGGGAATGGCTGTTACCTCCAGGAAACCCAAGCAAGATGGACTCACTATTACCATCACCAAAGCTCACAATGTAAGTGAGTGAATGCCTCTTCACCACAAGCCACCACAAGCTTCGGTCCTGCCTCCATGAGCTTCACAAGTGCCGTTGCTGAAGGAGACAGCTTCCAGAGCAAAACTCTTTCAGGCATGGAACGTAGCTCCTAAACATTCCTATAAGGGCATAAAAGCTCAAAATGCCCAAAGTGTTTGCTGATCCACTCATTTCCAGCCTTGCCCAGGCACCTGTACCCAAGCATTCAGAATGAGCAAGCATGCAAATAAGTGAGTAAGTGAACAGTTACATTTGGCCCTGGATGATTCCCAGGTGTGAACACTGTTGCTATACATATATATATATATATATATATATATAGGCAGAACATGTAAGATGTGTATGTGCCGCAGAACATGTAGGATGTGTATGTGCCACATACATATTGGAGATATCAGGAATACATTTGAAGATAACCACAGGCTGGTTGAAATCACGATCTTCTTAGGCTTTGTACTTGCAATTAAATAGGCCGTGGTTACATAGGCGTTTTGAGGCAAATGCTACAAGTCCCAGGCATCCTTTCTGACTGCATTAAATCTGTATGTGACAAACCTTATCCTCCCCTCCTGGCGGTGTGTGATCTGCTAAATCACCAGGCCAGTCCTGTGTTAGCCCCTGGGGGAAGCCCAAAGCCAGACTGAGCTGGCCCACCCTCATTCTGCACCATCAACACTCTTGGATTGTTAGATCCAAGCTAGTGCCTTGCTTACGTTGTCATGCCCCGGCCCTTGCTTTTCTCTGGAGGTGCTCTGTTGCACACATTTTTCTCTCATACAGGACCTGAAAGATGCAATTACCCAGACTGAACACTATGGACAAGATAGCCAAGCCCTCTCGATGGTGAGCACTGACCCTCGGGAGCCATCCTCTTGGCTTCCCAGGCAATCTCCATCAGGACTTAGACTTTTCTGGTCTAACTCAGACTGCTGCAGAAAGCAATAAAACTCTGGCACTTTAATCTGAAATGTCAGATTTGTAAGTGCAAAGGATTTTCCGTATCCACTGTAATTGTGGGTTTTGCTGCTGAGCAGACAATGAGCCCCTTGTCCTGCAGGAATGTCACAGCACAGTGCCATGCACAGAAAGCTTTCCCAGGGCAAGGCCTACCACTCCATAACTGGTCTGCCCTGCTTACGTGCAGGTGTGTTTGGGGAAGGGGAGTGCACTGGTGAGCTGAGAGGCTTAGATTTGGTAACAGAAGTGCTTCATTTTCCAGGACAAAAGGGTGGTGAGTGAGAAAAAGAGCCCCTGCCCTGTGAGCACTGGATTTGGCATTGGCAGTGAGGAAGAGGAGGAGGAGGAAGCAGATCATATGTTCACATTCAGAATGGGGAAGAGGATGCAGCTGGCTGTTACCATGGACAACAAAGCTAAGGTGAGCAAGGAAGAGGATTCCTCTTACACTAAAGTCTCTGTCTCCAAGCCTTAAAGGGGCTTCTGTTCTTCCTCATCTGAGCTTTCTGCTCAGCGTGTCTCCCAGTGCCTTATCTCTGAAGGGAATAGTTCCCTTCTCACTCCTTTCCTCTCATTTCTTGCTCCCTCAGCACAGCCTCAGTCTTCACCTCGAGTTGCCATGCTTTGTTTTCCTCTCCATGTCCAATTCACTGGAATCAGCCCCTAGGCCTTGCTAAACCTCCAAGTGGTTCCTCCCAGCCATGCACAGACCTTTCTGAGAGAGCATTGCTCACTTGGGTCACCAGCATCCCACTGGTTTAACTCTGTCACTGTGCCTGGAAAGGGGACAACAACATAATTTCTCCCCGTTGCTCTATCTCAGAAAATTTTAAATGCAGAATAAAAACCAGAATTAAAAATTTTGTGAAACAGCAAAATTGAAAAAATTGAAAATGATAACCCATTTTTTCAATGAAAGGATCCTAGCGGCCTATCAGTTTTGCCAGGAAGGATTTTGTAAAAGTTTGGCAGTTAGTATTGAAAGCATGTCCAAGGAAGTAAGTGCCTGTGTGAGCTTTACACTTTTATTTGCTTCACCTCTGGAATATCCTAGAGGAGTGACCATGTTCTTGCTGGAGTTATTGGGTTTGGCCACTGATAAATAGAAACAAGGATCAGAAATGCCACAATAATTGGAAATTTGTATTATCTGCATGCACAGATACACGCATGTGGGAGCACAGGGAAGCTCTCTACTTAGTGAGTCTCTGGAGGGAGATTATTGCTGCGATTGGAACTTCTTCACACCATTTAATAAGTTCCAAAAGAGTACAAGAAGCAGTGTTATCCTTTTCTTGATTAGCAATAAGAAGATACCAGTGAGATACCTGGAGATGCAACGCCCTTTTTTGAGGACTGTGTTGGTGTGAAGGGGATATCAATCCTCGGCCGTCCATACCGGAATGGATGAGATCAGCCCATTCCTTTTCACAGCAGCACAGTGAAAAGGAAACAGTGGCAGCAAATGTTGCTCCCCTGGAGCCTCTTTTAGGCACAGCAACATGCTTGGCCCAGAGAATCAGAGAGGGCTTTTTTGAAGGGAGGTCCAAGCCAAAGACATTTCCCAGGGTAATAAAGTGAAACCTCACCCTTCCTGCTGCCCGGGAGGTTTAGGGTAGGAGTGCTGAAAACCTTGGCTGTAAACAAAAGGAAGAGAGCCATTTACTCCATCTGAAGCAGCTTGAAAATATTTTTCCAATTGTGTGCCTTGTTTCTCCCTGACCTAGCTACCATTTCTTTCCATGAAGAAATAGGCCACAAGCACTGCGCCATTACAAAGTCATTATATGTTACCTTGAAGGAACTGAATCATTTTGGAAATAATGTACCTTTCATAATGAATTTTCAGGAGAAAAAGAATGAAGTCTCTCATTTCCTTCATTCCAGATAGATAACCAGTAGTGTGAACGTCCCTTTCAAAGAAAATCACATTCCGTAAGAACCAAACCACCTTCTGATATAAAAGAAATGCTTTTTTTTTTTTTTTTTCCTAAGGATAGAGGGTACATAGACATCTAACCACCTTCATTACCAAGTGAATTTATCAGTGAAATATTTGAGAGTTTACTCCAAGGTTTCTCATAGCCATGTAACTGAGGAGGCAGGGAGGGAATGACTTATATTTGAAGCAATTACATTTGCAGAGTGAAAGGCTCTCGCAGACAGCCTAAGTCCCCTGGAGCCCTTTCCTAATCTACAGCTCAGAACTCAAGTCTTAGATGGGGATTTATATTAGCATTGAACACTGGCAGCTATATCATTTTGCTACCTTAAACTCTGCACCAGGGTTTTTCAGCATAGCCAATGAATAGACCTCTGAGATTTTTCTTCTGGAAATACAGACCCCTGTATTTCTTATATATTCTTTTTCCTGACAGCCCTTCAGATGGGCATTTTTAACACTACCTTTGCAATCTACCTTTGCATGTCTCTGTCACAAGAGGGGCACTTCTCAAATTACAGTTTCAATTACACTGAACAACCACTGCTTTCCATTTGGGCCCCTCTCTTTGTTCCCATTGGCTCTGCATGGGCTCTTCCCTCATCTGACATCCCTCGCGCTGGGAGCTAGCCCACTGAGGCCAAGATTTCCCAATGTGGTACAAGTAATCTAGGAAACCACTGGTATTCTTAAAATAGTGAACAAGCAAAAAATGTGTTGGCATGTTAAGCAGAATGTGCCTTGAGGCAACCCATCTTAGCTAAAAATAACATGTGGAGGGAGGAGGAAAAGATATTTCCTAGAAAAGCCAGTGGTCTCCCACTCCTGTTTATGCCCAGCTATCACAGATCTGCTAAATAGGTATTTCCTGTATGAGCCTCTCAGGCTTCTCTGCCATCTGCTCAATAAACTGCAGGGTTTAATGGCTCTGCCAACATGCCAACTTTCCTACTGTGATTTTTTATTATCTAATGACCTGTAAATCCAGTAACACACTTTGAGCATCAGTCTCATCCACAGAATTTGGATACAAGCTCCTCTGCACTGTTTTTTTTTAGGTTTTTGGGCAGAGGCTTTGTTGTTGTCTATGCTCCTGGCCTGTATCCATCCTCAAGAAGGACTTTCCCAGGTAGCAGGTGGCAAAGCCAGCTTTCAACCATACCCACTTAGTGCTCAGTATCCCTGGGAAGAGTTATTTGTGACCATGTTATTTGTTCAAAGGACAGATCATTGCCACCTGAATACCTAAAAGAGCTCTTGAGTGTGGCTAGAACTAATGCTTGAGCTTGCTATTATTCTGCTTGGCCATCACTGGATTTACTTTCTTAATATAAAAAACATTAACTAGTATGCTAAACATCTCATTTTGATTCTTTGTTTAGGACAGGACAGCACAGATCTCCAGTTCATTAATTAACCTCACCAGTACAATCTGATATTACTGTATATTTCTGCTCAGGGTTTGAAGGAGGGAAGATGTATTATTTTGAATGTCCCAGGAAACACAGGATTATACCTGGAGCAAGGATATTTCTTGGGAATAACGAAGTAATGTACCGCTTCAGCACCAAAGCAACTACCAGGCTTGAGCAATTCAGAGGTTCCAAAGCAAAGTCAGACTGTATTTGCAGCCTCTGAATCATGCTAGAACTAGGGCAGGGAGGCAGGACAGCAAGCAGTTCAGTGCTTGTTCTGCAAGGCGTCATGTATCCTGCTGCCTTCAGAGGTTCCCAGCAGCTCTCGGCTCTTCCCCGGATACATTAGTCATTCAGGATTCAGCCTTATTCTGAAGGTCTAAACTGAGTAATTCCTGTGATTCCCAAGAGCTTTGCTATTATAGTGGGAGAATGCCATCTCTGCCTACTGAGAAGCAGTGCATTGCTTGGTCTGCAAAGTTCCTTAGTAGCAGTGGGCAGCTTCCTTGGCTTGAGGATTGATGCCAGGGAGGCAGAAGCTGAGAAAAAGAGATTCTTTCACAGAAAATTTTTTTACAGATTGCCTCAGGCAGTTGCCCAGATTTCTGTATGGACTCCTCCTCCCAACAAACATAAGTGTGGAACAGGTTTTAAGAAGAAGACAAGGTGCTATGGGAGGAGAAAACAGATAAATCTGTCTTGCACACACATATTCCCATGGCAGGGATGGCTGATTTCATCCCTTTTGTGACTCCACTGGCATTGCTATGGTTAAGCTGTGGACCAGTAATATGTAGGGGGCCTCAAAAAGCTGCTAAGCACTTTTCTTCCATGTCTCAAGGCATAAGAAACTGTTCAGTTTCCCTTATAAAGGGGAATTGTGAAGCACACACAATGATGTTTTCTACTTCTATCCTCACTAGCTGTGGGATCATGTTTCAATAGGAATGCTTAGGTTTTCAGAGCAGCTATCAAGATTTTGTTTTTCACTTCCTTTTCATTGCAATGGGAAATGTTTTTTCATGTATCTGGAAGACACGTTTTGTTAGCATATCTTGGCAAGCTATTGAATAAGAGAGAACTGTTTACGTAGTCTGTAAAGGAAGAGTTAAATAAAACTTCTTTTTCCCGTGTTTATCACAAGATAAGAACTGAGTCATTGCCCATTAGTATTGAACAGTATATTCCTAAAATGACCATGTTAATTCTGTGTTTCTGAAGTCATCTCAGCACAACTGCCAACATGGGTGAGACCACAGAACACTAAGAATACTACTGTGGCTGCAGATGTTGCTCCATGAACCCAAAGGGGATGGTGAGAGAGATTTATAGATTCAAATGATCCAGTCCAACTCTGTGGTCTGAAATACAGGACCAAGATAGTCTATCAGGTTAATTTTTTTACCCATATCCATTAGTACTGATTCGCAGTAGCATGAAGAAAAGCCACATTGGCTTCTTTGACTGCAAACAGGAAGCCTGTGCTGACCATTCTAATTCTAGTCTCAGTTTCAGTGATATTTAGGAATAAAATACATGAATTACAGAATATGAAAATGATTTGAAGTATTATTTTAGTTTTAAAGCATCCTGTGTCCTAATCGGCCAATAGTTCCAGCAACAGAAATATGTCACCTCTGGACATGATATGACTCAGTCATTCAAAAGCAGGTGACTCTTAAAGGCTAAGACCTAACCACTATGAGCGTTGGGGCTGTCTGACCCTGAATTCTGGTCTGTACTATCAATCTAGCTGTTGTTGTATAAAAGCTGTGCACTGAACAAAACAGAGAAAATACTTTGCATTTGTACACATGAAGTTGTGGATACATGCATGTACACACCTAAACAGGTTTTACTTCAAACTTGAGGCAGTCTAAAAGCTGGAATACAATATTAGAACCCAAACTGTTGTGGGATGGGACATCTGGAGGTCTTCTAGTTCTATTCCCTGCTAAAAGCATGCCTCTACTTCACAGTTATCTTCAGTTGCTCAAGGCTGAATCTAGTCAAGTTCTGAACCTCTCCAGCACTGGGAGACTTCACAACTGCTTTAGGCAACAGTTTTCAAGTGTTTGACTACTGTCACTGTGGCTGTTGTGTCACAGAATCACAGAACTGTAGGGGTTGGAAGAGAACTCTAGAGATAATGTAGAACAACCCCCCCTGCCAAAGCAGGCTCCATACACCAGGTTCATTGCACCTTGCCCTTTGAGTACATCTGAGAGAAGTCTGGCAAATCTTTCCAACAGACTAAGGCGAAGAAGGCCTAGATACTTTTTTCACTTCTGTGGCACTAAGTTGCTCTCCACATTTTGCATCCCAGGCCAACATTTTTCTTTGCTGCTGGTGTACGTACAGAAGTCCTTCTTGCTGACTCGTCTCTCACTGGCTTCAGTCCCAGCTGAACTTTGGCTTTCCTAACCCCATCCCTGCATCCCCAAGCGCTGCTAAAACATTCTTCTTTGGGAGCCTGTCCCTTCTCACCTCCTACATACTCCCTTTGCACATTTAAGTTCAAGCAGGAACTCCCTTCTTGTGTCTTACCACACCTGCGTTTTCTTGCACAACAGGAAGTCCTTAATTATATTCTTGAGCTTTGTCTATGAAAACCAGTCAGGTCTCTTGGGCTCCTTTCTCCTTCAAGACTGTTTCCTCAGGATCCTGTGTACCAGCTAGCCAAACAAGCCAAAGCCTGCTCTCCTGAAGCCCATAGTCTCTAGTCTGCTGCTTGCCTTCATCACTGCTCTCAGGCTCATAAAAACCAACATCCTCTGATCACTGATGGCTGCCTATCCACGGTAGATGCTAGGACAGTTGTACTCTATATTTAAAAGATTGCCTGTTTTCTTGATTATCAAATTTTACTCTCTGAAGAAATGAATTTTGGCATCTCTGGGAGTAGCTCATGGACGTCTACTCAGTTAATGGCAGCTGTCAAAAGAGGAGGCTGCACTGACACAAACATGGAGAACAACGCACAAATACTAGAAGTGCATTGAGCAGATTCGTAGCAGATCCTTTGGACACAAGCCATGACTTCAGTTATTTCAAGAAAAGCAGAAATAGCTAGAGTGCTACTAAGCACGGCAAAACTTGCTAGAAGCTACAGCTAGAACCTGAGACCAGAGCTCAAGGGAACAATGCCAGAATATCCATAGGACTCTGGCAGTCAGAAACTAAAGCAGTACAAAGACCCACTCCTTCACTTGAATGCACTGAATTAACTCAAGAACACTCTCTGCTGAGATAGCAAAATTACACAATGCGAAAGCAGAATCAACACGAGGCTGCAGGTCCGATGCTGAAAATATTCCATGGCCTTCAAAACTTGTATCACATTTTAGGAAGCTCAATGACTGCATAAGCAATAAAAAACGTCTTGCTTATGGAGGCTGTCTACACTAAGGCTACCTCCATGCTAACATCTGCACTTCTAGCAGAGCCAAGTGAAGATCAGACTAATGCAAGACATCTTGAAATCATATTTCATGGCAAATTCATAAATGTTTCCAAGACTTCTATACAAATCTGAGGTCAGTGTATTCTGTTTGTTTTTGAAAACAAGTTCATAGCAACAAAGAGTTCCCATGTTTCACAGCAGTTTTCTAGGAGATTTTGAGATCCTTTGAGATTTTGAGATCTGTTGAAATCAAGCGTCTGGTATTTGCAGAAGTCCAGGGAGAAAATCAGAAGAAAATATACCATCCTTTAGAGAGGGATGCTTCCAAGGGGCGAACCCCGATAGGATCAAGCGGAGAAATCATTCAGATGAAGAGAAAAGAAAGAGCTCAGAGGTAAAAATGGAGATGACTCAGTGAGTCTTGCATTTTCCTGCCAGGCATAAACAAAAAGACACACAATGGAACCAAAAGATGATACTTTTAAATGAGGAAAAAATATGTATTTTTGCACAAAAGATGTACTCATTTTGTGGAAGTGATGGCTGAGGGCACTGGCAATGGCTCAACTGGCTACAAGGGTAGTTAACAAAATAAGAACCAGATGTAAATCCGTGCATTAAAGACATGAACTGATACGAACAGCTGGAAGTAATATCTGAAAGGGGTAAACTGCCCTCGTTTGAGGATTTACAGGTCTGTTTTCTAAACTTTTCTTCTGCTGAATAAATTATTCCAGAAATACAGATGCACAATGATGGTAAAGATGACAAATTATCAAGGATTGGTGCACTTCAGAGCAGTAGCTGCTTTGCAGACAAGAGTGGAGAGAACACCACTATTTCCCTTCTATCTCATCCTACAGGTTCTGCTCCAACATAGCCTCACATTTTTCTGGGACATGTTGTTTGGTGAGAGGACAATTTCATATTTGTTTCAAAGACAAAAATGGGAGCTGGTTCACCTGTCTGGAGTTAAAATATCATCCTCGATCATGCTGTGAAGGGTGACTAGGGTAATCCCACTTTACCTACTGGTATGCGCTCAGTTAAACAAGGCTATGTAATGTTACATATCCCTTAGAGAATCTGGGGTGACAGCTTTACAAACCAAGAAACCTGGCTCATGTTTGTGTTCTGTCAGACCAAGATCCTGTGCAATCTGTTTACAGGAAGGGAAATGCACAGGACTAATGGTGATGTTGTTAAGCTCATTTCTGTCTTTTCCAGGGCAAGCGAATTGTCAGCGAGAAATGCACTGAGTGCTTCCCTGGTCCAAGCAGGATGCCAGACCTGAGTGAAGAAGAAACAGACCACTTGGTGGCTTTCCGCCGGGGGAGAAGAATGCAGATTGCCATCACCATGGATAACAAGGAAAAAGTAAGTACACTGTGAATGCCTGGGTTGCAAACTGTCAGTGGCATCCAGCAGGTCTACTGGTTGAGAAGTGACATGTGGACAATCCAGGAGCTGGCACAACAAAAAGACATTGGGCGAGACTGTATGTTAATAGTATGGAATTTACCATATAAAATTCTCTGGTTTTGATAACTGTGAAAGAGGAAAGGCTACAATTCTTTTTCCATTCTCTGTATTCACAGCTACAGCTAGCAGGCTCTTAAATACACAGGGTCCCTAAGAAATAGCATATGCTGTTTTAGGAGGATTGACGAAAGCATTGCCAGATATGTGACATGAATCTCACAAATGACTCCTGCCTCTCCTACCAACTTCTTTTTAGGGCCATACAGCAGACTGTGAGTCAAAGGCCTTGCCCCCTGACACACAGCACAGCTTAAAAGTTGACAGAGCTGGGCAATATCTGCTCCTAAACCTAAGTCCTGTGGCCTCGCCATAGCCTACTGGGTGAACAGAATGAACTTTGTTGATCTTTGAAACATATTTCAAATACTTCCTTGCAAATACCTTCCTCTTTACACACACAGAGGCATGTGGCATTTTCCTATTCAAGAGTTTGCTCAGATAAGTAAGAATGCCTGCAGCAAACAGGGTCAGTAAGAACTGTGAAGGAAAATAACACGTAATGTAGCTGCCAAACACACCCAGGAACACTGGGAGACCTATGAAGTGCCATCTCTGGGACAGCAGCCACCCATTTGCTAGTTGCCTACATTAATCTTCAGCTTCTCCTCCTCCTCAGAGTTTCCTTATACTCTGAAAGACCATGAGCTTCTTTCTCATGACTACCAAGCAGCTCTTTGTGTGCCATCAATCTCATATTGACCACTAGTGCCTAGTGATTCATCACAGCTTCACACTGCTGCTGTCACTTGGTTCAGTCAGGGCATCAGGGAGACATCTAGATATGATGATGGGCTGAGACTGACGTGACTGTTCCTGTGCTGTAGCTATCCTTCAGGCTGTCAGATGTAATTCTGTGTTGCTCATGGCAAATCTCTCCACTTTGGCTCTTGCTGGGCTTGTTTAAATTTTTTATCTCTGAGGTCATCAAGGCTGGGATAGTGCTAGAAGAAAACAGAAGTGCCTAAGTTTCAATTTCAGATCCTGAACTCTGTTTTATAAGTGTTTTTAAAGGACAGCCCCAGAAAAGGTAATATCTCATTTACTATGGAACATGAAATTTGAGGCTGAAAGACTGCATATTCTGTAATCTGTGGTTTTGGTGCTGCCTTGCTTGTGTTAATCACAAAGTGGTTAGATTCAGAGTGTGTGAGAGCAGGCCTACAATTGTGCTAGCTTAAAGCCATGTCTGCCAACACCTTTTTACATGAATCTGAGGCTTTGAGACTTAGAAGGACAAGGAGGATGCCTGACAGATTTGATTTTGATGATTGAGCAGAGGTTGCGTTTTACTCTCTTCAGGTCTTACTGTGCTGCCACTCATCTAGCTCATTCATTTAAATTCATTACCAATGAATGCAATTACCTCCATGTAGCAGTACAAGGAGCTCATGTAACTGTCGTCCTGCCTTTCCTCAATTGTATGTAGCCACAGTGGTCTCCTTCACCAGCTTGGGCTAGAATGTAATCCTAATAATCCCCAGGAATGCAAACAACTCCATGCTGCTGCTCCTCAGATACCAAAGTTCATTTGAAGTATTTCCTTTTTTTCTTCCTTAATCCGAAGACAGTCACTCAGTTGGCAGAAGGTAGGATTAAATCCCCAGCACGCTTCTAGCAACAGTGGGCTGCGAAGGAGGCTACCAGCTGTTGACATCTGCAGGGAAAGGCATTGTGTAGAGACATTCAGTGCCTCCATGCTTTGGATGGTCAAGAAAAGGATCTCTTTGTGTCAGGAGCACAGGAAACCCACAGGGGCTTGATATAAATCTAATTATCAAGCAGCAGTACCAAGGAGCAGTGTATGCCCATTACTTAGAATAAAAGGAAAGATCCATTTTCCTGGATCACCTGGTCTTCTGGCAGGACAGATATTCTGGCTCAACAACAGTCTTGGACCAATGCCATTGCCAAGATTCATTTAGCAATAGCATCACGCTTCTTTCTGGCACAAAAAAAAATTGTGTCCTGCTTTCTGTTCCTGAGGTTGGCAGCATACCTCCCTCAGCCTCTCAGAAGCTCACAGAGAACGGAAAGAGCTCCCTGGAAGACAGAGTGCTTTCGGGTATCATGCATTGAGACAGCAGGCAGGGAGCAAGCACGAGGGACCGCACAGCACAGTTCCCAGATCTAGGAAATGGAGGAGTTCGTAGAGCCCATTTTAAAAATGGGCTTTTCTGGAAGTATTTGTTGTTGTTGCTTGGATTCCTCTTGTACTTTAGAAAAATACATAAAAATTTGTGTTTGAAATTCTAGTTTCCAATAAAATTTCCAATGTTAGCAGATGGATATGTTTCAGAGTCCAGCTGAGCTCGGGAGATCTTGTTTCCAGTGATTTCCCTAAACTGATCAGGTCCTGCTCTTCTGTAGCTAATGAAAATACCTTTTATTAGTATTTTAAATGTATAACTTCAGGGCATAAAAGAGCTCTCAGTGCACAGGCACCTTTCAACTTGAAGGACGTGGCCGAAAGAGAGCTAAGTGTTTGGGTTTCCCAGTCATCTCTACAGGCTACTTTCATCCATTTGTACTTCGTCAATGCTTTCCTGGGGTCAGTGACAGAAGCATATGGGCCCCAAAGTGACAGGTCACATTGGCATCTCACACATCATGCCAGCTTGGGCTTGTTGTGGCAAATGAGATTCGGTCTGACCTGCCCTGTCACTTCAGCTGTTCCTAAACTGCACTAAGGATTAGCATTTTAAACAAGTGCTTCTGTTTTCTGATTAGGATAGCGCTTGAAAAAATGATACCAGCCAAGTCTGATTTCATGTACTGTGCCTCAGAGCAATGAGTTTCTCCACAAGGCACCGGAAGACTGCAATGCAGAGAGCAGATCAGAATTAGTAATACCCAAACGGATTAAACCTTTATTAAATAATGTTAGCCTGCAGAGCTCACTGTGCATCACATGGATGTTGAATACAGCAACCCACTTTGGAAATGGAGGGCAAATCCCACCAGTGCTGATCACGGCATCTACAAACCTCCAGTTTCCCCTTGCATAAAGGGGGCTTTAGTATTCCTTTGCCTCCCTAGCTTTGGTGGCAATAGGCATGTGAGCAACACAGAGCTGCTGAGTGCAGCATCATTACAGGAAAGCTGATGAAGAGAGCTGGTTCCTCTGCAGCCCAACACCACCCCAGCACTGCAGAGAAACTAGTGAAGCACCATATGCACTGACACTAAGTGTTTGCAGCGGCAGCACAAGGGCTCAGAAAGAGCAAACCAGGGATGTCTGCAGTTGTTCCTCACCTCCTACACTCACCAGCCCCCAAGTTCTCTGCCAGGAGCAGTAACTTTGTCTTTGACAGGTCTTTCTTCCCTTGTTCTCTTTTTCAGAGTACGTATGATTTCACTGACCTGTTTCACATCTCCCTTCTGCCATGTCTTCTGCAGATGTGGGAGTCCAGCCCTAATTAGACATGTCTGCTGAGGAAGTAGTCCAGTATTTTGGATCACCCCCATTGTGCCTTGTTTGCACCTTTTTAGTTTTTACTGTATTCTTTTAATGCAAGAGGGCCAGAACTGTATGTGGTATTCAAACTGTGAGCTCATTGTGAATGTACTCAGTAATGCAGCAATGTTTCTGGTTTGTTCTCTATTCTTGTCCTAACAATTTTGCATTTTCTTTGCTTTTTCTTCTTTTTTTTTTTTTCTTTTTTGCCCCCTGAATAATTGAGCTAACATTTTCAGAGAGCTAGTCACAATAACACCAAGATTTCATTCCTGGATGGTAATCATAGCTCACACTTCACCACTGTGTGCGTATATGTACAAGAAGGAGCATTTTTTTCTCCATGTGAGTTACTTTGCATTACTGATATTTAATTTCATCTATAATTTTATGATGCAGGCATTCAATATCAAGAGATCTTTTTCAGATCCTTCCTAGCAAATTACATTCCTCGCCCTGGATGATTTAGTACCATCAGCAAACTGTCATCTCTCTATTCAGTTACTTTTCCAGACCATTTATGAGCATGCTGAGCAGCACATGTTCCAGTGGCACACCCCAGCTAATCTTCTACTGTGGAAAATTACATTTTCTTGCCACTGTTTCCTACCCTTATATTAGTTGTTAATCCACAAAAGAAACTTCACTTTCACCCCCAAATTTTTCAGCTACCATGAGATGGGGCATCAGTGTCATCTGAAGAGCTGTTTGCTGGGACCCCAGTTTCAGGCTTAGCTTTCAGCCACATTATCCCAGCAGAGTCTCTCCTTTGGCCTCTCTCCCTTTGTGCCCAGCTGGGTCCCTGCTCATTCTGGGTTGTTTGTGCTCTCCTTCCTGCAGAGGCTGAGGATGCCCAGGAGAGGGGATCACATCCATCACTTCCCCTTCACACTCTGTGGCCTGGCCACTGTCACACCCAGCCCCTGCACTTGCCAAATGTGTATTGTAAGATTTGAAGGCTATCCACATTTCTTCTCTATTTTTATACGTGATGAAATTCATTACAAAGTAAAACAAGCAAACAAAATCCTCCCATTCTTGCTATCCTTGGTGCTTCTAGCTAGAGCCACATTTCCAGTCCTATACCACATCACAGCTGTGGCAGAGGAAATATGAGAGAGAAAAAAAAAAAAAGAGTTGTTTTCATGATTTTCTTTTCCAAAACAGCCTCAATTCTGAGTATATTATTCTGCCATTTTGAGCCCTATTTTTTTCTTACCCTACTATATACAGGTAGGATAGTTGTGTTATCACATGTCTCTGGGGACCAAGTCATCCTGTCTCTTTGCAGAACAAATCAGCCTGAGCACATCGCTCTACTGATACAGCTTTATGGCCTGCAATTCTGCTGCTGGCTTAGAGATCACACAACTGAAGCTTCTCTTCCCACCTCTCCCTGGCTCCCCCTAAGTCTGCCAACTTCAGGCTCTTTCTGCGCAGAGGACCAAGAATAATGGCCCAATGTTTAGCCCCAGTTTTCCCAAAAGCTGTTCCATGCTCCATCAGTGTTTCATGATAATTAGTACATTAGAGCTGCAAGGTAGCAGCACAAGACCAGTGAAACACGATGGTTAATTAGCAGGTTGAAAATCATCTAGTCGTTATAGTTTCAGGCCTTTTAAATTGTCCTTTTAGTAACAGTTTTCCATGATGACATATCAAAAATGACTGTAATCAAGAAACACAAGAGCTGTTTTCAGGACTTAAGCAGGTGAACCTGACCCCGTGCTTGCCCACCAAACCTGCTGCAGGAGAAATGCTTTTACACTGCAGATGAGAGGCGGGGACAGGCAGGAAGGGTGGCTGGGAAGTCTTCAGCTCCCTACAGACCTCACAGTTAGTAGGCAGATTTTTCAAAAGAGCTGGAAAAAAGAAAATCCTCTCATGTGCTGAGCTAGGTTTGAAAATCCTGCCCAGTGAGGGATGTGAGCTCCAAGCCCCCTCCACCATCCTGGGGCTAACGAATTTAGAAATCCTGGTGTAAACCTTGGGATAAATAAATGTAATCTTCTCTGCTTTGGGCATTTGTTTTCTCCTCACATCTCCTCCCCTGCTGGGCTGGAACAGTTAAACGAGGAGTCGATAATGTCATTGTCATATTTCATAATTTTGGGGGCGGAGAAGAGGAAGGAGGAGAAAAACATGTTTTGTTTCTCTGTGGCCTGGGTGTGTCATAAAAGGCTAACAGTGGCTTTGGGGCAGCATGGAGAAAATGCAAAAATCTGCTCCTGAGCCAGTGCAAAACCTCAGTGTGTTTTCTGACCTGCACAGTTCAGTCCTGCTTTTCTGGTAGAAGTGAACCAGAAATTTTTGGTTCTGTTTTCCACAGCGTCCTTTGAGAAGCAAAAATAGAAACCAGCTAAGGAACAAGGCAGCCCAGCTTTGAACAGAGGGAGGTATAAAAGGATGGAGAGTTGCACGCTGTCCCTGGAACAGAACGATTTGTGGTGCCCAAAATGGGACAGCCTCCAGCTTGGCCAGCCACGCAGCAGCTGTGTCTTCCTGCTTCTCATGAACTGCAGCACGTTTTCCATTTTCCAGCACATTTCCTGGGCGCAGGCTTGCTCTTCATTTCTGCTTGGCAGAGCCAGAGCTGAAGTCAAACTGCACTAGGCTGCAGACAGGCAGAAGCACACTGCTCCCCCCACAGCCTGCACAAACCCTGGCTCAGCACTCCAGCTGTGCGGATGCTCCGGCTTTCCGCTTCCCGTCTTTGGGGACACAATCAGGCATTGTAAAAGCTCCAAACCGAATCAATTTCTGTGTGAGCTTGCATGAGAAATATGCAGACACAGATGAAACAATAATCACATCCATGCAGGATCCTGCCTCAGTTTCTCAATGAGCTGTTTTTGGCATTTCCAAGGCAATCAGTTCTCCTTCTCTCCCATCTCTTCTCTCAGTCCTCCTGCTTCCCCCAGGGACAGAGGGGCTCCAGCTGATGAAATGACTCATTTCTTTTTCAGCTGCTTCAAAGGCTAAATATCCATCTACATCTTGCTCTCCAGCCAGCCTCCTCAAATAAGCTAAATTTCCAGGTTTCTTCTGCTTTAATCTCTCTATAAATGCAATGTCTCAATTTATAGCGCTGGCTATAAGGTCACACTTCCCACGTACACAACCCCCAAAAAAGACTGCCTGCTGCTGTTGACAGTTCATCTGTACCCTAGCTCCTTCCCGGCCTGATCCCACAGCATATGTGTGAGCAGTAGAATTAATTGCTTTAGGGGGCTCTGTAGAGATGTGGAAATCCAAGTTTCCAGCATTCAGCCCTATCACACCAGACTAAAGCTAGTAGTGATAAATAATTGGATTATAAGTTTGTTTCCAGCCTGGGTTGGCCTTCATAGCACTGATACTTTCTCGAAAGGCTGATCTGGCAGTTTGTGCTGTGACTTTCCTCTTTGTTTTTCAGTTTTGCCTGGCTGTGCAAAATGGCAGCATGATAATCTCAGCCCCACACATAGCCCAGTCCCACAGAGTTCAGCAGGGAAGGGAATCTGAGGATGCCTCAGCTCTGATGGGCAAAAAGCTGCATGAGCTGGCAGCCCCAGGGCTGCCGTGTATAGTTACCAGATAGGAGGGAAGCTGCTGTGACAAATAGTGTGGCACTTGGCAGCTGCCTTGCTGCAATATCTTTGCTTCTGCAGCATCTCGATGGGAGCAGAAACCTCTTCCAGTGAGGTGGCACCCTAACTATTGTTTAAGCAGAGCAGAAGGCTATTCTTAGAAAATCTTTCTTATGCTCTGCAGTGTGTTTTCCTAAGACCCACTATGACTCCACCCTGCCCTTGACCACAGCTGCATCTGTGCCAATCCAAATCTGTAAGGGTACCTAAAACTTTGTCTGCTTTAGAAGAGCTATGACCATATAGGTTACTTCTCTCCCACTGGCTTGGGAGAATGAGTGACCTGTAGGAATTCATCCCTTCTTCTTTCTCTTCCTCTTACATCCCTTACTTTCCAACTTTTTTTTTTTCCTTTTTCATTTTAGCTTGAGTAAGGATCCCAGGGACCAACCTCTTCTCTTTTTTTCTGATCTTTCTAGGGCAGCTCTTACATGTCACAATGAGCAGAGAGTTTGCAAATGCACCCCCAGCCAGGAGTCCTTGCTTTATCCTGTGGTAATTCCTGTGTCTGTGCTCTTGCAGATAGAGGAGAGGAGAGCAGTGGAGAAGAGGAGATCAGACAGCGACAGAGGCCCTGAAAGTGAGCACAGCCGTAAGGTGAGTGCTATCCAATGTCTTTTGAAGGATGCTTGTTTTGGAAAAGGGAACCAGCAGAATGTGCCTCCCTGTCAGTAAATTACTTCAGTGCTAAAACAAATAGCAATATGGTCTGATGTGATCCCCACTGCTCATTCCTTTCCTCCTCCAAAGCTTTGCTGAACAGCTAACACACCTGAAGCTAGACAGCCAGTCTCAGAGCAGCAGGGACTTGCTCATCACAACTTGTCATGACTATTTATATCCCTAGCACAGAAGTGGGAATATAGGGAAGCACATATACCCATGTGCAAAAGCACAGTCCTAATCATTTCCTTTCCCTATGGCCTGAAAGTCTCAGACCTCATTAGCTGCAGAACCTCACTTGAAGAGAAGCTGAGTAGGATGGAGGTAAATTAAAGCATAGGCCTTCCTACCAACTGTTTAATGCAAACCTGGAGGACATGCTGACTCCCCTGAGCCTGCAGATGTTCTTAATTAATGGAGCACAAATTGAATAGACCCACCTCAACAGGATTCATTAGGAGTACACAGATGGGCTCTTAACTATTAATCCCAGCTGATCCCCCTATAGCAGAACAGGGCAGCATAATAGCTTTACAGTCCAGCTAAGCACAGCTGTGCTCCAGGCAAGGCAAGCCCCTGCTCAGAGACCATCTCCCACTTCTTGGCAGGACTCACAGATCCCACTGCATCTGCCTATGGGAGAGAATGGGCATCAGCCTCAGTTTTTGGCTTCCTCTTTGCTAATGGTCAAGGTGATGACACAGGGCACATCCTTTATCCCCTGACTTTGGAGTGTGAACCCTGCTCTCATCAGCTGTGTGCTGTTTAGTTCTTGCATACCTCTCATCCATGGATGCATCTGCTTTGACAGGACCTGTTGTGCTTTTCTGGCTCCAGAGCTCCAGAGCAGCTCTGGGCCTTTTGTCCAAACCAAGGGACTGGTGGTTGCCCTGGCTTTGCTCTGCCTTTCCGCAGACGCCATCTTTCCATTTTCAGAGAGACAGTCTCAGGTCCCTCAGCTCCCACCAGCTAAGGAACAGAGGAACAATTACTGCCACCTCAACTCCGACCCACGCAGGTATATCTCCTTGGCAACAGGGCTTTCAGTCACTCTTCCCCGCTGTTCTGCTTTTATCAGCAGTACAACACTGAGGAGTTAATTCCCATGTGGAGAAGGGCACGTGTGTGAAGTAATGAACTATCCACTGGTAATTAACACCCCAGGACTCAGCACTAAGCTATTTGCTACACAGCGCTGCTTAACAACACACTGTGGCCAGTTGCCTATTTCCACCCCATCCATTAACTTGATGGCTGGATTACCCATTTCTCCCCCTTCATGCATTTTGCTGGAGCTTCACAGAGCTCCATCAGCTCTGAACTATCTTTTTGTTAAGCTTTAAATCTTGAATGCTGGCAGTCCTCGTCTAGTTTAGGGCATAATCCTGATTCAGGTGTACTAAAAACTTCAGGTGGGCAGATTCATCAGCTTAAACCTCCCGGAAACTTGGTAATGTTGCAGGCACACTGGGAGCTAACTATATGCCGTAAGTAGACTTTATCAGAAAGCATTTTTAAGGGAAAACAGAGATTTTGTTTTAAAACCTTCAAAAAGGCAGGAACACGGTAAGTGAAAGCCACTGGCCAGCAGTTAAAGTGACTGCAATTACAAATGGGATGAAGGTTGTGGCCATTTACACACAGAATTATAGGAGTATGCTTTGAAAGTATGTAGTTAGGTTTTGAATATCTACAATTGAAACTTGGGCCTGGTGTGGCTGCTCCCCAGTCAGGGTACTTATTGCAGAAATCCAAGAGACACTGCAGTTCTGTTTAGGGAAATAGCAGTGAAGCCCCATCTCATTAAGGCGACAGGAATGTATCCAGATGACAAAATTCAGGGGTTTAGTGGGTGAGATTTTAATCCTTAGGAATATAATGCTGTCCATGTTAGTCTGGACAAAGTGGAACAACTGTTCAGAAATGCATTAACAAGCAGTCTTCTTGCTGTTGAATATCTCTGGGATGGAATGGTTGCTAGCTCTGATTTGACCATGGATTTACAATGTGGAACTGAGGAAGCTGTACAACTTCTTTCTGACTCAGTTCTTTTCTCTGTAAAGTCAATAAAATGTTACCAACCATGGGACCAGCATACTTAGGCTATGGTTAAAGTAGAGTCCCTCTGTGTACACATGGCTTTACAAAGGTGGCACCTTTCTCCAAACAGTTTTCAGATATTAGTGACCATTAGGGCAAGAGGTGATGGCCTTGAGTTGTGCCAGGGGAGGTTCAGGTTGGATATTAGGAAGAAATTCTTCCCTGAAAAAGCGGGATGCATTGGAACAGGCTGCCTGGGGGGAGGCTGAATCACTGTCTCTGGAAGTGTTCAAGAAAAGGGTAGATGTGGCACTTAGGGACATGGTTTGGTGGCCACGCTGGTGGTAGGTTGGTGGCTGAACTCAATGATCTTGGAGGTCTTTTCCAACCTTAATGATTCTCTGATTTGGTGATCTCTAGTGGTAACATCAGCTGCAGGCTTTTCAGACAATTTACTAACAAGTAGTTCTTTTGCCTCCCCAGGAGGGTGGGAAGTCAGTCCAGAAGTGCCCCGGAGACCTGAGCTTCCCCTTGAGTGGACGGGAACGCTCGGAGTACATCCGCTGGAAGAGGGAACGAGATCAGATTGACCTCGAGCGACTGGCACGGCACAAGAATGCAAAGGGCGAGTGGAGGCGGGCTTGGGATGTGGAGAAGTCAGAGCACATGTAGGTCCTCTGGTGTTCTGGGGTGGTTTGTCTGCAACAGGCTGAGTAAAGCCAGTGATGAGATCTTGTACAGATTATCATTGCTTACAGAATCCTGTGCTGCAATCTGCCTTTCCCTAACAAAATTTTCATTTCTGCTTCCAACCTAAGCCATTCTGTGTTTCTTCTGGTCATGTCTGTCAGTGGGACCAGATACCAGAGCAATTCTCATCTTTTCTTTCTGTCTTCTACCCTGATACGAGATATTTTGTGCTAAATTTTTCTGCCATTGGTCCTTCCAGGATGAGGACTGAGGGAGAGAGGGAAGCATGAATCCCTGCTCAAGTCTATACCTGCATAGTCTTCTCCATCCCCACTAGGACAGATCCAGTGGCAAGGGTTGCAGGTGCTCTTCTTGAAACAAGAATGGACAAACTTGTGTTGCTCATCCAAGGGTTTTCTCAAAGCCTTTGTTTCTCCTTTTCAATCACAAGATGAGAAAACAAACTTATATCCTCCTCAGGGAGGAGTGATTACTTCAAAGACTACTTGCATGGTACAGGAGAAATGCTGGGTAGCGTGGGAGAGCTCTCAATGGGCTCTGACATTTCTCTACTTTAAACACTGTTCATTTAACTGTGTTTTTCCAGCAGAGCTACACCTGGCTGGTGTACAGGTTCTCCTTTGGGGTAGAATTGCCTCACAGCCTCATCTCTCCTGGTCAGTGCATGCAGT
This sequence comes from Tetrao urogallus, assembly GCF_951394365.1. NCBI lineage: Eukaryota > Metazoa > Chordata > Aves > Galliformes > Phasianidae > Tetrao > Tetrao urogallus. The sequence goes on from NC_136819.1 coordinate 6,358,914, forward strand.
TTCAGCTTCTGCTGACAAACCTGCACATATTTGCCAGTGGGCAGGTGCAGAAGGGCTGGAGGCTGTGTCTTGAGGTCTCCTGCCCACACTTTTGCATACTGGAAGAGGATGGTCAGCTCTGACACTGCCTGTTTTTAACCTGCAGGTTTGAAGAGGACTTTGTTAAGGATGGGGAGCCAGCCTTGGATAATCCCAGCAATAAGAAAGGTTGGCAAGGGACACCTAGATTCTGTCCTGACGCTAATGAATGCTGATCGTGCGAATCCCAGTGCCACAGCTGACACAGCTGTCACTCTGCTTTCCTGGACAAATGCCTCTGAGTGCAGTGTTGGGATCTCAGCCCTCTCTGCTTTGCAGAGTGCTCAGGGGTTGGGATTTGAGCATCTGGTTGCTAGCGCTTCTTACCTTCCCAGGGAGAGCAGTGGCATGGTTTCTGTAACCTTTTACAACACAAGGAGGTCCACCACTGCCTACTTTCCAGTGGTTTGAGAGGCAATCCTATTCCAGAGCACTTCATCTCTGATCCCTGTGGCACATGCTGGCTTCTTTACTAGCATAAGTCCATCATGATTCCTGTTTCTCAGGAGATGGACTGGCAGAACAAATCTTTCCCTTGCAATACCCTATTTGAATGCCAATGCACTCTGCAGTCTGCATTACAGACTGTCTCACTTTGTGCACTCTCTTCTTTGTCCTTTTAGGGGGAAGAAACGCAAGGAAATTGCAGCACAGGTCCTTTCCTCCCAGTGGGAGAGGTGAGTAAACCACATGATTCAGTTGTGTCACCTTACTAAACATCAGCACCTTTGAATGTGCCCCATGGGGAGAGTTCTGTCCAGGCACTGTCACAGACATGTGATGTGTGTGTGCTGGGAATACACCACGCGTCTACTTTCCTAGCCTTGTGATAAGATCCCTGCACTGTGGCAAGGGAGAAGAAGAACAGTCTCCCAAGAACAGCACAAGGCAGACTGTATCCAAGGGATAAGATCAATGTTTATTATTGGAATTTAGAATAGAAAATGCAGAAGAAACACCTGAATTCTCATTCTGTATTCACAGCTTCAGAAAACGTACGTGTAGTATGCATGCAGCTTCAGAGGCTTCCCCATCCAAGGGTACTTTTCACTGATACAAGGATGTCAGCCCCACCAGTGATCCATCAGCCAGTTCTGCCTACTTTTGCATGGCCTCTCTCTCCTAGGTGTAGGACAACACAGTGTGAACGTGAGCGATCCTGGTCCCAAAGCAACGAGCAGCCGAGCCAAAGGAAAGGACAGACTGACCGGCAGAGCGAGGAGGTAAAGAGACTGTCAGCAGTGCCGCAATCCAATGCTTGTGCTGTCCATTTCCAGGTCCAATTCCTTGCTTGATTCTGACAACAGATAGAGATAACGTCCAGTGGCAGCTGTTCAGATGGATCTACATTGCACAGATCACGTCTGGCAGGGTGGCAGGGACAAGCGCTGAGATGACCAGGAAAAGCCATCTTATAAATGCATGGCTGAGAGGCTGCTGCAAGCACAATAATTTTGGATTCTTTGATCACGGGGTGGTCTACTTGGCACCTGGCCTGAGGTCTGCTGATGGGAATTGCCTGTCTCCAAAAGGGAGACGGATACTCGCCCAGGAGCTGGCGGGACTTGTAGAGAAAGCTTTAAACTAGATAGGAAGGGGGAAGGGGATAAAGCCAGGCCTGCTAGAGAGCAGCCTGGGGAAGTGGTATTGGGATTAGGTGAGAGGCGAGGGGCTCAGCTGAGGTGCATCTACACTAATGCACGTAGCATGGGCAACAAACAAGAAGAGTTGGAAGCCATTGTACAGCAGGCAAACTATGACCTAGTTGCCATAACGGAAACGTGGTGGGATTGCTCCCACGACTGGAGTGCTGCAATGGATGGCTACAAACTCTTCAGGAAGGATAGGCAAGGAAGGCGAGGTGGCGGTGTGGCTCTCTACGTTAGGGAATGCTTTTACACTACTGAGATTGTGACTGGGGACGATAACGTTGAATCCGTATGGGTAAAGATCAGAGGAAGGGCTGACAAGACAGGCACCCTGGTGGGCATCTGTTATAGACCTCCAAATCAGGATGAAGAGACAGACAAGGTATTCTATAAGCAGATGGCACAAGCTGCACAGTCGCCTGCCCTTGTCCTCATGGGGGACTTTAACTTCCCTGACATATGCTGGGAGTACAGCACAGCACAGAAGAAACAGTCTAGGAGGTTTCTGGAATGCATAGAGGACAACTTCCTGATATAGCTGGTCAGAGAGCCCACGAGAGGAACTGCCCCACTAGACCTGCTGTTCACAAACAGGGAAGGTTTGCTGGGAGATGTGGAGGTTGGAGGCTGTCTTGGACAGAGTGACCATGAAATGATAGATTTCTCAATTCATGGTGGAGCCTGGAGGGGGAATAGTAAAACTGCTACCTTGGACTTCAGGAGGGCGGACTTTGAATTGTTCAAGGGACTAATAGGGGGAGTCCCCTGGCATTCAGTCTTAGCGAGTAAAGGGGTCCAGGAGAGCTGGTTGCTATTCAAGAAGGAAGTCTTAAGGGCGCAGGAGCAGGCAGTCCCCCTGAGCTGCAAAATGAGCCAGTGGGGAAGAAGACCGGCGTGGATGAATAGGGAGCTATTCTTGAGGCTCTGGGAGAAAAACAGAATCTACAGCCTGTGGAAAGAGGGACAGGCCACTCAGAATGAATACAAGGAAGTCGTTAGGATGTGTAGAGGTGAAATCAGAAAGGCAAAAGCCCAGTTTGAATTTAACCTAGCCGCTGGGATGAAAAGGAATAAGAAACTCTTTTATAAATACATTAACAGTAAGAGGAGGACAAAGGAGAATATCCACTCTTTGCTGGATGAGGCTGGGAATGTGACTACTGAGGATAAAGAAAAGGCAGAGGTTCTGAACGCCTTTTTTACGTCTGTCTTTAAAAGTTAGACCAGTTATCCTCAGGATACTCCTCTCTCTGACCTGGTAATCTTGGCTGGGGAGCACACTAACCCCCCTGTGATTCTGGAAGAAACAGTCAGAGATCTGCTACTCCAACTGGACTGCCACAAGTCGATGGGGCCAGATGAGATCCACCCGAGAGTGCTGAGGGAACTGGCGGAGGTGATAGCTGAGCCGCTTTCCACCTTTCCACCATCTGTCAGCGCTCCTTGTTGACTGGTGAGGTCCCAGAAGACTGGAGGCTTGCCAATGTGACTCCCATTTACAAGAAAGGTCGTAAGGAGGATCCGGGGAACTACAGGCCTGTTAGCCTGACCTCGGTGCCAGGGAAGGTTATGGAGCAGATTGTCTTGAGGGAGATCATGCGGCATGTGCGGGATGACCAGGGGATCAGGCCTAGCCAGCATGCGTTCATGAAGGGCAGTTCCTGTTTGACCAACCTGATCTCCTTCTATGATCTAGTGACCCATCTGGTGGATGGGGGAAAGGCTGTTGATGTGGTCTACCTAGACTTCAGCAAAGCCTTTGACACTGTCTCCCACAGCATTCTCCTGCAGAAGCTGGCAGCCCGAGGCTTGGATGGGTACACTCTTGGCTGGGTAAGGAGCTGGCTGGGGGGCCAGGCACAGAGAGTGGTGGTGAATGGAGTCAAATCCAGCTGGCAACCGGTCGTGAGTGGTGTTCCCCAGGGGTGGTGCTGGGCCTGTCCTCTTCAATATCTTTATTGATGACCTGGATGAGGGCATCGAGTGCACCCTCAGTAAATTCGCAGATGACACCAAATTGGCTGGAAGCGTAGATCTGCCTGGGGCTAGCGAGGCCCTACAGAGGGATCTGGACAGGCTGGAGAGCTGGGCTGAAGCCAATGGGATGAGTTTCAACAAGGCCAAATGCCGGGTCCTGCACTTCGGCTACAACAACCCCAGGCGATGCTACAAGCTTGGGGCGGTGTGGCTGGAGGACAGCGTAGAGGAAATGGACCTGGGGGCATTGACTGATGCTCGGCTGAACATGAGCCGACAGTGTGCCCAGGTGGCCAAGAAGACCAATGGCATCCTGGCTTGCATCAAAAACAGTGTTGCAAGCAGGAGCAGAGAGGTGATTGTTCCCCTATATTCAGCACTGGTGAGGCTGCACCTCGAGTACTGTGTCCAGTTTTGGGCCCCTCACTGCAAGAAAGATATTGAGGCCCTGGAACGTGTTCAAAGGAGGGCAACAAAGCTGGTGAGGGGTCTGGAACACAGGGCTGCTGAGGAGAGGCTGAAGGAGCTGGGAATGTTCAGCCTGGAGAAGAGGAGGCTCAGGGGAGACCTCATTGCTCTCTATAACTTCCTGAAGGGAGGTTGTAGTGAGCTGGGGGTCGGCCTCTTCTCTCGTGTCATTAGTGATAGGACCAGAGGGAATGGCTTCAAGCTACGGCAGGGGAGATTCAGGCTGGACATTAGGAAGTATTACTTTTCAGAAAGGGTGGTCAGGCACTGGAATGGACTGCCAAGGGAGGTGGTGGAGTCACCAAGCCTGGGGGTGTTCAAGGAAAGGCTGGATGTTGTGTTGAGGGACATGGTTTAGTGGGAGCTATTGGTAATAGGCGAACGGTTGGACTGGATGATCTTTTAGGTCTTTTCCAACCTTGGTGATTCTATAATTCTATGATTCTATGACTTCATTCCATGGGGTTTGTGGCATCTGTGGAGTGCATCTTCACAGTACTGACCCACTGCATCAGCTCTCTGCAGGGCTGCCTGCAGAGGGTAGAATTTCTCTGGGACCAGATTTTGGCACTGACATGTGCCCCAGGAGGTTTTTGAACACGTTATCTGACTTTCAGGCACCACTGATGTGGGGGAGTTGCCTTCAAAGATAGTTTCCAGCTGAACCAATAGTAATTAGGGTTGATAATGTGCTAGAGAAGTGACCTGTTCCTGCCAGTTGTGGGCAGCACACAGCAATGTAGTAATTTTCACTGAAGCAATTTCAGAATATCTGCAAAAGTAAGTGCATTTTTCAGGTTTGCCCACATACTCCCATGTGTCACTTCCCCTGCTGCTCTCTGTAATTAAATTCCAGTACAGTCTTCAGGTTCCCTGAGCCACACTATCTACTGGTTTAATAATAGGGATCGTCTTCACAGCACTGCCATGCCCTTTAGCAGGCAACACAAGGACGAGCTGCTGATTACATATCCCAAGTTTTATCTGGAACACAAAACCATTCCAGTAGCTTTTCCTGTTAGTTCTTCAATCATTCAGGTCAGTTACAGCCACACAGTTAAACATAAGGTGCACAAACAGATTTGTGTTTTATAGGCATAAAGCACAGCATTACACAATAAATTAGCTGACTGAAGGTCATCTGCTATTTGCTGTTACGTGGCTGAAATTTGGAGTGCTAAGCAGGGTCTGTGCGTGCGGGATTCTGCTGCCAGGGTAGTACACAGGTAGCTCTGAAAGTAATGCCTCTAATTTATTTCCATGGAAACTATTCTGATTTCTGTTCAGATCATATAAATCTTTCGCCTTTTACTAAAGATTTCTGTGGAGAGGAACAAGCACGAGTGTCGTGAAATTTTTTGAGGCTCCGCTTCGGCAGAAAAATTTTTTCCCCTCACTACAAGAAAGACATCGAGGCCCTGGAGCATGTCCAGAGAAGGGCAACGAAACTGGTGAGGGGTGTGGAGCACAAGTCTTATGAGGAGCGGCTGAGGGAGCTGGGATTGTTCAGTCTGGAGAAGAGGAGGCTCAGGGGAGACCTCACTGCACTCTGCAACTTCCTGAAGGGAGGTTGTGGTGAAGAGGGGTTTGGTCTCTTCTCCAAGGCAATGAACAGGACCGGGGAAATGGCGGCAAGTTGTACCAGAGGAGATTTAGATTAGACATAAGAAAAACTTTTTCTCTCAGAGGGTGGTCAGGCACTGGAATGACTGCCAAGGGAGGCGGTGGAGTCGCCATCCCTGGCAGTGTTCAAGAGGCGTCTGGATGAGGAGCTACAAGATCTTGTTTAGTTTGTGGTGGCAATGGTAATGAGAAGACTGTTGGACTAGATGATCTTACAGGTCGTTTCCAACCTTGTGATTCTATGATTCTATGATAAAACAGGCACAAAGAGCACAATAACACTATTTGGTAGAGCAAATTCTCAGCTACGAAACACTATTTTTCAATGCAGTCACCACCATTAGTTATGCATTTCACCAGTGATGAACAAGAGCCTGCATTGCTGCATTTGTAAAAATCCGCACCAGTGGAGGTGATCCACTATTTCACAGCTGCTATGAAAGCATAGTTGCTAGGAAAATGTTGCCCATGCAGTCTGTCTTTCATTGGTCTGAACAGATGAATATCAGAAGGTGCCAAATCTGACTATATGGTAGATGTGGTGTTTTGATTCCAGCTCATAATGGTGACACCATGTCTCATCACTGGTAATGATGTGATCCAGGAAACTGTCATCTTCAGCCTCAAATTGGTTCAAGAGGTCCCAACAAACTTGCATGTGGTGTTCTTTCTGTTCTTGTACGAGCGCTTGTGGGGCTACGTCACCATCTTCATTTCCAATACACTGAAAACAATATTCAGCTCCCACACAGTTCCCTGGCTGTAATCTGGTTCAAATCCTACTGCTATACCACCAATATCTGCCTCTGACATCATGGGCAAACATAATAAAACAGGAGGCATTACTTTCAGATCAGCCCCCGTACTTTTGCAGCCTTCTGCCTTCCTAAGGCCCGTTAGACTTTTCAAAAATTAATTTAATTCTGATAAAATGATAAAGAGTAGTATCACCAACATGCAAATAATGAGGTTAGGTTTGTTTGCAAGTTACATTCAGCTTCTCTCTGTTCAGCTCCATTCTCAATAGCATTTGCTTTGGAAAGAAAGGCTGGTGAGCTCTTCTCAAACTCCCTTTACCGCAGCCACTGACTGCAGTACTAGGGAATTACAGCAGTTCCCAGAGGATGTGCAAGGTGGGCATGCTGGTAGATTCGCTCTGTTGTTACTTTCTGTGAATACCCTACAGTACTTCCAACTGCAGGCTAAGCGTTGCTTTCATGCCCTGATTTCACACAGTTCTGCCCTGGTTGAGTATGCAAACCAATTAGGGCCAAAACAAACTCCTGTACCCCAAGAACTACCCTCAAGATTGAGTGTTGTTCTGAGGTTTGTTGCTGAAATTTGGTTATTTGTGACAAATGCTTAATAATTATTTCAGCTGCTGTGAACTTAACTGGATCAGTTGTTATCTATTGTCCCAGTGTATTCCAAGCTAATCAAACTAGCTTTTGCTTGGACTTTGGTCCATCTGTTCCTTCAAAATAAATGCAGCTCTAGTGCTCTGCCTTTTGCATTGATGAAGATTCATAGGGCAACTCATTGCTGCAGAGTCAATCGTGTCTCGGTTGTGGGAGACACGTTCAGCGCTCCACGGGCTGGAAGAAATCACACAAAACATTGTGATTTCCCTGCCAGAATTTGCTGGGAATGTGAGTTACGCTTATTGATCACATTGTTGTTCATAAGAAGCAGAATATGAGGAAAGACCTCAGAAAATAGGATGGTGTTGGAAGAATATGGTGATAAGAGAAGCCTTGTGCATTTCCAGTGTTTAAAGTTTAATACTAATATGTGTTCTGCCCTGTGGATGTTTATTTGTACAGTTTGATGCATATAGCTGCTTAAATGTGCGCTGGGAGTACGTTAAATGAAAGAGCAGTGTGGATTTTGAGTGGCTTCAGTAGAATGGACGAGGAGTTTCTTGCTTCCCTTTTACAGGCAGAGCAGATAGATGAATCACATAATGATCTGCTCCCTCCTTGCAGGTCAGAGGACTACACTCAGGTCCTGCCTCTGGTTCCATCTCAATCTCAGTCAGATTGGGGAAGGTCAGACCCCTGTCTTCATCTCCTCCTCTTCAGCAAAGGTTGGCTTACATCCCAAAGTATGCCTGGGTCAGAAGATGCTGACAGGTTTCCAGAAATTATAACAGGCTCTTGAGGTGTTTCTTTCTCCTTCTATGCTGTGTTCTGAACACCACGCTCAGAAGGAATGCCTTGGCTAGCTGTCTTATAGCAGGAATTCAATATCATTGGGCTGGGATTTAATGTTTTATACAGACTGCTGCTGAGCCCCTGAGTGGCCAGCTTGGAGCACTGTTTGATGACATCTCATTGAGCTGCCCCTCGTTGGCAGCTGTTGGGAGTTTCTTCCCAAGGTGGTCTCTGCTTGCCTCTTCTGCTCCAGTGCTTGTGTAGGTCATCAAAGGCAGCTTGCCCTCTGCCAACAGCTAGGACAGATAACATCATTTCAAACTGTAGTGTTCTATGTGGGCATCAACACTTTTAATTGCTTAATAGGAGTTTTAATTGTGTAATAGGACAGTATTATCCCCTTGCTTTCCTCAAACCACTGCTTTTAGTGTTTTTATGCAGTGCACCCAGCTGACAAAATGTCTCTTGAGCCATGGAATTGCACAGCCTGTTTTTTCACAACAAATTGGGCAAGTGTGGGTTTTCAGTATATCTGTGCCCCTGGTGCAGAGCTGGGAGGCATTTTAGTGCATCTAACCACTGTAGGGTTGCTGGGTTTAGTTGAGATGTTATTCATACCCATTAAAAACTTTAAGTCCCCAAAATGGCTGGTGCTAGAATCCTGTGTAGATGCCTAAACTGTCTTGCTGGTGAAATTATAAAATCTTATGTACTATTGTCTTCAAAGAGACTTTACTTTTTCTTTTTTCTTGCTTTGTTTGTTAGTGAAATAATTCATCGTACTCCTCCATGAACGTCATCCATTAGAAATTGGACTAGAAGGTTTCTTGATTGACTTTTTTCATTCTTGTTTGCTGTTTCAGTACTCCACATATATCAGCTACCAGGATGGAAAACCATGGTTCATTTAAAACTACAGAGGAGTATCTTAAATACTGCTGAGATGAGTAGGAACATGGAGTCATGCCCTAAAGTCCTTGTGTTCACCTGTGGACATTGGAAAAATAAGGAAGCCAAACATTTGTCTACTGCAGCATGGCCGCCTCCTTCAGCACTAATTGCTCCATCCTGCCTGAGTAACTTCAGAATAGCTTTTCTTCTGCCCACCCATCTCACCTCCTGGACTTTATTTTTCTTACCTCCTCTCCACTGCTGCTTCTGCGTCCTCTGTTGATCTAGAAGAGGTCCTGTCTGTCCATGTAATCGTATCTTTGAAGCTGGAAGAGCATCCTTTGCTCTCCTACTTCTTTTTGGGAAAAGCTTCTTTTTGGGAAAAGCCTCATTCCAGAAAGGCTCAAGGTGCCTTTGGGGTGATGAATATTCATTACCTTCGTTTGGATCTGCCCTTTATTGCTCACAGACTTTCCTCCCATTCAAGTCCAAGCAACCCAACAGCAGTGGTAAGATCCATTTGGAGCATTTTGTGGATGCCCTGTCCCTGGAGATATTCAAGGCTGGACAGGGCTCTGAACAGCCTGAACGAGCTGTAGGTGTCCCTGTTCAATGCAGAGGAGTTGGACTAGACTACCTTTAAAGGTCCCTTCCAAATGATTCTGTGACTTCCATCCTAAAACTGTAGTTGAGTTCCTGTATGACACCTGTCATGAATAAGGGAATGCACAGAGATGTTGGGTGTCAGTGATCAGTAATGCATTCTGGTACATTAGTGGTGATGATGGGGAGGAGGAACACATCGGGCAGAAATGATTATTTCAAAATTGGTATCTGGTTTGTTTTGGCTATATTTAGACCTGTGGTGGTAGCCTGTTCTGGACTGGTTCTGCAGGAGGCACAGCAGCTGAGGAGTCAGAGCAGAGTGAGGCAGAAGCCCACAGTCAGCACATCATTCCTTTGTTTAGATATTTACCTGGGGAAAGTGGTCAGTAGGCTCACAAAACAGATGTTGAGTGCAGAGGGAACTGTCGATGAGGGCAGCACATGACAAAATGTAATGCTGTTGACTGTGTGTGATGGACTGCCTGCACAGCCTGACTTTCAGGTCACCACTGAAAATATATCAGCAGCTTCCAAGAGCAGAAAACCTTTGGCAGTTTGAGTCAGCACACCCAGTGACAAAGTCCTGTCTTGAGTTCTGGACAAGACCTCACTGGCTGTACTCTGTGTGCTGGGTCACAGCTGCCTCCAAGCCTTATCAGGCTGATCCAAGCTTATTAAAGTTACCATATCCATCTCTATACCCTATAAAAGCCTTGAAGTGCTTGCAAATGCAACTCACTGCTGCCCAAAGGGCTTCACTAGCTACACAGACAGCATGGAGTAGTTCAGTGTGATTGCACAGCATAACCTTGATGGTAATTCCCACACAGTTTTCACAAGGGCATGTGTGATCACTGTAAATGTGCACATTTGCCTCTGGAAGTGCCCGAATGCAGTCACCTCTGTGTACATTGTCATTTTTTGGTCCAAGTTTGCCTGCTGAAGAGGCCAGTAAGTTTAGCATAATCTATCTAGAGAATTAAATCTCATACACCTTTGCACATGTGCTTTTCAGAGTATGTGGCAGAGAGAAATGTATACATATATACATTTAGGTTGTGCGCTTGTGACTCAACTCATACATACGAGAGGTGCCCTGCCCAGTAATTCTGCATGGGCAAATTCACATCTACGTTTACCCAAGCAAACTCCAACAAGCAAAAGAAAACACTTCTCTGTGCAGCCTTTGGCTGAGCTGCTGCTCTCTTTGGCACAGGATGTTGTAGCTGCTGCAAATTTAGTATGGGGCCAAAATGCCCTTACACAAGCCTTTAGAAGAGACTGTACAGAACATGACTCAACATACAGATAGTGTCTCAGGCTCAGGAAATTGCAGGGCTGCATGTTTCTGGAAGTTGGGCACATTCTGGCAAGGGACTAAGTACATCTGCCCCCCTTTCAAACTCTACCCCAAGAATCTGCCAATGATGCTGAGAGAGCAAGAGGGCCTGAGTTAGCTGGGTTCAATCTGACTCTTATAGCCACTCTTGCAGTCTTACACATGTCCTTACCTCCAATTTCTCCAGCTACTTCAATGAAATTTCATCCTGCACTGTCTGCCTCAGTGTCTGCCACTGAAGAAATCTGGAATGTGTGGGTACTGCCAGGGGAGCAGGATCAGGCTGTGGCAGACATCAACATAAACAGACTGTATATCTTGTTATTCTAATGACAACTGTCTGTTCTGGCAATTGGATTTTAAGTTTTCATTACATTTAGAATTATAACAGGCAGTTCATCAAGATTTAGTGGTCTTAGATGAGTGTCTCTGAACAGGCTGAATACTTTGCAGGTGCCAGGAAAGGAACTGGACCAGATATGTTGACCACTTTTATCTCTTACTAGTTGAAGATGGGGCCCAGACAAGGAGTGGATAGTGTTAATAGAAATTCCTGCCCAGGCATCCAGCAGGAAAAACAGCTTTTTCATATGAGAACCTGAAAGCCTAAGTCTTGTCTTTTTTTTTTTTCTTAACAGATGGGATGCAAAAGAAGGTGAGGACACGTCTTTTCTGAAGGATGATCCTGACAGCCAGGTGAGCTCATCAGCTCAAGGGGGGCTGTCAAGTTTACTCAAAACATGCGCCATCAGGAAGGCTGTCAGCCAGTACTGAGAGGGGAGATCACTATGCTGGGGTAAATATACCCCTCGACAGCACTCTCCGGGTGGCAGGATGTAGGATGTGAGACCATTGACCCTCTGTCAGTATAACAACCCCCACTTAGTCTGCTTCACCTGCATCCTTTTGTTTCTTTTAATGGCCTCAGCAGATTTATTCTCATGTGTTGGGAACCATCATAGACAAGGAATACCATATACTGACATAGTTGAAATAAATATATCCTCCGATGTGTTTTTTTGTTTGTTTGTTTGTTTGTTTTTTAAAGAGGAACCTTGGTACAGACAAGCAGAAAAGCAAAGGTGAAGAGGTATTGGAAGAGAACTGCACAGCTGAATTGGAGGAGAAGGTGAAACCGCCGAGCTTTCAAGAGCATGGGAGGAGAAGTGGGAAGGCCTGGCCTGCCCACAATGGGCAGAAAGAGGAAAGGAGAAGACTGAAGGGGCTCAGCAAGGAGGTCTCTGAAGCCAACACAGGTGACTTGGAGCCGAGGTCCAAGGCAAGTAAGGAACATATTGAGGAAGATGCCAACGGGAAGCCTGGCACTGCTGATATTCCCCAGGAGGAGAGCACAAATAGCAGTGCTTCACAAAGTGGCCTTCCAAGTGCTGTGCAAGCCACTAAGCGTAGCAGTGAGGAGACCTTGTTATTGCCCGTGGGAGCTGATTTAGATGGGGGTGGCTTAGAGAAAAAGACAGCTTCTGAATGGGAATCCACTGAGGACTCTTCAAACAGCCATGGAGGAAAGCTGGACACAGATGCAGGAGACAGACTGGATGCAGATCAAGGACAACTGGTGGGAAAAAGAGGGGAAGAAGTGGCCCAAAACACTGCCCTTGAGGGACAAACACTTGCTCTGAAAGGAGTTGAAGATGCTGAAGACACTAAACACACAGGAGAGCCTTTGCCCACAAAGAAAGACAACTCCAACGAGACTGTTGTTCCTGAGCAGGATATGGCAAAACTACAGTCCAGGGAAGGGGACCAGCCTGAGGATGGCAAGGACAAGGACAGTGGGGACACTCTCAACTAGCAAATAGTGCACCAGTTTGCCTGAGATGGAAGGTGAGTTCCTGATCCCACTCATCATTGTGTTTGTTATCCTCACAGCCACAGTTGTGACACTCACAGCCATAGTACAGGTTCACATCTCTGTTTTCTGTGGCCACAGAGGCAACATATCACATAGCTATTCAGAAGCATTCATTAAGTGTGATATGGATCCCTCAGATAGTCTAAATTTGTGCATCACAAAGACCTGCCTTGGTATGGATGCAAAAACAAGGGAAATTCAGACAGAAAAATTTGTACAGAAAACTGGGCTGCTGAGCCTGGCTGGTGACAAGCATGAGTTAGGGCACAAACTGAAACTATTCCTGGAAAGGGATAATCTCAGAAAAGTGAGAATAAAAGCATGAATATATTTTTGTCTGTGATAATCACAACTAGAATAACTATACGTTAACGTGATCCTGTTCCCAAAACACATACCTACAGAGGCCCATCTTGTGAGCAATAGCTTGAAAAAGCTTGACATTAGATGGGATTCTGCTATTGTAATTGCTCTGTGAATGTTAAAACTTGAATTATCTGGCAACAGTGATGTGTAAAGCAGGATGAGATGATTCCTGTCACAAAGGCTTATGAACCAAATAGAAAGGGGAAAAAACAGACCTGGTTACATAACAAAGCTCTGGGTTTTATTCAAGCAAAGAAATTTTTTCCAGAAAGGCAAATCCAGAACAGCCAAAACAAAAGGTAGAAATTAGAGAGAAGGGACAAAGAAGGAGAGCAGGGAGTCTTTGGCAATTACCTTTGCCAAAAACATTTTTCCCAGGCAATGTCACAGATATCATACCTACATGTGCCACATCAACCCAATCAGTCAGGGTGTGATCCTGCCGCCAGGTGAGGCCGTATCTCAGTACCCCGTAAGAAGAGAGGCAGCAGCAATATTCCTAAGTGGGCACTCCAGGCAATCAGCTGTCCAAATTGCCCACCAAATGCCTTTCCCTCGTTTCAGCAGGCTGTTCTTCAGACCCCTAAACAGCAGCTTGTCAGGTGGTTTGGTTTAATATTCATCCCAGAGACACAAAGAGGCTTAGAGATGAAATGGTTAAACCGCTAACAAGAAGACTTTCCCTGCAATCCAATTCTGTACAAAGGCACAGAGTAGCTCAAGCACTGCAGCTATTTAGAAAAGACAGAACACTATGAAGTAGCAGGAACTGGTTCTGTACTGGAACTAAAACTCTTTTAAGTGAGGAAAATTAATTCCAGCAGTATTTAAGAGAAAGTTGGGACCTGGATGCATGTAGTACATGGACTTCACTGCCCAGACTGTGCATCTCCAATCTACCAGAAACCCAGAATTAGAGGAAGGAGGAATTAAAATTATCCTGAGTGATAAAAGTAGTCATTAATTAGACACCAGCTAAGAGAGGGAACAATAAATCAGAACAGTCCATTTTCATCTCATCAATGCAGTGGAGATTCCTATGGCTTCATAATGGGTCCTCACTTCAGCACAGTTCTTTATCACTCTTCTGTTAAGTTATTAAGGCAGGCTTAATTATAAACACAGCCTTATATCTTGGAGAAGACTTGGAGGTGACTTAAGCTGGTGTTTGTACTTAAGCACTCCTGCATCCATTTGGCTAAGCTGGAACCTGAGATCCAGATTGCTCTCTGAAATTATTTACTGCTTGGAAAACACCAAGCATAGCGATGCCAGGGGATCAGTCCCACTGTACTGAGAATCCTGAAGGCAAACGTGGTGTGAGGGGACTGCAAGGTGGCAGTGGGCAGCAGATGGTGTGTGCAGTACTCATAGGAACAAAGATCACAGCCTCATAGAGACTGCTGGAGGGGTCACTCACTTTTGGAAGGACTTTCTCACAAGAGGACACTTGTGGAGGTGCCAGGATGAGCCAGTGCAGCAATTTCTATGACCCCATCTCAGAAACAGGTTTCTCTTTTTCATTTTTTTTTTCCCCATTACATCAACAGCATTCAGGGAATGAGAGAGTGAGCACAGCTTGGCTGTGTGTTTTTAGTGATGTTCTGGGGCATTGCTGTCACCTACTCAATACTGAAGTCATCACAAAGCAATCTGACCTCTCCTTTTGCACCAGTGACAGCCCATTATCAGGGCTGGCTTCCCCAAAAAGATCATGTGCAGACAGGGTGAGTTATGCCAGGAAGACAGAGGGCCTGTCTTTCATTCTCTGCTCCATGTGTCCAATTTGCCAGGAACACCTCTCAGCAAGGGGATAAAGAAAAAAAAGACCTGGATTTCCCTAGCACCAGCTCAGCACAACCAGGACAATTCATCTCTTTGGACTGACAGCAGGGCTTCTAGGAGCAACAAAACAGCAACAATGACAACAGCAACCAGAAGAGCAAAAGCTCATTTGGCTCAAGTCGGTTATGTTGTCAGTGTGTTTGAAGCAAAAAGGTCTCATGTCTATTCCTGCTGTTGCTTTGAAGTTCCCAAATCAACATGACAGGCTGCATAATGACATAGATGGCAGTCATAAATAACTGTGGACTGGTAACAACCACTAACCTTCTCCCCTGGCTTCTTTTGCCTTGTACAGCAGATTAGTTTCAGACCACATTATGTATAAAATGCTGCAAAGCCCTACCTTGTTTTCATGTAATTCTCCCAAAAGTGTTATCTCACAGCAGTTTTTTGGAACCAGATTCCTTAGGCTTGCAAAGCAGAGAATGTTAATGTTATGTTTTGAAGTACTGGTCATTCAGTTTTGATACAGTGCAATTTTTGCAAAAATCAGCCTAGAAATCGATGGGGTGATTTTCCAAAAAAAAAAAGCAAACAAAAAACTATCAACTCCCAAAGGGATGTAAAAATATCAATTCCATTATGAAAGTCCCATCACACAAAACAGCAGCATCACACAAAACTGCAGCAGGCCATTGCACCTGACGTCAGGGAGATGTCCCCTGTTCCAGGATCCCACCTATCCCAAAGCACAGCAGTTATCTGTAGCAGTGGATTACTCAGCAGCTGCTGCTAACTCAAGCATTTCTGCAGAGCAGTAGCTCCTTGCAGCAGACACTATGTGAATTTTACAGCTTCCACTGCTAATGTCTATTTATGGCACTGAAAATCTCCTGCACCTTCAAACCAGTTGGAGATGCTGTGCAGTGAGCGTGGCGGGGCTTTCATCATTTGCTTCAAATAACAAGGAATAAATATTTACCCAAAGTGAAGGACTGGAATCCCTGGAGAATGTCCAACAAGTCCCAGAGAAGTAAACGATACACAAAAACCACAGAAGCTTTTTCCCTGAATTCTCTTGAGAAAATTAATCTTAACATCTTTAGAGAAAATGCAGCTGGGGGTACGTTTCCAGAGCAGCTCCAGGGATCTGACCTTGCAGCTCCAGCTGACGTCAGCAGGAGTGGGGCAGGCAGGGCCTGAGTGCTGCAGGATGGGGAGGGCGAACGGGGTCAGCTGTCTGATGTAAACCAGTGCTAAAGGTTGGTGCAGAAAGCAGGACAAGCAGAAGCTAACACTTCTCGCTGCAGCTCCAGGGCTACAAAGAACATACCTCTTCCCCCAAGGTCCAAGAGTTGAGAAGATGCTGCTGCTGTCTCAGATGTTGGTCTGGGGTTAGGCAGGCACAGATCTCAAGGGATTAGCTTGGAGAGCACTGGTCCCTCTGGTCCTTCTGTGCAACCCAACATCACCCTCTGGTTCTTCTGTTCAACCCAACATCATATTGTGACTTGTGGAGAGAAGAAACTGCTAGAAGCTGTTAATGCATTGAGAGGCACAGACCTAGTCATTTGGTACACCTTTGCTTCCTTACGGCTACTTACTGAGCACATCAAGGCTGAATTTAACCAGGGGCTCTGGCAGGCAGGCTGTTGCCATTCTAAGCACTGAACACAGAGCTGCTTGCCCTGCTTTGCAGCCTGCAGCTGCTGCTGGTATGGCAGAGTTGACAGAAGGGAGCACACGCCCATACCTCAGATGCCTGTGTTAACCTTCCTAACACAGACCCCAGACAAAAAGGAGGCAGAGATCAGTACATCACATTGTGATCTGCGTTTTATTTTCCACCAGCTCTGTGCTCAGAAGGAACACATAGAATGCAGAAAGTGATGGTAGCTTAAACCACTCCAGCAGGATCCTCCACCAAAGTCTGCCTTCTCACATTTCAGCTCACCAAGGGTAGCAGTGATAACTGTTCAACCAGTGACAAATCTAGACAGCGACCCACAGATTTGGCACTGCATCCTCTTGTTGCTGATGGCAGAACTAAAGGCAGCACACAGCCGCACTGCTCTCCTGAGTCCCAGACAGAAACACCAACCGAGGGCCAAGCTCCAGCTGCCTGTGAGTTATGGAAAAGAGGACACAGCAAAGAGGAGAGAAACGCTAATCACTATTTCTAATTACTAAAAACAATGACTCTAAAGCCCACCAGTGTCTTGGATGCAAAGACTTGCTCATGCACAGAAAGGTGTCTGTACTGAAAGGATAATACTGCACAAGAGGAAAGAGAACCGTCTAACTGCAGGAAAGAGTGCAGGGATGACAGTGAGATTTTTGGAACCATTAACAATCATATAGATTAACAATAAACAGAGTTAGCTCTGGGGTCATTTCAGGCTTGTAAAACAGATTATAAAAATGTCTACAGCTGCAGCCTTACTCTTCCTTCAGCATCAATTATTTCAGTACCTTGGATATGACTTCTGTGTAGTTCCATATTGGATCTCTGTCATTAGATAATTCCTTTGAATCTTCCCTTTTTATGGGAGCCAAGCTGTCTATTGCCTATGCTTCCTTCACAATATTTCATCTGTTTTTGCTTTTATATTCCTTCTCTATCCTTTCCTATGAGCTTTAGGTGTTGAAATCTGCACCAGCTAGAGGCGGAACTGTGAATTTCAACGTGGATGCAGAAAAAATGCCAACTCAGCAATTCTGAGCAGCACTCAAGCATCTGGCAACTAGAGGGGAAAAAAAAAAGAGTATGCCTTTCCTAATGAAAATCAGTGTATTTAGATCTGGAGGCAGAACAGCAATTTCAACTCACAGGCTAGTGTTTTCATTGGAGAAAAGCTAATACAACTCCAAGCCACAGATAGAGGGATGCAGAATCCTACACCAAATCAGACCTTCCTCTTGTTGCTCCAGGTGCTGTACAGGCAAAAAGAAAATCACACATAGATTACTGTTCTTAAGCTGAAAGGAAAACAGTCTTACCTAGCCCAGAGGAGAACTACAAGTACATTTCATGTAGTCTCACATATCTGGTTCCTCCCCTGGGCTGCAGTGCTCCCCAGATGCTCCCATCAGATCTGGCAGGTAGGTGCCTGGGTTATGCCGTGCTGGTACCCACAGCAGCTGCAACCACACAGGAAGGTCAGACTGAAACTCAGCAGACACTTCAAATTTAATGCTTAGCAGTTCCCTGAAGGCTGATAATCCTGTTACTGTGTCTGTTCTTGTTTTGCCAGGACAATGTGCTGAAGGTGGTGGATGAGAAGAGGAGCACAACATTAGCCTCACTCTTTGATCTTCTATGAAATCAACTTTCAGCACCTTCCCTGCGCCCTTCATCACTTCCAGCTCAGCCCTTGCTCTCCATATGTCAAAGGGCAGGGAAGGCTACCCACACTCCCCACAAGAAAAACACCATCACTTTTCTTTTGTATTTGTTTTGCCTATATTGCAGCTGTGTGGCAAGCCAATGAAATGTCTACTGTATGCACTTTATTTTATTTAATAACTAATTCTGTTTAAAGTTAAGATTTTTCCTCCTGGGCAGCCTACCCACTTCCTCCCCCAGAGGCTGTCAGGGAAGCGCATGTGCACAGGCTGCTGGGCTCTCCAGAGCAGACAAGTGACAAAGCAGAACACTAGGAGACAGCACGAGAGGCTGTGCCGAAACTCAGTAGGCGGGTGAAGCAGGGCAGCTCTTGTAATAGAGATTTGTATGTAGTTGAAGTGGTGGTGGGCATGTACAGTAGTTGCATGGGTCACAGGCACAAAGGCGACAGAGCGTTCTTGGGATACACTGTTGAGCACGGGTGCTTTTGACAAGCGCATGCCAGCTATGGCATCTCATCCTTTCAGAGGCCACTCTACTCCTCCAGCTAGATAAGGTAGGGCAGAAACATCACAACACTCTCAGACATAGGGTTTGGATTTTAGTTCATACTGTATGGAGCCAGGAGTTGGATCCCCGTGGATCCCTTCCAACTTGGATTGTTTGATGGTTCTATGTCAGGAGAGCAGAGTTTTCTCTGTGTTTCACAGTTATGAAAGGTAGCTGCTACACTGATAAGGTGAAGCTTGGCAACTACTGCTACCTAAGACCAAGAAGTACAAAAGCTGCAGTGACTGGGGATGCAGCTTTGTGTCAAGTGTGACAAGGAGTAGAGCAGCACAAATGCAATACTCTTCCCTTTTTAACAGCAAGGAAGGAGCTCGCAGCAAGGAGCATAGCCAAACTGGAGTTGCAAGTCAGAGCTTCCTGTCAAGTGCCAACCTTCATGGTTGTCCTTTCAAAGCCTTGGGCCTGAACAAGAAGGTAACTGCTCCCTTGGAAGCTACCAAGCATAATTTTTGAGCAAACTTTAAAAGATACCTTTCAGATTAAGAAACTGGTTGAGCATTACAAGCACAAATGAGCAAAAACCCCAGTTTGGATTCCCAAGCAACTGTAAGGCTCACAGCAAACAGCAACTACCAAAATATGGCTACTTATTAAGGAGCAGGCAGAAAGCAGGCACAAGTGCTTAGATTTCTAAGTGACAGAGAAGCAAGGATATCACCCTCCCTTCACTGCCCTAAAACCTGAAGCAGTTTCAGGAGTCAATTGCAGACACGTACGCGTGGAGATTTACTGGATTTCATGGCAAGATGCATTTGCTAGCCAAAATGGCAGGCTGCCTTGGTGATAAGGTTGGTATATGTGGTGGACTGAAATACTGTATGCTGTTCTAATAAACTAGTATTTGCACATATAAACATTTTGCTTTTCCGCATCTGTAGCACCTAAGTCATGAAGGACAAGCCTGGGAACTTCTATGTGCCAAATTCAGGACAACGTATTGGCTTCAGACCAGGCATTAGCAAGAAACAGAGCATGCTGCTTTCACGCTTTATGTAGAAACATCTTTGCCTCACCAAAGCCTGGGCTGGGTTTATTTGGGAACGGATAGACAAAAGCCAGATTATAAAACTACTCCAGGTCCTGGAAATTCTCCATCACTTAAAGACTCATTCTCCACAACCAACCTAAAGTCCTTTTTCAAAGAAAAAAAAAAAAAAAAAAAAAAAAAAATCAAAGAGCCCTGCTCTCCATCCTCCTTTACACCCCCAGCTCCATGAAAATCCAACAAATCTTGCACTTAATGATGCCTAGGAAGGATCAAGCTCTGTACACTGTACTGTGCAGATGGTGCCTGTCCTCAGTGTAATTTCTTCCTGCTTATGAAAACCTGCTTGAATGCATTTTGGTTGGTGCCCAGATTGCAGCTCTTCAGAAAAATTGGAAAAAATCATGGCTAGCTATTTCTTCTTTACAGTGAGAGAAAAGACTGAACAGATGCAAAGCTGATGTAGAGGGGTTATTTATATTAAATAAAAGTTATGAGAAGTCTCAGTTTTGTAGCGTTTCTCAGCACTTCTCTACACAGAATTGGTACCACCTACTTCTCCGAGAGTGAGCTCCAATGTGGACCACTCAGCCTTAGACAAGGACCCCCCTCCTGGGCTGGCTGTGTTAGCTCACCCAAAGGCTCACTGCAGCCATGCAGCAAAACACAAGGCTCAGTCATCCATAGAAGCATCAAAGCTACCTCATCACAATGTCACCTTTCTTGCAAGCAAAGGTGATGGCAGCTTGGAGAGTGCAAATTAAGCTGTCTGTACAGGCACCTGTTCTCTCCCCAACAGTGGTTGGTAGCTCAGGGATTTTGCTCAAGATATTCTTAACTATTCCATGCAGCAGGAAAGCAGAAGCAGCCATCAGGCAGAAGACACCTTTTCTTTTCAAGCCAAAGGAACAGCTTGCCACTGCTTCCAGTTGGCAAAATTCTACTATCAGTTTCAACACAATTCTGTAGTCAAACTGAATACTAAAATGGATTACAGACCAGTGAATCAATTCTCGATTTCAAAGAGATCGAGAAACTCAACCTAAGGGCAAAAAAAACACCTGGATAAGGTTGGAAATACTTCAGCCTCCAGAGCTTCACAATCCAAGTGCTGAAGGAAGCAAAACTAGATAATCTCAACAGCTCACTGTTCCCCACCTCAACAAGACTAATGCTATAGCTGAAGGGTACCACCCAGATTTCTAAGAACAAGCAAAGCTCTGTACAGATACTAGAAGTATAGAAATAACAGAAATATTCACCAGTTCTCCACACCAATTCCCCTCTGCATCAACTGGTTGCAAAAGGCGTAAGTGCCTGAAGCTAAACTGGCACTTAGCGAGAAATTCTTATAATTTAAAGTGTGTAATCGTGCTTTTTTTAGTTATGTGGAAAGCTTGAAGTCAGTTAGAGGCACAGAGCAGGGTACAGCACTGCTGTGAAGTTAAAACACTGCCTGCTGCCTTCCCTTTGAAGGGCTGTACAATGGCTCAGCCCGCTCACAGGTTTGCGCTCATGGTCACTGGCAGGCAAAGTCTGCAGCCGTTCCCTGAGCACAGCAGTGCAGCAGCTGACCAGAAATGAGGTGCTCCCAAAGCTCACTGCCTCTCTGAAGACAGAGACTATTCTGAAGTCAAACTTCACCTCCTTTGCTTTAATCCAGCTCTGATGTGGCTGTTTCTTTTATCATTCTCTACTCCATAACACACACACACACACACACACACATATATAACACATCCCAGTGGCCCAGCGAGATTAATTTTGGCTTCCCTGAAGGAGAACCACAATCCTCAGAAGCAGCCATTGATTGCGTTATCAACACTACGCTGCAGGACTGCTTTTCAGCCTCACCAATCAAATTAAGCCGAAATCTGGAATAAAAGCACAACACCTTTCTTCTCAGAATTACAGCTCAGTCCTAAAAGTCAGGGAATAAGAAAATACTCTTTACACCAGATGAGGCCAAGAGAGAAGATACGCATGGGCGAAACAGGTATATTTAATCATATGAAAATGTGAGCCAGCTGCTGGAGCGCATTACACGCCCCAATAATTTTTTTTCCAGCTATTTCCCTTCCTTCTGGTCATATCAGTGCACTCTCCTAGAACAAATTGTGCTCAGCAGGACAAGACCAGTGCATACAGAGGGCAAATGCATTAAGTCAGTCAGGTTCCTTCCTCACTCGTGAGACCCTTCTCAGTCAAAAAGGAAAAGCAGAACATGGTCTGGTCTTCACCTCCATTCTCTTAAGCAATTACTGTGACAAGGAATTAGAAAATTTAAGCTACCATGTTATTTACTTTCTCCTGACACTTGACAATGATGTGTTCTGACACTCCAGTACAGAAGTGTGCTGCACTTGAAGCACAAATATGCAGGGATTTCTGCACCACAAACTCTTCTAAAGGCTCTTAGAGATCAAGAAGTCTGGAATCTGGGCCCAAAATAAGGAGGCTTGGATTGCTGCAGGGAAGATGGCATTCCAGAATCAGTAGCACATTTTATCCATGGAAAGCTCAAGTGGGGGAAAAAAAAAGCACACAGATATCACTATTCCAGATATATTCTTAGAGCCATCATGCTTTCACATGACTGTCCCACAGCTGTTAACATCCTCAGATCGCTCCAGCAAACAACTGCAGATTCAACACTTCACTCGTGTTTAACTTTTATCTCCATCCAAACTTTCAGGCAGCTCTCTCCACACACTGGAAACAGACAGTTCTGCAGGACTGCATGTGTGTCAAGGGACTGATCTCAGCAGCAGTTCCAAGGATATAGCATGACAAATCACAGCGTTGGTGATTCCTATCCAGGAAATAGCACAAAAGCCTGTCCCTTCTCTCACCTGATACAACTACACTGGCTAGAGTAACGATTCCATACCTCCTGAAGTGATCCTCCTCTAACAGGAGCAAGAAGGGAAAGATTGATACAGTGCAGTCTTCAGTTTGTTAGCAGTTGATAACTGCACTACTCTGGGGCACTAGAAATACACATTCAAGACACAGACAATTGTTTCAGTGCAAAGACAGCAAAACAATGCAAAAATTCACAGTCCAGAATGACAATCCAAGCTATTACCTCTTGCAGCCAAACTACCTTCCCCAAACATCCCTAGTACTCCTTGTTATTAAAAGTTAACATACGTATGCACCATTATCCTGAAGATCCTTTGCCACTAACACCATGCACAGGTGAGAAGCTTTAAGTTGTTACAGCTCCTGAGCACAAGGCATCTCTCCCCTGATACATGGCTGGTTGGAAGAGGGCCATGCAGCCCATTTAATTCAATTCCCCTCCTCTTCCATCTGCCCTGGACAGCCATGCCCTATAAGTCTTCTGAGAGCAATTGTATTTAAAGTGAAAAAATGCCAGGAGTCCACACACATCCAGTGTGCTTGGGATGTACTGTTCCAAGCCAGCACAGGCCTGCCAGCTCTGAGCTGCAGGCCAGTACCAGAGCAATCCCAGCCTCTGTATCATTCTGCCCAGCTTTTGTTTATCTTTAAAGATGGTTTTAAAAATTAAACATGAGCTCTGTTCCAGAGACACCTCCCAACTACTACTGCATTAAGTACCAGAGCCAAAAAACAGATTCAATTGGCACCAAGAAAAAAAAGAAAAAAGAGCATGCTGTTTTTGCTTTGCCCATTCCTCCCTTTGGAAGCTCTTCCCTCTACAACCAGATATGCATACCAAAATCAGCATAGAGCAGCAGCATCCAAAGCTCCTGCACGCACACAGCAGCCCTACAAACAAAACAGGTACTGATGTGCTGCAGGCACAAGGGAACAAAGTCACCCATTGCACACAGGACTAAACCCAGCATGGACAAAGCTGCAGAGCAGCAGGATGCCATCAGTCACTACAGCAAATAAAGAGGAAGAGCTCAGATGCAGCCCTGAAGGTAACAGTGCAGCCACCTGATCTAGCAGCAGCTTCAGGCTTTCCACTCCTTTGCCTCTTGCTTTCTCACACCTGTCCTACAGCAAGATGGCAATTTTACAGGCACATTTTTGTTTGAGATGACTAAGCATGATCTTTTTCCTTTCCACCAGCTTGCCTTCTTCTCTTGCACAGTAGCAACATAAAGCCTTCTCTGCTGGAGAGGAAAACTAGAAAAAGGTGAAAGATCACATCCAAACCATTCCATCCTTTTGCCCATTTCCTTCTGGAAACCCTCTGCACACGCTCCTCTGCCTTCAGCAAACACTCAAGTGGAAGCATCTAGCCAAAGCAGGCCTTTGCTCAAAAGCACATAAATTTCAGTATGAAACAGCTATTTCCCCACCACCTCAACTTCAGAATAGGAGAAAAAAAAAAAAAAGCGCCATGGATTTGACATGTGGCACATATGACCAATGTGATTCATACATGTCAGCAGAGCACCTTTCCCATCCCCAGCAATGTCAGTTCCAAGCATCACTTTACAGTGACACCATACAGCCTCACTGTTATGCCATACAACTGAAAGCACAGGCATGACACAGGCACACAGCTTCCCAGTGGGCAGCCCAAAGATCTGAGTGACAGCTACCACCTTACAGCCATGCCACCTGCCCAGACCTCAGCTCAGCACCAACAGCAGGAGATGGGGCGCACACAGTCTCATTTACAGGGACCAACAACAAATGAATGAAAATCACAATACATCATAGAATGGCCTGAATTGTAAAGGACTACAATGATCATCTAGTTTCAACTCCCCTGCTGTGTGCAGGGTCACCAACCACCAGACCAGGCTGCCCAGAGCCACATCCAGCCCAGCCTTGAATGCCTGCAGGGATGGGGCATCCACAGCCTCCTTGGGCAACCTGTTCGAGCACCTCACCACCCCCTGTGTGAAAAACTTCCTCCTAACATCTAACCTAAACCTCCTCTGCCTCAGTTTAAAACCATTCCCCCTTGTCCTGTCACTATCCACCCTCATAAACAGCCGTTCACAGAGCAAAGAAATCAGTTAATAGTTCCGTACTCAGAACTCTTCCAGCCCCCCATCCCATCGCAAAGAGAACGTACCGTATGACAGAGGCTTTTATACTGGGAAAATATTTTAATATAGTAAACAAGTCAATTTACCTCTCACATGGTTTAAATAAGTTTACGCTCATGGCTAAACAAAATTCGGGACTTAAACAACGGGTTGCAGCCTACGGATCGACATAGCTCCCAGGCAGTCCCGCACACCGAGCTCCTCGGATGGGCACAGTCCGGCCGCGGTTCGGGGGCGAAGCCGGAGAAGAACGAAGCCACGGAAGCCCACAGCGACGAGAGTCCACAGCGCCGTCAAAACAGCCCGTCCCTCCGCTCAGCGTCCGGCGCTGTCCCCCGGGCCTCCACCCTCACGGCGCACTGCGGCCCTCCCCGGCCCCGCGCGGTGCTGGAAGCTCCGTGCCGCCCGTCCCGGCCGGGCTCCCCCTGGGCGGCGGCGGCGCCGTGGGGCCGTGGGGCGGCGGGGCGGCGGAGCGCGGCGGCGGAGCGCTGCGGGGCTGTGAGGAGGAGTTGGCGGAGGGGCCGAGAAGCGACGGAGGAGAAGCCGAGGAGCCGCCGCCTCCGCGCACCGGCTGCCAGATGAGGCTGTAGTAGACGGCGAGGACGATGGCGGCCAGCGAGACGGAGAGCACGTAGGCCAGCACGGTGGCCAGGCGCACCCACTTCTTGTTGGTCTTGGCCGCCATGCGAGCCTTCTTGTCCCCGGTGTAAGTGGCGGGCTTGCCCCGCTCCGCCCCGGCCTCCTTCTCCTTCATGGGGGCCCGGCCCTTGGCCCGCTGCTCCACCGACCCCTCCGTGGTGGCGGGGGCTGCGCGCCGCCGCTCCCCTCAGGACATGCCGGTGCTGCCGCCTCCAGCCGCTACCCGCGCCGCTCCGCCGCGGGGCGGCCTCTGAGCGCCGGCACCGCCCGGGCGCGGTGTGGGGAGGAGGGGGCTGCGCCTGCGCGCTCGGTCGCGTGTCCGTGAGGAAGGGGCGCGCGCCTCTGCCCAAGATGGCGGCTGCGTGCCGTCCTGAGCGCCGTGGGGCTCTGAGGCGGCTTTTCAGGCAGAGGAGTCTCGGCAGACCTTGTTGCTCTCTACTGCTGTGTGACAGGAGACTGTGGCGAGACCTCTGTGGGGTCGGCCTCTTCTCCTGAGTATAGTGATAGGGAGAGAGGCAGTGGCCTCAAGTTGCACCAGAGGAGGTTCAGGTTGGATATTAGGAATGATTTCTTCCAAGAAAAAGCAGTCTTTCTGCCCCGGGGGTAGTGGAGTAACCATCCCTGGAGGTGTTCAAGGGCTCTCTTTTTCTTCTTTACAGTGTGAGATATTTACTTTGGGGAAGGCTGTAATCGAGCCTTTCATCATCACTGTGTTTACCTTCCCTGAATCTTAAGGCAGTCAGATGCACTGTACGTGAAAACCTTGTTAACAAGGAGATGCAGTTCCGAAAGAGGCCAATGGCAGAAGAAATGGCTGTTAAACAGAAGGACCTCTGAGGAAGTGAGTGATTGCGTTTTCATTCTACTGTAGCATTTCATTTTTCCCTTTTATAGCAAGGTGGATTGGGAGAGAAGGGGAAGACCTCCATGCTTTATAATGTGGTACTTGCAGCTTAGAGGAATGCTGCTGGATGAAGGAAGAAGGTGGACTCATTTGAACACAATCACCATTTTTGGCACTGGTAAGAGTAGCAGTGATTTCTCTGCCTGTTTAGGGCTTGTGGACCTTAGTGAAAACATAGTAGCGTGAAAGAATTGCATCTGGTAGCCTGATAAGGTACGCAGGAATCACACTTCAACATGCTCCTCTTTCTGTTCCTGATAAAAGGCATTCTAGAAGCTATGAAGCAAAATGCTTTTTTTTTTTTTTTTTTTTTTTTTTTTTTTTTTTTTTATAACATATAGCAGGAGGTAACACTTCTTACAGCTAACACTTTTTATTGTTTTACAATAAAATGCATACATTTATTGCAATGTTTAACATTAAACCTTTATTAAACTGCAGCTAATGGTATGCTCCACCTCCCTGAAGTGTTTAATTTTCATGAAATGGAACTGTAACCCAGAGTATCTAGGAAATATTCTTTATGTGGGTATCATAACTCTTCTACAGGCCCCTTGTGTTTCTTATACTGATTAATTACACCTGGATGTATTCCTCTGGTTGAAAACAAATTTCATACACCTGAATAACATGAGCTGATGGCATCCTGCTGACACCACTTTCCTGAGCCATGAAAATCCATTTTGTTGTGTTCTGTAGATTCTATAAATATATATGTACATGTCTGGCTATGTATGATTGAACATGCCTTATGTTGCATCTTAGATTTTTAGTTTGTACTTAATCTAACCTCTAAACTGCTTGTCTGTGCTCTCATTCTGGCTGGCAGTTTCTGCTATGAAGTGCTGCAGACAGTTCCTTTACAGCGCAGAGCTGTTCTGTGTTCGTTCACAGCTCTTTCTCAATTGATCTGCATAGAAATCAGTTCATTCCAAACCCTTTGGCTGGCTTTGATCTCCTCTGGTGTTGCCACTAATGCAATTTATCATTGCCTCTGATGAAAGGCTGATGAATTAACTCCCATAAATCTTTCCCTTTATTCTTTCTTAATTTCAGTCCTAGAGTTTTTGGAGGAAGGATTGACATTTGCAGGCTCTGGCAGTTTTTGCTTGATACTTGTTTAGTCCATATTATCATTTTGCATTTTAAGTCTCTCCTCGGAGGCACTGTGTGGTTGCTTTATTGTTTAACTTTAAATCTCTTGTCATGGCTAGAAGTTGAAAGACAAAAAATAGAGTTGGTGTTGCTAGGTAAAAGTAAAGTATGTTGATTTTGATAAAGTATATTTAAGAGAGAGCAGACTGATATAGAAAACAAAGGCACAGAAGGTAACAATGAGATGGTAAGCATCAAAAACAGGTAGTTACAGCTGCATGCTTTAATCCTGTGTCCCCAAGCTCAGATCCCCCTCTCCTGAAAGGAAAACAAATCCTTCCAAGTCTGTCCAGATTACTGTGGCTCTTTCACTGGTGTTACTTTTCTTTTTTTCCCTCTGCTCACCACAACTCAGCTTTTCAATCTAATAGCTTTCCTTTTCCACCAGTGGAGATTTTGGCAGACAGAATTTGCCAAGGATGAGCAGTGCAGCTGTAGAAGCAGCCTCAGCAAAAGCATTGTGTGCTGTGGTTGGGACCCACAACCACTTGGTATCGCTTTAATGTGTTCAGTTCCAGAGCAGCTAAAGCTGCTTCGGCTAGCAGATATGGCAATAGATCATTCAGCATGAGTTTCTCTTCCTTGCTTTCCAAACGCTTTTGCTCCTTCCACTCTGTGATTACAGGTATGTAATTGTCCTAAAGTTGAACTGTATAGTTCTGTAGATTTTACCTTGAAACTAATATCTTCACCTCCCCATTGCATTTATTCTTTGCTTATTTAGGCTATGGTGTACCTCTTGACTGCGCTGAAGGCTTTGCCTTCCTAAAAGGCAGCAATTCCCCATCACATTAAAGGAATTCACTGCCAAGCTCCCTTTGCCTTTGCTCTGATTAAGATGAGAGGCAACACATGTTGGTGAAGTACCAAGTCTTGTTGAGTTTTGCTGTAGTTAAGCTTTTCTTTTGACTGTGAACAGATGGGTGTGAACTTCTCTCCAGGTCCTCTTATTCAAGTGCAAGCAACTGCTAGGTGTGTGCCTTCTGTTCCTAAACTTAGCTCCTTGCTAATTAACTGCTTTAAAGGCAAATGGGAGCTAGGAAGCCAGGGCTGAAATAATGATATTTTCTTTGTCCCTTGGATTTCAGCAAAAATATCAAGCTGTGCCTAGAATGGTCTCCTGTGATGCAGAAATAGAGCTCTGGGGGCAGAGCACAGAGATTCTTGTTAAGTCAGTTACAATGCTTGTAAATCAGTTCCCTCTGAGATTTTTGCCTCAAGAGCACAAAAGGGATTGGAGTTAAGGGCACGTGGTGCACCCTGGCACAGCAGCAGAGAGCTGTGTAGCCCTTGAGCCTTTCTCCCTTGATGGCACAGACACTATACTCTGCAGGGTCTGACTGACTATAAACTTCTCTGATTTCTCACTTTGCTTGTCTGAGGGTCCTCCAGGAAACTCAGTTACTTCTGAGCTTGCTGCTTACCACCTTCTGCCTGTGTTCAGTGGAAAACCCAGGTGGCAGGACAGATTGTTGAAGAGTAGATGTTCCACCCACCTGACTGCGCAGCATTACTTGAATTCAGCTGCTACCTGTTGCAGTGGGAGGCTTGTTTGCTCTATGAGGGCCCCTGAAGGCTGTAGCTAAATGAACTTGTAGTATTGATTTGTCCTTGTTCAGAGTCAGTGAATAGTATCTACTGCTTCAAACAGAGAAGACTTAATTAAGGGAAGATTATTGGCCTAAGACATCACCTCTGTACAGACCTTGCTTCTGAGAGTAGTGGAACACTAGTATGGATGCCTGGGAGGTTGGTGAGCCTCCAATGCTAACGGAGGCCTCCCAAAGCTATCTGAACTAATGTCTGTCAGTGCTGATAAATCACAGCTGATCCTGCCTTGGGATGAAGGGCAGGCAGGACGGTTTCCCACAGTCCCATTGTTCCTCTGCTCTTGGTTTAACAGCTCTTCTGCCTTCTTGTGCTCAGTCATTAGGAGGCACTTGGATGTGACACCCTGTGAACAGCTTGCTCTATGAGGTGTACATCTGAGTTGCTGCATTTATGCCAGGTTGTTTAAAGCTAAAAATCATAATTTGCTACCACAACACTATATAATCCCTTTTTTGAACTCAGACTCTGTTTTTGGGGGGTGGTGTTTGGTTGTTGTTTTTTTTTTTTTTTTTCAGTCTATGCCTCCAGCACATGACTTTTGCAGGTAGGCTATAGACTTCTTATTGGTTGTAAGGATGTAGTTTATTTATGGAGTCCTTGGTGACATCTGTGAACTGAGGAGGGGAGAGATGGACGAGGTCTCCTAAAGTTTAAAGGGCAGAACAGATATGTTTAAATCCATCTCTTTCTTGGCAGAAATTCTTGGGCAAATACTTTGCTAGGCTAGCCTTCTGTCACACTGAATGCCCTTGACAAAACAGTCTTTGAGGCTCTGCTGTCCACTCTTAAAAAAAATAAGCCTTATTTTACGCTGTTGTTCCCATCTCCCATTTGTAACCTGTAGGGATCCAAGTTTGTTCCCCTCTAGCATTTTTCTGTCACACTTCAGGGTCTATTCTGTCCTATGTGGGAAGGTGCTGTCTCTCTGATTAGTCCACTAACAGGTGGGGAAAGCTGGGAATGTTCTTTAATTCCTTCACCTTCTGATGTAGCTGTAGTAAGTGAAGTTTGCACAACCCACTGTCATGCACTGACTTGGAAAGTAATCTGCAGAAGTTATAGGATGTGAGTAGGTAAGAATTTGAGATGGGACAGTGAGATCTGGTTTTGCTCAGGATAGAGGCCCTGGGCAGAAAGCTCCTGGTAGCTCAGGACAGTGATGCATCAGTGGCTCCATCCTTGTGTCATCAAAAAATTAAAAAAAAAAACAAAAACAAAAAAACAACAAAAAAAAACAACTCTGTAGGTGTGAAGCTATGCTGTCTGTGTAGAAATCTACAGCCACAAATCAGTGCTTCCTTTTGCAAGGAGGGAAGGCGTGTGTGTGTGTGTACACCCAACGTAGATGCAACATCTGAACACAATTCTTAGGGCTGTATTTTGAATATAACCACCACTTCTCAAGCAATAGAACAGTGCTTACCAGCCATGTAAACTCACCATTCTTCTTTTCCTCTGATTTTCGTGGTTTGTCTGAAGAAGTTGAGCTTTTTCCACTTCTGTGTGGAGAATTGTTGTAGTATCATAGAACGGTTTGGGTTGGAAGGAGCCTTGAAGATCATCTAGTTCCAATTCCCTGGTGTGAGCAGGATAGCCAACCACTGTATCAAGCGCATATCCAACCTCTGTGGATTGGGCATCCATAACTTCTCTGGGCAACTAGTTTCAGTGTCTCACTACTCTCTGAGTGAAAAATGTCACTGTAACATTTACAGACTGAACAAGCTCAGCTCCCTCAGCTTTTCTTCACAGGACAGGTGCTCCAGCATCTGAGCTTCTTCATGGCCTTCTCTGAATCCTCTCCAAAAGCTCCTTGTCTTCCCTGTGTTGGGAGCCTCAGACCTGGACACGTTACTTCAGATGGGGCCTCATGAGGGCAGAGTAGTTGGGGACAATCACCTCCCTCCCCCTGCTGGTCACTCCTGTGTTGGTGCAGTTGGCCTTCTGGGCTGCAGACACACTCTGATGGCTCATGTCAAGCTTTTTGTCCACCAGGACCCCCAGGTCCTTCTCTGTAGGGCTACTCTCAAGTACTTCTCCCAGTCTGTACACATATCTGTGTATCTTAAACCCAAGTATAGCACATTTCACTTGTTCTTGTTGAACCTCACTAGGTTCACATGAGCCCACCTCTCAATCTTGTCTAGGTCCCTTTGGATGGGTACCCTTCTTTCTGTTATATCTACTGCACCACTCAACTTGGTGTCATCAGAAGACTTGCTGAGGGTATACTCAATACCACTGTCTGTGTTGCTGACTGGCTGTGGTCCTAAGGGTGTCCTTAATGCTTTCAGGATTCTTGGGGCTTATAATACAAAGTGGAAAAGGGGGTAATAAGAGGAATTCAGTTTTGCTTAGCTGTGAGTTCATTACTGATGTTTGAAGGCAAGACTGACGGCTCTGTGTGCAATATCATAGCTTCTTCACTAGAGGACAGCATTATACATTGCAATGTGTAAGTGTAATGGAACAGTGCTGGAAAAGATTTCTTACATGTTTCAGAAGTGGGTGAGCTGGAAATAGGTTGGGATTGAGGAGTCATGTGCTAGAACGCAGGAGCCATCCAGTCAAGGTGGTTCCTATATAGCATGACTTAAAATCACCATCTATGAATCTTACCGTGTTAAATCAGCAGAGGGTGGTGCAGGCTATCTTGTCTCTATGTGCTTTGTGGGATTTAGAGGCAGCTGAATAGGTAGGACAAAGGAGATAAGGGGGACTCAAGGGGAGGTTATTCCTCTCCCTGGGAGGGGGAATATGTTCAATGTCAAAACTCTTGTAATTGGTGGGATGTACAGTGGATGAAGGTAAAGGATGAAAGCCAAGGAGGTTCAGTGGATGTGGAATGGCTACAGACCAGGTAAATGGGTCTTGCAGGAGAAAAATAGTGAAGGGCGGTCAAAATAGACATTGCTCAAAGTGCTGTTACTTCTGCCTGCTTTGATATTGGAGCTTTCAGCAGAGGGCAGGACTGTTTTATTCTATCACTGTTCCATCAGCTGTCTCTTCATGAGAGACACAGAAGCTCTGACACAGAGCAAGGAGTGTGAAATGAGAGATAAGGAGGTTATGTGAAGCTATGCAAAAGGAAGCAAGCTGCAGCCAAAGTGGCCATCTTTATGCAGCCAGAGGTCTTGGAAGTTATCACTGCAGTGCCAAGCAGCCTCTGAGGACAGCTGCTGGCTTTGTTGTTTCTCTGTGTTTTTTGTATTCATTATTTTATTCTTCAGTGAAAGCTGACAGTGTTGGGAAGATACAGCCGTTAATTACACAGGTCTGAGAGAACTCAGGAGGGAAGCAGAGATCCCCACGAAGCAGACGTTGCTTGTGAAGCAACAATGACGTTTGTGGTAAATACAGGATGGCCACTGGAATCAGGAGCTGTGACAGAAGGGATCAACTGAGAGTAGCTACAGTTTCCTCTCCTCACTGCAGCTTACTGTGACCTTCCTCTATACACACCTAGGCCTCATGGTCTGTTCCTAAGTTGCTTGCAAGAACGGAGAACAAAACCACTCAGCAGTGTGTGGGTTGTTTCTCTGACATTTATGCCAAGTCACATGCTGTTGATGGTGTGCCTGAGCTCCTCCATCTCAGCCTTTGGGACCTGGGCAGCCACTGTCATCTGCTTGGCTTGGGAGTAACGGAGTCCAAGCAGGCAGCTCCTAATTGTGCTGGTGTGGGACTGAAACACCCCACTGTATTCCCAGCACATGCAACTTGGATACACGTGCACAGAAGCTTAGGTTATGAGACTGGAGGTGATACATGCCCCTGTCCCAGTCTCAGCCATGACACTGAGCAACCAGTCTTGTAAAGTATGCTGGTAAATGCAGAAAACTCAATAGTAGCTGGCAGTGCAAAAGCTCTCCTATTTGCTTTTTCTCAAAATAAACTCTTGAAAGAAAAGATATTCTGTTCCTGCAGCATGATTCTGTCTGGCAGTTGCTGCCATCTTTGATTTTTTTTTTACAGCAAAAGTACTTCGTACAGGTCCATTTAGTCTCCCTGCAGTTAACCTCTCCTCCCTCTTGCCACTGACAATTGAGAATGCTTAGGATTCCCTCAGACAGCCTGGGAAAGGACAGCTGATCTGCCTTCCACTGGCCTTACAGATGTAGGTAAGGTGGAGGTGAGAGGGAAACCTCACCATGCAGCTGGCTTCCTTTTTGCACGAGTTCTTCAGCTCAGAGAATACTTTTTACAGCCTCTTGGCCTTTACTTACAATAGCAAGTGCCATACCTGGACTTTCATAGAAGGATTAAATCTTACCGTGAGGATGGAAATCCTAAGTAGCAAGTAGCAAGTAGCTTCTAATTAGTTGTGGGGCTGTACCTTCTTGACTTAATTTAAGTTTGCCCACTGTCTCTCCTGGTTACCTCTGCCAGCAGAAGATCCTTTTCGCCTTTTCTGTCCACGTGTTGTTCCTTTGCTCCATGTGCAGGAGCAGGATCTTGCTTTGCACTGTTTGTTATTAACCATCTGTTCTACTGTCCATCTCGTCCCTGCAGCTTCACTGGTATAATCCTCATTTGCATCTCCCCTGTTCTGTGTTCCTAGGGAACCTGCAATAGATCCAGCATGATTTTGCAGATCCTGGGTTCTCTCATGGATGTTTCATTTCATCTGTCTGAAATTTCCACCTGCCCTGCTGCTCTGTCTCACTTGGAGGTCAGCATTCAGAAGAAACCCGTGAGACAAAGCAAAAAAGTTCAGCTGGACCCCACAAACTGAGTCGTCTGTGTGATATTTGGCTCAGCTGCATGAAGGGGGCAGTCTGCTTGTAGCCAAACCCCACACTGCTCTGTAACCACATCTGCTGAAATAGCTTTTAGTGCTGGGTGGTAATGCCTGCACTTTGTCAAAGAAAACATTTAAGGAAGTTCCCTTGCGGAAGTGCTCTGAACAGCGCGCTTTGCAACGGGGCTCCGAGGAGCAGATCCCTCCTGGAGGGGACAGAGTGTGTGCATGTGTGCCCACACGGGCATCTCCACTCGTCACAAGCTTTCCCTCCAGGTGACCTTGTGCCTGTTTGGAGACCTGTTGATTTACAATGCAGATTCGTCTGTCCTCGCCTGCTTGTTGTTGCCTCTCCTGAATTTGCCTGGGACATAAGAGGCTGTTTGCTCTCTGATGCCAATAGTGGTGATGGCAGAGAGCCCTGCCATGTGAGAGGCAGAGATAGAGGAGAGGGGGTGAAGGAGGAGTAAACTGTGTGACTCCTATTGCTTCTGGTAGCTGAGGAGCACATCTACAGGACAATGTCAATGCTTACTCCTGTCCTGCAGCCCCCAGAGGTGAAGGAGTATCTGTCCAAAGGCGAGCGCTTCATCAAATGGGACGATGTGAGTATTGAGACTTCGCTTGGCTGGGTTGTATGCATGGTGACAGTGTTTTGGTCAGGTTTGCGGGGAGCTTGGGAGTGCGTGGGGAATGGGGCACTGATTGCTGCTTCTCTGTGCAAAACTAGTCCTTGGGAAGGCAGTCGATGCTGGGAGCCTCCCTGGGCTGAGAAGCACGCACTGCATTCAGATGTATCTTGGGGTGTATAGGGTAGGATTTATTTGCTGCATGGACTCTCTGTGCTTTGCAGATGGGAGGAAATCAGGCTCCAACTTGCTTCCTCTTACTGCCCTGCTTCTGGAGTTGATGGGTCTGTGAGCTACCAAACGCACAGCAGCCAAGCAGTGAGCATGCTGTGCAAAGCTGCCTTCCAGCTCCATGTTCTCTTGTGTCTTTAAAATATCTGGTTTGTGGGCTGAGTTTGCCTTTGAGGGGAAGAGAGTGTGGATCAGAAAAGTAGGGGTTAACTTGAGTATAATAGTTCCCTTCCTCACTTTCTGAGAAGGCAAGAAAGTATTTCCCCTAATATCCAGGCACAGTGATGGCAGCTGTCCATCTATCTTGTTTGGAGTTTGGTGTGCACTGTTGAGTATGCACATAGGAAGGGCTTGTCCAACTGCTCAGAGATATGAGAAGGCAATGCAGTGCACTGCTGACAGAATGGCTGAGTGCTAAGGAATATAGGTTGGAATACCACCGTGCAGTTGTTCCACTAGTTCTGCAGGAAGATGATACCAAGCTTTGATAGAAAAAGCAACCTTCCCTTCCCTTTCCATTCTTCCCAGTAGGGCAATTGCCTGCAGAATGCGCGTGTGGCTTCCTTAAGGTTGGACGAGGGAGTTGGTTTCTGAGAATAACAGAGGCCAAAGTTGCCTAAACGAAAGCTGAGCACTTTCAGAAATTAAATCGTAGAATGGCCTGTGTTAAAAAGGACCAGTATGGTCATCTAGTCTGACCAAACTGCCATTGACTTTCTGTGCTCAGTCCGGGGAGAGGCCACTTTCCAAAAGCTTGAAGCTGTTAAGTACTTCCCTGAGAATTTCTGGGATATTCAAGTTTCCTTGATACCCAAAGTGAGTCAAGTTGGACTCCCAACACCCACTAAGGATTTATGGTTGGAGTGAGTGCACTCAAGTCTTGTGTGCATTTTTGCTCAAAATTTACAAGACTGAATTTCCTGGAAAGGCTTCTTCTAACTGTTTACTAAGTTTGCAAA
The DNA here is from genome assembly GCF_951394365.1 of Tetrao urogallus. NCBI lineage: Eukaryota > Metazoa > Chordata > Aves > Galliformes > Phasianidae > Tetrao > Tetrao urogallus. The sequence continues at coordinate 6,394,492 of NC_136819.1, forward strand.
CTTGATCTCCAACAATAACAAAAGCCTTCACAAGAGCTGGTCACATTGCACCATCTTATCTTGCTTTCCTGTAGTTACAGTAGGCTGCAAAAGAAAGTGGAAAAAGCTCCAGCCTGTCAGTTTGCTGATGGAGGGTGAGGATGAAAGCAGCTCTGACTCTTTGAAGGGACCTGGCCATGCTGTTGTTAACAGTCTTGGCCTCTTTCTGCAGTAGCAGAGGAAAAGGAATGGCAGTAGATCAGTTTGGCTTCCTACAGTGCTGTAGCTTGGGCCTGCACTGGAACTTTCTCTGTACCCAACCATTTCTTGAGTAAAGCAAAACCCCCTTGCATTCATAATGTCTTCTCCAGAGGAAAGCGTGGTGGGGTCCAGGCTAGGCTGCATTGTTCTGACCTGTCTTACTGGGCTAGCTCCCAACATTTTGGCTATGAAGCAACTCTGTGGTGCTTTGCTTAGCATCTGGCAAGCTGAGGCTGCCAACTGAGCTAGGGAGATTAACTCTTACTATATGATGCTTACAAGTACCAGCTTGGGAACCTTTTCAGAACCTCAGGTTGTCCAGGATGGAATAGTGGACTTCTTAAATGGAGCAGATGTGAATGGATTTGGCTGTGTGCTGATGCTTAACCCTCTAACTACAGGCAAGGATTTTCTGTGAGATTATGGAATTTCATGCCAGGCCACATTACAGAACAGCACTCGCTTTCTGTCCTAGAATTGAACTCCACAGCATGAGCAGCAATCACTTCAGCTGCCAGACCATCTTCTAAGGAGCCAACCCACAGCAGAGTATAGCTGTGCCCCACAGCTGTCCTTGTTCCTGATCAGGAGAGCAGCTGTCCTTATTATGGCCTCACCTCACCTTCAAGAAAGCTGCTTCACAAGAGATAAGATTTATCTAGAGACAAGGCAGAATATTCAGTAGTAGTATTACAGTGTGTGTTTTACTCTTTGTGGCATGGAAGAACCCAAGACAAAATGACAAATACACTTTCCAGATTCCATTACTGCTTTCGTTTCAGTAGCTGAGTATTTCAGCTTCCTGAAGTCAATTTGAAGCCTTCTTAGAAATGGCTGATAGGCCTTGTGATTCTATCATCTGTGTCTCCCAAGGTCAAGCGCAGTCAGGAGCCTGCTGGGCTGAATGAGCTAGGGCCCAAGCAGGGTCACCAAGTATTCTCTATCGTTTCCAGAGAGCTCATGATAATTCATCTCTTAGCTTGCATGCAAGATGGGAATGGATGTTGTGCTGGGAATGTCTGTGAAGTTGTCTTTTTTTTTTTTTTTAATAGTTCACTTAGAGTTAATGCATGGAATTTAAGAAATCCCTCCTAAAGTAGATTCATCTGTTATATTGAACTCTTCTTGACTAAATCCTGCAGACTGCAAAGAGAGTCACGATGGCTAGCACATCTAGGTGGTGTCTCTTCTTGGTCACGCTCCTTCTAGAGCTCAGAATGAAGCAAGTGCCTTGAAGGCAAGGCAGTTCAAGTGGAACAGTCACATCTACAAGGACTTTCTCCCCTATTGACTGTATAGAAATGTTTAGAAGAGTTGCTTCAGCTAAATGCATAGGGTTAGGTGAGACCTAGGCTTCAGCAGGGATTAGCCTTTGTCGCTTCACACTGTTTCTCTGGAGATATACTGAAATTTCTGGTTCATTTCCATAAATCAGATGGAGATTCACCTTGCTGGGTCTGTGTTTTAATGAAGAACCTTTTATGACTGGAGTAGTCTATCATGGGATATGAGGTGCTAAACCGTGTTTGCTTGTGTTTGTGGTTTGTTTGTTTTTTTTTAATGTATTAGGAAACAGCAAGTGCTTCTCCTGTGATTCTTCGTGTGGATCCAAAGGGCTTTTATTTATACTGGACGTATCAGAACAAGGTAAGTGTTAAGATTGCACAGGTCGATCACCAAACAGTCGATTCAGGTTTCTGCAAAATTAAGACACAGGATGACACAGAAAGGAATTCTATTGATATGCCTGTTATGCAGCTTGCTAAAGGATTCTCCAAACCAGTGCAGTGGTGCAGTTAGAATAAAAATAGCTTTAAATGTACAGTTAAATGTATGCATCATCAGCTAAAATATGCCTCCTGTGTTGTCTGTAGTGTGATTAACTGACCTGCTAGGGATTTTTTTTTTCTTTTAAAGAATGAAGGTAGTGATATAGAGGCTGCGTCAGGTCTGTAGAGTGATTTGTGCTCCTCCAGAAACAAGATGGTTTGCACCGTGGTGATGGAGGTAAAGCACAAGGGTGAGAGCTGCCAGAGGGGAGTGAGATGCCACAAACTTAGGAAGGAGAACTGAGTTCCTTGCTGCTGGGGAGCAACAAGGGGTGGAGGGATCTGGCTTGCCAGGAGGTGGAAGGCTGGGTTTACTTCTGCTTTCCAGAGCAGAGCTGTGGTTCAGTTCTACTTCCTCTTTGTGACCTACATGCTGAAGAAGCGTGGTAGATAAAGAGACAGAGCCAGTACTCCTCCTCAGCAGCCTGGCCAAGCAACATGATATGATTTGGTGAGCTCTGAATTCTCAGAAGATTGGCAGCTTGAGCTAAGCACTAATGGCAGCTTGAGCAAGGCACTGGCACGCAGCCGCAGCATCTGAGAGTAGCGTTGCAACGCTGCAGACTGTGACATCCCTGTCGAAGGCGTACTGCTCTTTTCCCTCTCTGTCACTCATTCTCCCTTTCAAGGATTGCCCACTCCTGGTGGTAGAAGTTAAGCTGTAAGGGTTCAGCCAGACAGCAGGAAGAAGTGATATCACTGAATGATGCACCAAACAATGGGGCGAGGAGCTGTTGTAACTCATCAAAAATGCATATTTCACGGGGCTAGTGGTGGGAGGGATTACTTGGTTATTTGGGAAAGGGGCTACAATAAGGAAGTCAGGACATGCCGTAGCTTGAGGAAGGCCAGACAGAGGTATCTCATTTTCCTGGAAAATGCTGCTGTTGATCACCTAAAATAAACGGATTTGAGAGCTGCAGTAGAGCAACAGCCCACTTTGCATCCTTGGGCAAGCATTTGTCTGGCCCTTTCCCCCTCTTGTCCGTAAGGTAGGTGGAGATTCAGAAAGGAGAGAGATTAGGAATAACATTTTCATTCTGCTTGACAATGAAGTGGGGATACAGCCAGAAGACATGGTATCCACATTGTTCTTTATTGTGATCTTGGAAAATATCTGCTACAGTGAGTATAATTTGTTCTCCAGACCTGTGGTGAGCAGGCAAATTAGTAACAGAGGAAGGAAATTCAGGTTGGATATTAAAAGAACAAACAAAACAGGCACAACAACTAGCCAGCAGTAGGGACAGTGAGGACATAGAGTGGGCTGGGCTGCCTAGGGAACCTCATGCAGTGTCCTCCATGGGAATTGCTTCCGAAGGTCTTCTGGTACAGGAGTGAGAGAATGTAATAGTAGTGTAGGACAGACAACACATGTGTCAGATCTTTGCATATGCTTTTTTTGCACTACCCTTCTCCATAAATTGAAGTAAATGATACAAAGTAGGATGAATACACAGCTGACACCAGCTCCGTGCTCCTCCTCCGCAAAGCTTGCTGAGAACTTCATGTGTAGATTCTTCATTTTCAAGATCATGCTGTCTGCTTCATTGGGTTTTATTTACCCAGCCCTAGTTCAGCATCCTCATCCTGCCCGTTTGTAGCCTGAGGTGAAGGTGCAGGTGCAGTGGTGTTCCTGTTCCCTGCTTGGGCAAACATACTATCTTACGTTTTCCCACTTCTGTTGTTTCTGCCTGGATGTCTGGACCAGCTCAAGTCTACTGTGGCTATTTAGAGCCAAATCTGAAGCTCGGAGTATGATCAAGATGGAAGAGAGCTGGGTAGAGAGGAGCCATGTTCATCTCAGTAAACTGCAGCAGGTTTCTGGCCTCAACTGAAAATGATGGTACTGCAGAAGCAGCATCACCTCTGCACTGACTAGCCTGCCATCTGGGCGCAGAGCAGCTCATTTTCCCCTGCCTGCCTTGTTTCTGGGGGGTGAATTTTCCCCAGTGACGGGCACTGGTTCAGACCTGCTTTGCAGCTTCTAAGGCTCTGGGAAGCTTTCAACTTCCACCTTTCTTTTCTTCATCATCCTTGTCCTTATTCTCTTGTAGGAGATGGAAATTCTGGATATAACCAGCATCCGAGATACCCGAGTAGGGCGATTTGCCAAAATCCCCAAGGTGAGTGTGTGCTTCTTTGTGCCGGTTTGTAGGGGAGTGGAAAAGCTGTCCATGCCTTTGACACAAGCTGAGGCAGTTTAGCTTGACCTTATGTTACAAGAAGGTGAGACAACCTTGTCTGTTCACATCAGAACTATGTAAGTATAGACAAGCTACTACTTTTGTCCCTGAACTCCCCAGCAGTTCTCCGTGCACCTAACAGATTCTTACAGACTGATGTATACGAGCTTGTTGAAAAGAAAGCTTGGGGAAAACAACAATTCAACTTCCAGGTGCATGCCAAAAGAGTGATTTTCTGCTGTGCACAACAGGGCTCTCTCCTGTGCCGTGCATCTGGCTAGTTTTAATCTGGACCTGCACTGGGGGGTCCTGCAGGGGACTTGTGATGATTCTGTGTTGAGTCATGAGAGCTGCTCTTGTACAAAGATGCACAAGTTGGGTCAAGGCAGCCACAAACCTGGAGTTGCAGAGTGAGTCCAATGCAGCATGTGGTGTTCTTTTCCTTTAAAGGGAAGAAAATGTAGTAATGGCAAAAGTTGCTGTTTTTTCAAATAGTTTTCAGTCGCCCGTTTGCAGGGTGCGCATGACTATGCCTTTGTTTTTGGTTTCAGTTATAATCAAAGCTTCCTGCAGCACGGTTGCCCTTGTTAGGACTTTTTCTGGGCCTGATTTTTGTTTGTTTTGAACTTTTCTGTGTATGAAAAAGACAAGAAGAAAATGGAAGCTGGAATGTGAAAGGGAAACAAAAAAGTAAAGATTATGATTCCGTAGGGTAACGTAGATGATTCTCAGTGTAATGTGAAAGAGGAAGATTTTGCAGTCCATACTGAGAGACTTGAGCAGCCTCTTTGCGTAAGAAGTATGGGTGTTTTGCTAATACCTCTCTGAAATGTCTAATCAGAGCTCCCTAGGGCTGGTGCTTCTTGAAAGAATGTAAAGAGATGGCTGATAAAAGTACAGCAGAGCTGAAGAGCAGTACCCGTTCTCTCACAATTCCAAAAAATCTTAATTCCTTCTGATAAGCTTTCTTCTCAGAAAACCATTAGAGCTAAACACATCTGAGTTCGAAACACGCCTACAGTTTTGCCTGCAACTCATTTTTGTGGGAAAAAAAACCTATCAGGACTTTTTGGTTTTGAGAGAGAGAATTGAATGTTTGGAGCTAATAGAGGAGAGTACTGCACTCAGAGCAGAGCTTGCTTTGGAAAAGATCTACCTAAAGGAGAGACCTGAGGTACTGTTTTCTAAGGCCATAAACTCTAGGAATAAACTGTTTACAAAACAAATTCAACTTTGTAGATCAGAAGTTAGCTGTGGAAGCACTGAGGCTATAAGTGGGTGTCTATTTGGCAGCAGCAGCCAAGCAAGAGAGTAACTTAGAGCTCAGTAAGTATTTAAGGAAGACTTTTTGTTGCAGACTACCAGGAAAAACATGGCAGTCCAAATATCAGTATTGCCTCTAGACAGAGGAATAAGAACTGGGAAATGTAGAAAAGAGCATGATCAATAAGGGCATGAAATGGCTGCTGTAGGGAGAAATTTGTGGGAGAGCAGACTGCCTGCAGACTGGCAAAAAAAAAAAAAAAAAAAAAGGAATTGTGGACGATTGTGCAATGCTACAAAATCAGGATCTGAATGGAGAAGGTGAGCGTGAAGCTGTTGCTCAGTGTTTCTTCCCATGAGAGCTATACATCAAGTGGAATTTTCCAAAGATTCGTCACAAGCAAAAGGAGGTGCTGCTGTTTGACTTGTGTCATTGCACGGTGGGATGGCTTCCTGCACAAGCAATGGAAATGTACGTGATTTTAAAGTTAGGTCAAGAAGGGAGTGCCCTTTGAGGATCTTAAATACAAGATAAGACGGTGGCTTGGATGGTTGCTGAGCCATAAATTGCTGGAAGCTGCAGAAATGTGTCAGGGATGTATCACTGCAGTTGCCCTTTCTTTTTCAGGTATCTGGGTGGCTGTTTGGTCTGACCTGGTGGGGCTGTTGTGTTCTAGCTGTTTTAATAGGCCAGAGGTGGTGTTATACAGTGCTGGGAATTGGCTACAAAAAAGAAAAAAAAAAAGAAATGAAGCTCAATAATTAAGTGATTTATTAAGTATTCTCAGCTGGCAGCTGGCACAAATGAATGGCGATAACCTCTGCTGTGAAAATCCCAAGTGCATTTCAATCTCTGCATCTCAGATTCACTTAATATATCAGTCTCTATTTTATTTCAGAGGATTTTCTGGCCTTTCTGTGATGACATATATAGTAAAGTGCATTAGGCTGGCTCCATATCCACCTTGATGGAAGGACTTGTGTGGGCACTGAAATGGGTACTGAACTAAAACGATGGGAGAGATGTACCATCTGGGCCTGGCAGTTTCCAGATCCCACATGGCTGTGCTGTTCTGAATGCTTCTGCAGAGAACATTGGAAGTCCTCAGCAGTGAGTTCATGTGGCTTTGCCGAGGGCAGGATTTGAGAGCACACAGAAATGCAGAAAGTGACAGTTTCTTGGCACGAGTCACACTCCACACAGTGCATTCAAGTCTGGTGCATCATTACTGTCAGGTATCAATATGAAAATCCAATGGGACAAAGAGGTAGAGGGTGCAAGAATGGAGATATGTGCCATTCTCCTGTGTCGCCCTTGGAGCAAAGACTCTCCACTTGCTTTATTTCCTTTGAGAGCTTCACAAAGTGTTCTGCAGCTTTTTTTTCTTTTTGATGGGAGTTTCTTTTTTTGAGAGCCAGGGCAGGGTGAACTTTGGCACATGTTCAAGAGTAATAAAGATAAGAATTAGCAAGGGCTTCTAACATAAGTGAGACAAGATAAAAAGCTATTGAATGTAGTTCAGCAGCATGCCAAAGCAGATCAAGATGTTATTTACAATGCAATTTTCGTCTTTTTATTTGAGTAACAAAGAACAATAACAGCTGCTCCATCTTGTTTTCTTCTGAGGCACTAAGAACCCAGAGCACTTGCACAAGCCAATTATTAGTACTACAGTGTATGATGCTGCAGGCCAGGCTGCCGAGCTTTTGGCTTCAGCTTGGGTTTTGTTTGAGCATGTCAGCAGGCATGGGCTTTGAAATGAGTCTCATTTTTCACAAAACAAACTTGTGTTTTCTCACTGGTGTTCATTATTATGATACAATTTCATTCTTCATACATATTTTGTTGCTTTTGAACCTAGACATGCAGGCTCTAAGGACCCAAAGTCTGGATCTCCCTCATCTGTTCCTGTTTGGTTCCAGCAGGCTGAGGGTTGTTTGATGCCATGTGAATCTGTGTGCTGCTGCATTCTCCATCTCCTTTAGATAAGGCAGGAGTGAGAGCTGAGGGTGCTTAGCTGCATCTCCTCTCACTTGTCCCTCCAGGATGTTTGGCACAGAGACATGCCCAGAGACAGCCCCACAGATGTGGTGCTGCTGTCCTAAAGAATGCATAGGGAGTGGGTTTGCTTGTGTTGTCTTGCAGTATTGCACTCCAGCACTGCATCATGAAGATACAGAACTGTCATATATAGATATTGCATGCAGCTGGAGCAAATCCTGGCTGTCATCTGCTTATATCTGTTTCAAGTGGAGAAAAGGCTCTTTCAATCTCTTGCATTAAGTTTGGTTCTTTGTGTTTGCATGAGAATTTGCTTTTCTCAGGATTATGAATATGATTTATACAGATCAGGTTTTTAGGGAAATCAGGAGAGTGGAAAGTGAAATGAAAGTTGATTCTATATTTCAGCCATTCTTCTGCTGGGTTGCTTTTTGTGTGTGTGTTTTTTTCTAAGTGGATTTGCTAAGCATATTTCTCTTCCTGATTTGCATGGCTAATATGGTTGCCTATTTTCATGGACTGATGGCCTCCCTTTCTGTCCACCTGCAGTGTGGCACTGAGGAATGGCAGTGAAGCTGCAGCACAGGAGAGCAAGTTATTAAAAAGGCAAAATGTGGCATCAGGACAGCATCTGGTGCACACTCGCCATTGTTGTGCCAACATCACTGCCTTTATCCCAGGAACGAGATAATCCCTTAGTACAGCAGGCAGCACAAAGTGAGTGAGTGTGTGACTTATTTCAGGGTAGGTGGGAAATGTGCTGGGAAAATATGACCCAACTTAGATCCCTGAGAAGATCATTCTTTCCTCTCCTTGCCCCTCTCCCTGCTGTAGTTGGCAAACAGAGGTGTTAGGGGGTGTCCTAACCTATGCTGACAACGTGCATCCCATTTAGATAGCTGTATAGGCTAAGGCTGTCCACTTCCTGTTGTGAGGCGGAGGTCGAGCCATTCTGAGGGCTGCATGTGCCCAGCTTTGTCTGCAGAGCACAGGTGGAAGCTCAGAGCCAGCTGGGGACATATCCTGAACAGAAGCTGGGAAGCCAAGTGACACCAGATTGCAGAAAAGGAAGGGGCGGGAGGAGCCGCCTTGTAACAAATACAGGAAATGAGCTGAGCTCAAACCACAAGTTCTCTATTGTCTTAGCTTCATAGAATTTACATCACTAGAGGTAAGAAAACTGAACAAATGCCCCTGGGTTTGCAAAATGAAGTTAAATGTGAAACTAAAATCTAACACATTGGCAATTGTAGTTTAAGTTCCATCAAGTTGGACTCATTTATCCTTATGGGTACCTCCCAACTGGGATATTCTGTGATTCTCAGAGTGTGGTAGGATATGTGGGTGCTGTTGGCTTCTACAAAGAAGACTTGCTTACGGTACAGGAATGAGCCATTCTAGAAACTCTTCAGCTACTAGAAAGTAGTTCTGGATGGCTGACTGCCTTTCCCCTTCAATCCCTCCATTTGGATTGTACATATCTCAGTTACCACCGAGGAAAGGCTGTTATGAAGGGAGGTCTGGCGTTCAGGTGGTCTTGAATTATAATCTGTCTCATTCTTTTTTTTTTTTTCCTATTTGCTACATATGTGCCCACATTGCAGATGCTGCAGAAATTTGGAAAAACGCAGTGGAAAAAGCCTGCACAATTTCTCATAAAATATTCATGCAGTTTTCTATGCGAGACACAGCACATGAAGGTTCCTACAGTGAGCTGTTTCAGTTTCAGCTATCACAGTCCAAACGTAAATAGAAAATTCTGTGGCTGAAACAACTGCTTGTGTTTGAATCGAGCAATTCAAAGGAATTAAAATAGTCAGAGGGTTTCTTGTTGGCTTTGTCAGTCTAAGACCAACTTTCAGCAATAAAAATGTAGATGTTGTCCAGTTATAGCAGCTCGATGAGTTGCCCAACTGGAGCTGAGCTGCAGGGCTGATTTGGTGAGTGCTCTACATTTATAGCAAGCACGTGAAGTCATTTAGCTTAAACCTCTCTCGCTGAGGTTAGGGTGGTATCTGTAATGTGCTAGGCTATTACTGATTTCAACTTGTTGAAATGGAGTAACTCAGCCATATGTCTAACATACAGCTTCCAGCTCCTGGTGCGTTTCTGAGCCTGCCTTGCCATGCTAGCAATTGCTGGTGATTAATTTTGCCCTTAGTTTCTGAAGGAGCAGTGCTCTGCCAGTTTGCTATGATGGATGCTATGTTTCAAGTAATGAATTGCTGCGCTTTATGGTAGGCCCTGGGAATGTTTTTCTTCTGTTACAAACAGTAACCATCGGTGTAACTCAAGGATACCTTGGCTCAGTTATGCCTTATGTAGGACAGGAATGCATAAAATACTAAATAAGTTAAAGGGATTCTATAAATACTTTCATGTGGTGATGAAATCTCAGTATGACTAATTGGATGAGCTCTTCACTTATCAAATCTCTGGTGAGCCATCGCTTGGGACATTGCAATTGCTATGGAAAAAAAAGACAACAAATTTAGCAACTGACAACAAGAAGAAAATGTCAGTTGAAGACAGAAAGAGTGAGCTTCTGTCCCCAGCAACCAGGCTTAAGTCTGGTTGGCCTTCTGGGACCCCAAACAGCACCTATCTTGTGCTGAGGCAAGCTACTGCAACAGGTGTCACACTAATTGAAAAACCTTTCTTAGTGTTTGTGGAAACCCAAATGGTTGTCTGTGCTAACTTGGTTTCACACCCATGCTAATTGGAGGCCAAATGCTCCTCTCTCCACCTGTCTGCAAGTCGAAGCTGAAGTTTTACATGCAGTTTCTTTAATAGTAGTCTCCTATGTGTATTTTTTCAGACCAGAACAGGCTGTTTGTGCAGTGATGTTGGTCACAATGGTTTCTTTCTTGGAGGATCTTGGTGATGCAGGCTACAGAAAAGAAATGGAAAATAAGAAAAGATGAGAAAGACTACATAATTTTGCAACTGTTGAAAAACTTGAGTCCATGTTTGCATTGTGTCCTGTATTTTTTTTTTTCCCAATGCAGTTTGCCTCATTCTCCTTTTCACCCTACTTGTTCTGTGTTGCAGTGCCAGAAGCTCCGTGAGGTTTTTAACTTGGATTACCCTCACAGCACCTTTCTGCTGAAAACTCTGACAATTGTATCTGGCCCTGACATGGTGGACCTCACTTTCCATAACTTTGTGTCCTACAAGGAGAATGTTGGCAAGGTACGTGAGCCTGAGGGCAGAGAAGCACTATGAAGGACAAAGAGTTGGCACATTCCAGAGGGAGCGGGAAAGGAGTTGTTGGGATTGTAGCCCAGCAGTATCAGCCCAGGCCAGTGCCCTGTCTATGCAATGTACTTGTGCTGTTCCATCAGCTGCCTCCACCTCTGTGTGTGTGTGTGTTTTTTCTCCAGAGCTGGGCTGAGGATATTATGGCCATTGTTCAGAATCCCCTCACATACAACGCTTCTCGGTACACCTTCCTAGAGAAAATGTAAGTGGTTTCTAACAAACATTGCTATTTGAAACGCTTGCTTGCTGCTCCTTCTGTCTGTAATGAAAAGAAAAGGCTTCTTAGCATCCAAGTCCTTCGGCAGTCTCCTAACCAAGTCCTGTGCTAACTCAGGAGCCCTGAGGCACAGGGCAGCGGGTTGTCAATGGGTTCTGTGTTGCATGACAACTGACTGGCACTGCAGCACTTGAGCCTTGATATTATACATGTGGCACTAGGCAAACTGAAATTCTGAGCTTCATATATATTCCCCCATCGCAGTCACTGTGCTTATCTCAACAAAGTATTGCCTCTTCTTCTTGGTTCTGTAATGCTGTTTGGTTTGGCAGCCTGAGATCATCAAGGAGGACTTAGTAACAGAGGATACCATCATCTCACATCTGTCATATGTTTCAGAGGAATCTTTCTGATATCAAAAGTTTGCCCGTTTTTCCTTCCAAAGAACTGGGAACAGGTTTTATCTGAGGTTAAGCTTACAGCCTGTAATACCCTGATTTTCAGATAACTGTTGGTTTCCTTTCCCAGTTGTGTTTTCTTTTTTCCTCCTCATCTTGACTTTTTTCCACAGCCTGGTGAAGCTGAAGATGCAGCTGAATGCGGAGGGAAAGATTCCTGTCAGGAAGTGAGTAAGGCTTTTGTTTGTCTTTTATTGTATATTCACTTAGATGAAAGGCATAGCAGCTGGTAAAAGGATGGTAGCCCTGTGCCTATAGCTGCCTGCTTTTGCTGCACCTAAGGGTAAAAAACATTGCCAGAAACCATTACCTATGAGGTAAAAATCATTCAAGTCATGAGAGGACTCCTGCTGCACCTAATTTCCTCCCACTGAAGGGCCTGGGACATAACTTGTGTCTGGAAAGGAGACTTTCTTTGACCATTTCCTTCATCTACAGCAAGAATTTCACTTCCTTCCTGTTACCAAATATTCATTAACAAAATCAAGCAACTCTGATGAAATTCTGATTGGGGATTTGTTTTGCAAACATGAGTTGAAGCTACATAAGGTGTAGGACTTGTTTGAGCTTTTATAGAAGGAGTTCTGTATGTGGTTCATTTTTGCTTGACAAATTAGCTAGCCTGAAGCAGAAATCTGTTGTTTTATCATAGAATCATAAAATAATGTGAATTGGAAGGGGCCTTTTCTCTTTGTCTCTTTTTTCTTATGTGTGACTACTACAGCTATTCTCCACTGGTGTAATTCCACTGCCTTCAGTCTTCACTCTGCACGTGAATGGGGAAACAGCCTTTGAGGACAGACATCTGGGCCAAGGTTAATGCTGGCTCAAGTACAGAACAGGAGAGGTTTGCACTTCACTGTTCAAGGACTGGCTTATGCATCAGGGTAGAAATGTCCTGAGAAAAAGCTAAGGCTGATTTGCTAAAACAAAGACCCCGTGCGCTTCATGGCATAAATCTAGAGTTGGTTTTGTGCCACTCAGCGTCTTTCCTTGTAAAATCACTCCATGGCTGATCCCATCACTCCTCTGTGTTGTTTTGTCACTTACACAACGACAAAAGCCTGCACTGCAGCATTGAATTTCCCTTTTGAGTGCTTAACTTATTTTCCTTTTGAGAATAAGGACCTTTGGTGAGCACGCTTGTGGGCATTGGCTGGAAAGTTCTGAACCACCCTGCTCACAGATTTGTGCTGTTATAGCATCATGAGAGGCAAACGCTAATCACTGTAATAAATGTGGTACTTATCTTGTGTTATATGGTGTAACAATTCTAGGCTAAGTCTGTGCAGGCTAAATGTGTTCCTGGACAGCTGATTGTTATTCAACAGTAAGCATTACTTGTTGTTTGTTTCCTAAACCACCGAGCAGCAGGATTTGTCAAAAACCAGTGTACACATCATGGGCTTTTAAAAACATACAGCTCTTAATTAATAACTCAAACTAGGGAAATTGTACTTCAAACTGATCTTGAGAATGCAAGCAAGGTAGCATTACTGCAGAGAAAATGGTTTGTTCTTTTGGAATAAGCCAGAAGAAATGTCTGGTACAGGCTGTAGCTCACTTCAATGCCCTGGCCTTTCTTGTAGAATAGTAGAAGTGGTTTTTATGGTCTAAACCATTACACAGTTAAATTGTCCAGATTAAGAGCCAGATTTATAAAAAATATTCAGCATCTCCAAGTGCAGGTACATGTGAAGCTTTCTAATCCTCTATGTCAGGTTTTATTTTTACATCCCACATTTACTTGACTTTGGACATTTAAATCCCTTTTGAAGTATAACAAGGATGCTGCAATTTTTGCCTTGCAAAGGGCTACTTGGGAACAGCATGCAGTGTTTGCATATGTCAGCTACAGCTCCAGTTGAGCACTTTTCCATCTGCCAACGTATTTGGCACTTTTTGTTCCCCTTCTTGACCGTGAGCACCTGTTATTCCAGGAGTGTAATAGAGCTGACATCTAAATTTATCCACAGATGATACCTCATTGTTGCTAATTGGGATGTTCTGAATCTAGGGATAATTCAGTTATTGCTACTAGTCCATAATACTGCAAAGAGAGTGCTTTAAACTGAAGGCTTGACCGGATGCATTCTGCCCTGCATACCGGTACCCAGCTTTCTGCATCCTTTTACATGGTGGTAATGGTTTCTTTTTCCCTATCTGCGTAGTATTTTTCAGATGTTTCCTGCAGACAGGAAGAGGGTGGAAGCAGCATTAAGTGCTTGTCATCTTCCAAAAGGCAAGGTAAGGATGTAACAAGGTAGCCACTAATTTGGGAATAATCTTCTTGCTTATCCTGACTGTGCTGCCCATGACTTCAAAAACATTAGGGGTCTCTTAAATTGCTTTGAAATCCTATCGTTGTTGTTAGCTGCCTTGCCTAAAGTGCAAGCCTGCTAAGATCAGTTCTTACTGTTTGTAGCACTTGCAGCTCTGTGACTTGCAATGTGTGGCATAGGAAGCAGCTCATTCCCTTCTGTCCATTTCCCCTGCTCTTTGAAGCAAAAGATCTGATGGCACTGCTGCCAACCTTCAGACCACAATCCAGACTTCTAACAGCTCCTATCAGCTTATCATGCACTCTATATCATCACACAGGAGCCACTAAGGGACAGTTTAAATAACGATCTTTTCTGAAATAGGCCATTATAATGCCTCTCCACTCCATCTCCTCTTTCCTAAACACCTTGCTAGGTGTGCCAGTTGCTTATCTGCCTTGTCACAATGAGTGCTGGACTGCAAGTGTTAACAGAGGTGAAAACCATTGTAGGTTAATGATACTGACCTGTCTTTCTTTCATTCTCAGAATGATGCCATCAACCCAGAGGACTTCCCTGAGACTGTGTATAAAACTTTCCTCATGAATCTGTGTCCACGGCCTGAGATTGATGAGATATTTACTTCACAGTAAGTTTCCTTCAGGCCATGGAAGAGGACGTAATCTCTTATTGTAAAAGAAAGGCAAAAAAGGGGGGGAGCAGGGTTGCTGTGCACATTGCTTGGCTGATTATACACCAGCCTGGAAAAACAGGTACCCAAGTACGCACTTTCACTGATGACTGAATTAAAAGGATGAGGCCTGAGGCCTCACTGTGCTGCAGGGGCTCTGAATTGTCACTATCAGAAGCACTGTTTTCAGGTTAATCTAAGTGATGGTAATATGAGACTACTTGTGGTTAGCCCCAAACCAGACCATGCACAGCGTGAAACCCAGAGAACTTTGCCATTAGTCAGTGACTTGTTTCCAATTAACTAAACCTGTGACTTCTTAAGTGGACTTGATTTCATAGGGCAAGTATTCACTGTGTTCTGAAATTTAGAGTTTAGGTCAGAGGCTCAAATTATGCTTTGTTCTTCCCTCGTACAACCCCTTAACAGCAGTGCATTAATTAGGGGGAATTTTATAGAGGAGGAAAAAAGACCAGAGTAGAAAGCATCATTTGCAGGAAGAAATGTAGATAAAACAGAATTCTGTGTGCTCAGAGAGCTGTGCACTTACTGCTTACCTTAGGAAGAACCAATGTCTCCATTATGAAGTTTTCTGGCACGTGTGCCTTACACTTGCTTTTCTGTAATTCTTTCCCCTTAGCCATTTAAAAGCAAAACCCTACATGACCAAAGAACACTTGGCAAAATTTATCAACAAGAAGCAACGAGACTCTCGCCTCAACGATATCCTTTTCCCACCAGCAAAACCTGAGCAGGTGCAGAGCCTGATAGAGAAATATGAGCCCAGCGTCATTAACATCCAGAGAGGTGAGTCTTACTCAGCCCATAGGACTGGTTCTTCTGTTATGTCCCACTATGAAGGTAGCATGAAAATAGCAGAGCATCTCATACCTTCTGGTACCCTGGTTTTCCAGGGGAGCAACCAGCCTGATTCTCACAAACCTCTGCCTTACTGGGTAGGAGATGCCAGAATCTTTGTGTTTCAGCACCACTGAAGCTTTCTTTTCCATGTAGGGCAGTTGTCTCCAGAGGGAATGGTCTGGTTTCTCTGTGGCCCTGAGAACAACGTGATAGCACTGGACAAATTGGTGCTGTATCAGGACATGACACAGCCGCTCTCACACTACTTCATCAATTCATCACACAACACTTATTTAACAGGTATGGGCATGTCCAGAACTGCCTGAGCTTCAGCATGTATCTACCACCACCAGGGATGGATGAATGACCCTGATAATCAGGTAGATGCATCTGCCCTCTAGTTTGGAGTGTTGAGGGCTGTTGTGCATGACACTTCAGAAGAAGAAATGTCACTCTATTGCCTGAAGCATAGAATTATATTATGGTTGTAAAAGACCTCTAAGATCATCAAATCCAAGCATCAATCCATCCCCAGCATGCCCATAATTCATGTCCCTAAGTGCCAGGTCTACATGTTGACCACCTCCTTGAACAACTCCAGGGACGATGATTCCACCGTCTCCCTGGGCTGCCTGTGCCAATGCCTCACCGCTCTTTTAGCGAATATTTTTTTCATAATATCCAACATATTGTCATTCTGCTCAAAGACAGCAGAGTTTATGCTCTGCTTTATGCAGAAGGTGCCCCACGTGAATAGCTAAAGCTGAACCTCCCTCCTTGTGCTCTCCTCCAGCTGGCCAGTTTTCTGGTATCTCATCTCCCGAAATGTACCGTCAGACGCTGCTGGCTGGGTGTCGCTGTGTGGAGCTGGATTGCTGGAAGGGCCGTCCCCCAGATGAGGAGCCCATCATCACTCATGGGTTCACCATGACAACTGAAATCCTCTTCAAGGTGCAGGAATATTCTCCACACATTTGCCCTTGCTTGGCTTTAGACTGATCTCCATTCAAGTTCACTGACTGACAGTCAAACGTATTGGCAAAGATGTTTGAAAGAGAAAGATTCATGGCAAGATGACAAGTGAATGAATGTGTAGGTAGAATGAAAGATGAGCAAATGTGCAAGAGGTTGGAGTTTGTGTACATTGTTGGAGCTGGAGGACCGCGAAAGGTGGATGAGGATAAATGAATGATGGGAATGCAGGTAGTCAAGTAGAAGTGATGGAGAGACAATTGAGTGGGTGTGCCTGTATGCAGAGTTGTGTAGCACGATGGATGTATGGACAGAAAATTGCATGAGAATTTTACGGATGGATGCAAGTCAGACAAACAATCAAGGTGGCTTTTAGAAAACAAACATTTGAAGTGAGTTTATCTTCTTACAGTTTGTGTGCTTTAGAGCCTCAGATGGAGGTGCTTTGGAGGAATAGATTTTAATTACTTCCCAATTACATGTCTATTTGGTGGAGCAACTGCCCTCTAGCATGCTGAGCAGAGAGCTTCCCTGAGGGTTTAGCTCCTAGGCTTCTGAAGCACAGTTTAAAGCCTTGAAAATGTATGGCATTCATCCACAGAAGTTACGAACAGCTTGCAGGTTAAAAATCAATGCACTACGCTTATTTTTCTGCTCTCATGTACACAGCAGCTGCCAACAGGAGGGCACTTTTTCTTCATTTTAAAGCTCTTTATTCATATTCCATATCTTTCCCCAATTCCAACGCTTCACAAGTACTAAAATATTTCTTCTGGGGGAAAAACACCAGATCCTTATTAACGATTGGAAGTATTGTCATTTTCAGCGTCAGTAATTTCCCATATCCTATAATTGCACTGCTGCTTTTTGCACAGCGGTTCGCTACAGATAGGAAAAGTAACGACAGCCATAGCTACTGTAATTGCAGAGTTCTGCTAAGGCATGCAACTGTATCTCAAGGAAATTGTAACCTGCTACTCCTCTTCCAAACCTGGCAGGTTTCTTGGGCGCAGTCCAAGTGGTCCATGGAGGAGCTGAATTTTGGGGGCAGCAGGGGGTTGTTTTATTTGCTTGGGGGGTTGTTCTTTTTTAAGGGAATCGCCCACATTGAGGTCCTGGTGCTAGACCTGGCCTCACCATTTAACCTGGAGCCCATGTGTGCTGTATAAAGTTAGTGCACAAACATACTAGACTAAAGGCTGGGAGGTAATTGCAAAGGAGCAAATGACACTTTCCTTACCATGTCAATAAGCAGCAATGGGAAGAAAATAGTAGAAAGTTTGTGGAATTTAACAGGGATTTGGAGAGAATATGATTTTATTTTTTTTTCTCTACGTTATTAATGCTGAGAATGTTTCTATGGTATTTGCATTGGAAATGTCAGCACTGCTGGTGCTGGTGAGTGAACGTTCCAGATTTCTCTGCTGCTAGATAGAAGCGTGTTGTGAACAGGTGAAATGATAGAAAGTTGGGCAGCTTCAGAGGCAGGTGTAAATTGTCAGCCTGACTGATCACTGTGGAGATTTGAAATGCGGGGAGGGATCAGTTTCATGGAGAGATCAGATCTGTTACTAATGAGTGCTGGTACCTGTGATGTTCTTTCCTTCAGGATGCAATTGAAGCCATTGCAGAAAGTGCTTTCAAAACATCTCTTTACCCTGTCATCCTCTCCTTTGAGAACCACGTGGACTCGTGAGTATCTGATGACTGTGGGGACAGTGATGCGGGAGGATTGTGTTCTCTGTTGTCCAGAGCAGAACAGGCAAGGGCTGCTTGATTTGAAATGAATTCCTGTGTTGACATGAAACATTGTTAGGGATTTTTGCGGCGAAGATGCAAAGTACATTCTGAATGGGTGAAGATTTATGGATCTCAAAATAGTTGCTCATGCTAGACTCTGGATTTGGGCATCTGTTTTCCTGCTCACTCCTGCTTTATCTCTTTGTTTATTAGGCCTAAGCAGCAGGCAAAGATGGCTGAGTACTGCCGAACCATATTTGGAAATATGCTGCTGACAGAGCCTCTGGAGAAATACCCAGTAAGTGGGAGCTGGGGAAGGAGGCTGAAGAACCAGGTCAGGGAGAGGACTTTCTGAAAAAAGTGGTTCCTCATGCCAGGAAATGCCACAGGAGATATAAGGACAGTAACAAAAAAGAGGTAAATGAGCTCAGTACATGGGGTGAGCAAACTGACAAGTGAAGGGATGACTTCTCAGTCACAGGGCTTTTCCTGAGCACTTGTCTGACCCTGCTCTTAATGCTCCATCCCTTCAGTGACTTTGGAAACTGAGCTCTAGGTGACCAAGCTGTACCCATTACACCAAGATGAGTCAGTGTATTTTCATACGTGATATTGTTTCAAAGGTGTCTGCCAGTGCTTGCTTTGGAAAGAACCAGGAGCAAGGGTTTAGTAGCATTTCAGGCTCTTCCAACCAATGCTTCTAAATTCCTGTTTCCAGCCTGGAAATGACCCCCCTTGGGGGCATAGATGGGCAGGTCACTGACATGCATTACTGTGTGCTCAGACTAGCTGAGTAAAACTCCTGTTCTGCTTGAACTGAGGTGACAGCTTACTTGTGCAATTATGTATTTTTGTGGGGATGGTGACTTTTTTTGGTGAACCTTACGCACACCGCTTGTTCAGCTGCCTTGTGAATGAACACTGATTTACAAATCATGGGCAGTGCCTGTGTTCTGCAGGGAATGAATCAATTTCCTTTTATTAAATAGTAGAGGGGGAGCTAAAACACCTGGTCCAACCATCTGAGTTTTAATACTGAGATAAACAGAGCTGAAAACAAACAGGGAGCACATTGGCAGTTGCCCACTGTCCAGAGCCATGTCTTTGCCCAAAGAATGGGGAGAAACAGTTCAGAGTTTTAGCTAAATTATTAACAGGTCTGTTGGTATCTATATGGAAGTGTAGATCTGGAAGCAGAGTCTGAGTCACACATCCTCATGTGACATGCACAAAGCCACTGCCTTTGGGATTTTTTTTTTTCTTTCAAATCAGCCTTAGGCAGAGAGTTTAAAAATGGCCTGATTGCTGATGTGGTACTCTGGGATAATGAGAGAAGGGGGTGGAATGTGAAAGCCTGAGTTGTGTGGATGGCTCTAGGAAACGTGGATGGTTTTTCAGCTGTAGTGCAGGATGGGTGGCTGGAGACAGCATGACGTGCACAGGCAGTAGAGCTTGAAAAGACTGAGAGGTGTAAAATGCTGGTCTGAAAGTGACATCAGGAAGGTGAAGACTTAGGAAAAAATCTGCACATAGTGGAATGTGCCTGTAGGTGGAGAAATTAAAGTATACTGTGGGTGAGAGATATTTCCATGTACCAATAAGTGGCCAGAGGAGCTGTACTAGGAAGGACAGGACAGCTGAGTGTCTAAATTGTGTATCTGTGAAGAAAGTTCATTGTGAAGTTTCTGTTGCAGCTGAAGCCAGGAGTTCCTCTGCCAAGTCCTAAGGATCTCTTAGGGAAAATCTTAATTAAGAACAAAAAGAAACAGTCTGTATCTGAGAAGAGGCAGAATTCTATGAAGAAGGGGAAGAATGTGGAACCAGAAATCATTGAGCAGCCAGCTTTTACAGATGTTGAAGATACTGGTATGTCTAAGGGGGAAAATGGGACTAGTACAGCTAGATGAGCAAGTCTGGCCTGCTAGGGACTTTCCAAATTTCCTGATACTAGCTCTAGGCAAGACAATACTAGTCATCAATTCAGGCATCTCATGAAGAAGCGTAAGCTTGGAAGATAAACTAAATCTTCAGAATATTTTCAGACACTGTTCTGACTAATAAGAGGCAACCAACTTAATTCCCTGCCCATTAGTGAACTCTGCTGCCTAATCTGAGACTTATGTCTGCATGGGTTAGTAATTACTAGATGCACACTGACTGTTGGTTTGATGGAAGGGGATATATATATTTTTACCACTAGTAGCTCTCTGATAACAACAAATTTACCATGGTGTGGTTAATAAGAGCGTATAACGGTTTGGGATGAAGATATCTTAAAGATCATCTAGTCCCAACCCCTGCCCACAGCAGGGGCCTTCCCACTAGATCTGGCTGCTTAGGGCCCCATCCAACCCGTGGGTCTGTGCCCTTCTTTGTGCTGAACACAGCACTGCAAGTGGGGCCTCACAACAGCAGAGTAGAGGGGCAGGATCACTTCCCTCACCCTGCTGGCCACGCTTTTTTTGAATGCAACCCAGCGTACAGGTGGCCTTCTGGGCTGCAAGATTGGTGGCATCAGCAAAATTGCTGGGAGTGCACTCAATCCTGTTGTCCATGTCACCAACAAAGATGTTAAGTGGTGCTGGTCCAAGTGCTGACCCCTGAGGGTCACACCTGTCACCAGTCTCGACTTTGACATTGAGTAATTGACCACAACTCTTTAAATGGGACTGCCCAGCCAATTCCTTATCCACCCAAGTGGTCAGGCCATCAAATCCACGCCTTTTCAATTTAGAGACAAGGACGTTGTGCCAATAACTCTTCCCTTATCCACCAGCACAGTTACCTAGAAGGCTCTCGGGTTTGTCAGTCACGATTTGCCCTTATTAGTGAAGTCATGTTGGCTGCCACCAGTCACGTCTCTCTTTTCCATGTGCTTTAGCATTGTTTCCAGGTGAATCTGCTCCAAGACCTGGCTGGGCACAGAGGTGGGACTGACTGGCCTATAGTTCCTCAGGTCTTCCTGTTTGTCCGTTTCTAAAAATTGAGGTTATGTTTCCCTTTTCCAGAAGGTGGGAACTTCATCAGACTGCCACAACTTTTCAAATACAGTGGCTTAGTAACTTCATTTGCCACTTCCCTCAGGACCCTCAGATGCATCTCATCAGCTCCCACGGACTTGTATATTTTCAGGTTCCTCAGATGGTTTCAAACCGTCTCCTACAGAGGGTGGTTCTTCGTTCTCCCAGTCCCTCACCTTGAGGATCTTGAAGGCTTATAGAACATTCAGTCCCTACTTTCCTCCCATCCTTCACCTCCCACTGTTTCAAGGCTTGAGGAACCTGTGGTAGAACAGTGATGCAGTTCTTGGTATCCAGTGATGCAGAACCTGGCACATCCGGTTCATGTGATGAGTGCCACTACAGAGGAGCTGGGAATCAGACATTCAGTCCCACAGATGCGTGCCGCCTTGGTGGGGAGAACAGAATTGTGATTGTCACTCCTGTGGTGTGGTGGAGGCTTATAGGAAGGGGTCTTGAATCTGTTAGGCCAGAGTTTAGCATTTTCCTACTTGGATTTGGCTAATAAAATGATACAGTTCCTCCTCTCTTGTTCCTTTGTGACATGCTTGGGAGGTTTTGCAGAGCTCTTCACTGTTAGCAGTCAGAGCTGCAGGCCGTGTGAGCAGTCACAGAGTCTTGTCTTCATGTTCTGATAAGCAGTACTGATATGGGCTGTATGCTTAGTCTGGGCAGGTGATGTGGCTGAAGAAGAACCAGAGGAAGAGGATGATCAGCTAGGAAACCTGGATGAAGAGGAAATCAAGAAGATGCAGTCAGATGAGGTGCTGTTATTGTTGTCTCTGTTCCTTTTCTGTTTTGTTTTTTGTTTTTGTCTTATTCTGGCCCCCAATTTTCTCTGGAGACTCACTATTCTGAATGGAGATTAATATCAAAGTGCAAAGGGGAGTGAACCGTACTATGATGACTTTCCTTTCTCCGTGCAATATGACATTTCTCTTATTCAGTTTTTCCTGCAAAAGTTGTGACAAACATAGAGGCTGTAGCAGAAGAGGTATTATTTCTGAATCTGACTTTGATATTCTGCATGATTTGGAGGTAACTCTCTGCCCTCAGGGTGTTTGGAGCAGCTTAGCCTTAGTCTGATAAACGTTATAGAAACATGAAGTGCTGCTGCTGAAAGGGAAGCAGCAGATCAGCACTGCCTTGAATAGGGAAGATCCATTTCCCTTTTTCTTCTCTCTAGAGTCAATCAGAGAAGAGGGCAAACAACGTCCCAGGTTTGTCCCAGAGTCCATACTTTGAGGTTATAGGGGTCCTAGACTTCTTGTGAAGTCTGGTACCTTCTAGCGTATCTCAGTTTTTGCCATGCTACCCAGAACTCAGTGTGCCCCCAACAAAGCTGCTTACAATGTAATTGTAGGATCAAGAAGCCAAAGAAACAGCTGTGCTTTGGCCAGGGCAGCCCAGATGTGTTTTGTTTCATCTCTAGAAAAACTCTCCTCATCTTTCTTCTCTTGTATTTTGTTGCATTTCTTTTCCTGCCCAGGGCACTGCTGGTTTGGAAGTGACAGCGTATGAAGAAATGTCCAGCCTTGTTAATTACATACAGCCCATCAAATTTGACTCCTTTGAAGTCTCTGCCCGTAAGTCAGTCTCTCATCAGTCCCACACACACAATGGGGGCTGGGTGCACCTTTCTTCTAAACACTTTCATGTTCTCTCTTTCTAGAGAAGAACCGGAGTTACGTCATCTCTTCTTTCACTGAGCTGAAGGCTTATGATCTGCTGACCAAGTTTCCTGTGCAGTTTGTAGAGTATCCTTTTGGCAGTGTTTGCCCCCTGTAGTTGGTTGTACAAAGTGTGGGAGCTGATCTGAAACTTGGGTTAAGGCTAAGGTGCAATCAGCTGAATTCTGGTTTTGGAATATGGTAAACTCTTCATCACAGGTGTAAAGTATGCAGGTGTGGAGATGTGCAAGCTGCCAGGGTGGCTTGGGCTGCTCACAGAGATTCTTGACAGTAGGCATCTTGCAGTAGCAAAAGGCAAAGCTGTCAGATGTTTACTCTTAAACAGGAAAGGATGTAGGAAAGGAGCATGTTGTTGCCCCAGCTTCCTTTTCTTCTTCTTCAGAAGACTCTGAGCCTTCATAGCAAATGACTTTTAAATCTGAATTCATGAGCTAGCGTCAGGGTGCACAAGGAGTGCTCCAGTTTGGGTTCCAATAGAGCAATTGTAGATACAACAAACGCCAGATGAGCCGGATTTACCCCAAAGGCACCC
Source organism: Tetrao urogallus (assembly GCF_951394365.1). Lineage (NCBI taxonomy): Eukaryota > Metazoa > Chordata > Aves > Galliformes > Phasianidae > Tetrao > Tetrao urogallus. The sequence goes on from NC_136819.1 coordinate 6,417,716, forward strand.
GAATGGACTCCTCGAATTACATGCCCCAGATGTTCTGGAACGTTGGCTGTCAGATGGTGGCACTGAACTTCCAGACCATGGGTGAGTGTCACATTGTCCTCCAGCTTCTCAGTGGGTGAAGCCGTGTGCTCATGTTCATTGTCTCTTCCTTCCCTGCTATTTTCTACCACTGCTGTTCCCCTGTATGTGTTTGTTCTGCACACCTTGTTCCCAAAGTGTTGCTCTTCTCTGAGTCTCTCACAGACCAACAGCACATTTCTGGGTCCAGCACAATTCAGGCATGCAGAGCCTGTAATTGCCTGTCCTACATGTTTATGCTTACACATGTGCACAGGCTTGCTGTCATCCAATATCTGGGTACTATCTCTGCCTGGTTTGTAACATGATGTCAGAGTAAATAACTTGTGTGAAGGCACCAGGAGCTCCTGTATCCTCTTTCCTACAAGGCAGCAGGCATAGCTCCATCTGGCCACAGGACCAGCCTGTCTGTGCTGTTATTTCCAGTACACTGATCTGAGCAGGGAAGAAAGGCCATTTCTTGCTGCACAACTAGCATAAGAGGAGGCAAAGAAAAGCCTTCAGATAACACTGCTCTTTACCATTTTCACTATCTCGTGTATGGAGTGTAGGAGACTGGCTTATAGGATCAATAGGAGGAAAAATAATAAAAGTGACTTAAAAAGGGAAAGTTTGGTTTTGAAGAGGATATCGTACTGAAGACAGGTGCCAAAACCATAAGCCACTGTTAGTAAGATAAGAAGTGGCAGAGGAGAGGATGGACTGAGAGAAGCCCCAAAATGACAGAAAGGAGGAGTGGAGAGGTTCAGACAACAATTTGCCTCACACCCACAATAGCAGGTACTTCTTAAAGTATTTAATTTAGTTCTACCCATGATTTATGGCACAATCATAAGCAAACCACTTTACCTTTCTCATAATAGCTGCTGTAATATTTTTCCCTGTAGGGTGCTGAGAGATTTAATTAGTTTTTGAAAGGGCTTTGTGAGTCTTTGGCTAGCATGGGCTGTAAAAGTACAGCACCTCTCAGCTCACTGAGAGCCACCTGCTTAGATTCCACAGCAGTTTTGCTCATTGCTTTCCTCTCTATGTACCTCAGATGTTCCCATGCAACAGAACATGGCTCTGTTTGAGTTCAATGGCCAGTGTGGCTATCTGCTCAAGCATGAATTCATGCGGCGTCCGGACAAGCAATTTGACCCTTTCTCAGTGGACCGCATTGATGTGGTGGTGGCAAGCACACTGTCTGTCACGGCAAGTACAACCTGGAGTGCTCTTCCTCCTCTGACCGCCATTTGCTGGCACTGCGTACATAACTAGTGCGTATGACCCCTCCAGTTGTTACCCAGTGGGGTTCTTAGTGGCAAATGAACCCAGCTCCCTGGGTCCATTTCTCCTGTGGGAGAAATTTGTTTCCATGGCGACTCCCCACCTTTGTGCTATTTCAAATTAATCCTAATCACATGAGAATGGAAAATTAGCATCTGCCACGCAGAAGGAAGCCAAGGCAATGATGCTGGGGAGGGAGGAGGTTGGAGGAAGTGTTGGTACAAGAAACAGGGGTGAAGAAAAGATAAAAGAAAAGCCTACTGCGGATTGGAAGCTGCAGCAAAAAAGATGTTTTGGAGCTGGAGAGGGACTTAAGGGTGGAGACGTGGGTGGGTTCTTTTATTTTACTCTTTTCAGCAGTTGCTAATTAATGTTTTTGTTTGCTCATAGATACTTTCTGGTCAATTCCTCTCAGACCGCAGTGTGAAGACATACGTGGAAGTGGAGCTGTTTGGGCTGCCAAGGGACACAAAGCGCAAATACAGAACCAAACTGACCTCCACTGCCAATTCCATAAATCCTGTTTGGAAAGAAGAACCTTTTGTTTTTGAAAAGGTAAGGAACACTTTTGTAATGATTTGGAGAGACGCCAGGAGGGACTCCCTTCTGGAGAGCTCAATTGTGGCTTTAGACAGACCAAGAATGCTGCGCCTGAGATAATATCCAAACGATACCCAAAACAACTCTCCACAGAGATTTCTTTGTACAGATATCGGGTAGCTGGGAACATTTCTGGAAATAACAGGTATCAAAAATCTCCCCTTGGTGATGCACTTCAGACTGAATTCACTAATCAGATTGGAAGACTTCAAGCATAAGGAAGCAGAAAGAAACTGTGGTTAAATTGTCAATGAGAAGCAGGCGTGCTGGGCAAGTAATGGGACCAGCAGGAGGTTTTCAGCTGTGCCTGATTACAGAAGGCAGCCCTGTTTGTCTGCCAGAATTCAGTGGCCACTAATCTCCAGCTATGGGCTATGGGGAGATTAAGTTGAAGGTGATAGTAAGGTCTGGCTTTTCTGCAGTTAAAAGAAAAATACATTATAAATTCAGCTCTGCCAAGCACACTGTGAGATAGCAGATATTTTCAGCCTACTTGGGATGTGGTAGATAAATATTATCCTCATTTCAGAAAATGCTTTTCAGGCTACGGTTTTGACAGACTAATTTTTAGTTCATTTCATGGCAGAAGAAAATGGGAGAGGATGATGAAACAGCCCTTATGGCAAAGTTACTGTGTTTGCTAAATTATCTTTCCAAATTTGTTTCCTTCTTTGGTGAATTGCTTTGTGGAAGTGCTGGTTTGGAGGGCTTATTGCACAGTTTTTTCTTTAGTTAGCCTGCTTTCCTCTGATCCCTTGCAGTCTCTCCTCTGAGAAGCCTATGTTTGGTGAAGTTTTTGTAACTTCAGTTATGCTCATGACAAACTGCAGCCTTAATTTACAAGATTTGGAAACAGGCAATGGTTTCTCTGGAAAGATGTCCCTTTTCATTGCAGGGGATTTGGACTAGATGACCTTTGAAGGTCCCTTCCAACTCAAACAATTCTATGGTTCTATGAGACAGCACAGTTTTGTTGGAAGGAGGAAAGAATGAAGTTGTGCTCAGTGAAGACAGTATGCTGTTAGGGAACAGAACATAGGTGTCTTAATCTGTGTTGTTTTGTTTTGTTTTGTTGTCCTGCCTGTAATAAGTCATTTGTGCACTGCTCGCTCTGCTCCATTATTTTGGCTGCTTTTTAAACCACTCATTTTCTTTTTTAACTCTTTTTTTGTTTTGTTGTTGTTGTTGTTGTTGTTTTTTCCCTAGATCATGATGCCTGAGCTGGCATCACTCAAAATTGTGGCTTTTGAGGAAGGAGGAAAGTTCATTGGTCATCGTGTCATTCCCATTATTGCAGTGCACTCAGGTAGGTTTTGTGGAAATACCTTCATCTTTTCTAATCTTAAAATGTATCCATTTGAACATCTGCATGTTTTCCATTTATGCCTGTTGCATAGAATATCACCTGTAGGCAGTGGAGCCTTCAGATTCATCCAGTTATATCCTTGCTTTCACACCATACGTATTCACCATGCCCTCTTGCAGACATCTTCATTTTACCGTTGGGGCACACAAACAAGAAGGGAAAGATTGTGTTACTCATCTCTTCTGCTTTCTGCTTTCAGGCTATCACCATGTTTGTCTTCGCAGTGAAAGTAACATGCCACTCACCATGCCTTCTCTATTTGTGTACCTGGAAGTAAAGGATTATGTCCCTGATGCCTGGGCAGGTAGGTAGTATGCTTCAGAACGTGCCTGGGGTTTTGTCCAAACTGCAATCTAGAAGCAATTTTCTGGCCTCTTCCTTTGAAAAAGGAATGGCCAAACATAGAGAAATGAGGAAAACCCCCCTCTGGAGATATTACAGAAAAACTTTTTAACAATCATGAACAAAGCCAAGTAGGATGTCACGGCAGCTGCCACAGAACTTCTTGTGAATACTGTAGTTTTGACTGTAGGCACCTTGTGTTTACTCTCTCTCTCTGTATTCATATAAATGAGCCTTGTTCATGGGTGGAAATGCTGGAAAAAACTGATGGTTTTAACACGGATTCCTTAAAAAGATTGGGTTGACACAGCATTGGATGAGGGTTGGAACAGGAGTTATGCATGCTGACAGCCTGGCTTGTTACAAGTAGAGAATACAAGATAGCTCTTCTCCACAATTTTCTACGTTATGCAGAGAGGAAACCAGAGAGTGCTCAGTGCTATTTGGTAATCCAAGCAAGATTTCCTTTTTGTTTCTAGACCTGACTATTGCTCTCTCCAACCCAATTAAGTTCTTCAATCTGCAAGAAAAGAGATCAGTTAATCTAAGAGATGGCTCAGAGGTGGAGGTAAGTTTTCCCAAGTTCTGCCATTGTCTGTAAAATGTGCTGCGTGGAATTGATCTGAAATAACAGAGGGATTGTCAAGGGGCTCCCCACTGTCCTGGAGCAAGGCTGTCTGTGACAAGCCTATGTGTTGCATCTAGCCAGAGGCAGGCAGAGGACTGCCTTGGGTATAGAACTGGAATGTGTCAGAGACTAATAGTAGTTTCTCTAAGCTATGAGTAGTTAACACCACTGCCAGCAAAGAGGGGAACTTAGCTTTGTGACATGCAGAGATCAACAATGGAGAAAGCACACAAGAGCTTTCTGGGTGTCTTTGTTTTCATTTCTTTCATTTCCTAATGTCGGTCTCCAATTCCATTTTCTATCCTTTGATTTACCTCTGATATTTTGTTGTAGAGGCCTGACTTGCAGAGGAACTTCTCATTTCCTGAAAATAATAGGATGCCAGAGTCCACCAGGAAATTCAGCACTCCTTTTGCAAATGGGCCTGCAGGTAAAGCTGTGTGATGAACTTACAGAAGGGGAAGCCAGGCACGCGCATGGCTGGAAAAAGATACTGCTGGAGGATGAAGATCCTTGGTAACAGGATCAGAACTTCTTGAACCAATTTACCAACTTGCATTCTGGTGCTAGTCGTTAATGGCAAAGTTGTGTGCATGCTTTGGCTATTGTGGTTGGAATGGATGTGACACACATACTGCTTTTATTCTGCAATGGAAACGTAAGACCTGGTGTGGTTCTATCCCTTAACACTTCTCTGCTCTTCAGCTCTTTGTTGTTCAAAGGTCTTTTTTGTAGGTTACTGTTCCTTCTGACATTTTAAGTATGTTCTCCCTGAAAACTCTGTGCCTTGTGAAACTTTGCTTAGAACTGTTGTATAATGCTTGGGAGCTGTAAAGACTGATAGTTTTATTCACCAGCTCAGATGTGAACATTGAACTTTATTTATAAGAGTTGGAAAAAAGTTAATGGATTTCCTTGAAAAGGAGGCAAAATCTCTTGCATTTATTACTACAGCAGAAAGCATTTATTACTCTGTTCAAATAAGATGTAGCAGAGAAAGATCTCATGACATTGTTTGTTCTTCTCATATGGGCACCTTCTTGACCTTGCAAAATAAGATAACCAACAGACGTGACAGATGTCTGTGAGAGTGCCAGAAGGGACATTCCTTGAACCTACACTTAATCCTAAGTGATTGGTAGAGTCATTCAAGTTAAGTAAAAGCACATCTCCTACCACACACCTAAGATTCACCCATTCTGTTCTAATTTATAGTACTGATGAACTCTCCACTGTCCATTTTCATCCCAAAGCTCCAAGATGAAACATTGACAGGAGCCTCTTTTGTCATTTTAGGAGCAGCAGCTCTGGTCAAGGATGGAAACGTGAAGGAAGTAACACAGCTTCCAGGTAATTCCCTTCATGCTTTTTGTGTGGACTGAGGTCTTGTCAGGTCCCTCACTGCCCAACTTCTGTCTGAGACAATGCTGAAACCTACTTGCAAGTTACAGAAGAACTTACCCAAGAGTAAACTTGTTGCCCTCAGGCCATGGTGCCAAATAACTGCTGTGTGCAGCAAGTTTTGTTTGGTTGTTTTTTTCTGAAGTTAGTCCTAAACAAATACAATAAATATACCCTCTGACAAGAGACATCACATAATATAGAAGTGCAGTGGGCTTTGATTTGAAAGACCAGACTTGCTGACCAAGAGACTTGCTGTTGAGCTGTACACTTGAGTGTCCTCACTAGGAGCATTTAGTAAGAGCTTGACCCCCATTTGCAGACACACCCTCAAAGTTCAGTTAGTTTTTGCACATTTGAAGCCAAAAGTAAAAGTGACTTCCCCTGTGAAGATAACTCTCTGTGGCTTTTTTGCTAGATAACCACATATGAAGACAGTCAGTAGACTTGCTGCTGCCAGATAACAAGTTCTCCAGCAGTTCACAGGCATCCTACTTCCCAGTATCTTCACTGACCTAGGGAGACCTTTCACTCGTTCCTTACAACTGAAGCCAGCTGTTACAACTGGAAGAGCTGATAGCTTTTGTCACTGTCACCTGACTTTGGAAAAAAAAGAAAAAAAAAAAGTCATGAAATAACAAAGCTTTTCCCTTCTAATTAGAGCTGCCAGCTAGCTTAGTGCTTGGGCTGCCTCTGGGATGCTCTGGACTATGGTAAAGGAGGCAAGGCCTGAGAAGGACTTGAGGGTATATTACTCCATCGTGTTTCTCTGGGCAAAACACCGAAAGGCAATTCTTCTGGCTGTTCCCAAGGCAGGCAGCCACCTGGTGGGGAGCTGAGCTGGATAGATGTAATGCTGAAAAGAGAGAGGGAAAGCTGAACGAAGGCAGCATTGAAAAAAAAAAAACATCTCTGACCCCAAGAGACATCACAGCAGGGTGAGAAAACAGCCTCTGTTTGTATTACAGAGCCTCAGACAGCCAGCCTTGCAGAGCTGCAGCAGATGAAGCTGTTCCTGAAGCTGCTGAAGAAGCAGGAGAAAGAACTGAAGGAGCTGGAGCGGAAAGGAAGTAAACGGAGAGAAGAGTTGCTACAGAAATATTCTGTTCTCTTTTTGGAACCTGTCTGCCCAAGAGGCAAGAAAAGATCTGTGCACTCCAGGAAAACCCAGAAGAAGAGGTAAGTAAGGCAAAGGGTCCTCTGGCCTGCGGAGCACTTCCTGAGACCAAAGCAGAGAGATTTCTCAGATGAACAAGGGCAAGCAATGTGGCGCAGGCCTTTGTGTCTCACTGGGTCACTTGGCTGTTGGGTGGAAGGGATGGTCAGCAGCGTATAAGCATCCCTAAAAGCAACACAGCTGCTGTATCTGTTCTGCAGGAGTTTGACGACAGGTGATGTTGGTACCTGCATGCAACCTGTAGAAATGGCAGAAAAGCTCGATAGCCAAGTTTTGGAACTGAAAGAGAGGCTGGAGATGGAGCTTATCTGCCTGGGGGAAGAATACCATGATGAGATTCGAAGAAGGAAAGAGCAGCATGCCACAGAGGTAAGGACTGCATGTGCCAACCAAAAGCTAGCCTGTGAAAGCCCCCACAGGGACAGCTTGAAAAGCAAGTTTTTCACTGAATTGTGAGCTCAGAATAACGGCTACTGGGCAAAGAAGCTCTCAGAACAATTGTCAGGTCCATAGAAGGTAGTGCAAAGAATGCAGATAGTGATGTTTGCTTGTCAGAAGCTACAAAATTGAGGCCCATCCTCATGAATTAGCTGACCTTAGGACTTCAGTGCAGGAAGGGATAAAGCTGAACCTGGTGGCAAATAGGTACTGACAGTGCACTGTGTCTCATCTTGGTCTGTTTGGTTTTAATCTTGTTTTCATCCCTTCAACAGCAAACGGCCAAGATTACAGAGCTAGCCAGAGAGAAGCAGATAGCTGAGCTGAAGGCACTGAAGGAGTCATCACAAAGGTAAACTCAGCATTTGAACAGCAGAGTAATAATGAATAGCTCTTAGTTTGGATAGCATTTCCTGTTAGATTGCAGAGCACTGTGCTACAGCAAGTGAGTGAATACCAAAGAGGAGAAATATTTATTTGGTGATAAACTGAGGCACAGCAATGTGATGGGACATAGTCACACTGTGGGAGTGTTGGGAACACCTCATGACCTCCAGTGCAGTGCACTTGCCATGAGAAACCACAGGTATTAGTGCTTGAGATGCAGCAAGTAACTTTGACTGACTTTTCAGAAAGATAGGGAGCAAGACTGCTAGTCACTGTCTGTCACCACTGTGTGCTGTAGCCAGTATATCAGGTAATCTCTCCCAGGTACTGATTGGTTCAGTCTAAGTGCAGTCTTGGCTCCAGCACTTGAATAAACTGGCAGAATCAATTTGCTAATTTCTAGCTGGGCATATATCCATCTGTTCTTGCAGTCACACTGTTCTGAAACTAAAATCCCTGCTCATTCCTCTTTACCTCTTTAGCCTTTAGTTGCCAAGTCAGGTGAAACTTCTTTCTGTGTCCTCCATCAGGAATGATTCTCAGTTTCCCTTAGCTGCTGATCGCATTCAGACAAGACTAAGAAAAACAGGTTGATCAGTTAGGTAATGGTTTTCTAACAAATGTAATTTAGTTGAGTCACACCTACAGCTGTCTGTGAGGAGCTCTGGAAGCATTCAGAGATCTTGAGCAACCAGCAGTAAGATGGCTATGGTCAAGACAGAAATGTCAGCATCATCTTCAGATAAATCTCCATAGTAATTTATGTAAAAAAAGAAGAAGAAAAAATAGAACTGTGAGCTTGAAGAACAGAAGATTGAGGAGGATGTGACAGAACTGTGTAACATTATGAATGCCATGGAGGAGAACGGGGAAGTGACTACTGTTTCTTATGAGAGGAGAAATTCTCAGGGAGTATTTCACAGAATCACAGAATTGTAGGGGTTGGAAGGGACCTCCAGAGATCGAGTCCAACCCCCCTGCCAAAGCAGGTTCCCTACACCAGGTTGCACAGGTAGGCATCCAGGCAGGTCTTGAACATCTCCAGAGAAGGAGACTCCACGACCTCTCTGGGCAGCCTGTTCCAGTGCTCCGTCACCCTCACTGTAAAGAAGTTCTTGTGCACAACATATAATTGCTGTTCTTTGCCTCTCAGAGCAAGAAACAATGCAGTCCAAAAGTAGAGCTGAACTCCAAGGCATGAGTCACAGTTAGGAAGACAAATGCATAGAAGCTGGAGAACAGACTGGAGACTAGAATGGTGTAAAATAGAACTACCCTGGAGTTGTTCTCTTGCTTACGTTTCTCTTAAGCAGATCTTCCTTCCACTTATAGTCTCTCACATCCCGTATTTGATGCACCTTTCTGCCTGCCTCAGGTGTTCTTTTCTGTATACACAGGTAGTTCCTTCTCTCTCTGATAATTCAGCAGTCTAAGTACCTTCAGCAAGTCTCAAGCTACTCCAGAGGAAACCAAATTTAGGTATACAATACAATGAATATAACATTCATTTTTCCCTGTTCCTTTGTTATGAACCACTTTAAAAAAGAGATACAGGATTTAAAATACACTTAAGACTTTCTGCCTCACAAGCACTCTGCTTTTCTGCACAGTGGTACACTTCAGAGAACATGTGGAGGGCTGACATCACTGGTCTGTAAGCATCCTTGTCTCTCTCTGCACACTTTTCTCTCCACAGCAACATTAAAGACATTAAGAAGAAGCTGGAGGTGAAACGATTAGACCGAATCCAGGTCATGATGAAGAGTACTAGCGACAAGGCTGCTCAGGAGAGGTACTGGGGGAGATGTTACTGGGCTTTGTCTCTTTGGCATGCTAGCTGTGCAGCTCCAGGCAGGAAACAGCATTGCTCCATAGTCACTGTCACCATCAGGGATACTTTGGAAAGCAAAAAGGCAGCAGCAGAGCTCCAGTAGTCAGAGGAGAGAAGCTGGCCTGTTTTCACTTCAAGCACTGCATTCTTTTTCTAGTGCAGTCCAGTACAAAGTGAAGCCAAACACTGCTCCCTAACTGCAGTGATAGTGACGTTCCTGCAGGCTCTGCTGACACTGGCTTCTGGAGCTTTCTCCCTAGGCTTAATTTATCTACAGCAGTCAGCAAGATCTGTGTCACTTGCTGCACTTGTGAATAATCTGAGAGCATCAGAGATATCTGCAGGGATTAGGAGCTCGTATGAAAACGCAGAGGAAGGTCATTACAATGGAGAAATGGTACCTTGAAGATAATCCTCCCTATGGCCCCTGTCTCTTTGTTTCTGTTGCCTCAGCTTCTTGCCAGAGTGACAATGTTCCTTCCAGCCAGTTCAGCTGAAGTTTGGGTGCACTTTTAAATCCTTCCCATCTGCCCTCATGCCTTACTGAGTATTTTACCATGAAGAACCAAAGTCTTCCTGAGCCTCACTAGAATATGTGATAAGTTTCAGCAGGTTGAGATTGGGAATGTAATGGCTGCATCCTTCCTTGACATTCACTTCATTACAAAAATAATATTCTGCTGCTGCGCTTGTGTACTCAAGTACTGCTTGATATGAATCAGTTCTAAAAGCTCCATGTGTTCAAGTATATAGAAGAGGGTACACTGCCTCTTCTGCTTCCTACTCACAGCAAGGTCCCTTTGCTGTCTGCTTAGTTGGAAAGAAAAAGAATTCTGCATCCAATTGTTTGACTTACATATCTGGTAAATTTGAATGGTGTTTATTTGCCCTTTCCTAAAATTGCAGAAACCTCATAATGTGAAAGGACACAACGGGAGTGTAACACACCACCAGCAGTCCTGTCCTGCTGTATGGCGCTTTATCAGTATTCATAAACAGACTTTATATAAAGATAACAGATGTATTATAGGTTTTTATATAATTTATATATATATAAATTATATAAAATATGTATGTGTGTGTGTGTGTGTATTTCTTTTGCAGGTTGAAGAAAGAAATTAATAACTCTCACATCCAGGAAGTGGTCCAAACAATCAAACTGGTAAGTTCTGCTGTGGCAATCTGGTCTGTGCAAAGTGGGGGTGTCTCATGTACAGGATCAGCATGTGCCTGGGGGGAGTGTGAGCTCTCTGAGCTGTTTAAATCCCATTAAGCTGTTGCCATATTGAGGACTGAGTGCTTACTTCAGGCAGCTGAAGTGCAGTTGCAGACAGTTACCACCCTTAGTAAGATCCTGCTGTTCCAACACAGTTTGGCCAGTCTACCCAGCTGGTTACAGTGCCAACAGACCACAGTATTTTGAATTTCTAATTCAAGTGGTGAGATTTTCTAAGCAATACTAGTTAGCAGCATAACCCCATATCTGTTTAACAGTGTGCAAAATGCTGCTCTCAGCAACCCCTCTATGGCATGTGCTTTACACCCCTCTATTTGCTGTTATAAATATTTATGAAAACTGTAAATTTGGATTATTTTATTTTTTTATTTGTTCTTTTTAAAGCTGACAGAAAAGACAGCCAGGTATCAACAGAGGCTGGAAGAGAAACAGGCAGAGAATCTGAGAGCAATCCAAGAGAAAGAAGGCCAGGTAAAGGCAGAGATAATGCTTGGGTTCGCTGCTGCTACTCAGTACTGTAGTTCCACAGCACCATGGCTCAGTCTTCCTCTTATATTCTTTGATTACAGCTGTACGTGTGCACACACACACAGATACACACACACACTCACTCCTCAGTATGCTGAGGAAATGAATGGCTGTGAAGATGGCTCTACAGAGCCTGCAGCAAGCTGATACAGGGATGCTGCACTCCTACAGTCCCTGGGCTGGTAGTAGCCTTCGTCTAATCACACAAATCCCCCTACATTTAAAATGGGATGGAACTGTGTGGGATGGAAGCAGAGGTGAGTCTCCTTCCCGAGCTCCTCTGACTCTCAAACCATGTTCATGTACCCTCAAGGCTCTGCCAAACTGTGGTGCAAATCAGAACAGTGTAGCTTTCCTCTCCCCTTCCTCTGCAGGGAAGACAAAGATTTCCCGAGAGATGGAGATATCTCATTCAACGAGACCAAAACTGCAAAGTGCTAACACTGCATCACAGTGGTCTCTCTTAGAGTAGGTTTTTATACTGTTTTGAGCCTGAATTCTGCTTAGCCTCAGTGCCTGGAGAATGACTGGAGGGCTCTGTTTGCAGCTCCAGCAGGAGGCATTGGCAGAATACGAGGAAAAATTGAAAACACTGACTGTGGAGGTGCAGGAGACGGTGAAGAACTATGTGAAAGAAATCTTTCCTGATGGGCCAAAGATTCAGGAGGAAGCAGTTCTGAGCATTCCCGTGGAAGAACAAGGCTCTACAAAGCAACTGGAAGAGAAGGTCCCAGGGGCAGAGGTGCCAAGTCTGACAGCAACTACAGCTGAGCCTCCAGGAGCTGAAACAGACATCAGTATTGAGGAAAGCATACTGTGAGCAATGCTTCCCTTGCTTTTCCACTGCAGGCATGTTTATGGACATATGTAATGAAGTTAAAGACCAGCTTGACAAGCTACTCTCTCTTTCCGTGCTGGAAACTCCTAAGTCCTGAAATCCTTCAGGATTTCTACTACTTTGTAGTCCGAAACAGTCCGAGGAGCTCACCTTCAGCGAGCACTTCACTCTCCTTAGCACTATAAGGTGTGTTTCAGCAGTGGGGCTGAAGACAAGTTGGTTGTTGACACTGACAACAGCATCCACATTAATATTTTGGCCTGGGTTCAGTTGTCAGTTTTCAAAGCAAGATCCCTCATTACCCATAATGCACCTGTTCACATCATAGCAATCTCAGAACTAGATCCGTCTAAACCAAAGATAATTCTCCAGCAGTCCACTGACAGTGCTCCAACCAGCTGAGAGCCAGCCTGGAAAAAAGCCCCTAAACTGCATGCGGGTAAAAGTGCCAGAGGAGAAACTGTTGCTCCCTAAAGTACCATTCCACCTGGCAGCAGTACCTTCTAACAGGTAACTACCTACTACAGCCCCTTTGTAGGAGGGAAGGTCAGTTTGAATCTCCTATCTTTTTGTTTCTTAGCATGC